>NC_039367.1:107022343-107673836 GCF_003573695.1 Papaver somniferum | reverse complement strand
GGGGGGGGGGGGCATCAAGAGGTATCTCTGGACTAGCCAGAAAAATATTTTGTTATGTTTTCATTGCAATTCCAATTTCAGTTCTTCTTATGCAGTTAACAGTGAATGTGTTCATGTTGTTTTCAATTATTTTGAATGTTATGTGTGTGTTGTTTGAATTATCCTGTATGATATTGATTGTTGTTCACATGTTTAACATGAGCTAAACTGCTTTAGGCTGAGGCTCAGTTGAAGCCTTATGCACTGTCAATTGACATGTTGCTAGATAGTTAACTCCTTGCCCTGTTTTGCTTGAGAAATGGGAAGAGACTAATGCTCTTAGTGCCTGTGATTGATTGTTCTGTCAAAAGACAGTCAATGCTAGGGGCAAACTAGTGAGCAAGTTAGTTTTCCTCCCATTCTAGATGTATGCATAGGATTTTTAACTCAACCTAGAAATATGTTGTTTGATTAGGACACAAGGTGGATACTAAGCCTTAGCTTAGCCACAATCCCTATTATTGTCACTTACTTGTTTAGTCCTTACCTGTTTAATCTTTGCCTGTTTAATCTCCTTACCTGTTTTATCTCCTTGCCTGTTTTACTTGTTGAATTTCTTGCAATCTGTATCTGTTGTGCACTGAAATCAGTGCACAAACTCACCTCTGCCCTTGGCTCACAGCCTTGGTTCCTTGCTGTTTTTTCATTTGCTTTGCTTTGCTAACTGTTTTAGTGCTATTCACTGCCTTCATCCATCACTGCTCACTGCCATAGTGCTTTGCACTCATTGATAGCTTAGGAAAACTTCTTGTATGCTCCCACTCCCTGTGGACAAACCCCTACTCATCCCTATACTATAAAACTTGGCATTGTATACTTGCAAGTTTTGTGTGCAACCCCATTTCCACACCATTAACTCACGGAGCGAAAAGAGCCAAGGAACGGCAAAGACTCCCGCAGAAAGGCAGCGAAGATTGATGTTTGCAAGAGCCGGATCAATTAAAAGTGGGCTTGAAGAGGAAGAATTGTTCTTAAAGAAGATATGGGCTTGGCATACCCAAGGTCCAAAACCCTTACCCAAATCCATTTCCATTATCCATACCCATTTCCATGAGAGCCGTCAGATTGCATCCATCTCATCATCCAACGGCCACCTCATCATTGTGCATCAAAATCCGAAGCTCTTGTCAAACACCATAGTACCTAACTCCATATGAAGCCGTCAGTTTTTTTGTATCTCATAATCCAACGGTCGCTACATACCTCTCCATCGTAGCCGTTCGATTCAATCTATATGGGATCATCCAACGCTCTTTACTCGCTATGCATCAAAGTTCGCTACTCCCACTCAACACCCAAACTCCAAACACCTACACCACAAACCAAACTGCCCCTAACCCATTCTTCATCGACCTCGTCTCCTCTTCTCCCCAAATTCCTCTCTTCCATCACCTGCAACTTCCGCCACCACCATCTCCTGCCATCACTGCCACCATCAGACCTCGAACCACAACACCACCACAACCACCCGACAACTCCACCATCTCTCTACCTCGCCTAGGTGTTTCATAAAATTCACATACCACTGACCTAGGGTGTGGAGTTGATGAGACGACTCGAGCTAGGGTTCACAGTTCAGAAAGGAGAGCAGCAAAAGCAGCAGAACAAGTGGGAAGAACAGAAGAAGGTATGGGTCGAGTGGGTGCGTCAAATTGAAAATCCCCAAATCAAATTTTAGGTTTTCAAAAATTAGGGTTTAGAAATTTGGGGATTCTGCACTAGAAATAGAACATGGTGTTTGTAATGTGAGGGGTATGCCCGGATTAGCCGGTGCACCAAGCAGTAGTTCATGTTTGATTTCATCATCTTCATCTTGTTCTAAATTCACCTGCTAGGGTTTAGATGAAGCCCTAGTTTGCTACTAGTTATTCCTGTTAATGGCAGTAACCTTGTTGTTCTTAATTATTTTAGAATAAAATCCAATCTTAGGACTTCAGTACTTTATTTTCACAGTGTATGCCATGTATCCATTGTAGTTAGAATAATATTGTGCTGAAGAACTACAACTCATACTTAATCCCATATATTGATCTTTGTATTATTTGTTCCCTGAAAAGACAGTTAATGCTTAGGAGAAATACCTTAGTTGTGATTGAATCATTCATATCAAGGTGACCTTAGATATACAGAGGATTGACATCCCTTTTGTTATCATATACAAGGACAAGGTTAGTGTTATGAGCAGAATAACTAGTGTAAGTTAGTGGTGGACTCAAAGGCCCTAGTACCATTCTCATCATTTGCTCTATTTACTTTCTTTGCATATTACTTTACTGTTTCTGTTACTATCAATCATCTTCGTCGTATCGACACCCAACCAAACAACAATTGTGTTACTCTTGCATAAAATCAGTTAGTAAAGACCATTAGAAGCAACTTTAACACCCACCTTGTCCCTGAGGAAAAACCCCTTCTTACCTCACTCACTACAACTGACCCTGTATACTTGCAGGTCTAAGTTGTAGGTTATTTTAAAACCACACCACTTTGGAGACAACCGGAAGATGATTTCTCAAATCTGAAGCAAATTACGTTAGGCATCTGAGGATTTGGAGAGAGCTAAGCATCCTGCTTTAGCATTTGCTTCATATGAGGATTCTACTACACCTGCTAAGCAAACAACTAATTCTGGAGTAGTTTTATCACCAAATAAATTTAGTGTGCTCCAGGATGAGAAAGGTTTAAGTGAGACTGTTGGTGATGATGAAAGTGATTCAAGCCATTCAGATGAAGATTTTTCAGTAGCACAGGCAGCCTCGGGTGTTAAAGGAAATAAGTGGAGTGAACTGCCACCGGACAAAGAGACAGAAATGTTAGAGCACTGCTCGATCGAACTCGCAAGCGTTGCTATCTCAAGCTTGTTTGTCAATGTTAGTGATCAAAACTATAAGTCTTGATTTATAGTCTACTTATATATGTCTCGGACTAGGATAGATTGTGTAGTTGATCATTAGACTTCACAACGTTCATCAATTGAAGACGAATAACTACTAAGGAGAGCTTGTGGAACTTCATAAACAAAAGGTATGTGGAGACTGAAACTCATCTATCACTTGGAAATTCTATTTCTACTATATCTCCTATATTGAGACATAAGTCGTGTTACGATATAGTTTTCTATTATACACATTTGAGATTTCGAGCTGAGTTTAACTTGCTTACATATTTCTCGGAATATTTGTTGGTAAGCTTTCACTTCAATCAAGTTCATCTTAATCATGTGAAAATCGCCGAGTAACATCTTACATGGTTTCTGTGATACAATCATTTGGTGTAAACTTGGAATGTTTCGTTATGATTATTTCAATAACTTGAAAATTGCTTTGATGCTAATAGTGTGTGAAAACGGCTATTGTCATCCTCTAAGAAAGTTTCAATGATTGGAATAAGAGTTTAGAATACTTAACCATCATTGGATTGTAAACATATTGTGCATTCTTTCATGTATCTGATCCATGACCGGAACTAAAGTATGCATACCCGTATGCGTACTTGAATTTGTGAAATTCAGTGTACCAAGTACACATACCGGTACGCATACTTGCGTAAGGTATATGTCCGGGAATTTTTGCTAGGATTTGGAAGTGTACTAAGTATGCGTACCCGTTTGTATACTAGAGAACACAAACCCAGACCGGCTACTTAAGTGTGCGTACCCGTTTGCATACTTGAGTGGTTAAAGTTCTAAAATCGGTTGGCTCATGAACTAATAAATTTATATATAAAGGAATGCATTTTTTGCAAACAATGGATATAATGTTCATGAATTGATTTGAGTGAATTGATGGTTTTTCAAAATGGTTGTAGTTGTAGTGGTAAAAAGGTTCTTTTCAGACTTGTGAAGGTAACAAAATTTCTAGATTTAAATAAAATTTAGGAAAATAGCAAACTGACGTAAAATTTTATTGAGAAATAGGGGTTAAGATTCCACCATTCAACAATACTTATGTGATCTAATATTTTTTTTACTATGCAATTTAAATAATTGGGTTGATTCTAAATATTGCCAAAAGCATATTTTCCAAAATATCAAATGTTAATCACAAGTATAATGCATCAAGAGTCTAAAACTAAGCATGCATTATCAAGGGAAAACACAGTTGATTAATAAAAACCATTTAAATCATTTTTATCAATGCAATCAATCATATAAAAATATTGCATAAATTAATAAAATAGAGATTACCACATAATTATTGTGAGAATGGCTTCCTCTGTCACCCCTGGGTTTGGGTTTAGCTCCTCATCCCAAAAACACACTCACAAGATAAATTCATGGCTAAATAGATGTTTTTATTGATGATATGGTGTTTAACAGAATTTTTGCAACGCTGTATACATGTTACAGCGTGACTGTTACAATGTTCGAAAAAGACTGCCTGTAAACGATACTTCTGAACTGCAGCAAAATAACGACACAGTTATGCTGTTGTAGGTACTATTGAAGAACGACGCTCCAGGAGCGTCTGTTCTTCGTTTTTCGTCTTCCTCCTTGAACAGCAGCAGCAGCAGCAACAATCAATGGTATCTTCCTCGTTTCGGCTCTGAACTCTCTCATATTTCTCTCTAAACTTTTCTAACCCTTCTATGACAAAAACCCAACTATATATAGCCTTCAGATTCCCTAGAAACTCGGTCAAATTAGAGAATAAATCTCTTATTCTTCACGTGCAGTTTGAACAATAATTCCATCTGTAAATCTTTGTATGCGTCTGTTAGCTATTCTATTGCTCCCAAAATCTTCTCTGACTTGAACTCGACTAAATACATGGTTGTCCAGCATAGAAAATCCCCCAAAAATCTCTCACCAATCTTTGAAAATCAAAACAGAACACCGTGTCCTGTTAGGACTTTAATTACTTCTCCCGGCCATTCCAGCCTTATTGGTTGGGTCCAATTGATTGTACCAGGCCTGTTTAGTCATGTAGAGTCCATACGTACCAAATACATCAATTTAATCTCCTAAAATCACGTCCGAAATTCGATCTCCAAATCTTCCAGACGCTGCATAGTCCTTTCCCGCCAAAATCTTGAGTTTGAAAATTGAGAAGGGATGCCCCCTATCCTCTGATGGGTGTGAATAGCAAGTGGGGATGAAATAAAATTGTTGGGTGGAAATAACCAAAACTTGGGTGCCTTTAGTGATTTTTCTGGGATGTTTTCCGCACTTTTTCGGGGTTCCTCCGGGATATTCCTGGGGTACTTCCGGTACAATTCTGGGGCGCTTCCGGTACGTTATCAACGGAGGTCCAAATGCCGCATTTTTAGCCAATTTCGCCACAAAGCCTTATTTTTCCAAAAACACCTACAAATAAATAAAACAACCAATTAAGTACAAAATCGAGCACTAACACTATATACAATTGAGATATATTAGACACATAAATGCGTCTATCAAATACCCCCAAACTTATTATTTGCTAGTCCTCGAGCAAATCTAATCTAAAATAAAATGAACTACACTTAGCACGTGCAGTAAGCCGTTAAACCACTAGGTGGCCCTAGTGGCAGAGTGTTGTCTCCTGAGGGTTTACCAGAGGTGTACGCACAAAACCTTTACTCCTAATTGGTCACAAGTATCCAAAGAGCTATGAGGACATACATATTCTCAACCTATCTCCAAGTAACTAGAATGCCAGAGAAATTAAAGGTGTCAGCTCTAAAGCTAACTGAAGAAAAGGGGAGACACATCCACACGACTGCTAGATAAAGAGATATCCGCTATACAACTAGATAAACATTGTAAGATGCATCCGCTGCTTTACAGCTGGATAAGATTAGGAGAAAGATAAAAATGAGAGGGACATCTGCTGCACAGCTGGACTAATTACGTGTGATGAGTTAAACCAGTGCTAGAAAGATCTTGTGTCAGATTGAAAGCAGACTAACAAAGCAACCAAAATGCATCTTTCTTCGACTCTATCACAGTGCCCAGTAGAAACAACGCCTTCTTCGGTCTTCAACTGTTGATGATAAACTCTCGAACCTCATAGAACCTTGACAATTAACTCTTCTCTTCGATTGCTTGACTTATAAATTTCTTCTTCCCTATGGCCTTATTGAACAAAAAGAACGTAATGATGTTTTATTTTATTTTTATTTTATTTTTTTATTTTTATTTTTTTGTTTTTTTTTTTGTTTTTTTTTTTGTTACAAAAGTTTACATGGCCATGAGAGAAGGACTTTCAAAACTTGGATCTTCGCAACTTGTGATGTCTTGGTATCATGGATTCTAACAACTTATATCATTTGCTCTTATAACTTCAACTTTGATTTTTGAATTATTCTCTTCTATTGTTGATTCTAAACCTAAAACGTCTTCACTTTCTTCATAGATTTTGATGTCGCTCCGCTTGTTGATGATGATAAGTTTCTACTGAGAGAGAGTCACAATCCAGTAACTAAGACTACATTGTGAGGTTGCTTTGTCTTTCTGGCATTTCCTGACCTACTTGCCTTTCCATCATGTATGGTTAGGTCCATCACGGTTACCCTCTAAAAGGAACAAGTTCTCTCCTGAATTTCAAGGATCTCAACGTCTTTTTCTCTAATGTCTCAATAAGTTGTTATCTCTAGCATTCCAATTTGTATCTTTTCGGTGAGAAACAATATGTAAACTTAGCTAACCGGATACCATGTGACGCTAGAAGTTTCAAAAATGCAACCAAAAAATTTCTCCCATACCCCCAAACTTAAATCTAACATTGTCCTCAATGTTTCTAATGATAAAATTAACAGCATGAACGAGGAGAAATTGTTACCACTTGAAGAAAAAAGGGTTGAGGAAAGATATTATCGTGTTGCGTGAGATTGGGTTACCTCCCAAGAAGTGCTAAGTTTAAAGTCTTCAGCCAGACATCAAATACCTCAAAAAGGATCTTCACCTTACAAAGTCATATACCAATAGCCGAAAAAGTTGTGGGTCCATAATACCAAATAGAGCTAACATCAATATGAGACAACTTCACTGGTTCAGAAAAATGAACAGAAGGAGCACATCCTCATCTAAGGTTTCTTGCAAGACAACCTGATCTATCCAGAGCCTCCAGTTGGGCTTCATAAGAGTGTCTTGAAAAATAGATTCATCCGAAAAACGGGTTTCTAATATATGGATTTCCTCCTGAACAGTATCAGGAGGATCAGGTTGTGGAGTCTGAATAGACTCAAGCGATACCTCAGATGCACTAGGCTTGAGTCCCAAGTTAGGGACTTCCGATGGGGATACTTGACGATCACAAGAATCATTACTACCCCCAAACTTAGGGTTTTCACTACTCTCAGACAAACCTTTAATTATTGCTTGGATTTCCGGATCTTCCCAGTCCTTAAAATGCTCAAGAGATTCTTCTAGTTCTGTACCCCCAAACTTAGAATTTTCGGTGCCTCTACATAGACTAGTCAAAATGTTCCTAATTTCTAGACCATCGGGTTCTTTAAAAAGGTCAATTGCTTTCTCTAAGTTATAATCAGGTGGTTCATCCTCTACTTGCTTCATAGCTGCTATGGTCCACTCTAAAACTTCCTTATTTTCTTGAAGCATGGTCTCTGGCCTATTCTCCTTATCACTATCCAAATCGGAAGTTATAGGCAAAATCTCAGATGGGTCTACAAATGCATAATTGCGGTCCAACTTAGGAGGATCTTTAGGCTCTTCGAAATAAGGGCTTAAGGTAGATTCGGTAGCTAGTAATGGTTCAAACCTAGATTTCCATATATCGGTATCTAACATAGGAATAGAATCCAACAGAGCATTTACTTGTTCAATATTGCTATCATCGTCGAAATCCATGCTAAAACGGGCTAGACAACTCTCTAATGGATCTTCCGATTCGGTGTTTGGTACAAACTTCGGAACTAAGGTTCCTATCATGTTGACCTCTTCAATGCACGTGTCATCTAGCTCAGAATGTAGCTTATTGACATTAAAAATATTCAACTCAATAGTCATATTACCAAAGGATAGATTCATAATACCATTTCGACAGTTTATGATCGCATTAGACGTGGCTAAAAACGGGCGACCTAAAATCACTGGTATTTGGTTCTCTGGGTCAGGGACAGGTTGGGTATCTAGGATAATAAAATCCACTGGATAAATAAACTTGTCAACCTCTATGAGAACATCCTCGATCACACCACGAGGAACTTTAACGGACCTATCAGCTAACTGAAGTGTTACCTGGGTAGGTTTCATCTCACCAAGTCCTAGCTTAAGGTACACATGGTACGGAAGTAAGTTCACACTGGCTCCTAAGTCAAGCAACGCTTTCTCAACACGGTGTTTACCTATTGTACAAGCAATGGTAGGGGACCCTGGGTCTTTATACTTAGGAGTAGTGGTATTCTGAATAATAGAACTCACATGACTAGCTATGAAGGCTTTCTTCTGTATATTGAGCTTACGCTTTCGCGTACACAAGTCCTTAAGGAACTTGGCATAAGAGGGAATCTGCCTAATTGCATCTAATAATGGAAGGTTGATACTAACCTGCTTAAAAACCTCCAATATATCATTAAAGTTGGACTCCCTCTTAGTCGGAACTAGCAGTTGGGGAAACGGGGATCTGGGAACAAAGTCGGGCTCATCAGGACCCTTATTGGAGACTCTATCAGTCTCCTCATTTTCTGGCTCAGCAGGGTGAACTACAGCATGTTCACCATCAGGCATGGAAACCTTGTTGTGAACTTTCTTTCCACTCCTCAGGGTTGTGACAGCATTCACATGATTGTACGATTTCTCTCCTTTGGGGTTAGGATCAGTATGACTAGGGAACCTTCCATTTTCTCTCTCACTTATAAACTTAGCTATTTGTCCTACTTGAAGTTCTAACTTGGCAAGACTCTGGGAAGTATTCTTCAATTCCTGCCTAGTTTCTTGTTGAAAGCTCATGTGGTTCTTTGATAGCATGTCATGGTTACTTACTAACATAGTGATAGCTTCCTCTAAGGTAGAGATCTTTTTCTCAGAAGTGTTCTGAAACTGGGTTTGACCTGAAGAATTCTTTAAACCAAAACCTGGGGGAGGCTGAGAATTGCTAGACTGGCCTTGACTCTGGCCCTTAGACCAAGAGAAATTAGGATGGTTTCTCCAACCAGGGTTGTAGGTTTCTGAGTATGGGTCAAACTTTCTAACGGTTCTCAAACCTAGCATTGTTATAGACAGCATGGGCTTGTTCTTCACTAACCTGACCTTCCCAAAATGAATTATCGGGTTCTATTCCACAACTAGAGACTTGAGAGGCTCTATTCCTATCATCAGGTTCAACAAGAGACTTATGTTTAGACTGATTCAATTCCAAAGCTTCTAACCTTCTGGACAAAGCAGCAAACTTAGCATCTGACGCAATACTCGTATATACCATATTCGTGCTACTTCTATTGACCAAGAGTCTTTTAGGGGGTACAACACAAGATTCCCACTGTTGGAATTTTTCAGCGATAGCTCCTAAGAAGGTAAAAGCATCATCAGCATTTTTACTAGTGAACTCACCAGCGCACATAGACTCAACCATGGCTTTGGTCGAATAGTCTAAACCATCATAAATAATTTGTACGAGTTTCATATTATCAAATCCATGGTGAGGACACTGAGATAAGAGATCATTGAATCGCTCTAAAAACCTATAAAGAGACTCTCCCTCTTGTTGCGCACTAGCACTAATTTTCTTCCTAACAGCTGCAGTTTTATGCTTAGGGTAGAACTTCATATAGAAAGCAGCAATAAGTTCCTGCCATGTTTCAATGGATTCAGATGGTAGGTTGTTCAGCCATGTCTTGGCTTTGTCTCTCAAAGAAAAGGGAAACATCTTAAGTTTCAAGACTTCATCAGTAAGGTCTTTTATTCTAATTGTCCCACAGATTTCCTCAAAGTCTCTAATATGGAAATAAGGGTTCTCATCATTTTTTCCTAAGAATATAGGGATCATCTGAAGAATACTAGGGTTTATCTCAAAATTAGCCGTAGTGGCTGGCAATTTAATGCATGAAGCTCGGTTGGTCCTAGTTGGGAACATGTAATCTTTCAAAGTTGCCATCGTTGACACAACTGGAGTACTAGGGGTACTTTTGTCACTCAGAGATAAATTCTCAAAACTGAAGTTTCCAAAAACAGGGATCTCAAAAGAAGAATCTTCGATCTCCCTGCTTATATCAGAAGAACTACTAGGTTTTTCGCTAATCAATCGACCTAGAGTATCTCTTTTCCAAGCCCTATTAACAAAATCGGGCATACACTAAAAATCAAAAAGAATAAAAACCTAACAAGGAAGGTTGTTCTAACAAACACACAGCAGGCTGACTCGACTTCACCAAAGCAAACCTAAAGATTTCTAGCAAACAAAAAGCATGATGGCTCCACTTAGATTGTTTCTAGACCAGCTTCTAATCCTTCGAAGGGGAATTCGTTACAGTTTGAGCAACCCCTCTGGATCAATCCGAGCTAATGTGAGATGAAACTGAGGCAAGGGAAGCTCAATGGAGCTTTAATACCCAAGGCCTCACCGGCGTTACAAGGCGGCTTGTTTCAACTCCCAGAAGTCATCATGAACTTTGAAGTTGCTTAAAAGGTGACCAATATCCTTCGAAAAAAATTTCCTAACAAGCTCGATACCATATAGGTCTCTTTCTAATCAGATTTTAAAGCTTGGGTTCGCGTTAGGTTTTGTTTTCCTAAGGCGGGAAAGAAGAGAACGGTGATGAAATCCGAACCCTTATCTTGTTTTGGCCAGTCCTTTCCCTTTACTAGGAAAATAAAGACAGTCTGGTTCGTCCTCAAACAATTAGCACCTTAAGGAGTACAGTAACTCGCTTGCAGGGGATTCGCGAGTGTTTCGATTGGACTTACCTCCCGTACCAGACGGGGGATGAACCGCTGAAGTCGACTCGAGCCACGACTCCTATGTCATGTGCGAACCCGAGGGGCCGAGACGATATTGTAATCTTCGTCCTTCCCTGCACACAGTTTGTATTTAAGGATACCCTTCCGTAGGGTTTAAAACTAAAAATAAAAATGTCCAAAAATTAATGTCCAAAGTCCATAAAAAAAATACAAAAGAAAAGAAAGTCTAAAAAAAATTACAAAAATAAAAATGTCTCTCTTTTTTTTTCTCTCTTTTTATCAAAATAAATAAATAAAATTCTTCTTCTTTTGCTCCTTTTGCTTTGCCTTTTACTCCAAGTCTTTAAATGTCCACCAAAAGCTTTCAAAAATTTCTTTCGCTCCAACTTCAAGAATCTGAAAGAAAAAGACAAAAAACCAGAAACGTAAAGAAGAACAAATAAATAAAATAAATAAATCTAAAAAAAATGCTAACTAAACACAGGTCCGCGTCGGCGGCGCCAAAATTTTGATGGTTTTTCAAAATGGTTGTAGTTGTAGTGGTAAAAAGGTTTTTTTCAGACTTGTGAAGGTAACAAAATTTCTAGATTTACAGGGGGTTAGTCCTCGAGTAATTTCTGGGGAGTTGAGTGTATTTTAAATCTCAGGAATTTTGAGAGAGTTTGAGAGAGTGTAGGGAATTTGAGAGAGTTTGGTGTTTTTGTGTTCAGGGAGTTTGGGGGAGTGTAGGGAGTTTGAGAGAGTTTATTAGAGGGAGTTTGGGGGAGTTTGAGAGAGTTCACTCCTAACTCATTCTCTTTTAAGAAACAATAAACCCTCATTTGAAAATAACATTGATCTTTAATCAAAAGAAAAAAAATAAATGAAAATGATCATATCTCTGTATCAATAGTATGTTATTTTGTGCAACGAGATAATTTTTTTCCCCTTCAATTTAACGGTCTCCATACAATTCTAACTCCCTTTATTTATTTCTGAAATTAGGGTTCTTATTTGGGGTGGTTAAGGGAGTAGTGGTTGGTTATAGGTGGTGATGGTAGTGGTGAGAAAATAGTTTTGACGGTGGTTGCAGAAGTGGTAATGTAATTCAACTCAGGGAAGCGCTAATTGTGAAGACTTCTACATTTTTGTTTGCTGGTGCATCTTACGGGATATGTAGATCTAAACAAATCTATATATCCACACGTTTTCATGGACTCTAGATCACTATCCTAATATTTTCATAGAAATGTTTCACCGTATCATAATGGCCATCATCTGATAATCATTTCATCATGTTGGGAACAACATTTTTGTTGCTGAGATTTGAGAAATCCGTATGATTTGAAAAGAAAGATTTTGAACCAAATTTGGTTGTGAGACTAAAATACACTAAAATCTCTACTCTTTTGAGAGATTTGTTGTGAGACCAAAATACACTAAAAACTCCTTCAAACTCCCCAAAGAAACCAACTCCCTAATATTGTAGGGTTTTATGACTAACAGGGAGTTCAAGAGCTTTTTTTAAACTCCCCAGCGACTAACAGGTGTTTTCTTGGGAGTTTAGGAGACTCCTCTAAACTCCCCCACGACTAACGGGGATTTGGAGAGACTCCCTCAAACTCCCTCAGGACTAACAGGAGAAAATCCAAATACATTAAAATCTCCCGAACTCTCCCACGACTAACCCCCTGTTAAATAAAATTTAGGAAAATAGCAAACTGACGTAAAATTTTATTGAGAAATAGGGGTTAAGATTCCACCATTAAACAATACTTATGTGATCTAATATTTTTTTTTACTATGCAATTTAAATAATTGGGTTGATTCTAAATATTGCATAAAAGCAGATTTTCCAAAATATCAAATGTTAATCACAAGTATAATGCATCAAGAGTCTAAAACTAAGCATGCATTATCAAGGAAAAACACAGTTGATTAATAAAAACCATTTAAATCATTTTTATCAATGCAATCAATCATATAAAAATATTGCATAAATTAATAAAATAGAGATTACCATATAATTATCGTGAGAATGGCTTCCTCTGTCACCCCTGGGTTTTATGACTAACAGGGAGTTCAAGAGCTTTTTTTAAACTCCCCAGCGACTAACAGGTGTTTTCTTGGGAGTTTAGGAGACTCCTCTAAACTCCCCCACGACTAACGGGGATATGGAGAGACTCCCTCAAACTCCCTCAGGACTAACAGGAGAAAATCCAAATACATTAAAATCTCCCGAACTCTCCCACGACTAACCCCCTGTTAAATAAAATTTAGGAAAATAGCAAACTGACGTAAAATTTTATTGAGAAATAGGGGTTAAGATTCCACCATTCAACAATACTTATGTGATCTAATATTTTTTTTTACTATGCAATTTAAATAATTGGGTTGATTCTAAATATTGCATAAAAGCAGATTTTCCAAAATATCAAATGTTAATCACAAGTATAATGCATCAAGAGTCTAAAACTAAGCATGCATTATCAAGGAAAAACACAGTTGATTAATAAAAACCATTTAAATCATTTTTATCAATGCAATCAATCATATAAAAATATTGCATAAATTAATAAAATAGAGATTACCACATAATTATTGTGAGAATGGCTTCCTCTGTCACCCCTGGGTTTGGGTTTAGCTCCTCATCCCAAAAACACACTCACAAGATAAATTCATGGATAAAATAGATGTTTTTATTGATGATATGGTGTTTAACAGAATTTTGCAACGCTGTATAAATGTTACAGCGTGACTGTTACAATGCTCGGAAAAGACTGCCTGTAAACGATACTTCTGAACTGCAGCAAAATAACGACACAGTTATGCTGTTGTAGGTACTATTGAAGAACGACGCTCCAGGAGCGTCTGTTCTTCGTTCTTCGTCTTCCTCCTTGAACAGCAGCAGCAGCAACAACAATCAATGGTATCTTCCTCGTTTCGGCTTTGAACTCTCTCCTATTTCTCTCTAAACTTTTCTAACGCTTCTATGACAAAAACCCAACTATATATAGCCTTCAGATTCCCTAGAAACTCGATCAAATTCGAGAATAAATCTCTTATTCTTCACGTGTAGTTTGAACAATAATTCCATCTGTCGATCTTTGTATGCGTCTGTTAGCTATTCTATTGCTCCCAAAATCTTCTCTGACTTGAACTCGACTAAATACATGGTTGTCCAGCGTAGAAAATCCCCCAAAAATCTCTCACCAATCTTTGAAACTCAAAACAGAACACTGTGTCCTGTTAGGACTTTGATTACTTCTCCCGGCACTTCCAGCCCAATTGGTTGGGTCCAATTGATTGTACCAGACCTGTTTAGTCATGAAGAGTCCATACGTACCAAATACAGCAATTGAATCTCCTAAAATCACGTCCGAAATTCGATCTCCAAATCTGCCAGACGCTGCATAGTCCTTTCCCGCCAAAATCTTGAGTTTGAAAATTGAGAAGGGATGCCCCCTATCCTCTGATGGGGTGCGAATAGCAAGTGGGGCTGAAATAAAATTGTTGGGTGGAAATAACCAAAACTTGTGTGCCTTTAGTGATTTTTCTGGGATGTTTTCCGCACTTTTTCGGGGTTCCTCCGGGATATTCCTGGGGTACTTCCGGTACAATTCTGGGGCGCTTCCGGTACGTTATCAACGGAGGTCCAAATGCCGCATTTTTAGCCAATTTCGCCACAAAGCCTTATTTTTCCAAAAACACCTACAAATAAATAAAATAACCAATTAAGTACAAAATCGAGCGCTAACACTATATACAATTGAGATATACTAGACACATAAATGCGTCTATCATGAATCAAACCGATTTTTCTTCAATTGTGTTCTTGTATACTTCTATGAGAATATAGCAATTGAACAACTCTTTAACTAGTTTCATTTGAGTCATTTGAACCAATTATGGTTAAGATGAATAGGGTTGATATGAGAGTATTCATATAGCTAACCTCGGTTAACTATGGTTGAGCCAACATTGTGTACACGTTTAGGGACGACTACATAAACCTAAATGAGGGTACATTTCATTTGTGTATGACAATCTAAGTCCGATCTAACGGTTGAAAGATATTACCTTGAATCTAATTAGGTTTTCATCTAACGGTGAATATTGAATGCTTTGTTACCAAGGTAACTTAGATTGCACACCCTGATTTGAAAACTATATAAAGGAGAACTCTAGCAACTGGGAAACCTAATCCCCAAACCTCCTATGTGATACTAGTTGCATAATCTAGAGTCGATTCTCCTTTAACCTTAGGTTTTTAACGAAACCATGTAGGTTAACGACTCGAAGACTTCATTGGGATTGTGAAGCCAGACCCAATTGTTTTCTTTGTAGTTGCGTGATCTGATCTTGCTGTTTCTATCGTGTTTGAGTACTATCTTATTTAAGATTGGCTCGAGATTTAATCTCCGGTAGGCAAGATAAAAAGTAATCACAAACATCTTCGTCTCATCGTTTGTGATTCCACAATATCTTGTTTCGCTACCATACGATTAAGATTATTGTGAGGTGATTGATATTTCTAGGTTGTTCTTCGGGAATATAAGTCTGGTATATCAATTGGTTCATGTTCACCTTGATTTATCAAAAGACGGAACAAAACTTGTAGGTATTTCTGTGGGAGACAGATTTATCTATTCCTATAGAATTTTCTCTGTGAGACAGATTTGTTTATCAAGTCTTCGACTTTGGGTCGTAGTAACTCTTGGTTATGGGTGAGATCAACTAAGGGAATCAAGTGCGTAGTATCCTGCTGGGATCAGAGATGTACGGAGCGCAACTGTACCTTGAATCAGTGTGAGATTGATTAGGGTTCAACTACAGTCCAGTCTGAAGTTCATTGATAGTAGGCTAGTGTCTGTAGCGGCTTAATACAGTGTGGTGTTCAAATCTGGACTAGGTCCTGAGGTTTTTCTGCATTTGCGGTTTCATCTTTAACAAAACTTTTGGTGTCTGTGTTATTTCTTTTCCGCATTATATTTTGTTATACTAGGACTTAACCCGTGCCGAAACGGCATGGGCTGGTTCTCATTAAGGTGTAATAAGAGCGAAATGCTGGTTTTCATTAAGGAGATTCGCTGTGTATTTCGACCTCCTTAAGTAATTGGTAGTCTTGTTACCTCTACTTGGTTCCTTTTTGTTTCTTTCTTCATTGTTTTGGTTTAGGGTGGTATGATTCTTTTATACCTTTTTTTTCTCATCACTAGATTGGCTTCTTATAACATTATTCCCATTGAAGACATTATTTCCATTCTGGACGGCGGAGAATACCATTGAAGGCATTATTTCCATTCTGGACACTCTTCCACAAGTCAGGATAAAATTTATAAACAGAGATTACAATGCTGCAGCAGATTCAGTAGCAAAGGAAGCAAGAATAAGAAGACTACAACACTTTTCGAAGTATATGCTACAACAAATCCACAAAAAAAAATATCATTTCTAATGTTTTCGAAAAAATGAAATTGTAGAACTTTTGTATTATCTTGCTTAATTAATATATTCAAGTTTCTTATCAAAAAAAATAGATTGGCTTCTTTACCGATTAAAAAAAAAGAGAAAAAAAAACTACGAAGCGCCACAGAACTACGGGATACTAGATTGTCTCCCTTTTAGGACCCCAATTCTTTTCATAGGCTTGCAATTCATACGACCATTTCTATGGACAAACAGGGTTAATCATTGCAATCATCCTCCCCAATGCATACACGTTTGAACTCTCCCCACTTAGCTTTTTAGTTTGATCCTGTATATGTTCAAAAGTCTCATGTAGGTGCGTCGTGGGTACGGTCTGCATTTAGGACGTATAAGAACTTAAGAACCGAAAATATTAATCCAATAAAAAAAATGCTAATGAGATATTGATTGCTCTATTTTAAGGGTTGAGTGTTACAAATTGAACTTGTAATTGAGACTGGATTCTGTGATTGCCCTATCGGTATTAATAATGCCTAAATTTTCCATCAAAAAAAAATAATGCCTAAATTTAATATGCCACTACGGGCAGACCGACGGAGATAAGATCTCCATGGAATTCACAAAATATGTTGTGTGTGTTCTACACCCTAGTTGGTAGTTACAGCCTCCCATGAAGATGAAGCGGGTTCGAGCCCCGCCGTGGGCGATGATGATGGAGCATAATTAAAAAGAAAAAAAAACAATATATGGGTCTTGCCTTGCCTTGCATTCCATTCCATAATCCTCTTTTATACCGTTAATATCTCCTCATATGGTGGTATCCTGGGTTGCAGTTTTCCAAAAAAATTCAATCCCCTTGTGGAATAGCTCAAAAGATGTGATGCACAGTTTTTCTGTTGCACCAACAATAATTCAAGTACTGGTATAACTTAACGCACGAATGCATTTTGTAGCCGGAAAACAGACGATTTGTACTCTGCAGAGTCTTCTTCACCATAATTAAGAACTGAATGAGGTTGCGTGATAAAAAAAACATGATTTTTTAAATGGATAGATCTTCATATGGATGAAAATAAAAAATCATTTTACAGTTAGTTTTAGTGAGTTACGGCTGATTTCAAAAAAAAAAAAAAACAACCGTAACATTTTTTTTCAACCGTAACTATAGAAGGGTTGATTAGTCATTATTAATATTTTTGATAAGGACGATTGAAATTATCATCTAGTGACTGATTTTGTCCTATTAGATCAGCCTCTAATGGATTTTCTAAGCCCTATAACAGGATTCTTTATAAAATAGGAAAACAATAGGACAAAGCACGCAAAACTAATACTCCTTGACATCCAGGGACTGATTATAAAGATATATAAATACAACCTAAAGATCAGTTTGTTTTTCCATTTGGATTTTATCATACGAAAATCAAGATATCAATGCAAGCTCGAATCTCCTTCCTCTGAAACAACGGCTTTATATCCCATCGATATTCTTTGGTGTTTGATTTTTTTGCCTAATTCGTAAACACTTCCGGGAACCACAGTTAGAACAGCTAATGATTATGGAGTTGGAGCAGAAGCTGCACAATATCACGTAAAAAATGCTCGTCATAATCCTTTTCAAGGAAAAGCAGAGTAAGCACAAAACCAAGAAATACATAAAGATCAATAGACTAACTGGGATTCATTTTCTTGATCCATTAAAAATATAAGTGGTCATTGAACAACTTTAAGCTAAACTCTGTCCTGATATTCTCCACACAAAAAATCACAACCAATACAACTGAATAATCGCATTAACAAAATCAAATTACACAAACAAACAAAAAGACAACACTTTAATCACTGTTAGTAGTAGTTGCGCTATGTTGCCTGCTTGATCACAATAAGATGCCATTCTTGTGTAAGATGAGCATAACACAAATTATAATCAGAAACATCTACAAAGCAAGAAAAAAACATAAAACTTTCAATATGTAATTGAAGAAACAAAAAAATCTGGGGTGATTTTTCAACCATGTATCCGGACACCAAAAGACATCCGAACAATCTCAGGGTTACGGAAAACATTCCATGTATAGGGAATTTAACAATTTATAAGGAACAATATAGCATTTACTGGTTCACCTAATATGCGATGTGCAGACCATTTCTGATGTCAATGTGTTCTGACAGGGAGCACCTGGAATACGTTATGCAGCAACATTTATTAATGAACATTTCTAGATAGAATACACGCATATATCACAATTCGGAGATTTAAGGAAACTTAATTACCTCTAGTTTTGTTATATAAGCAACAGTCCTGAGAGGAACAGTAACACCAACTCTATCATTTCCAGCTCTTAATTCAGTTATTACAGGGGATTAGCAATTCCTTCCAGAGCAACAACTGCAATAACCATCATGGAAACCTTCACAATTTCAGCTAAAAAGGGTCAGTAGCCCCCTAAATTAAATACCGAATAGGGGGTAGAGGACCAAGAGATTTGATATGTCTGCGTCAATTTTGACTGAAATACAAATGCACCACCGATAATCCATTAATGTGCAAAGGATTCTAACAAAATCACATGTCTACACTGAATGATAAATAATACGACGATCAAGAATATTAGAATACACTAACAATGTTTCAGAACTAAAATTAATAGAGACTATGTAAAAGAAGGAAGACAAACAAAGCCACACACCATCTCCGCG
The DNA here is from genome assembly GCF_003573695.1 of Papaver somniferum. Classification (NCBI taxonomy): domain Eukaryota; kingdom Viridiplantae; phylum Streptophyta; class Magnoliopsida; order Ranunculales; family Papaveraceae; genus Papaver; species Papaver somniferum. Next base: position 107,654,851 of record NC_039367.1, on the reverse strand, counting down.
CGCGACAAGGTTTTCAGGATTACCAAAGTGCGCTCCTGCATATAAAAGATCAAAAAACCATTGGTGAAATAATTACAATCTGACAATTTAAACAATACAAAGTAGCATTCTCAATATGCTTTTCTCAACATTTCTGGTTGGCGTACAAACATTTGTAGTCTTACTACCACTAACTACGACGACTGCATTCACCATATTTACTTGTGATCTATCCAAAAACCTCAATACGTGATACAGAATCCAAGAAGATAAACAAAAATACAAAGAGACAAAGAAACACTACCATATAAAAAGTGATTCAGAGCTATTAACTAATAATGGAAGAAGAAACAAATTAGAACCTAATCTTAGTAAACCAATAAGAAACTATTCCAATATCTTGATTCTAAATACATTAGGGAACACACTTTTGTGTAAAGTTGATACAACTATGAAACATTGTAGAACATATGTAGAGGAATTCAGAATTTAAAATGCATCACATTGATCACAATGAAAACTGAAGGGAGACTAACTTGCCATTCAAATGCATAAACTTCAGCATCTAACCTCAACAGAAATATACCTACACATATTCATTAAACTCATCGAAACCAAATATTAAGCTCTTGACACTGACATTTCCATAAACAATTTAAAGTTCATAAATTTAAAGTATATGTTCAAGAAGAGAATTTCAAATTAATCTGATTAGGGAATAAAATATGGACTCAACCTTTACCCTCAAGGCCTCAACCAAAAAGAAGGCTTAGCAAGCAAAAACTTGCCATTTGGATTTGAATGTAAAGTCAGATTAGGTTATTAACAATATTCATAATGCGAAACCACCGCAATTCAGAAACTCTAGGTAAATTAATCATCTAGTGTGTAATACTGTAGATATTTTTAAGTCCAAAAGATTGGGGTTTTGATAGCAATGAGTACTTGTGTAGATGGGTTTTAATCTTATTCTTTGGCCGCATGGAAACTGCAATGTGAGAAAACGAAGTGAGAAAATGAGAAAGAGAGAGAGATGATTCGACTACCTCTTTTTTTGTGACGCACAGCATTTTCTTGATAGGATCAACCAAAACTGTAGATTTATCAATTGGAAAAACAAATCTCGACCGGCACTTACATAGGCTAAGTTGTCCATACCTTGTCTCACCAAAATATTTGATACCCAAAGAAGAAAAAAATTAGTAAAAGAAAGTAATCACAGTGATCTAGTACCTCTAATCAACAAAGGTAAAAATCTACGAAGAAAAAAATAAAACAATAACCCTATACCTTAGTAAACTCATATATTTTTTACAATGAAAACCAAACCTACAAATTTAAACCCCTAAAAATCAGACAATCAAACATTATAAGCAGTTGAACCTTTCCATCAATCAAATAATCAAACAATCAAAAAAAAAAAAACTATTTTTAATTACTAATATATTACACGAAATCAATCAGATATCAAAACCATTATCTTTTTCCGGTAGCAATGAGTGGATCGTCTAAAATGAAGAACAACTACTCTTCTCTACTTTGTTATGCATCAGATAATTAACTACAAAGTTCAGATTCTGCTTCCTTCTTTCGTGCGTGAAGTTGCTTTTTTTTTACAATTTTTGTAATTGATGCTAAAACGCCAACGAAATGAAGAATCAATTGAGACTTTTTCTTTCGGAGATGAAAAACTAATTTTTTTTTTTCAGAAATATGTCTATTTGATTGGAAAGTCTCAGTTTATTTCCCCCCGGGTTTACTGGGTTTTCAATTCTTTCACTGCAAGACGGTTAGAGCATTGCTCGGTCGAACTCGCATGCGTTGTTATCTCAAGCATGTTTGTCAATATTAGTGATCAATATTATAAGTCTTGATTTCTAGTCTACTATAGCTAAGTCTCGGACTAGGATAGAAAGTGTAGTTGAGCTTAAGAACTCCATGGAAATCATCATACAAGACGAAAGACTACTCAAGGAACTGGTGGATCTTCATCGACTAAAAGGTATGTGGAGACTTGAACTTATCTATCACTCAAAAGTCTATCTACTCTATCTCCATTTTTGAGATAAAAGTCGTTTTGCTATATAGACTTTGATTATACACATTTGCTATTTCGAGCCGAGTTTATCTCGCCTATCTATTTCTCGAAATATGTGTTGGTAAGCTTTTGCTTTGACCAAGTTCATCTTTGCCTAGTGACGAAAGTCGTGTTACATTTCAATCACTTTGAAAATTGCTTTGACGAGAAATGGTTTGTGAATAACAACTATATAACGTCCTCTAAGAATGTTTCAATGATTGAAATGAGAGTTTAGATTATATAACCAATGATGGATATAAGCATTGTGTGTCAACACATATATGTATAAGTCCTTTTTCCTTGAAACGAAGTTTGCGAACTTTGTTGATCAAGAGAAACGGAACAAGAGCTGTGAACTCAGTCCGCGAACTGGCGGAAGTTCTCGACCCGAGAAAATCTGCTGGAGTTTGAGAACTCCTTCCGGGAACTTAAGTCCGCGAACTAAGTCTGCGAACTTAAGCTGGTTATTTCTAAAGACGATTGTTTGTGAACTTATTTATATTAACTAAGGAATGCTAAATGCAAACTGTGGCTTTATAGTTCATGAACCGATTCGAGTGAATCAAATCGTTTTTGCTTCAATTGTGTCTTGTGTAGTTACATAAGATTTCCTTACAATTGAACAACTCTCTAACTAGTTCATTTGAGTCATTTGAACTAGTTATGGTGAAAAAGAACATGGTTGATATGAAAGTGCTCGTATGGCTAACCATTTGGTTAAATATTGTTGAACCAACAAATGTTCATGTTTACCCCGGTTACGTAAACCCAAAATAGTACATTTCATTTGTGTGTAACAAGCTAAGTTTTCGATCCAACGGTTGAAAGATATTAGCTTGAATCTAATCAGGTTTTCATCTATCGGTGAATATTGAATGCTTTGTTACCAAGCTAACATTGATTGCAACCCTGATTTGAAAGACTATATAAGGGAGAACTCTAGCAACTGGGAAACCTAATCCCCACACCTCATGTGTGATACTAGTTGTATTAGCTAGAGTTGATTCTCCTTTAACCTTTGGTTTCTTCTTAAAAACCAGGTTAACGACTTAAAAACTTCATTGGGATTGTGAAGCCAGACCGAACCTACTTTCTCGTAGTTGTATGATCTAATCTTGCTGATTCTATCGTTTTGAGTACAATCGTAACGATTAGGTTGAGATCTATATCTCCGATAGGCAAGATAGAAAGTAATCACAAACATCTTCGTCTCATCGTTTGTGATTCCACAATATCTTCTTTCGCCGCGTCGATTAAGGTTATTGTGAGGTGATTGATAATACTAGGCTATTCTTAGGAAATATAAGTCCGGGTTATCAATTGGTTCCTGTTCATGTTGATTTATTAAAAGACGGAACAAAACTTGTAGGTTTATCTGTGGGAGACAGATTTATCTATTCTGTAGACTTTTCTGTGTGATACAGAGTTGTTTATTAAATTCTTCGACTTTGGGTCGTAGCAACTCTTATTTGTGGGAGAGATCCACTAAGGGAATCAAGTGCGTAGTATCCTGCTGGGATTAAAGACATAAGGAGCGCAATTGTACCTTGAATCAGTGTGAGATTGATTGGGGTTCAACTACAGTCCAGAACAAAGTTAGTTTGTAGTAGGCTAGTGTCTGTAGCGGCTTAATACAGTGTGGTATTCAACCTGGATTAGGTCCCGAGGTTTTTCTGCATTTGCGGTTTCCTCGTTAACAAAATTCTGGTGTCTGTGTTATTTCTATTCCGCATTATATTTTGTTATATAATTGAGATATCACAGGTTATGCGTTTGAATCAATCAATTAGAAATCCGACCTTTGGTTGTTGATTGAAATTGATTGATCCTTGAACATTGGTCTTTGGTACCGTTCAAGTGATTTCTCTTGTATTCAATTAGACACGCAGATTTCTATTTTCTTGAGAAAGAATTGAATCGAGAAAGAGAGATAAAACTCTTTGATATACTTTTTGTAGATTGAGTCTTGCTGATTCTCTTAAAAGTATATTGGAGTTTTTCCATACAGATTGCTAAGCGAAATATTGGGTGTGGTTGTTGTACCTACGCTTTTTCAATTGGTATCAGAGCAGGCAAACACGTTCAAGACCTCACAAGTATGTGTTTGTGGCGATCTAACTTTATGGACAAGAGTACTATCTCTGATAAACGCGTCACCAGAAAAAAATGTTCTGTCCCGTCTACATCTATTAAAGAGAAAGATTCTCCAATCTCAAATATAGACGAACCCTGTGTTCAAACTAGACAGACAGGCTCTGACATGTGTTATTCCGATTACCCTTCAAAAGAGTCTGTCTCTTTAAATGAACGGGAAACAGCTGAAGAGAGTGATTTGATTCTTAATCTTGTTAGAATCCAAGATGATAGATTTAATCGGTTAAAACATCATGTCGATGTTTTTCTTGGTGTTGTAAGGGACTGCAAGTTCAAAGAAAATACTGAAGATCATTCTTCATGTATATCTCTTGAGGCCAGCCTCAAAAGGGATGTTTTGGAAATTGAACATCGCTTGAGTAAACTCTCTATTCAAGGATGCTCTAAGCAGTCCAACATATCAAGTACTTCTGCTACGACTGGAAATGTTCCATCTCCAGAAGTAAAATCGGAATTCTTTCCATCCAGAAAAGATGTTTTAGTCTCCTCCAGTCAAGGGTATTCTACAATACATGGAAGGAAGAAATCTCCTAACGAGACTGTTAAGACTGTACTGTCTAATCACTCTTGTGATCAGAAAGTATGTCTCTTTTGTGAGACAAAATGTTCTGGTAAACAAAAAGATAACTCTAGGTTGAATAAAAAATCCTTTGTTCAACTTCAACACACCTTAGACTTAATCCTCAAAGGTGTAACTTACATTCGTATGTCTAAACCAATTGGTTTTTGTACATACCATGTGTATGCTACCAAGAAGGTCAGTTCAATGAGTTCCTCAAATGCTTCGAAGCAGAACAGAAGTCTTAACAAAAAACATTTAAGAAAGGAACAAGTCTCTCCTATCGTCAAAAGAGAAGATAATGTTGTCCTTGATGTGAATAAGATTCCAGGAGAAAGGAGCAAAAATGATGATATGAGAAATATCCTGAAGGAGATGATTGGAAGGAATAAGGAAACTATCAACAGGTTGTCAATTCCCTCAAGGCAAAAATCCTCTGATAAAGACTCAAATTATGTCTCATATTTTGATGACAGTAAGTTTTATGATAATTTCTCACATCAAAATGGATCCTTTTATAGATTCGGAAGGAAAAAGAGATTCGACCAAAAACACAATTCTTTGAATGAGCTCAGATCTCATACTTGTGCTAATTAATCATAAGGATGAAAGAACTTACTCACAAAAATCCTGTTGAGTAAGATGTGTCATTTTTCAGGTATACTGTTAGCATACTACTTCTGTTTAGTGGAGCTATTTTCTTATCGTCTATAGCTAAACTACTGTCTGCATAAAAGGTTGCTTAAGTATTTAATGTCGTTTCTTATTGATCGTTTTGTTAAAAGAAGTTTTCATTGCAACAATGTTGCCTGCTACTCTTGTGCTCTAAATTACTCCTATGTTGGTATGGAATTTATTGAGCCATTTATGAATTTTCATGTAGCAAAAAGATTTATGTCTTAAAGCTTTTCCTTGGGTCGGGTTGTGTTCGTACGGGTACCCCTGTTACTAATACGAATCAATTCTTAGTAACCCTAAAGGTATCCCTCCCTAAGAAACCATATAAAATACCAAAACTCTGAGACACGTTTGCATACTCTGAGTTATTTTGGTTTATCAAGAATGTCGTCCTCTTCACAAGCTTGTGGTTTTGCTAAAGGCTTTCTTGATAAAGGTATTGGTTTTGAGTCCGAAGGGATGAAGAAAAGAACCCTTGTAGATGAAGATCATCCTAATGCCTCATGTTACTATACCTATACTCATGAGGATGTTGAGAAGGAGGATATGATTTCTGCTGAAGTGGTTCATGATTTTCTTAAATATTTTAAGGAATCAAAGTTGCAGCTCGTTGATACTCTGAAAAGTCTTGATGTGTTAAAGACTGAGTTGAAAAAGGTTACCTCTAACCTTGGTCTCATAAAATCTACACCAATGATCTTCTCAAAGAGAATCTCTTCTCTGAAGATGCAATGGATGCCGTCAATCGCAAGCTCAAAGACCCCAAGATTCGTGATGTTCCTGAACCGTCTAATTGATCTTAGTATGAGTACGGGCATAGCACTGGAGTCTGCTCTTTGGTTTTTAGCTTGTGATTTTTTTTGTTAAGCCTAGTAAATCTTCTATTTTCTTGTTTTGTTTAGAAGAATAACTAGAGTTTGGAATGGCCATTATTGTGATTACACATAGCTATGTCCAACGTTTTCATCTTCATTTTTTTAGATTTATTGGTTTAAATTCTAAAATTTTTTGGAAGATGATTTTTTGCAGTATTAATCTTTAAGGTTTTATATATTACAATTTGTTATGGGATATGTGTGTTTACGTCAGTGAACTGTGATTGTCCCATACCTTGTCAAAAGTTAAGTCCTTTATATGTCGATATGCATGTGTTGATAAAAGAATGAATGGACTTTTGACAAATACAAAAGTTAAGCCTATTATGTCAATTATTGATAGAAGATGGGTCAAAATCTTTTGTTTTCAAGGATTATGTCTATTGTATGTCATTGTGCAAACGGTGATGGAAAATAGAATGAATCCTTACTTATTCCACGATATAAGGTCGATATTCGATCCAAAAATTTTGTGTACATACTGTGTTGTTCCATAAGGTGTCTTATGTTGAGCACAATCGATTGAGTTATTTTTAGCTTAGTTGTTGCTCCGTGAAGTACTTTATGTCGAGTATGTTCAACTAAATTAATCATTCTCGTTTGGTTATTTAGTTGTTGCTCCGTAAGTTATCTTATGTCGAGCATGACCAATTAAATTGATTACTTTAGTGGTTAATTTGGTTGTGTATTCCGATTAGATTAATTATTGGTTCTCTTGTGATTAATCTAATTGTTTATTTTTGAGTCTCCATAAGTTCACTTATGTTGCGCATTTCCGATTAAATTAATCATGGGTTCTCTTGTGGTTAATTTAATTGAGTATTTTGGATTCAAATTCATAGTTGTATGTGATTTTTTATGTCCAAAGAAATCCTTCTTTTCTTTTGAAATTAAGGTCGCTCTTGTTGTTCTTTCGGGAATGACATATTATGGGGGAGAGTTCTTAATTGAACTTGTGGTTAATTGCCAAATCTTTGTGGGGAGTGCGGTTGTGGAATATTATAGGGGTTATCTTGTATCTTTATAAACTCCTTGATGAATGCATTTAGCTTCGGCTATATGATTGCATCTAAATAAGATGATATGTCCTTTCTTTTGGTCATGAAATGTCTCTTTCAAAAATTTCATTAGGATCCCATTTTCGTACCTTTGCCAATTTTATTGACAAAAAGGGGGAGAATTAATATGTAGTTCACACTACAAATACATATGGTTTTCGGATCATTATGTAAGGGGGAGTGGTTTCCATGTGAGATGGAGTATTGACTAAGGGGGAGTGATACATATCACCATAGTATTGTTGTCGAAGTTGTGATGCAATTGAACTTTGATATCGTATAATAATACTATGACACTGTATAACAATGATTGAGAACTCTTGTTTTCTCGTTGTTATAGCTACGTATTTTCAACAACGATGATGCTGAACTTACAACCTTTGGGATCATTGGAGTACTTGGAAGTGGCGAAGATTTCGAGTAATGTTGAAGATTAGGCATGTGGAATATGAGCTACAAAAGTTATTTCATTTATTTTTGTATTCCATATGTATTGATAGTTTAGTCACTAAAATTGACAAAGGGGGAGATTGTTAGAGCATTGCTCGGTCTAACTCGCATGCGTTGCTATCTCAAGCATGTTTGTCAATATTAGTGATCAAAACTATAAGTCTTGATTTCTAGTCTACTATAGCTAAGTCTCGGACTAGGATAGAAAGTGTAGTTGAGCTCAAGAACGTCATGGCAATCATCATCCAAGATGAAGGACTAATCAAGGAACTGGTGGATCTTCATCGACTAAAAGGTATGTCGAGACTTGAACTTATCTATCACTCAAAAGTCTATCTACCACAACACCAAATGAGCCTAATTGTAACGGTTTATAGGTGTTACAAAGACCTTCAGTAACACTGAATAAACGTTACTGTTGAGGGTGTGGCAGATTTTGTGTCACAGTTTTTAGATGTTATGGATTTGGTCAGTAACGTTTTCACAGCACCAGACCATCCGTTCCATTTCTTGCAGGTAGTAACACGTCTCCACAATATGTCACACATAGATACTGTTAAATTTTTCTCTTGTAACATTGGGCTGCGGTTCCAAAACTAGGCCTTTGGATGTTACTGAAATCACATATATATCAGGTTATTTGTCACCATCTGCAGCTGACATAGTTCTCGAACATCATACTCAAGATATGTATCTGTATTTTGATGTTCGCCACATCAAATTAAAAGATAAAGAGTACAATATTTCTCGTAATATCATTACTAATATGCTTTTGAAACAAGCAAAGAGTCAAACAGATAAGATTGGATCATTTCTTTCTTTACAAATACAAGAAAACGAAACTAAATTCGTTAGTAGTGTCAAGGTATCTTTTAGTCGCCCATCCTTTTTGATGGTTTTTGCGAGAAGCTTAAACTTGTACGTTCTTCCTAACATTTAAATCCTGGCAAATACCGTGTTGGACTTGAAGACATCTCCACTATATTTATTATCCGAAAACGATTACTTCCGTGGACTTACAGTCTGGCAATACCGTGTTAGACTTGCAAATAATTATAGCCCGATCACGCAGAACTGGATTGTCCGTCTCAACAGTAGCATTATTCAGGACTACCTGCAATGGTGCAATTGAAAATGCAGGAGCATCAATATCAAGCATTGAAGCAACAAACCTAAATCATTCTTTGTGGGCCTTCTGTTGGATTCTTCATAAAAATTTAATAGTGACTGTAAGCAAATGTAACTGAACCAGAGCAGGCTCTTCTGAGAAACTCTCCAAGAAACCTATCAAAGAGATCATTATCACTGTCAATTCATTTTGCGTATTTCATAAATTATCCAGATCATGGATATCAGCAGAAACAAAATTACAAACATATGCTAAAGAATAAAAACTGAGACTCAACACTGGACATTGAATGTTAACTTCAGAAGTACCTTTGCTTTCAACTAAGGTGTCTAATCCACATGCAAAGTACTGCAATGATTGATTGATAGCTACAGGAAAGTTGGACTTCAATAAGAATTTAATAATGTGATTTGTTAATTATATAAACTGTGTTACAGTAACTTACGTGTTAGGATATCGCCTAGAGATACCCATGATGAAAATGATAGCCTCCTGGACGCCATAGTTATGATCTCAATCAAACATTTTGCAATATTCAGCTGCTCTTTCTAACTTGATGGCACATAAATAGTACAAACCATTTTTCTGACAAAATCTACGCCAACTTTGGAGGCATATTCCTTGAATTCCAGTGGAGCTTGAAAAAATTATTACCTGCATACGAAAAAATTCTACGTCGGTCCGGATTTACACATGGTTAACAAATTATTATTATTATTTTGGACAGAGACAAACAAAAAAAACTTGGATCCTTTTTGTTACCTAGTGTAATACCCGGTGCAAAACGGCGCTGGATCATGGAGTTTCGACTGTAGATTGCAGAGATGATGAACCAGATTACAATTAAAGAAACCCAGAAGAAAAGCCATATAGAAAATGGGTATAGTTCTTACCTGCATACCAAACGCAGATGCAAATGCACTAGCCTCATGAAATCCAGTTTTTGCATGTGATTCAAAAATACAAAGGTCAAATACAAACAAGGCTCCTCCTTCCATCTCATTGATTTGGTTGCTCCTAAGAAGAGAATTTACAGCCAGTTGATGAATCTGCATCAGGAAAGTAATGACATTAGTTATTATGGATTAGTCAGTAAAGCTTAAAAATAAACACATCATCTGCTTCCTTAAAAATTACTCATTTAGCTCCATGTAGACTTTTCGATGGAGGAACCACAAGATAAGTAAGAACCGGATGACTGATCTGTAGGGAGAAACCACCAGGAAATGAGAAGTTGTATAAAAGAACCAGACCCCTCCAGGTAGAGAATATACAACTAAATGAAGATTAAAACATCCATGTGAAATAGACAAAAATTCAGCTCCCTAGTAGTTTTCTTTGATATCCTGTCCTTACTTCATCAGCAAAGCATGGCTCATCTGAGTCATCTTTATTAATGCCTCATAGGTCTGGAACGCCATCATCAGATATCCACAGTAACTGTAATAAAGAACACTAGTTAATGTGCTTGGCAACCAAGAACTTCCACCCGAATTATGGAAAAACAGCAGCCAAAGGACCGAAGATCTGTGCCAAAAAAAGCAAAACAGTTTCCTCCATTCCATGATTGGAAAACAAACTAAAAGACTTGTGAGACAAGTACAACTAGCCTATCCAAGCGGATTGAAAATACTTGCTCCCATACAACTAACAGTGAGTTAAATGACAGTTTCATCTTAAAACACCAAAAGAAAAGTACCACTCGTTATGGCTCATGAAAGCACAATATCAATGGCATCCAAAAATGAGAAACTAATCTGGCTTTATGCAAAAGTAAAAATTGAGATAACATGTTGATGATTATCCAATTTCCTAGAAAGAAACATATCTGATGTAAACAGAAGCCAACAGTCTTAGGTTGAAATGAGACATTTGACATCAGGAAACTACAACGGAAAAAAACATCACTGAAATCATAAAGTTCCAAATTGAAAAAGAATTACCTAATGCATTTGTCACACCTGGACTAGATTGACACCCCAATAGCGTTAGGTTTCTACATACAGTTCTTCCTACTCGTGTACTGTGAACAAACACAGCTCCCCAAAACCAATAAATTGAACCAACACAAATTAATTTAAGAAAACTTGCAACAGACCAGCTTTACCTCTTGTACGTGTGACGATATTGAGGATGGTCCAACATCAACCAAAATTACTTGAATCCCTTCCCGACTAATCTCCTTTCCCCTCCTCCTTTATCTGGGCTTGGGACCGGCAATGGAATGATATAAGCATTTGCATTGGCGGAGTTAAAAAGTGTTGCCCCTAACAGATAACAAATTATATAGATAATAATTATAGAAAAACATAGATACTTAAATTAAACTAACCCACGTAGAAGCACTTGGGACCTCTTGAGTGTGTGATATATAATTGAGTTGTCGCAGCACCTTCCAAAACTGATATCAGTTAAGTTGTCTGTAAAAGAAAGTTGAGGTCATTAATACATATGTAATGCAAAATATAGTTTGAAATGTTCTCTGTATGTATAAAGAGATAACACAGAGGGATCATCGCATAGATGACTAAACTGCACTCACATAAAATCTATCATGAAGTATTTCCAAATATTCACCTCAACTAAAGTATAAACCATAACAAATTAAATTCAAATACAATTAAAAATGAATTTCACTGCTCATAGTGATCAAGTATTTCCCCCTGAGCTCATCGCGCCTGATCTAAAGATCACACCTTTCATAAAAATAAACACAAACAAAGACATCTAACCTTGTTCCCATCCTCAAACAAAAGGTATACTATCTCACTTGTACAATAATCAATCCCAATTTGAGCATAACAAAGCAAACAAACTACTACATCTACCAGCATCCACTCTCCATAGATCTATCAAAACAACTCATAAATCAACATCTCATCTGTAATGGACAATCAATTAGGTGACTTATCAAACTGCTAAATTAACCCCATTAGTTACATATCAGTAGCAACTAATTAGCCCTTGGCCAAGTCATTTTACTATAATCTTAAGAAGCCTAATTAAGTTATGGAATTCTACAGGAAAATTAACATGCTACGAGAACCATTAATCCATTTCAGAAATAAGACAATGAAATTATTTATGTCCATAAACAAGGATAAAATTAAGAGATGGAATTTACTTGTCGTAACTCCGACAAAGCCAAAGAAAATCCCAATATTTTCTAAATACCGGACACTGATACGCAATCGCACGGGTTACGTTTTTCATATATAGTCTAGTGCTTTCAAGGGTCGACTGAAAATAGTTCAAGTGGAATTCTTGTCTGTGAGCACTTAAATTTCAATTCAGCACAAGTCAGAGAGTATTTCAAGCTCAGAATAGTTGAGCAACATCAAGCTTACATACAATATACTAGTCTATAACTCTTATGATACCATAAACTGAAGCAACAACAGATCCATAACCATTTAAAACGTAACTTAGCAGGAATTGACCTATGTATTATCAAATAAGAATCCAAGCATATCAATCCGAGATGCTCAACAAACAATATACACAAAAAACAAAGATCCAACTAATTCCAAACATAATAAAACACAAATCAAAATCTCCAACTAATGTCGTCGTCAAATACACCAAAAACAACACAATAACGACCTATGTATTACCTTGAGAGACGAGGGTATTGAAGAAACTTGGGTTAGATCGCCAAATATGGATATTAAGATTAAACAAGTGATCCCCGCATCATCTCTATCATTGGGATGGGGGGTCTTGGCAAGACTACTCTGGCCCAACTAGTATTCAACCATCATAGCGTACAAAATCTAACCCATTTTGAAATAGCCGTGGGTCAGTGTTTCTGATCGTTTTGATAGCACAAAAATTGCTAAGGCAATCATACTAGAAGCTACAGAAAAAGATTCATAAAACTTAGGATGGAATGCTTTGCACAAAAAATTAGTTGAGTCTATCGGGGGTAAAACATTCTTTCTTGTGGTCGACGATGTCTGTTGGAAATGATTTTGGGGTTAATGGGCAAAATGGTATTGAAGATGTGTATGACTCTTAAATAACTCCTGGACACTCAACTGGAGTTTATGGAAGTGGACTTCTATTACTTTTCAAAACTTTGGTTTGTACAGGGATTTAACTTTCTTACAAACTCCCACTCACTTTAGCTATCACTCGATCACTGACCTTACCACCCACTTTGGGATTTCACTCACTTACAGGTCTCAACTGAATTCACTACTGCCTATTTATAGATTCACTCTACCGACTCATCTATCTCTAGACCTCTCTCTAATTCTCTAGTCTAAGACCACTCTAGAAAACTCTAGTGATCGACTTTATTTACACATTTACAGGCCAATTTTGACTGACTAGAACATCCTAGACTTATCTCTACTGTACAACACTAGCTAGAATGTTTTAGACTAGCAGATCAATTTCTTTCGTTTCTTACAAATTATGCCTTCTAGAATATTCTTAATTAAGCTAAATCAAGTTTTTTCTTCCAACAATGTCTGGACTGAGGATCCAAAGAATTTGAAATTTTAATGCATTTAACGATACTTGGAAACTTTGTTGTAAAAGGCACCTATCTTAGTTGACCAAAGCAGAAATTCACTAATGTTTTCTGTACATCTGTTTTGTCATTTAAGTTGCACCTATCTTCTGTAACTACTAATACTTTCTATTGAAAACAAAAAACCACGATTCAGTTAACCTTTACAAAAAAAAAATCTTCAACATTACAAATCCTAGTTTATAAAGATTAGAAATTTCCATTATCAAAAATCAGAAACACAACAAGCATTCTAACTCCATATTTTCCATTAGCTAAAATCCTTCAGATTACATTCAATTAGAATATTTCAATGTATTTTTAAACCTAAACCTTTTAGGGTTCAGTAATTCACTATTTTTCAATTTCGATGATTTCATAGTCAAATTAAATACATGAAAGATATAGAAATCGATAAGAAAAGAAAGATAAAGAAAAATTTAGACCTCATAACAATTAAAAGTTGAAACCAAACATCATTCACTTACCCAAAGCAGTTAATTTCTCCAATTCCTTTGATTCGTTTTTCCAAATTCTAGGGCTAAGTTTGCTGTGTAAACTAAATATATGGGTTTATCCAAAAAGAAACTGTATCTGAGATCGTGATAAACATCCCACGATCTTAGTGGAGAAAATTTTGGGAGGGAAATTTTCGAGCCAAAATTAAAAAGAAAGAGAAGAAAGAGGGAAGCCATGTTATGCAATTGAAAAGAATGTGGATGTCTGTATGCAGAAAGACACGCCTAGTGTATCTGACCGAGAAAAAGAAAAGAAACATATTTGACCGAGGAAGTGTGAATAGAATTTTAATTCTAGGAATTACTAGGTAGTCCAGGAAACCCAGTACTGGTTACTCTCTAATCCACCCCTAGAATAAAACGTTTTTGGACCAGAATATTTATTCCCTAGTCCAAAACGTGCGGGTCACACAAGACAAGTTTTTCAAAAGTACCAAAAATACCCTTTCTGCAACTCCACGAACAAATCAAATTCAGTTTCTTTCTCTTTTTTTTTTCATCTCAGATTGTTTTCTCTGTGGTTTTCTCTGCTCCTGCGTTTTGGTTCATCACAGTATTTTATCTCGTAAATCACAGCTATTATCTCGTAAATCATCTGTGCTTCGAAATCAGATTCGAACAAGGTATTTATCTCGTAAATCATCTTCCTCTGCTGTTGTTCTTGGAATGTTGATGAATAATTAGGTTTATTCTGATCCGATTTCTATCAGAATAGTTGTCTATGATGTACATTGTTATCTTTCTTTTATGATTTCAGTTTTGTGATGATTTATATTGTTCAATTCAGTTTCCGTTCGATTTACATTGTGATTTTTGTGTGTTTCAATTAGGTATCTTAAAATCGAATTAGGTTAATCTCAGATTCGAACAATGTATGTTACTATAAACACCTTTTCTCTGCTGCTGTTCTGTTTTAGTTTCTTTGTAATCTGATATAGGTTTGTTTTACTGTATTTTTTGATATAGGTTTGTTTTGTTAGATAGATCGTGTAGTAATTTTGTATTCTCTTTTTGATATAGCTGCAGTTCTTCTATTTATAGAAGATGAAACTCAAAACATATTGATATGTTGTAAAATATATTCTACATGTTACATACAAATACATATCAATATGTATAACGTATAGGAATTCAGAGACTTAGTTATTCTACATGTTACATACCAATACGTACTACATATAGCCTGCGCTCTTAGTATGTATCGTGCAATACAGTAGATGCCAATACATATCAATATGTATAACTTATATCCATTCAGAGACTTAGTTAATTTTTGGATCATTTACAGGGTTAACATGTCTGACGTTGGTCCCAAACCAGACTTCTCCATCTATTCTCATGTATACCATAAGCAATATCATTTTGCATATGAGGTTACATCGTTTTCAACTTTAGAGGATTTGAAATTTTGCATCTGTAATATGTGGAGCTGGTTGACTCCATCGACTATTCTGGTTAACTATTTCCAGAATCAAGCGATAGTTCATATTCTTGCCGATGTAACACTTCAGGGCATCTCTGCATTACATTCTTCAAAGCAATCAGTTTTCTTTGATTTGCACGTGGATGTAATTTCAAATGGCGCGTCTAGGCGTATGGAAGTTGACAGTAATGCAGACTTAGTTGTCAGTGCAAAGAATAGTTATTTGAAAGAAGGTAAAGAAGCCCCAAGAGTGTTTTTTTCAGATGGTTGGGATAAGATTTTTGATGATACAGATCAATTATTCTATGGTGGTGTTGATGCCGTACGTATAGCATGCCAAAAATACTGCATGAGAACTGGATATGAGGTAATTAAGAAGAAGAATGACCTTGAGAGATTCACCGCCGTATGTAGTGTGAAAGGTTGTTCATGGAAGCTTCACGCAACTGCCATTGGTAGTTCTATTGATGTTTTTAAGATAAAGGAATATGTGGGAAGGCACACCTGTGGCGGTGGTTATATGTTGAAGAATCCAAGAGTTACAAAAAAACTCATGAACAGTCTAATTCATGAGATGGTCAGGCACAACCCTCGCATAACACCAGCAGAGATCATAGATTATCTTAAAGTTAGTGGTGGCATTGAAATCCAGTATCACCACGCATATCATGCAATTGAGTTGTCGCATAAACAGATTTTTGGTAATGATGTTAAGTCGTACACTGATCTTGCTTGGTGGGTGAATGCTGTTAGGGAAACAAACCCTGGGTCATTTATTGATTTCGATTTCAATGATGCTACAAAAAGATTCAATAGACTTTTTGTTTGCTTTGGAGCTTGTATAGAGGGATATAAACTATGTCGTCCCATGATTTTCTGTGACTGTACATTTCTCACTGGAACTTTTAAAGGAGGTCTCATGGCAGCAACATGTCTTAATGGTAATCAAGGTAACTGGTTCTTTTTTTTTTTTTGATATGTAGTGTCTGGTAGTTAGATCACTCATATTGATCTTACTTCACTATCTGACAATGAGTATTGACCATACTACATACTACATATTGACCTTACTGAGTATGAGATAAACCATACTGCATGTGAAAATGTAGTGTCAGTCAGTTGCTTAACATGTTATTATGTAGTGTCAGGTTTTCACATATCAACAAAGAGGTAAACCAACTGCATGTCAATATGTAGTGTCAATATTAGTTGCTTAACATAACTAGTAATTCCTTTTTGCAGGATTTTATCCGCTTGCGTTTGCTTTAGTACCTAGTGAAGACAATATCAGCTGGGAATGGTTTTTCAATAAACTGAAGGAGGCTTTGAATGATGATCGCCCAATCACTTTTATGACTGACCGAGGTGAAGGGTTGGTTAAATATATTCCCAAAGAGTTCCCTGATTCTCATCAAAGATATTGTTACTTCCATTTGGACAAAAACTTACCTATTGCAAAGTCTGACGAAAAGTATAAGGAAGTGACTGATGCTTTCCGAAAGGCGACATATGTTCTTTCTCCTGCAACATACGAGGAAGGTCTTCAAGAAATGGTTAATTTGGGAAGGCCTTGGGTTGCTGACTACTGCCGCAACATTCCAAAAGAAAAGTGGTCCAATGCTTTCTTCAAGGGTTGTAGTTATGGTTACACTTCATCTAGCGTTGCTGAATCGTTCAATAGCTGGATTAACAAAGAAGAAATTACCTGCGTGTGCGTTCGTTGACTCGATCAGGTTTGTATCAGTTTCCTTAGTCACAGTACAAGCTTATATTAGTTTTCTTTTTGTAACAGTATTAGCATATGTTCTGTTAATCTACGTATATTTTTAGTATAACAGACTTTGCTATCCCCTTGTCGTGTAGGATACGTATGATGGAAATGATGTCAGAACGTCGTGAAGAGAGTCTCTTGATGGACCCAGAACTGCTAACCCCTACGTATCAAGCCTTGCTTGAACTACACATCCAAATTGGCCGTCCCTGGAAAGTTAGCCAGTCAGATGCTAATCGTTATGAAGTGCATTCTCCAAGGTTAGCGTTTACCCCTAATCTCTATCATCTGAATGTTATTTACTTTCTCTTTCTTTTTTTAAGTACCATGTTTCTGTGAGAACATATAAATATGTACTGTGTATATTAGGTGTACTGAAAAATAACACATGAATATGTACTGTGCAGATCTCATATGGTAGATCTAGAGAGAAAAACTTGTACTTGCCAACGATGGCGCGTTTATGGTTTTCCATGCTCGCACGCTACTGCAGCTATTACTAGATCTGGAGGAAGGATTCTTTATACGTTGAAGATTATTTCAAAGTTACCACTTTTCGTAAGCTATATTCAATAGCTATTAGACCCGTTCCTAACCACGACAGGTATGTGTCTTTAATCAGTACATTTTGTCAGCTATTACTAGATCTGGAGGAAACTGTCAACATAAACCTACTTACATATGGATGTTACATACTGATATGTAATGTTAGATACCACTACATTTTTTTATATTTGTTTTTCAGGAACAATATACCGTGTACATATTCATATGTAGTTGTGGTTCATTCCATTTATATGATACTGTTTTTTTCTCACAGGCCCGATGAGTATCACGTAGATGATATCGTTCTCCCAGCAGAAGTAATTAGGTCTCCACCAGGCAAAAAAGGGGAAACGTTTTAAGTCTGCATTTGAGACTAGTAGAAAATCTGTCAAGTGTTCAAACTGTAATTTGAAGACTCATCACAACAAGGCAACATGCAATCTTATCCGACAGTATGAACTTTCTGAAGAATGATTTTGTGTCAGGTATGTATTTCAGTCAGATACATATTAATGTCTTAATTAAGTAAGTTTGATACAATACAATGTACTTTTAAGCAAGTAGTGTTCTGATTTCTCTTTTTCTTTTATCACAGGCTTGAACGTGCAGCAGAATGTTATATCGATGATGTTGCCAGATTCCTTTTCCACAATTCTTTCCTCTAGCCCTTGTTCTATTCTACCGTTTTTCTTTTTGATTTTGTCAGTACCAACTGAATTTGGTTAATAAGTATTTCATTTACAGTACATACATTACAAGTGTACTGAAAATACTGTTTTTGTTGTTTCTTAGAACATCTTTTGGTTTTTGAAACATTATAAGTCTATCAAAATGTAGTTATTGTAGTTATTTTCGAATAATGAAATGTTTTTAAGTCTATCAAAATGTCATTATCTATCAGCAGTAGTGAAGTATTTACATACTGAAATTACATGTCAGTATTGTAGTGTTAGTATCTACCACTACATACTGATATGTAGTGGTTGTAGTGTAACCATACTAGATGTTTGTAACAAGAAAACAATTAAATATGTACTGGTTTGTGGTTTAACCATCTTCCACTAAGATTATTTAGAACATCTTTTGGTTTTCCAGCTGATTCACCATCTTCACGGGGGTCGAGGGGGCAGCGCCCCCTCGTATCAACAACACAAAATCATGTTTAAGTAACACAATTGAAATATCACTACATTAAAGTTAAACCCAAATTCAAATTAAAAATCACTACATATTAGATATATGTTTTTGAACATTCTTGAACTCATGAAATGAAATGAAACCAAGAATAAAAAGAAAAGAAAATAGTTAAATAGTGATATGTACTGTCAGATTACTTTTAGCAAGTAAGACTATTTTTGTCATCTGCCAACTGATTTCCGGTGGAGATGCTTTCAGCAATTTGCATGCTAACGGGACCCTTTTGTTACGAATCTTCGCTTGCACTTCTTCCATCTCCCAAAGGCACTCCCACATATTTTCTTTTTGACATCATCTTCATAAAATGCATCACAAACAGTAGACAGTCTGGCGATCCCCCTTGTTGAGGTGCTTCACATTCATTCACTATTACATTCTTCATTGTTACTTTGTCCTTCTCCATCAAGTACACGTTGATAGGTACGTACATGTAATCTGCCATTTTGCAGGCGTGTGGATAACAAATACCTCCCCATTCAGCCTTAGAAGAATTGTAGTGGTTGAACACCATTTTTTCGCAGTCATACTCAAGTAGCGTCCAATGAAGATTGTGGTGGCACATTGGTACAAGAATCTTCTTGATACTTTCATCCATCGCCAATATTGGTTTGTAAACAGAATCATGTGCTGCTCCTTTGAGGTTATCCGGGAACTCGACATTGTACTGAAAACATGGATGTACTTGAAATAGTTTATATCTAATTTTGTTTTATGCAATATTGATATGTAGTATACCTACCCCTACATACTTTTTTAATTTTTGAATATGTGTTGTAAATATGCAGTGTAAGATAACAACTTACCCAAGCGGATGGATCCAGATGCAACACAGGCAAGTATTTCCTGTATACTTCGTGCATCGGTTGCTCATTCTGAAATTTGGTGTTAAGCTTGTATTGTGCGTAGTTGAGAAGATCTTGTTCTAATAAATCGTTCTGCACCAAGTCATCAACTGTAGTTCCACTTACACAAAGACCACCTTCTCCCACTCTCCAAGCAATTGAGCTAGAAAATAAACGACGTAAAGGTTAGTATTCTTTGTGTAACAGTACATACTGATATGTCTTTCTCAGTATTTTTTATACAAATATGTATGTATATCAAAAGTACATACACAAACTAATAGTACATATCAATATAAAAGTGTCAATTGAGAACTCACCTAAGATTTTTTGCATTATTGATGTATGTGGAAAGAGTACTCTTTTGTTCATCGTTCATGTCATTATAGAATGGTGATTTAGTCAGTTTCCGGAAATACTTGCGCAATTTAAGCTTTCTCTTTTTGTTTAGTGGTAGTGCTTCTGCAGCTGCAGCTTTCGGTCCTTTATATGATGGTGAGAACTTACTTCCACTCTCATATATATCATCTACCTTCTTTGCAGGATGGGAACGAGTAACAGGTCTGGTGGGTGTTGTTACCTGCTGCTTTTCGGGCTTTGTAGCACGCTTTTTGTTCACTTTTACCATTTTTTGTTTCTGGCTTCTTGTGCTAAACTGTTCCTGCATTTTTAATCAACATAAAAAAATATGTAAATATCTATATTGCATAAAACATAGTTACATCACCTAATCATTTTTGAAAGCATGTAGTGGTATATGATTGTATGGTATAGTGATTTCTAGTGCTACCATATTGATATACATATCAGTATGTAGTGATTTGTAGTGTAATATTAACTACACAAAATGAGATTTTTAGTACATATCATTCACCTGTGATGGAACCTCCAAAACATCTTGCAAGGGGACATCCAGAACATCTTGTGATGAAACATCCAGAACATCTTGTGATGCAACCTCCAAATGACTTTTTGAACTGGTTGTAGGTATGTATTCTTGTTGCTTACCTGTAACTTCACCTGCATCTTTCGGTTCAATGGGTTCTTGTTGCTCAGTTGTTTCTTTTGGAATTTGTAAATGCCGCAAATCTCTTCCAAACAGATTATCAAATTTTTCTCGTAAGTTAATACCAAAAAGACCTTCGTTGTTATCTGGAAGGAGGTCTGCAAACTCTTCGACATAAACACCAATGCCAGAGTTTGCCATTTCTATAAAGTCTGGCATAGACAGCTTTTCAATGTGTTCCAAACTCGACATCATAGTAAACAAAGGTACATCCAGCAAATGAAACTCTTCCGCCGCCAATCCGGCGTTATACTCTGGAAATTTCTGCGAATTAACTACAATTGAAGACTTCGTTTCTAGCATAGTTGTAAGCAACTCCTTTGCTGCTTCCTGCCTAACTTCAAGTTGATCAACCTGCAAAATCAATTGAAACTGTCAACAAAAACCTACTTAGCTTGATTTTTGCTATGTATACCACCACAAGAATGTACTGTTACATATAAATATGTTCCGCTACAAGAATGTACTGTTACATATCAATATGTAATGGTAGATACCACTACATATTGATAAGTAACAGATAGATATTGATATGTAACAGATAGATAGTGGTATACAAGAATGTACTGTGACATATCAATATGTAATGGTAGATACCACTACATATTGATATGTCACAGATAGATATTAATATGCTACTTACCTGTGTGTTTTCTTTTCCCTTTTTCTCTTGTATCTCTTTGACTTTTTCCTCCAAATTAGATTTAGCCCAATTTTTAACCTCAGAACGCGGAACTTCAACATCATGGAACTTCAATACTGAAGTTGTTGACAATTCAACCTCAGAGGTGGCATTAACATGAGTTTGATCTTTCGGTGTTGACAAACCAACTTCAGGAATGTTGACATTAGCATCTGTTTGATCTTCCGGAGAACCTTGCATTTCGTTCTCAACTATTTGGTCCACATTCAACTCTTCATTGGGGTTTCTTGGAGTAGGTGTACATCCCAAGCTAACATAATCTTCCTGGATGGCTTCTCTCTGCAAAGGGAAAGCTTTCTGGTAAATATCATGCAACATGAACTCAAGCTTTGAAGCGTCAACCGGTTCGCCCTCTTGCTGCATTGTGTTGAATTCACTCCATTTGGAAGATATTGTATTCCTAAAATCATCGTATTCAATCTTCCAATCTTCTCCCCCCAATACTGAGTCCTCTTCTTCTTTCTCTTCTTCCTTCTCTTCTTCCTCTTCTTCTTTCTCTTCTTCCGATTCGGAATTCTCATCTAAACAAAAAGCATCATCATTTTCTTCCTGTTGAATCCTTCTTGAAATACGATTAAGGATTTGTCGTGTGTTATCTCATCTTTGAAATCAACATGGAACTGGTACAAATCAAATAAATGTAAAGAAGCAACTACATATTAGATATTACCAAAAAAAAAACATGTCGTAGTTCTTTCTCTATTAGATACACAGGGAGAACTACATATTGATATGCTAATAACTACATATCAATATGTATCACCACAAATTGATATGCTAATAACTAATAATCTATGTATCTCTCAGAGATTACATTCTTATCTGAGTAAAAAAAATCATGGGTTTTCTTATAAGCATGATTTAGGTAGAGCGAACTTGATGTAGTTTCGGTTTTCTTTTTTCTAGGAGCCATTTCTATGTAGTATGATGAAGATGAATAGTAAATGTAAAATGAAAACAGATAATATGATCAAAACAGAGCAAATTTAATTGTTTGTATTTAGAAGATTACCTGGATGGCTAGATTAAGATCAGTCGTATGAGGAAACACATATGGAGAAGAGAAGAAAAGGAACTAGGGTTTGTGAGAAGAAAGTAGAAGCCCTAATTGATCATGATTCATGAAATTGAAATGAAGAAAAGAAATGGGAAATTGAAGTTTCTACACTGTACCTAAGCAGCATTGATATGCTAATAACTACTACATATTGATATGCTAATTATTACATATCAATATGTCGAACTACGTGTACTTATCAATATATATTTTTATTATGACAAAATATGTAAGGCAAGTTTACCTGATACTCAGAAAGATCAATATCCTTTAGGAACTCAGCACATATCTTTGTATGATTCCACCTAGACACTCTTGGCACATACATTCCTGCAGGTTCTGTCACTATATCCTCGGGCGCCACCAAATGGGTATGCTCCGCAAACCATGGCTGCAAAATATTGATATGCAGTATTAGATATACTATCAAAATGTAGAAAACACATAAAACAAAAACATTTTGAAGTAGAATAAACAAATAAATAGACTCTTACCAACAAATAAATAGCACAACCATTTGTGCGTTCTACGGATTCCACGTTTTCATTCAGCTCTTTCTGAGAATGGATGAGGTCAGGCCATGAAATATTCTTAGCCTTCTCAAGATCAAGAACGAAACCAATATATTTTTCAGTCAAAGCGTTTGCATCACTTGTAGCGAAAAATAATGAAGTGCACATATACAAGCAGATAAGCCTAACAAGATCTTCGGCATCTTCCTCGTCTTCCTCGTCTTCTTCAGAATCTTCATTTGATTGATCACCCACGCTTTGCAGAGACTCTTCACCAGACTTCTTCTTTTTCAGATTAATTGGTGTTCGTTTAAGGATATTCAAGATTGCCTTCACAATCATTGGCCTAGTCACTTTATCACCAGCTTTCATATCAGTAGGAAAAGTCCTTTTGAAAAATTCTGTTTCACGCCATCCACTTTTTTTATTGACTTGTGTAAGCCTATAATCAAGATATTCCCTATTTGGAATTCTCGGCATCCCATAAATAAGTGTCATTTCTTCTGGTGTGGATACTAGCTCATTCGGTTGGCCATGCCTTTTAAAGACAAATCTAAGCTTGTTTGGATCTTGACCCCTAACGTAACAGCGTAACATTTTCGTCATTGCATCTTCAATCTTCAACCAATGTTCCAACTCAAATCTTGTGTACCAGAACATTAGGAACAGGTTACCGAATGATGCTTCAGAAATCATCTTCAGCTGCAACTCACTCAACTCAAGGTTTTCAGTGGACTTCGCAATAGCCTTCTTAGTGGTCCTAATAGTCTTCGCAAGCCCCCACAAGCCCCTGAAACCGCCACGGTATAAACTTCGTGGTTTTCCAGCTCCTTTCTTACGCTTATTAGCACCTACACAATAACAAGAACCAAAAACTAATACAGTACATATCAATATGGTATATCAAATATGTAGTTACATCATCAATATGTAGTTGTAATATCTACCAAGTCTTCAGAAAACACTTAATACCAAAAACAAGCACAACAATGCATCATTACATACTCATAAACATATGTTATTAAGAATTATCTTCAGTTTTAACATTACAAACCTTCTTTCAGGAGCGCTTTTGCTTTCCCCCTTTTTTCTTTTCCCTTTCCTTTTGGAGAAGGAGTAGCAGCTCTCAGGACAAGTGCTTTGTCCCCCTTTGCTGTTGGTGAAGGAGTAGCAGCCGTTGTCGCTGTTTTTCCTTTTGCTTTAGTAGTTGCCGCTGCTGTTTTTCTTTTGCTTTTTGCTTCAGGAGCAACAGCTGCTTTCTTTCCTTTGGTTTTTGCTGTTTTTGTAAACCAAAAGTTTTGTACACATTACATATTACAGGCAGATAATAATATGTAGCACACATATCAATTTGAGATGCTATCATTACATATCAATAACTACAAATTGAAGACAACATATTGATATGTAGTACAGATATAAAACATATGAATCACACACTTCATGTCAATATGTTGTGTCAAATTACATACACAACAGATGAAAAACATGTAAAACATATGACTCACAGAGATGTTGTGTTTCTATTGAACAAAAAACATATGAATCACACATTGCATGTCAATACATTGTCTCAAGTTATATATACAACATATGAAAACATGTATACCAGACACTACATACAAATATTTAGTGATTCCATTGAAAACATGTAAAACAAACACTACATACAGAGATGTAGTGATTCTATTGAGCATGTGTAGTATATTAGTTGAACATTACTACATATCTACAGTTTTTCATCAGCATTAAATATTGATATGTATTGCATGTCAATATGAAATTCAACAACAGTTTTCTAAGTATTGCATGTCAATATGAAGTACAAAATTAGGCTTTACTTTCTTCTGATTTTTGCTTACCTTCTACCTGAGGAACATTTGTTCGTGACGGAGTACCAACTTTACTCATACTCCTTGTTGTCGGAGATTTAGACGCAGGGGAGGATTGTGTTGGTGAATCATCAACATTTTTTCTTCTTCTTTTTACCTGGGTTTCTTCTACAATTTCTTCTGTAATTGTCCGCTTGATAGTTCTAACCATTTTTTCTCTTTAATTGAATGAATAAAAATTAGGTTAGGAACTGATGATTATGTAATTGATTAGGTCAGGAACTGATGATTTATGTAATTGATTAGGTCAGGAACTGATGATTTTTCTGTAATTAATGATTTCCGAAATCGTTTTTCAGATGAAGGAGTTGCAGTCGGTTTTTTCTTCAAGGCAGAAGAAGAAGAAGTGGGAGGAGACAGTTTTAACCCACGCATGAATGTTGAGGGTAGGCTAGTAATTTTCTAGGATTTTAAACCTTTTTGGACTAGCGGATAATTGTTCTATCCCGCTGGACTAGACACTACTCCCGGGTCGGATCTTTGGACCAAACAGGAAATTTCTCATTTTAATTATGGAGTGTATTTTATCGGCTAGTGTATCTCAAAACCCGTAACATATAATAAACTGTTACAACCCATTAAAACAATGTTCAGAAACCCGAATAGTTAAAACATGTTACGGATTACAAGAAAATGTTACCGATGGCGTAACATTAAAAACATGTTATGGTCTAATGTTACATATTCTTCATTTTGGTGTAGTGTACTCTGTCTCCTATTTTGAGACAAAAGTCGTTTTTCTATATAGACTTTGATTATACACATTTGCTATTTCGAGCCGAGTTTATCTCGCCTATATATTTTTCGAAATATGTGTTGGTAAGCTTTTGTTTTGGCCAAGTTCATCTTTACCTAGTGACGAAAGTCATGTTACGTTTCAATCACTTTGAAAATAGCTTTGACAAGAAATGGTTTGTGAATAACAATTATATAACGTCCTCTAAGAATGTTTTAACGATTGAAATTAGAGTTTAGATTATATAACCAATGATGGATATAAGCATTGTGTGGCAACACATATATGTATAAGTCCTTTTTTCCTTGAACCGAAGTTTGCGAACTTTGTTGATCAAGAGAACCGAAAGAAGAGCCGCGAACGCAGTCTGTGAACCCAATCCGCGAACTGGCGGAAGTTCTCGACCCGAGAAAATATGCTGGAGTTTGAGAACTCCTTCCGCGAACTAAGTATGTGAACTTAAGATGGTTATATCTAAAGATGATTGTTTGTGAACTTATTTATATTAACTAAGGAATGCTAAATGCAAACCGTGGATATATAGTTCATGAACCGATTAGAGTGAATCAAATCGTTTTTGCTTCGATTGTTTCTTGTGTAGTTACATAAGATTTCCTTGCAATTGAACAACTCTCTAACTAGTTCATTTGAGTCATTTGAACTAGTTATGGTGAAGAAGAACATGGTTGATATGAAAGTGATCATATGGCTAACCATTTGGTTAACTATTGTTGAACCAACAAATGTTCATGTTTGGGTACAGTTACAAAAACCCAAAATAGTACATTTCATTTGTGTGTAACAAGCTAAAGTTTTCGTTCCAACAGTTGAAAGATATTATCTTGAATCTAATCAGGTTTTCATCTAACGGTGAATATTGAATGCTTGGTTACCAAGCTAACATTGATTGCAAACCCTGATTTGAAAGACTATATAAGGGAGAACTCTAGCAACTGGGAAACCTAATCCCCACACCTTCTGTGTGATACTAGTTGTATTAGCTAGAGTCGATTCTCCTTTAACCTTTGGTTTCTTCTTAAAAACCAGGTTAACGACTTAAAGACTTCGTTGGGATTGTGAAGCCAGACCGAGCCTACTTTTTCGTAATTGTGTGATCTGATCTTTCTGATTCTATCGTTTTGAGTACAACCGTAACGATTGGCTTGAGATCTATATCTCCGATAGGCAAGATAGAAAAGTAATCACATCGTTTGTGATTCCAAATATCTTCTTTCGCCGCGTCGATTAAGTTTATTGTGAGGTGATTGATAATACTAGATTGTTCTTCGGGAATATAAGTACGGGTTATCAATTGGTTCCTGTTCACCTTGATTTATCA
This sequence comes from Papaver somniferum, assembly GCF_003573695.1. NCBI lineage: Eukaryota > Viridiplantae > Streptophyta > Magnoliopsida > Ranunculales > Papaveraceae > Papaver > Papaver somniferum. The sequence goes on along the minus strand of NC_039367.1, from coordinate 107,627,771 downwards.
AAATACGAAACAAAACTTGTAGGTTTATCTGTGGGAGGAAGATTTATCTATTCTGTAGACTTTTTTGTATGATACAGATTTGTTTATTAACGTCTTCGACTTTGGGTCGTAGCAACTCTTAGTTGTGGGTGAGATCAGCTAAGGAAATCAAATGCGTAGTATCCTGCTGGGATCAGAGACGTAAGGAGCGTAACTGTACCTTGAATCAGTGTGAGATTGGTTGGAGTTCAACTACAGTCCAGAACAAAGTTAGTTTGTAGTAGGCTAGTGTCTGTAGCGGCTTAATACAGTGTGGTATTCAACCTGGATTAGGTCCCGAGGTTTTTCTGCATTTGCGGTTTCCTCGTTAACAAAATTCTGGTGTCTGTGTTATTTCTATTCCGCATTATATTTTGTTATATAATTGAGATATCACAGGTTATGCGTTTGAATCAATCAATTAGAAATCCGACCTTTGGTTGTTGATTGAAATTGATTGATCCTTGAACATTGGTCTTTGGTACCGTTCAAGTGATTTCTCTTGTATTCAATTAGACTCGCAGATTTCTATTTGCTTGAGAAAGAATTGAATCGACAAAGAGAGATAAAACTCTTTGCTATACTTTTTGTAGATTGAGTCTTGTTAATTCTCTTAAAAGTATATTGGAGTTTGTCCATACAGATTCCTTAGCGAAATATTTGGTGTTGTTGTTGTACCCCCGCTTTTTCAACGACAATTAATGGCGAGTTTATAACAGTCGAAGCAATAAATAAAAGCGCCAATGAAAAGTAAAGTGAAAACCACAACCGTTGATTTATGTATTGTGAGAACAAATCTGAACCACCACTAACTCAGTCTAACTTAGCCAAACTGTGTTATGTACTCTTGATAATTGAAATATCACAGGTTGTGCGTTGAATCAATCAATTGGGAAATCCAACCTTTGGTTGTTGATTGAAATTGATTGATCCTTGAACATTGGTCTTTGGTACCGTTCAAGTTAATTCTCTTATATTCAATCGGGCTCGCAAATTCCTATTTGTTGATTGCAGATTGAATTGACAAAGAGAGATACAAAACACTTTGATATACTTTTCTCTAGATTGACTCTGACTGTCTAGTTTCTCTTGAAAGTATATTGAGTTTGTCTATTCAGATTGAAAGTGTATTGGAGTTTTTCTATTAAAAGTAGTTGATTCTTTTTTTGTCCCTCTCTCCTAATTGCTCTGGCGATTTTTTGCTTGGGTTTTTTAGGGGTTTTCAGTTTTTTCACGTTTTCTCCATTATTTGATCATCTTTGGATGGTTTACAATGGGAGTAAATCATGTTCAAAGTACTAGTAACACGGCTCTTACTTTTGCTGATCTGGTTAAGGGAAAGAAAAAGGCCGATACAACCTTGGTGGATTTAAGTTCTCTGCCAAACCCTTCTATTAAAGAGGGGAAACCAGCAATTAAAATACCTAAAGATTATTTCAAAGAGGGCTGTGAGATATGGCGTTATATCCTTATTAGGAGCTTGGATTCTAAAGATCTTAGCTTCACTTATGTTAAGCAAAACCTATTACGGCAATGGAAGTTAGGAGAAAATAGGGTTCAGTTCATACCAATGAACCGTGGTTTCTTTATTATCAAGTTATTTTCTAAAGAGGATAAAAATATAGGGCTTTCTGTGGTGATGCTTGGATTGTTGAAAAACAAGCTCTTAGATTGATAGAATGGTATCCAGGGTTTGATGCGAATAGGCAAAGAACATCCCATGCGACAGTTTGGGTACAATTCCTGGACTTTCGGTGGAACTTTGGGTTGAAAATTCGTTGTTGTCTTTGGGGAAATATCTGGGAACTCCGATTGTGGTTGATAAAAGACCCTAACTCATGAGTTTGGGCATTTTGCAGTGGTTTTAATCGATATTGATTTTGCTAAACATGATGCTGATAATATTCATGTTTCAGTTGGAGGGAGAAGTTTCTGACAAGCTATAAACATTTCTAAACGTCCCAAATATTGTTCATAATGCAATATTATTGGACATGAGGATGAGGAGTACAGAAAGAAGAAAAAGGCTAAGAAACAAGCTGCAGAGAGTACGTTGGTTGCTACTGTGCATTCACAAGATAAAAATCATGGCAGGAATGCTCGTGGTTTAATTGGTTCCAAATGGCAGCCAAAGAAAAACGGTAGTGATAGTACTATACAACATGGGGATACTCAATGTTCAGTTGGGGATAACAATTATGTTGTTACTCCTTTAAATGTTACGGAAGATGGAGCCTCTAGTGCCTTAAGTGATGTTCCAAAACCACAATGGCAGGTTCGTAACAATGATCCAAATAATGCTGGGGAAAAAAATTCTAATATTTTTGAGACAAGTGATTGGCATGAAGTTCGGCATAAAAAGAATGGAGATAAGAATACAACTGCGCTACTGGAAGAGAAGACGAAGTTAAAATATGATGAAACCCTTCCTCCAGTTCTATCCAGTTCGAAAAACCTTGTAAACAAGGTGCTTACACAGTGCAAGGCTAAGATTGATCAAGGTGAATAAATAAGTGCTGCGGAGCATATTGCTTTGGAGTTAGCAACAAAAATTGGAAGAAGACTTTGCAAATTTGTAGAAGGCGCGAGAATATTTGGAGAGAGCTGCACAGGCGTATAAGGATTATACTTCAAGTAATCTAACTAGTTGCGGAGTGATTATATCTCCGAAAAGATGTAGTGTGTTATAAGATGAGGCGAATTTACATGGGTCCAAGGAAGACACGGAAAGCACAATCCAAATTAACTTGGATTCTGTTCGTGAAAAGGAATTTGAAAACTGCACGGACTCTGAATGCTCGGACTCAAACTTGGGCTTGCAAGCTCAGCCCAAGGTGAGTGCTAATTTTTCTATGCAGTTAACAAAAGAAGAACATGATATTTTTTGTACAATTACAAAATTTGATACTCAACAAAAATATTTGAAGGATTTATATTTTTAAAAGGAGTATGTCAAGGAAACATAAGATCAATCAAAAAGAATGAAGACTCTCAAGAAGAAAGCTAAAGGAGGTGGACATTCTTAATCTCATTCTCCGAGAGGAATGTTTACTAGCAACCATTTGTGTTATTGAAAGAGAAGAAAAATTAGGCGTTTAGTCTTCTTTTTTCTTTTTTATCAGTTTATTTCTAGAGATTTTTATTTTTAGATTAGTTATTTATTTTTACCTCTTTGGTTTATGGAGGTAGGGGGGCCTTGTGACTCCAGCCTATAATTCTTGTAATTACGTTTTTTTGCTTAAAAAACAATTGGACTTACCAAAAAAAACAAACCGAATTGTTGGTTGTGGTTGTTAGACCCCCGCTTTTTAAAGGAATGCCAAAAGGAATACCAAAACGATCAAACAAGCATGGAAATAGTCAGTTTTTCAGGGTCTCATAAGGACTCTGATTCGGACTATGAAGTTAATGATTTGGGTATTAAAGTGCAACAAGGAAGATCTCCGGTTCTACGTAGGACTGGGAACTCTATAGCTGCACACAACTCTTTGCTGCAACAGGATAAAGTTTCGAGTAATAATATGGATCCTAGCAAGGAAAAAGGAATAAAATTATTTACAGAAGAGGAGCTTACGGCTTTACAGGGTATTTTCACTCCTGCAGTTCGTGAAAGTTTATTTCTGATTCGTCTTTTTGTTAGAGCATTGCTCGGTCGAACTCGCATGTGTTGCTATCTCAAGCATGTTCGTCAATGTTAGTGACCAAAATTATAAGTCTTGATTTCTAGTCTACTATAGCTAAGTCTCAGACTAGGATAGAAAGTGTAGTTGAGCACAAGAACTCCATGGCAATCATCATACAAGACGAAGGACTACTCAAGGAACTGGTGGAACTTCATCGACTAAAAGGTATGTAGAGACTAAACTTATCTATCACTCAAAAATCTATCTACTCTATCTCCTATCTTAAGACAAAAGTCGTTTTGCTATATAGACTTTGATTATACACATTTGTTATTTCGAGCCGATTTTATCTCGCTTATCTATTTCTCGAAATATGTGTTGGTAAGATTTCGCTTTGGCCAAGTTCATCTTTACCTAGTGACGAAAGTCATGATGTGTTTCAATCAATTTGAAAATTGCTTTGACGAGAAATGGTTTGTGAATAACAACTATATAACGTCCTCTAAGAATGTTTCAATGATTGAAATGAGAGTTTAGATTATATAACCAATGTTCGATATAAGCACTGTGTGGCAACACATATATGTATAAGTCTTTTTTCCTTGAACCGAAGTTTGCGAACTTTGTTGATCAAGAGAATCGGAACAAGATCCGTGAACTCAGTCCGCGAACCCAGTCCACGAACTGGCGGAAGTTTTCTACCCGAGAATATCTGCTGGAGTTTGAGAACTCCTTCTGGGAACTTAAGTCCGCGAACTAAGTCTGCGAACTTAAGATGGCTATATCTAAAGACGATTGTTTGTGAACTTATTTATATTAACTAAGGAATGCCAAATGCAAACCCTGGTTATAAAGTTCATGAACCGATTCGAGTGAATCAAATCGTTTTTGCTTCGATTGTGTCTTGTGTAGTTACATAAGATTTCCTTGCAATTGAACAACTCTCTAACTAGTTCATTTGAGTCAATTGAACTAGTTATGGTGAAGAAGCATATGGTTGATATGAAAGTGCTCATATGGCTAACCATTTGGTTAACTATTGTTGAACCAACAAATGTACATGTTTGGGTACGGTTACACAAACCTAAAATTGTGCATTTCATATGTGTGTAACAAGCTAAGTTTTCGATCCAACGGTCGAAAGATATTAGCTTGAATCTAATCAGGTTTTCATCTAACGGTGAATATTGAATGCTTTGTTACCAAGATAACATTGATTGCAAACCCTGATTTGAAAGACTATATAAGGGAGAACTCTAGCAACTGGGAAACCTAATCCCCACACCTCTTGTGTGATACTAGCTGTATTAGCTAGAGTCGATTCTCCTTTAACCTTAGGTTTCTTCTTGTCAACCAGGTTAACGACTTAAAGACTTCATTGGGATTGTGAAGCCAGACCGATACTATTTTCTCGTAGTTGTGTGATCTTATCTTTCATCTTCTATCGTTTTGAGTACAATCGTAACGATTGGCTTGAGATTTATATCTCCGATAGGCAAGATATGAAAATAATCAGAAAAATCTTCGTCTCATCGTTTTTGATTCCACAATATCTTCTTTTTCCGCGTGGATTAAGATTATTGTGAGGTGATTGATAATACTAGGCTGTTCTTCGGGAATATAAGTTCGGTTTATCAATTGGTTCCTGTTCACCTTGATTTATCAAAAGACGGAACAAAAACTTGTAGGTATTTCTGTGGGAGAGAGATTTATCTATTCATGTAGACATTTCTGTATGATACAGATTTGTTTGTTAAAGTATTCGACTTTGGGCCGTAGCAACCCTTAGTTGTGGGTGAGATCAGCTAAGGGAATCAAGTGCGCAGTATCCTGTTGGGAGCAGAGACGTAGGAGCATAACTGTACCTTGGATCAGTGTGAGATTGATTGGGGTTCAACTACAGTCCAGACCGAAGTTATTTTGTAGTAGGCTAGTGTCTGTAGCGGCTTTATACAGTGTGTGTTCAATCTGGACTAGGTCCCTGGGTTTTTCTGCAATTGCGGTTTCCTCGTTAACAAAATTCTGGTGTCTGTTTTATTTGTATTCCGCATTATATTTTGTTATATAATTGAAATATCACATGTTGTGCATTAGAATCAATCAATTGGAAATCCAACCTTTGGTTGTTGGTTGAAATTGATTGATACTTGAACATTGGTCTTTGGTACCGTTCAACTGATTTCTCTTGTATTCAATTAGACTTGTAGATTTATATTTGCTTGAGAAAGAAATTAATCAAGAAAGAGAGATATAACTCTTTGATATACTTTATTAAGATTGAGTCTAGTTGATTCTCTTGAAAGTATATTGGAGTTTGTTCATACAGATTGCTAAGCGAAATATTAGGTGTCGTTGTTGTACCCCCCACTTTTTCAATTGGTATCAGAGCAGGCAAACATTTTAAAGACCTTATCAGTTTGTGTTTGTAAGCGATCTGACTCTATGGACAAGAGTACTATCTCTGATAAACGCGTCACCAGAAATAAAAGTTCTGTCTCGTCTACTTCTATTAAATAGAAAGATTCTTCAATCTCAAATATAAACGAACCCTGTGTTCAAACTAGACAGACAGGCTCCGACACGCGTTATCCCGACAACCCTTCAAAAGAGTCTATCTCTCTAAATGAACGGGAAACAGCTGAAGAGAGTGATTTGATTCTTAATCTTGTTAGAATCCAAGCTGATAGATTTAATCGGTTAAAACATCATGTCGATGTTTTTCTTGGTGTTGTAAGGGACTGCAAGTTCAAAGAAAATACGGAAGATCATTCTTCATGTCTATCTCTTGTGGCAAGCCTCAAAATGGATGCTTTGGAAAGTGAACATCGCTTGAGTAAACTCTCTATTCAAGAATTGGAATCCCTTCCTATCAGTAAAGATGTGTTAGTCTCCTCTAATCAAGGATGTTCTACATCACATGGAAGGAAGAAATCTCCTAACGAGACTATTAAGACTGTACCATCTAATCATTCTTGTGATCAGAAAGTATGTCTCTTCTGTGAGACAAAGAGTTTTGTTAAACAAAAGGGAAACTCTAGGTTGAATAAAAACTTTGTGGTTCAACTTCAACACAAAGGTGTAACTGACATTCGTATGTCAAAACCAATTGGTTTTCGTACTTTCCCTGTGTATACTACCAGTAAGGTCAGTTCAATGAGTTCCTCAAGTGCTCAAAAGCAGAACAGACGTCTTAATAAACTTCGTCTAAGGAAAGATCAAGTCTTGCCTACTGATAATAGAAAAGGTGATGTTACCTTAAGTGAGAATAAAATTCCAGAAGAAATGGATGATGTTAATGATAATCTGAAGGAAATAATTAAAGGTTATAAAGAAACCATTAACAGGTTGTCTACCCTCTCAAGGAAAAAATCCTCCGGTAAGGACTCAAATTATGTCTCGTATTTTGATGACAGTAAGTTTTATGAGAATTTCTCACATAAAAAAGGTTTCCTTCCTAGATATGAAAGGAAAAAGAGACTTGATCACAAACACCATTCATTTGATGAGCCAAAAGCTCATACTCGTGCCAATTGATCACAAGGTTGAAATCTCTCACACAAAATCATGGTTGACAAATATGCTCAGGTATATTTGTGTCAATAGTATTCTAAGATCCTCAAGCTATCTTCTTATCGTCTTTAGCATGAGTATCGATACAAAATACTTACACAAGTATTTGTTCTTGCTGTGGTAATTTTTCTTTTTGATTGTGTGATTAAAAAGGGGTGCCGCACATGCATTCTGTATTTACTTCTCTTTTGATTTTTTTTTTTGGAGTCGTTATGGTTTATTCACATTACTGTGAGTTTTTCTGCAAAATCGTGTGCGTACGACTCTTGTTTTTCTTTTGGGACAAGATTGATTTCGTACAGGTTACCCGTGTGACTGGCACGAATCAATTAAAGAAACCCTAGAATTCCTTCCCTAAGAAATCCTTTAATTACCCAACCTATTGATTTATGTAAGTCACGTACACATACTCTAGGTTATTTTCTGGGTTATCAAGAATGTTTTCTTCTTCATCTCGCTATGGTGATTTTGCAAGAGGATTTCTTGAGAAAAGTTTTGGTTCCAAGTCCAAGGGAAGGAAAAAAAGAACCCTTGTTGATGAATATCATCCCAATGCCTCATGTTACTATGCATATACTCATGAGGATGTTGAGAAGGAAGATATGATCTCTGTTGAAGTGGTTCATAATTTTCTTAAATATTATAAGAGTCAAAGCTGCAGCTCGTTGATACTCTGAAAAGTCTTGATGTGTTAAAGACTGAGTTGAAAAAGGTTACCTCTAACCTTGGTCTCATAAAATCTCACATCAATGACTTCTCAAAGAGAATCTCTTCTCAGAAGATGCAATTGATGTTGTCAATCGCAAAGCTCAAAGACCCCAAGATTTGTGATGTTCCTGAACTGTCTAATTGACCTTAGTTCGTGTAGGGGCATAGCACTGGAGTCTACTTTTTGTTTCTTAGCTTGTGATTTTTTTTAGTTGTGCCTAGTAAATCTTCTATTTTTCTTTTTTTGTTTAGAAGAATAACTAGAGTTTGGAATAGAAATTATTGTGATTACACATAGCTATGTCCAACGTTTTCATCTTCATGTTTTTAGATTTATTGGTTTAAATTCTAAAATTGTTTGGAAGATGATTTTTGTTGTATTAATCTTTATAGTTTTATATATTGCAATTTGTTATGGGATCTGAATGTTTGCGTCCGTGAACTGTGTTTGTCCCATACCTTGTCAAAAGTTAAGACCTTTATATGTCGATATGCATGTGTTGATAAAAGAAGGAATGAACTTTTGAAAAATACAAAAGTTAAGCCTATTATGTCAATTATTGATGGAAGATGGGTTAAAATCTTTTTTTTATAAGGATTATGTTTATTGTATGTCATTGTGCAAATGGTGGTGGAAAATAAAATGAATTCTTGCTTATTCCATAGTATTTGGTCGACCTCCGGTCTACAATTTTTGTGCATATACTGTGTTGTTTCATAAGGTGTCTTAACTTGAGCATAATCGACTGAGTTATTCATTCTCTTATGATTAGCTTAGTTGTTGCTCCGTGAGGTACTTTATGTCGAGCATGTTCAACTAAATTAATCATCCTTCGTTTGGTTATTTAGTTGTTGCTCCGTAAGTTTTCTTATGTCGAGCATGACCAATTAAATTGATTATTTTTTGTGGTTAATTTGATTGTGTATTCCGATTAGATTAATTATGGTTTCTCTTATGAATAATCTAATTGAGTATTTTTGAGTCTCCATAAGTTCACTTATGTTGAGGATTTCCGATTAAATTAATCATGGGTTCTCTTGTGGTTAATTTAATTGAGTATTTTGGATTCAAATTCATACTTATATGTGATTTATTATGTCCAAAGAAATCCTTCTTTTCTTTTGAAATTAAGGTCGCTCTTGTTGTTCTTTCGGGAATGACATATTATGGGGGAGAGTTCTTAATTGAACTTGTGGTTAATCGCCAAATCTTTGTGGGGAGTGCGGTTGTGGAATATTATAGGGGTTATCTTGTATCTTTATAAACTCCTTGATGAATGCATTTAGCTTCGGCTTTATGATTGCATCTAAACAAGTTGATAGATGCTTTCTTTTGGTCATGAAATGTCTCTTTTGGAAATTTCATTAGGATCCCGTTTTCGTACCTTTTCCAATTTTATTGACAAAAAGGGGGAGAATTAATATGTAGTTCACACTACAAATACATATGGTTTTCGGATCATTATGTAAGGGGGAGTGGCTTCCATGTGAGATGGAGTATTGACTAAGGGGGAGTGATACATATCACCACAGTATTGTTGTCGAAGTTGTGATACGATTGAACTTTGATACTATATAATAATACTATGATACTGTATGACAATGATTGATAACTCTTGTTTTCTCGTTGTTATAGCTACGTATTTTCAACAACGATGATGCTGAACTTACAACCTTTGGAATCATTGGAGTACTTGGAAGTGACGAAGATTTCGAGTAATGTTGAAGATTAGTGTTAGAGCATTGCTCGGTCGAACTCGCATGCGTTGCTATCTCAAGCATGTTTGTCAATGTTAGTGATCAAAACTATAAGTCTTGATTTCTAGTCTACTATAGCTAAGTCTCGGACTAGGATAGAAAGTGTATTTGAGATCAAGGACTTCATGGCGATTCATAATACAAGTAGAAGAACTACTCAAGGAACCGGTGGAACTTCTCCACAAAAAGGTATGTGAAGACTTGAACTTATCTGTCACTCGAAAGTCTATCTACTCTATCTCCTACTTTTTGAGACAAAAAGTCGTATGCTATATATAGACTTAGATTATACACATTTGGTATTTCGAGCGGAGTATACCTCGCCTATCTATATCTCGAAATACGTGTTGGTAAGCTTTTCGCTTCGACCAAGTTAATCTTTATCTAGTGATGAAAGTCATGATATGTTTCAATCACTTTGAAAATTTCTTGGACGAGAAATGGTGTAACAACTATATAACGTCCTCTAAGAATGTTTCAATGATTGGTATGAGAGTTTAGATTACATAACCAATGATGGACATAAGCATTGTTGTGGAAACACATTTATGTATAAGTCCTATTCCTCGAACCAAAGTTTTTGAACTTTGTTGATCAAGAGAACCGGAAGAATGGCAAGTTCCAAGTACGCGAACTGCCGAAGTTCTCAAACCCGAGAATATATGCTGGAGTTGACAAACAACTTGCGTGAGCTAAGTCCGCGAACCGGCGAAGTTCTCATCCCGAGAATTTCTGCTGGAGTTTGTAAACTCTGTCCTGTGTCTTAAGTCTGCGAACTTGATAAGGTTATATATCTGAAGATGATTTCTGAACTTAAATAAAAAGACTAAGGAATGCAGTTTGCAAACCGTGGCTATAAAAGTTCATGAACCGATTCAAGTGAATCAAATCATCTTTGCTTCAATTGTGTCTTGTGTAGTTATATAAGATTTCCTTGCAATTGAACAACTCTCTAACTAGTTCATTTGAGTCATTTGAACTAGTTATGGTGAAGATGAACATGGTTGATATGAAATGCTCATATGGCTAACCTTTTGGTTAACTATTGTTGAACCAACAATGTACACGTTTGGGTACGGTTAACAAACCTAGAAGCGTGAATTTCATGTGTGTATAACAAGCTAAGTTTTCGATCTAACGGTTGTGAAATATTAGCTTGAATCTAAATCAGGTTTTCATCTAACGGTGAATATTGATTGCTTTATTACCAAGGCAAAACCCTGATTTGAAAGACTATATAAAGGAGACTTATAGTATTGTGCAAAACAAATCCCCACACCTTACATGTGATACTAGTTTTCGTACTCCTTTAACCTTTGGTTTTCTTCTTCTAAAACCAGGTTAACGACTTAAAGACTTCATTGGGATTGTGAAGCCAGACTGATACTACTTTTATCGTAGTTGTGTGATCTGATCTTGCATCTTCCATCGTACGAGTACAATCATATTGATTGGCTTGAGATTTGATATCTCCGATAGGAAAGATATAAAAAGTAATCACAAACATCTTCGTCTCATTGTTTGTGATTCCACGACATCTTGTTTTGCTACCATACGAGTAAGATTGTTGTGAGGTGATTGATTAATCTAGGTTGTTCTTCGGGAATATAAGACTGGATTATCAATTGGTTCTTGTTCACCTTGATTATTATCAAAAGACGGAACAAAAACTTTAGGTTTTTTCTATGGGAGACAGATTGATCCTTTGATAGACTTGTCTGTGTGAGACAGATTTGTTTATTGTCAAAGCCTGCGATTTTGGGTCGTAACAACTCTTAGTTGTGGGTGAGATTAGCTAAGGGAATCAAGTGTGCAGTATCCTGCTGGGATCAGAGGCGTAGGGAGTACAACTGTACCTTGGATACTGATTGGGGTTCAACCACAGTCCAGTCCGAAGTTAGCTTCGAGTAGGCTAGTGTCTTAGCGGCTTAATACAGTGTGTGTTCAATCTGGACTAGGTCCCGGGTTTTTTCTGCATTTGCGGTTTCCTAGTTAACAAAATTTCTGGTGTCTGTGTTATTTCAATTTTCGCATTATATTGTTTTATCTTTATAATTGAAATAATACAGGTTGTGCGTTAGATCAATCAGTTGGAGAATCCGACCTAACGGTTGTTGATTGACACTTGGATATTGGTCTTTGGTACCATCCAAGTTATTCCTTGTATTTGATTAGTACTCGCAGTTTCTGTTTGACGAAATTAAATCAAGAGAGAGATATAAACTCGTTGATATACTTTTAATTGATTGAGTCTTGTTGATTCTCTTAAAAATATATTCGAGTTTGTCCATACAGATTGCTAAGCTAAATCAAGAGAGATATCTACTCTATCTCATACTTCTTGAGACAAAAAGTCGTATGCTATATATAGACTTAGATTATACACATTTGGTATTTCGAGCCGAGTATACGTCGCCTATATATATCTCAAAATATGTGTTGGTAAGCTTTTCGCTTCGACCAAGTTTATCTTTACCTAGTGACGAAAGTCATGATATGTTTCAGTCACTTTGAAAATTGCTTTGACGAGAAATGGTGTAACAACTACATAACGTCCTCTAAGAATGTTTCAATGATTGGAATGAGAGTTTAGATTACATAACCAATGATGGACATAAGCATTGTTGTGGAAACACATTTATGTATAAGTCCTATTCCTTGAACCAAAGTTTTTTAACTTTGTTGATCAAGAGAACCGGAAGAATGGCAAGTGCCAAGTCCGTGAACTTAGTCCTCGAACTGCCGAAGTTCTCAAACCCGAGAATTTCTGCTGGAGTTGACAAACTACTTGCGTGAGCTAAGTCCGCGAACCGGCGAAGTTCCCATCCCGAGAATTTCTGCTGGAGTTTGTAAACTCTGTCTGGTGTCTTAAGTCCGCGAACCTAGTCTGCGAACTTGAGAAGGTTATATATCAGAAGATGATTTCTGAACTTAAAATTAAAAAGACTAAGGAATGCAGTTTGCAAACCGTGGCTAAAAGTTCATAAATCGATTCAAGTGAATCAAATCATCTTTGCTTCAATTGTGTCTTGTGTAGTTACATAAGATTTCCTTGCAATTGAAAAACTCTCTAACTAGTTCATTTGAGTCATTTGAACTAGTTATGGTGAAGAAGAACATGGTTGATATGAAATGCTCATATGGCTAACCTTTTGGTTAACTATTGTTGAACCAGTAATGTACACGTTTGGGTACGGTTAACAAACCTAGAAGCGTGCATTTCATGTGTGTATAACAAGCTAAGTTTTCGATCTAACGGTTGAGAAATATTAGCTTGAATATAAATCAGGTTTTCATCTAACGGTGAATATTGATTGCTTTGTTACCAAGGCAAAACCCTGATTTGAAAGACTATATAAAGGAGACTTCTAATATTGTGCAAAACTAATCCCCACACCTTACGTGTGATACTAGTTTGCGTACTAGAGTCGATTCTCCTTTAACCTTTGGTTTTCTTTTTCTAAACCCAGGTTAACGACTTAAATAATTCATTGGGATTGTGAAGCCAGACCGATACTACTTTTATTGTAGTTGTGTGATCTGATCTTGCATCTTCTATCGTACGAGTACAATCGGATTGATTGCCTTGAGATTTGATATCTCCGATAAGCAAGATATAAAAATTAATCACAAACATCTTCGTCTCATTGTTTGTGATTCCAAAACATCTTGTTTCGCTACCATACGATTAAGATTGTTGTGAGGTGATTGATTAATCTAGGCTGTTCTTTGGGAATATAAGACCGGATTATCAATTGGTTCCTGTTCACCTTGATTATTATCAAAAGACGGAACAAAAACTTTAAGGTTTTTCTGTGGGAGACAGATTGATCCTTTGATAGACTTGTCTGTGTGAGACAGATTTGTTTATTGTCAAAGCCTGCGATTTTGGGTCGTAGCAACTCTTACTTGTAGGTGAGATCAGCTAAGGGAATCAAGTGCGCAATATCCTGATGGGATCAGAGGCGTAGGGAGTACAACTGTACCTTGGAGACTGATTGGGGTTCAACTACAGTCCAATCTGAAGTTAGCTTGGAGTAGGCTAGTGTCTGTAGCGGCTTAATACAATGTATGTTCAGTCTGGACTAGGTCCCGGGGTTTTTCTGCATTTGCGGTTTCCTCGTTAACAAAATTTCTGGTGTCTGTGTTATTTCAATTTTCGCATTATATGGTTTTATCTTTATTATTGAAATAATACAGGTTGTGCGTTAGATCAATCAATTGGAGAATCCGACCTAACGGTTGTTGATTAATATTGATTGACACTTGGATATTGGTCTTTGGTACCATCCAAGTTATTCCTTGTATTTGATTAGTACTCGCAGTTTCTGTTTGAGGAAATCAAATCAAGAGAGAGATATAAACTCGTTGATATACTTTTAATTGATTGAATCTTGTTGATTCTCTTAAAAGTATATTCGAGTTTGTCCATACAGATTGCTAAGAGAAATATTGGGTGTTGTTGTTAGACCCCCGCTTTTTCAATTAGGCATGTGGAAAAGGAGCTACAAAAGTTAATTAATTTATTTTTTTGTATTCCATATGTATTGATAGTTTTGTCACTAAAATTGACAAAGGGGGAGATTGTTAGAGCATTGCTCAGTCGAACTCGCATGCGTTGCTATCTCAAGCATGTTTGTCAATGTTAGTGATCAAAACTATAAGTCTTGATTTCTAGTCTACTATAGCTAAGTCTCTGACTAGGATAGAAAGTGTATTTGAGCTCAAGAACTCAATGGCAATCATCATACAAGACGAAGGACTACTCAAGGAACTGGTGGAACTTCATCGACTAAAAGTCGTTTTGCTATATAGACTTTGATTATACACATTTGCTATTTTGAGCCGAGTTTATCTCGCCTATCTATTTCTCGAAATATGTGTTGGTAAGCTTTCGCTTTGGCCAAGTTCATCTTTACCTAGTGACGAAAGTCATGATATGTTTTAATCACTTTGAAAATTGCTTTGACGAGAAATGGTTTGTGAATAACAAATATATAACATCCTCTAAGAATGTTTCAATGATTGAAATGAGAGTTTAGATTATATACCCAATGTTGGATATAAGCATTGTATGGCAACACATATATGTATAAGTCCTTTTTCCTTGAACCGAAGTTTGCGAACTTTGTTGATCAAGAGAACCGGAACAAGAGCCGTGACCTCAGTTCGCGAACTCAGTCCTCGAACCAAGTCCGCGAACTGGCGGAATTTCTCGACCCGAGAATATCTGATGGAGTTTGAGAACTCCTTCCGGGAACTTAAGTCCGCGAACAAAGTCTGCAAACTTAAGCTGGTTATATATAAAGACGATTGTTTGTGAACTTATTTATATTAACTAAGGAATGCAATGCAAACCGTGGCTATAAAGTTCATGAACCGATTCGAGTGAATCAAATCCTTTTTGCTTCGATTGTGTCTTGTGTAGTTACATAAGATTTCCTTGCAATTGAACAACTCTCTAACTAGTTCATTTGAGTCATTTGAACTAGTTATGGTGAAGAAGAATATGGTTGATATGAAAGTGCTCATATGGCTAACCATTTGGTTAACTATTGTTGAACCAACAAATGTACATGTTTGGGTACGGTTACACAAACCTAAAATCGTGCATTTCATTTGTGTGTAACAAGCTAAGTTTTCGATCCAACGGTTGAAAGATATTAGCTTGAATCTAATCAGGTTTTCATCTAACGGTGAATATTGAATGCTTTGTTACCAAGCTAACATTGATGCAAACCCTGATTTGAAACACTATATAAGGGAGAACTCTAGCAACTGGGAAACCTAATCCCCACACCTTCTGTGTGATACTAGTTGTATTAGCTAGAGTCGATTCTCCTTTAACCTTAGGTTTCTTCTTGTAAACCAGGTTAACAAATCAAAGACTTCATTGGGATTGTGAAGCCAGACCGATAATACTTTCTCGTAGTTGTGTGATCTGATCTTGCATCTTCTATCGTTTTGAGTACAATCGTAGCGATTGGCTTGAGATTTATATCTCTGATAGGCAAGATATAAAAGTAATCAGAAACATCTTCGTTCATCGTTTGTGATTCCACAATATCTTCTTTCGCCGCGTCGATTAAGATTATTGTGATGTGATTGATAATACTAGGCTGTTCTTCGGGAATATAAGTCCGGTTGATCAATTGGTTCTTGTTTACCTTGATTTATCAAAAGACGGAACAAAAACTTGTAAGTATTTCTGTGGGAGACAGATTTATCTATTCCTGTAGACTTTTCTGTATGATAAGATTTGTTTATTAAAGTCTTCGACTTGGGGTCGTAGCAACTCTTAGTTGTGGGTGAGATCAGCTAAGGGAATCAAGTGTGTAGTATCCTGCTGGGATCAGAGACGTATGAGCATAACTGTACATTGGATCAGTGTGAGATTGATTGGGGTTCAACTAAAGTCCAGACCGAAGTTAGTTTGTAGTAGTCTAGTGTCTGTAGCGGCTTAATACAGTGTGTGTTCAATCTGGACTAGGTCCCGGGGTTTTTCTGCATTTGCGGTTTCCTCGTTAACAAGATTCTGGTGTCTGTGTTATTTTTATTCCGCATTATATTTTGTTATATAATCGAAATATCACAGGTTGTGCGTTAGAATCAATCAATTGGAAATCCGGACTTTGGTTGTTGATTGAAATTGATGATACTTGAACATTGGTCTTTGGTACCGTTCAAGTGATTTATCTTGTATTCAATTAGACTCGCAGATTTCTATTTGCTTGAGAAAGAATTGAATCAAGAAAGAGAGATATAACTCTTTGATGTACTTTATTAAGATTGAGTCTAGTTGATTCTCTTGAAAGTATATTGGAGTTTGTCCATACATTTTTCTAAGCGAAATAATGGGTGTTGTTGTTGTACCCCCACTTTTCACTTTTAGAGAAGAATTTTGCAGAGATATGAGAAAATTTTCAGCAATTTAGTTGAGTTGATTAGGAGTTAGGTATTTTGCCTTTTTCTAATTTTCTTTTTCTTCTTTTAGAGTTGTTATTTATTTTAGTTTTCGTTGCTTTGCCTTTTAAGGGCTTTCATGGCTTTTACGGGTAGCTATTTATTTACCCCTTGTTTATGGGGGTGGGGGGCCTTTGAGCCCCCTTTTGTAATTCTTGAAATTACGATTTGCTTTAATAAATTATTTGACTTTACCAAAAAAAATAAATCATTTTTCTGTCTATCATAAGCTCCCACAGACATAGTTGGACAACTGATAACAAGTGATTTCACTATTTTACTCCCACTCACACAGTATGCTTCATTATTTCTAATTTCTCATTTATTATCCAAGGATAGGTTGGCTTTTGTTACATTTTTGAAAATATGTAAATTTTCTGCAGTTTTGTAGGATTTATGATGAATTCCTTTCTATTTGTCTTGCATACTGGTTGGTAGACTTAATTACTGGCAGTTTTCAGAAATTTGGATTTTTTCTATTAATTATGATTATATTTCTTGCTCCGTGGTAAGTGATTCTCGTTCTCATTCCACGTTCTTATGAGATTGCTGCCAATACTTGTATAAGCTTTTGATTATGAATTTGCGAGGTTTCATGACTTAGCTTGTTGATGTTTCCTTGGGAGTAGATGAATTTGATCTTGATCAGAAATTAGAGAACTCTACTTTAGGAACGTCGGTCCTAAGTGGCACCCTACCACCTCGATTGACCCGGAAGATCATTGCGGCAACAATGGCTGGTAACCAGAACTACCCTGACGGTGGCACCGACCATGAAAATAGTAGAATAAATTTATTTATGGCTCTGAATCTTGTTTGAATGGTATTTACATAAGGATTTCTTTCTCTATTTTATCATTTTTTTTCTCCTTGTTTAGGCATTTATATTTTCATGTAGATATTATTATTTTGCTTCCGTAACCCCTACTGGGGATTTTCTCACCCCGTTCTGTTTTGTTTTTCCACAGATTTTGAGAAGAGGTTGAGGCAGTAAGCTAGGGATGAGCTATCGGCAAAAGCTTGAGCAAAAATTGGTATTTTGCTTGTGTCTCTAATATGTATATCACGGGGATCATCTGGGTTAGTCTTATGTTGATTTTTTAACTTAGTTATATTTACATATTGGTTGGATCTTTCGCAAATTCTTTATATGGTTTGTATGGGAAATTTAGTTACGTCATAAGCGAAAAGGTTAATTTTCGGTGCATGTGGGTAAGCCTGTAAAATTCATTTTATTGTGATGTATTGTAGATCTCAGTTTTCTACCTCTTTAGTTGAAGTTGAAAATGGCAGTAGACGTCGCTCAATTTGTTTTGTTTTACTTTGTTGAAAATGTACTGTGTTTAAACTTTTTTGTAGATTATCCTTAACGTTTACTTTGTATTTGCTATATCTCCCTGCATTATGTTTTACATTACCGTATATACATGAACTGTCTCTGGACCTATGTACGTATTTCCGCTTCTGAGTTGATTTTCCCACCACTTGAGATTCAAATGTGAAAAGTCTTTTGTATATTTTTCTGAATTTCTATTTATAGGTTTACCGTATTGTTGATGGTGGTTTTTAGTTCGGGGCTAAAATTGTAAAACCCTGTATTTAATGTGCTGTCATTTTGTAAAGAAATAGAGCCATTTAAAAGTGATGAGTGCCTAGGACTCTTTACTTACATATGTATTGAGCAATTCAGTATACTTATATATGAAATTTATCCAGAATGGTGCATGTAGCAACAATCCCAAATATTCTATAAATTTTAACTTCCTCCTACATTATTCACTAATGCATGGCATGTCGAGTATTCATTTTATGTTATGTTTCCCAGCTGAACTCTTGATATTGACATGACATGACAATTAATGTTCGCTCGCAGCTGAGTAGCATGAATTTCCCGAAGTGTCAGGATTAAGACGCGCGTAGAGGTACCCAATCAGAGGCACGCAAAGTTATGCTTCCCTCTAAGATAAAAACTAGTGATTTTGTGTCAATGCGCAAAATTCACCAAAATTGATTAATTTTGTGGCAGCTTGCAAAATTCAATTTTTAACCTAATTTTACCAATTTACAAAAAATTAGGTTTTTGCGGCCTGCACAATATCTCGAACCCTATTGGTCGAGACCAAACCTAGGAAAGCTAGGAAATTGATTCATCATGGACTAGTAGGAGCAGAATCCTACCAAGATTTAAGAAAAACAAGAGATGAAAGGAATTGCGGCAAATAAAGGAAGCAGCAGAGAGCGCGCGTCCGCGCCACTTCGCCGGCCAGTTCTCCCTGGCTTGCGTCGCCGTACCGTCGGCGGACGATGCCCATGTTGCTGCCTGCCGGCCCCTCTTTCCCATTGACTAATCAAATTGCACTAAATGTGCAGCCTACACTTTTAATTAAAGTCGAAGGTTGGCTGGTCAACGCACCTAATTTCTTAAGGAATCGAATATAAGCTTCCCATGTTTTTCTTAAAACGATAACGGCCACACGTTTTGGCCGGCTGATTTGTCAAACTTGGCCGCCTCCTGACCCGACCGGACAAGCACCATCATGCACACCGGTGGTCCCACTAATACTTCGGCCAATCAGAGCCCTCCTAACCTGCAGGTAAATCCTCAAACTGATCACTCAAAGTAGGATGGTTGCGCGTCTTAAAAACCCTAATTTATGTTAGTGGCGCACATTACTATCGCAAAACGATCTCGGCCGTCCGACTTGGCTTAGCCAAATCGACCAGACCAGATCCAATTTTAGGTGGACAATGAAGTGTCGATATGCTCATCGGTGACCCGCCTTTATCCTCGACCAATTGAATTGCTCCCAGCCGGCAACTAACGCCTACAACTGTTATCCCAAAGTGGGTTGGTCATACGGCTTCAAGGTCGACCAATGACAACATATAACTGCGGCAAAGCAATCTCGTGCATCCAACTTTGCCAGCCGAATCGGCCGGCCTAGATCTAATTTCGAGGAACCAATGAGATGTCGCCGTGATCAATGGCCATCACCCTCCTATGAGGACCAACCGACTTGCCCCTTAGCCTGCTCGAACAATTCCTGGAAGCTGCCCAAAGGTGGCTAGTCGCTCTGCCTACATGGGTTTTAAATGAATTCAACGACAGCCAATAACTGCCGCAAATCATCTCAGCCACTCAATTTGGCTAGCCAATTTAACCGGTGTAGATCTAATTTAGGCCCACCAATAAGATGTTAAAATGGCTACCAGGCATCACCCTCCTATAAGAACTGACCGACTCACTTTTGATGTACATGGATAGCTCCTGGCAGGCGGCAACATCCTGAAGATGGCCGGTCATGCTCCTTTTAAGACATTAAATTACGCGACTAATTTAAACAAGCTTTATACAAAAATGCTTCATGAGTATCGATTCTTTTGAGCTCTTTGCTTAAAAGCGATGCTTTATATGCACCGATTACAAACGATGTTTTATAAATATTGCTTTAACAAATAATTTAATTATTTGACCTAAAAATATTATATGCTATTTTTTGCGGCAAGTCTCACAACTTAGCTTGTCACATATGACTGCCCGCCGCTTAGCTTGCGCGTGATTGGTCAGAATAATTAGATCTTGCAGGCAAGACCCACTCAGCAGCCTGCTGCATATTTTTCTACAAAAATACTCGAGACATCAAACATGTCACAAACTGGGGGATGTCCATAAGGGTATTGGTCTGGCGGTTTACAGCGTACGGCGTGCAACATGCCCATTATGAGAAAGTGTCAGAAAAGGCGGACAGTTAGCGGCAGTAGAGAAGTAGTGGGTATAAACCGGCTAGTCTTCCCCTCATAGTAGGGACGTGGTCTTTAATATTTTACACGATCCCCACTTATACATCACTCAACTACTTCCACTTCCTGTGAGGTCAGGGTGTGTTCGACTATGACTTGTATAAATAGGTTTTTAATCTATTTCAACAGACAGAACGATTATCAACACGAGTATCCAGAAAACATAAAAATAACTTATAGCTTACATTCTGCAAGCAAGTTCCACATTCTGATACAAGTCATAAAACAACCACACCTTCAGAATTAACCATTTTGATATCAACACCTTCTTCGCTTCCCTCCCTAAGATCAACCCTTCTCCTTCATTTTGTGACCGAAGCAAGACTGGAACGACCATTTCTTGGTTTAGGCCAGAATTTTACAGATTGATCTCTCGAATCTAAAGTACTCTTGTGCAGTACATTTGTTTAGGGTTTAGATTCGTTTCTCGGCGGCACACCCAAATTTACCATTTCCTGCAGAATCAGTTTTTACCCCAAAACAACTGGCGACCACAGTGGAAGATTAATTTTCGGTTGCAAGATTAATTTTCAATTTCATATCAATTTTCTCAATTTCAGAATGATGGATCTTAGGTCTAAATTCAATCATTTACCGGAATTCACTTCAATCACCAATCCCAACTTTCCACTTCATGATGTACCCCGGTCATCCAAACTCTTCCAAAGCCACGAATGCTCGAAATCCAATCACCATGGAAGGTATAGCAAAAATGCTAGAGGATGTTGTCGCAAATCAAGCTGATATCGTCAAGCTACAAAGTGAGACGTTTTGTCTCCTAAAGAGTATAGCAAACCAGTTGTGGCAAGAGTCAGAAAACATTATCTCGGGGAACGCCACCAATTTCAGAGATGACACAAAAAATGTTGAATCCTTGTCTGAAGTCTATGCCTCTGCCAATGACAATGCAGACAGAGTACGTAGCCGTATCGAACGGGAGCAGAAAGGAAATGACCAACTAAAGTCAGCCAACGAAAAAGAGTTGAGGCAGTTTCACAAGGCTAAGGGAAAAGACCCGCCAGGTATGTCACAGTATCTGCAAGATAAAGGTAAGGAACCGACTTATGAAGCTTTGTTAGAAATCCTGTATCTTAAGACCCTCGCAGAAGTTCAGAGAGTTGTCCAACAGTCCGAAGCCACTACCGCTCTAACTTTACTAAAAAGAGAAGCACCTGAAGAAGGGGAAATCTACCAAGCATATATGAAGACGAGAACTGCGCTAATGAACAGTATTAAGTCCAACCACCTCATATTGATATGACTGCTTTTAGGCCCTCAACAGAAGTTGCACTTCAACAAAATTGCCAAACCAAACGATCCGAGTCTATGTCAACACTCGCTCAAGTCTCGACTCCACCCTCGAAACGAGCTTCTTTTCAAAGCCTACATGAGTTTCCAAGACAATAGCCCTAACGCGAGAGAAACCAGACTCAAAGTACCCGTGCTTCCCGTTCCCTATAAGAAAATTTCTAGAGTTGCTGGAAGTTTGGGTACGAGACGGGATGGTTCAAATGCCTCATGTATGGCGTCCGCCAACTGATCAAGAGATGTTAGATTTGAGATATTTCTACTATGACAGGTTCATCCATCATCCTACCAGTGAATGTAATGGTCTGAAGCGCATCGTCCAAGAAAAGATTAATTCAGGAGAATTGCACTTGGGAACTGAAGATCCTCCACTTTTATGCGGATCGACATAAAGATATTTTCACGGCCCTAATCATTTCCGTCCCCGATAGGCGCTTCTTATTTACCGAAAGAATAACGACTACGTCTAAACTAACTCCATACGTTGCAAGAATAATGAGAAACTCAGCTGGGAACTTCTCACTACAAACATGCACAAGTTTTCCGAATCATAAAAAGGGGTCTAGGATGCGATTCGATTTTGGGACTCCCAACGGTTCGTGACAGCAAAAGGAAGGCCTCCTTCATCAAACCCAGAATCTCCAACAAACCAGCAAGACTACTTATTATCAGAGATGCGCAGTGGACTCGGATCTAAAGAAATCTCCCGGGGAAAATCCAGTTGTGGAGATTTCGTGAACAAGTAAGTTTCGTCAAACAATCGTGTATACAATCAATTGTTTCGAAAGCCAATGGGGACTCGACACAGACATCAGTCCCATACCAACTAAGGAAAAGCTAGCAACTCGGTTATTCTAGGAATATACTACATATCTAGGATACCAACATCCAAAGAATGTTACTGCTTCCTCCAAACGAAGAAACGTATCTGGTTATTGAAACCTTATTGGGTGGCTATTGCAAGCTCGTTGATACTGGCAAGATAGAAGGTGTAGTAATTCACGCCAGACGACTCAAAACTTTCAACACCTAAGAAAATGATTATTCTTGAGTCATTCCAAAATAAAATCTCAAATAAACTCAAAATCCTCACAAAACAATCACCTACTAGTTCAAAACAAGAAAATCAAACCATAAAAGAGGTGTCTCTTGCCTTTCAAAAAAAAAACCTAAGAGGAGAAAGTTCGGAAAAATAAAAGCATTCGAGGAAAATCGTCCAACAACAACTCATTCTTCTTAGAGAAAGCATCCTTCATGTTTTGGAGAGTAGCCTGCTTCAATTTCAATTCCTATGATAACTTCTCAATCTTTACCTCTTGTTGATTAATGAGATCCAGGGTGGGAACTTCGTTCATTTCAGTTTGCAGCTTTTGGATTTTGAAAATCCCTTCACAGAACCAGGAGGCGTTAAACTCAAAGTTCATGCACATGTCCCGATGGTACTCCCAGTTTGAGACTACTTCTTCATAAACGGTGTGTCCAGTCACGTTGGACATATCACGGATTGAAGATGGGGCTTCCTCCACGCGTTTAACCAATGAAACGCGACTGTTAATTTTCTTGGTCATTGCGATGTGTCCATGCTTTTCCCATATTTGGGTATACAACTCAGCATACTTAGCTGGTACGTTGAATCCTCCAATCAACACATGATCCGCAAAAGAAGCAACAAATGGAGGGTTGAAGGTGGCACCTGCAGCAGAATGTATGACTAGCGCTCCTTCAATTTCAGAAGATTCTTTGGAAACAATTGCATCCGCATCCACATATATGGTGTCTACATTGGAAGGCGCAGCAACATCCTCATTGAGATTAGTCTCCATCTCAGGGTTATCTCCAGGTGCAGTTTCTTTCTGTAACACCACCAGTTGAATATTTATTTCACATCGAAGAATAGATAATCCAAGAAGAAAAACGTGCGGGAGACTCATCGACTCATCTGTTAGCTCACTGGAAGAGCTATATTCGCTACTACACTTATAAGTGCTTCTCTCGTCACCGCCGGATCCTGAACCTTCTTCTCCTTCATCTTCACCTTCGAGAGACTATGTATCACCGGATTTGTCCTCTGGAGGTGCCACGTTCTGGATGCGTGCAAGCCTGCCAAAAGTGAGCATGCTTTCAAGCACCTAGTTTCAAAAAAAAAGGGGGTGCTATGCGATGTTAGTCTAGAATACTTAAAAATTCGTCTGGTCAAGAAGAAACGCATACGTACCTGCATATTCGAAGAATTAAAAACAACCGGAGCTGTCGAAGCCATTCGAATGCCACTTGCACGCCTCTTTGACCTAGTTTCTTTCTCTTGGAGACTACACCCACTTTGTTTAGAAACACGATCTCTCACCTGAAACAGTTCACCAGAGGGTTTCTGTTTACTCGAAGGAAGCGGCTTCAATAACTGATGTTTTTCTAAGGTCTTGGAAGAAGGCCTGCCGCGTGGAACAGTAACGACTTCCTGCACGAATTGATGAAGACCAATGAGCTCTTTCTGCCAGAATACCTTATACTTAGGAGTCACCACTGGTTTTTTTCCTGGGAGCAAGAATGGGAGGCTTTTGTTCGTTACGTAAATACTAGTATCCAAAACAGACTTTAAAAGATCTTCTGGGGGTGTTGACGGACGGCAAAACGGAACTCCTTGATCAAAACCCATCTGACGAGCGGCCCTATCAATATTATAAGGGACCACCGCAAAATTTTCCATAAATAAAGATGGAAAATATCTATGTGTACAGCTTAGCATAAACACGGCTCCTCCAATACTCATATCCTCTCCATCGGAGTGCAATTTTATATCCGAGACGGAGGCAAAAGTATTTGGCTGAACTACAGATGAGTCAACTGGTCCCCGAGGACGAAAATCTATCGCATGCACATTATCTAGAAAGTCAATAAGTTTTAACCCAGGTTTTGGGCGCCTTTTTAACCAATGGGGTATTCTGGCACCTCCATATATACTGGAGAATGAAGCTACAGGATTAGGAGCATAACCTTTGAAGTGCTCCCATAAGAATACTTGGAGAAAGACGATGTGAACATGTGATTATATCTTCATATATCCGTTGGAAGCATACATGTCTGCTGCAAGAGAATCCATATGGGAATACAAGGAGCCAAGGAATAAGCTGCCTATAGAAAGAACCACACCTTGCGCCAGCCTAATGGCAAATGTAACGAACTTCTGTCTTATTACCTTCATACCAAAGCCATCATCAAAACATATCTAGACAGCCACAAAGATTTAAAAAAAAAAACGCAGCAACACTGAGCGTGTCATTCAATACCTGACCCGGTTTCGGTTTCATAGGATACTATTCAGACGCCCACCAAGTATAGAAGCATTTTTCATCATTTTCCTTCGGGTTATATTCTCATATCGTCTTAACTAAAGTGGTGTACATTATTTCTTCTTCATTGGACAAGCTAAAGTCAAGGTTTCCTGCAACCGTAAGATTCAACAGAACAGCTACGCTCTCTAAAGTGATAGTCATTTCACCCCATCTACATATGGCCATATGGGTGGACATGCACCATCGAGAAATGAAAGTAATCAAACCTGCAACATCTTTCCTGATGTGAAGTGTTGCGGACGCTTTGATAGCTTCGGCGATTTGTGCCTTGATCAGATTGTCCCTAACATGATCTTTGCCCAGCATATATCTTATCCATCCATCATAAGGGCGCAACGGGTTATGGCAGATTTTAAAATTAATGAGGGAAGCTGGATACTCTTTCTTCTGGAGACAAAACCTTATTATGCGTTCTGGAGAAATCGACTGAACAACCCCTTCATTCTGAATCAACAAGGAGGGTTATTACATGACCGGGATGAGTCTTGATAGCCGTATAAGACGCTGTGAAGAATTCATCATCTACGTTTGGCATATCTTTGGGATCATTCGTACTTCCTGGCCTAGCAGCAGAAACATCTCCAGGTGACATCTTATTCATATAAGAATTCCTTACGTTACTATTTACTTTTGAGTAACTACAATGAAGCAAAATGGGAAAAGAGTCGTTACTTCATACTAAAAGAAGGGAATCATGCATACAACTTCTTATCGAAATTCGATGTAATCACTAATGATAGAAGCTCGTGGATGAAGAAGTATGGGGATCACATGCTGGCAAGAATGGTGAATGGAGACACATTCACGTTAAAAAAAAAATTATTTGGTCGCGGGATGTACACCCATAGCCGGGTCGAGTAGGGGTTTTCACCTGCTCGAACAAAAAAAAATGCCGCGGGGATTATACCTGCAGTCGAAACCTAAACTAGGTTTCACAAAAAAAAGAGCAACTCCTACCTCAGATTCTCCTTGCTAGTCCTGTCGTTGATCCTGATTGTTGTTGATTAATTCGTTATGGATGCCGCTATTAATGCTCACCCAATACTGCCAACAAAAAATAATCATTCATGGTGGGATAAAATTCCAAGTTATGAAAGTTGTACATACAACTAGGATTCATACCGCAAAAAAGAAAGAAGAGATAACAAGACCACTTACCTTGCCGCTGATGATCGACGTGCTCGTGATGGGGTTGCTTATGATGAGAAGTCGACTGCTGCAAACGAAGGCACAGAGGCGGACGAGCAAATAAAAAAGAAGAAGAAAGAGTCGACGCCCTTTTATACACATGGAGTTTTTGGAGTTCGAGTGAAGGGAGGATTCCTTCTTGGTTCGTGCACTAAGATGGGAAGTTGGTCCTGCTGAGCCAACGCCTATGGACGAACTAGCAGTACGCTAGTACGAAGTTCACTAGCCGCACGGTCCTATTCCCGAAGGTCAATTGGATCTCTCATGATAACTTCCATCTCTTTCTTCTTGTCAATTTCATTCTTTGTCTATCACCATCTAGTGCTTACCCCACAATAATATCACTGTTACGTACTAAGCAGGGGACTTAATGTTGATGGTGGTTTTTAGTTCGAGGCTAAAATTGTAAAACCATATATTTAATGTGTCGTCGTTCTGCAAAGAAACAAAGCCATTCAAAAGTGATGAGTGCCTAGGCCTATTTACTTACATATGTATTGAGCAATTCAGTATACTTATATTGAAAGTTATCCAGAATTGTGCGTGTAGCAACAATCCCAAATATTCTATAAATTTGATCTTCCACATGCATTATTCACTAATGCATGGCCTGTCGAGTATTCATTCTATGCTATGTTCCCCAGTTGAAATCTTGATATTGACATGACATGACAATTAATGTCCGCTCGCAGCTGAGTAACATGAATTTCCCGAAGTGTCAGGATTAAGACGTGCGTAGAGGTACTCAATCAGAGGCACACAAAGTTATGCTTCCCTCTGAGATAAAAATTAGTGATTTTGTGTCAATGCGCAAAATTCACCAAAATTGATTAATTTTGTGGAAGCTCGCAAAATTCAATTTTTTAATCTAATTTTACCAATTTATAAATAATTAGGTTTTTGCGGCCTGCACAATATCTCGAACCCTATTGGTCGAGACCAAACTTAAGAAAGCTAGAAAATTGATTCACCATGGACTAGTAGGAGCAGAATCCTAGAAAAATTTAAGAAAAACAAGAGATGAAAGGAATTGCGGCAAATAAAGGCGGCAGCAGAGAAGGCGCGGCAGTGCCACTTCGCTAGCCGGTTCGCCCTGACTTGTGTCGTCGTACCGTCGGCCAACCATGCCCATGTTGCTTCCTGCCGGGCCCTCTTTCCCATCGACCAATCAAATAGAACTAAATGCGCGACCTATACTTTTAATTAAAGTCGGAAGTTGGCTAGTCGACACACCTAATTCCTTAAGGAATCGAATATAGGCTTCCCATGTCAGTCTTAAAACGATCACAGCCGCACTTTTTGGCCGGATGATTTGTCAAACTTGGTCGCCTCCTGACCCGACCGGACAAGCACCATCATGCACACCGGTGGGCCCACTAATAATTCGGCCAATCGAAGCCCTCCCAACCTGCAAGCAAACCCTCAAACCGATCGTTCAAAGTAGGATGGCTGCGCGGCTTAAAAAACCTAATTTATGTTAGTGGCAACACATTACTATCGCAAAATGATCTCGACCGTCCGACTTGGCTAGCCGAATCAACCGGCCCAAATCCAATTTTAGGCGGCCAATGAAGTGCCGATATGCTCACTGCTGACCCGTCTTTAGCCTCGACCAATCGAATTGATCCTAGCCAGAAACTAACGTCTCCAACCGTTAACCCAAAGTTGGTTGGTCACACAGCTTCAAGGTCGACCAACGACAGCATATAACTGCCGCAAAGCAATCTCGACCATCCAACATCGCCATCCAAATCGACCGGCCTACATATACTTTCGTGGAACCAATGAGATGCCGCCGTGATCAGCGGCCATCACCCTTCTATGACGACCGATCGAACTGCCCTTAGTCTGCTCGAAAAATTCGTGGCAGCTGCCCAAAGGTGGCTAGTCGCGCTGCCTACATGGGTTTTAAATGAATTAAACGATAGCCAATAACTGTCGCAAATCATCTCATCCACTCAATTTGGATAGCCAATTTAACCAGTCCAGATCTAATTTGGGCCGACCAATAAGATGTCAAAATGGCTACCGTCCATCACCCTCCAGGACCGACCGACTCACATTTGATGTACATGGATAGCTTCTGGAAGCATCCTGAAGATGGCCGGTCATGCTCCTTTTAAGACATTAAATTCCGCTACTAATTTAAACAAGCTCTATATAACGATGGTGCATGAGTATCGATTCTCTTGAGCTGCTTGATTAAAAGCGATGCTTTATATGCATCGATTACAAATAATGTGTTATAAATATTGATTTCACAAATAATTTAATTATTTGACCTAAAAGCATTATATGCTATTTTTTGCGGCAAGTCTCACAACTTGACTTGTCACATATGACTGCCCGCCGCCTAGCTTGCGCGTGATTGGTCAGAATAATTAGGTCTTGCAGGCAAGACCCACTCAGCAGCCTGCTGCATATTTTTCTACAAAAATACTCGAGACATCAAATATGGCACAAACTGGGGGATGTTCATAAGGGTATTGATCTGGCGGTTTACAACTGTTGATGGTGAATTTTCGACAAAGGTCAAAATCGTAAAATCATGATACTGCATGTTTCTGACTCGGCTTCAGGAGCGCATGTGACGATTCATGATTTACGACCTGTGAACCGTTCACGATCTCTGACTGAGTTAGCCTTCCTCTCAGAGCCATGATGAATATGTTTATCGAAAGGCCTCTCACTAGCTAAGCGTTCGATGCTACGCATTTCATCGTGACCTCTATGTAGAATAACATGATTGGGCGGTCCTATGGACATAATTGTTTGTCGGAGGGATAAACGCCTTCAGGACGTCGGCGATACTCGTTGTTCCCTGACTACATAGAGAGACCCTCCTCTACATAGAAGAATGATTGGGCGGTCCTCTGGACATAATTGTTTGTCGGAGGGCTTAACGCCTTTAAGACGTCGGCGATATTCGTTGTTCCCTGACTATGTAGAGAGACCGTGTATAGATTCAGGCGGCTCTCTGGACATAATTGTTTGCTGGAGGGATAAACTCCTTCAGGACACCAACGCTACACGTTGTTCCCTGACTATACACTTTTCAGAACGAGTATGATGCTTCAACTATCTCATATCTCGATTCCACAATATATTAATTCTACCATGACATTCACCATTGAATTCCTAAAAAATAATCCATTATATCTCATTACTTCGTTCCATGAATCCCCGGCTGACTCCATGGATTAGTAATAGATAACCAATTTATCTCATTACTCCGTTCCCTAAATTTCCCGAATGGATTCATGGATTAGTAATAGATGCACAATTCATGATTATTACTCCATTTTATGAATAATTCTCCACTGAATTTCATGAATTAGTAATAATTACTCAACAATCGGGCATCTGGACTATCACCGAGTAAGCCCCGAGAAAATGGTGCAAGTGTACTCAACAATGATGCACGAACGGGCACCTAAATGCACGAGCGAGCACTCGAAAATACAGACAAATGAGGAATCCTACACAAAACAGGAGAGCGAAAATAATAATAAAAAATAGAAAAGTGGCGCCTAAGGACCGGGCCCACTTTAGGCGCCATCGGCCGGCCGGCCATGCCGCCGTGGCCGGTCCCCCATGCCTCTTCCCTTTATTTTTCTTATTTTCATGAACTCATGAAAACTCCTTCATTCGAGCAACTTTCCTTGTTTGAGTAAAACTCACGGTTTCTCCATATTTTCATGGTTTCATGAAAAATAATAAAATAGGGAAAGGCGTCGCGGGACTGGGATACTAGCCGGACGGCCATGCCCTAGCCATGGTCGGTCCCACACCTTGTAATCCTTGTTTTCATAATTATCATTTCCCTCATCTCATGAAACTTCTCCGTTTGAGCAAAAAATCATGGTTTCTTCATATTTTCTCAAATATTGCTCAAACCATGAAAAATCCAAAAAGTCAAATAGTCACATGACCGACTAGGCTATTCACGAAAAATATTAAAATATTATTATTTTAATATTCTCAAAATATTGATCAAACGAGCAAAGTTCTACTTGCTCATTCGAGCAAAATCGAGAATTTCAGTCAAAGATCAAACTCTTCTGAAAATCCAAGATATTGCTCAAACGCACACCAGAAAATACCAAAACTCTCAGGACTGAGACACAGACATTAAGGTAACACGAGCATGCTTCCTTGACCGACTAAGGCCGACCCTAGGGATTGCAAAGAGCCGGTCCCACACATCTTTGTGGTTTTGACCTAATTTGCTCAATTGCTCATATTGGTTTCTTTCCAACCAACTTGGAATTTTCTCAAATGACCATCAGCTGGTCCCATGACCACCAAGGGCCGGTCTCATGCCCTCTTGGTCGGTCCCTCACTTCCCCATAGTTAGGTTTTATCACCTAATGCTCAATTGAGCACTATTTTAATAAATGATTAAACCTGCATTTAATCATCATTCCACTAACCAGTCAACAAAGGACTCTGGTGCGCGCTCATTCGAGCACTTGGGCACCACATGGTCGTCCATCATCCCATGTGGTCGGTTCCTCTTTCACTCAGTGACCTATTTTCAATAATTTATCAATTGACAAACAATTGATCAAAAATTAGGGTTTCGAACAAATGCTCTGCAAATCACGATTTTGAGCAATTTCAAACACTAATAAATTTATGTTGACTCAACAATCAACATCTGGATTAATTATATAATATTTGGTAGGAAATAAAATTTTTATTATTATTATTATAAAAGATAAATAAATCATACAGAACTTTTGGTTGATAACCTAGCAACAAGATGGGCTCCAACTCCCCTTTGAATAGCAATGCCTAATCTATAAAAAATAAAACTACCCAAACCGCTACTAGCATCATTGATGATAATACAATTTTTCAGACCCTTGAAAAGTCTCAAAGTGTCCTCGCCAAGTTCTCCTAAAGTAGAGAAAGCTAGGACCCCAAGGCCATACCCATGTGAAACACGTTTGTCCAAATATTTAGCACGTTTTCTTGAAACCGCACTAGAAATGGCTTTACCTGGGACAAAAGGGAAAACACCTTCACCAGTGAAAGGAGAGACACCTGTGACATCCATACAAACATCTTGTCCATTTTCCCAATTAAGAACAAGGATATCAGCGGGCTTCAGATCTTTGTTGTCGTCTGTCAGAAAACCAAGAGAAACTTCCTTGCGTGCAGGTACACTAGCCTTGTAGCAAATGTCAGCAATAACATCTCGAACAAGATCATGTAGAAACTTGTAACCAACATATTTAGCACAATGAAGCGCATGATCACCAAAGATATCCATAGATTTGCTACAACATGGGCATAAACTATTCTCAACAAACAGAGGGATACCAAGGCGATAGCAAAGTACAACTCTGAATTTTCTTGGACAGAGACACTTATTAAGTCTACCAACAATTGTACCATCATCAAGGTACCAGGCATGCAAATCAAGTTTGCAACGAGAAGCAATAGTCTTTACCAAAGGATGAAGTGTCAAAGCAAAGAGCAAGGGACCGAGAGGGTCACCTTGTTGGACACTGAGTGCAGAAGACAAAGTATATTGGTCATAATAAAGTTTAGCCGACCGTGAGTAGCAAAATTCTACACAGCGAGAAATACCTGGACAATGAAGACGAACCTCCATGATGAGCTGAGATCTTCTCGCCATATTGAACGCATTAGAAAAGTCAATGAACAACATTGAAATTTTGTCCGAGTGACCCTTCAACTCCAATAAGCGATTTACAACATGTAAAATGCTTTCACCCCAAACAGGCATACCAACACCGAAGTGGTAATCCCCTAAATAAGAAGTCATGTCCTTCCCAACAGGAAAAATCGGCTACTTTTGAAACCAATCTGCGCCAGACCGTGCCAACTGCAATGGGCCTAAGACCACCCCCAGGTTTGAGCAACGGTGTCAAAGGTGCACTAGCGTTGAACTCGCCTAATTCCACAGGGCATTTACCGGCCAGCCAAAGGTTGACAATCCCGGAAATCGAGGAGAGTAAGTCATCTTCCACGACAGCTGCTGCTCTACTCAACACATCCACTAAATGTTGCGCCCGTAAGCCATAACGACCACACGAAGTCCCTTTAGGGAAGCTTTTGATAGCTCCCAAAACTGCCTTGGAATCAACTTTGATGGGCTCGGCTGTGATTTCCTCCACTGGAATCTCAGGGGGAGGTACATGAGGATGTTTATCGAGCAGTTCCAAATATGTCTTCTCATTACATGGAGCAACTCCAGACGAAGACAAAACACGAATTGCTGCTGCAAAATGACCGGAATTCATCTTCCTCCGACAAACATTCATATTAGTCGTTCCGTGCTTCTTCCAATCCACCTTCTTAGACCCCAAAAGAACCGGCTATTGTAGCAATTTCTTAACCAAGATGACGCAACCATTTGGCTCTCTCTAAACTGAGAGTACATGGTTAATTGCTGCCACCTAAAGACGTCGTTTATTACCAGATTTTTCTTCAGCTGAGTTCCGTGGTTTGAACAGAGTCAGAGTGCAGATCGGGAGAAGTAAGAGGTGCAACCAACCTGTCAAACTAGAAGGGTTCACTAATACTCTGTCGAGGCAGGCCTTCAAAGCTCTCGAGAAGCCAATCCTACATTGATGGGTTATACAAGTCACTGTTGGAATCTGTCTATGAAAGACATCATTCAGTAACTCAGTAGAGATAGACTCTACGGCATCACCACCATTCTCTGCATAAGTACGCAAACATCCTTAGTAGAGGAAGAATCTACGGCATCACCACCATTCTCGCACCTCACAGAACCTGTAATTACCTCATCTGGCTTATCGAGTCCATGAATGAGAAACTCCGCACTTGTATCAGGACCTGCTATAACGTCTCCATGTATCACTCCGTCGCGACCTTTGCACGGTTTCTTCCAGGCATGCAAATGCATGCACCTGGAGCAAAGCCACATTCGTAAGCTGCCAAAAACCTTCTCCCAAGCAAGGTACACACTCGGATTATTTGCAATCAAATCCCTGCATACGTTTTTGTTGGTGTTGATGGTGGATTTTTGTTTAAGGCTAAAATTGTAAAACCCTAATTTTAATGGGCTGACATTCTGTAAAGGATAAAGCCATTTGAGTGATGAATACTTCTTCACGTTATTAATTCACCCAGAATGGAGCATGTGGGAACAATCCATGTGAATTAAACACACCCAGAACGGAGCATGTAGCAATAATCCCGATTTTTTGTGGATTTATAACATTATTAAATAATGCTTTATTAGCCTTGTATTTCTTGTGCTGTTCCCGGGAACCCTCACTGTTGATGCGGCATGAGGACTGAGTGTTGCTCCTAATAGGGTAACACGAATCTCCGAGTGTCAATAGTGAGGCATGCACGAAATGCCCGTACAGGCTATCTCTCGGTGTGTTATACTAGCCCGATTGAGTAAAGTCCCTCGGTGTGTTATACTAGCCCGATTGAGCATTCCTCTCGGTGTGTTATACTAGCCCGATTGAGTATAATTTGGACTGCCCGTGCCAGTCTCAGAAATAATCATGGCCATGCAGGTTGGCTGCATGATTCGATAGCCTAGACGATCCTCAGTAGGAGCTGGCTATCACCACAATGACCACCAGCGGGCCCGGTTATGCCCTGACTGTTCGAATACATACCACGCCCTTCAAATGGCTATCGAACGCCATCCTAGAGTTGGATGTCCAGGATGGTGTAGAGCAGCTAAAAAGGATCGCGCGACAAGGGCCGGCCAAACCAGACTTAAAAAGAGTCATGGCCGTCCAACTTCGCCGGCACGGTTGGACGGCGTGGATTGTTCCAAGTCCGGTCGGAAAAGTATCGTGGTGTACAGCAAAGGCCCCCCTTCCTACCTGCATAATCGATCCTCCCCTGACTTAGCCCCGGAATGACGTGCAGTTGCCTGAAGTTGGGCCGGAGTGAGGCTTAAAGGGTCGTAGGAAATTCCACTAAGGGTCTCAGATTGATCACAACCATCCAACTTCACCAGCATGTTTGGATGACTTAGATCATGCCTATGATCATCAGTCAGGTATCACCATGTTCACCACCGGCCCAATGTGGGTCCCACGTGGTCGGCCAATCCAAACGAAGAGCATAGCATGCAAATTTTTCCGGCCAAAGTAGCATGCGCGAGACCAACATAAAAACCTAATTAGGGTTTGCGATATATTACATGTGTCGTAAATCGATCACGAGCGTCCATCTTCGCCAGCCTGGATGAAGGGTGCAGGAATAGACTAAGGAGGTTCAGAGAGTATCTACATGATCACCGTGGTCCCGTGTACCTCTATGTCCGACCGACCAGAACAAGGCAGGACCAGACGCCTCGGTTCGTGCGCCCTGAAGATGGCATGCCGCACCCCTATGGAAATCCTTTGCGGCACAGGATTCCTGTCGCAAATCGATCTCAGCCACTCCTCTTTACCGGTAAACTTGAGTGGCCTAGATCGCATCTTCATGGGGCAGTGAGGTATGGACATGCACACCGGCAAGCCGTCTACACGCCTGCCCGGTCGGTCCTACCAAGAACACCTCCCATGCTTGGTTTCGACCAAGCTGAAGAGTGATGCTTGCACCTCTTCAAAACCTAAAAACTTCATCAACGGTCGCAGATGAGCGTCATATGTCATCTCATCCGTCCAATTCTACCAGCTTGGTTAGGCATCCCAGGCTAGGAGTTAAATGGCCAATAAGGTGTCGTGATGATTACCATCCGTCACCCTACCACATCATGTGATCGTCCAAGGGAGGATTGCATGTGCAACCTCCAAACTATCATTCGAAGATAGCTAAGCATGCATCTGTTCTAAGACGCTTAATCCGCGACTTACTCCATTAAGCCTTAAAACAACGATGCTTCATACAAGTTGATTATATTCGATGCATTACATGTATAGAATACACACGATATTTCATGAATATCGACTTCCTAAATAACTTAGTTATTTAACCTAGCACCGTATGCTACCTTTTGTGGGTCCCACGATCCACACAATCGAGACATCAAGCATGTCACAAATTGGGGGATACATACTGGGGTATTGGTCTGGCGGTTTACAGCGTGCAGCGTGCAACGCGCCATCACAATAACGTGTAAGGAAGACATGGACGGTTAGTGATGATGGGAGGAGTGGGCTCATACCTGATCGTGTGAAAATCACTAACACGACTCCACTACTCCATCACTCCACTTCCTCCACTTCCCACGAGAGACGTGGGTTAGGATCAATGACTTGTATAAATAGGTTCTCCTTCCTATTTCCAAGACAGACAAGACATAAACCAAGTGTTGATACAACGTATTCAAACACACAGAGCTTTGCTTACATTATTGCAAGCCAGTTCGGTATTCTGGTACAAGTCAAAAACAACCAACACCTTCAAGATCTCAACACCTTCTTCGCTTCCCTCCCTAAGATCAACCCCATCTCCTTCACTTTGTGACCGAAGCAAGTCTGGAACGACCATTTCTTGGTTTAGGCCAGAATTGTACAGATTGATCTCTCGAATCAAAAACACTCCCGTACAGTGCATTTGTTTATGGTTTAGATTCATTTCTCATCCACACACCTCAAATTACCAAAACTAGCAGAAATAGTTTTCACCCATAAATAGTTGGCTTTCGAGAACAGATGCCTATCATGGAGGTGTTTCAGAAATGACCCCTTTGCGTAACCTCTACTATGAACACCATCCAGGCAGCCATCGATGCTCTTGAAAGGACAATGGCAGAAGCTATATTCTACAACAGCATTATCTGAAGAAGGAGGAGAACACAGTGGCGCTTGAAATGAGGTGCGGGAAGCAATCCTGGTAAATCTAGGCATGGGTCTGCGAACGAAATCCTAAAA
Organism: Papaver somniferum; assembly: GCF_003573695.1. Classification (NCBI taxonomy): domain Eukaryota; kingdom Viridiplantae; phylum Streptophyta; class Magnoliopsida; order Ranunculales; family Papaveraceae; genus Papaver; species Papaver somniferum. The sequence continues at coordinate 107,591,636 of NC_039367.1, read as the reverse complement.
AACAAAAACCCAGTGGAAAAACTAGAACCCTAGAAAAATCAAAACGCGGCAGGCTAGAAAATATGAAAAAGAAATAAAAAAGAAAAGGCCGTGAGGATATATACAGGATGAAAACAAAATCAAAGGAAAATCCAGTGGAAAACAGGGTGAAAACGTGATGGAAAATTTTTCTCCATCGCCGGAGAGAGAAAATCCAATGAAATTTTTTGGAAATAATTATTTTAATTATTATATTTTGGGTCACGTTACTAATAATTCATCGAATTGAGCAATACTTTCTCAGTTGCTCGAATATTGATCCTACTGTCGATATTCAGTAATTTGTCGAACTGAGCAATACTTGCTCAGTTGTTCGAATATTGATCCAACTATCAATATTCAGTAATTTATCGAATTGAGCAATACTTGATCGAATATTGATCTAACTATCAATATTCCGCCGAATATTACTCAATATTCAACAATTCGTCGAATTTACAATATTTGCTCAGACGAGCAATATCAACATCATTCAAGAACTATAACATGTTCAATTCATGAATTACTGAGCATTCGTCAATCATGCTCAATTCAACAAAACTTAGATTTACTGTCTAATCAAGTCAACGACTGACTAATCAAATACATGTCTGCTTTGCAGACTCCATGTTCGTGAGACATCAATCACGTCACATGGGGGATAACAATTAGGGTTTTACTCTGGCGACCTACAACACGTGTGTTCATCCACGATGAGAAATGTGAGTAAGTCGTGCAAACGGTTGAGAGAGTTAGCAAAGTAGTGGGTGGACGATCGATCAAGTCTCCACACGACATGGAACTGATTTTACCACAATCTGTCACTTTCCCACTCTTCCACTCAAAGAACCGTCACACTTACTGGGATCAATGTGTTCATTATTCTGACAATATAAATAAGTCTAAAATCGATGACTAAGAACAACATCCGTCTACAGAGAATTCTCTCGATCGAAACTTATTGACAGAAATCAACTCAGCAGTTCATCAATTTGCAGAAACCCACAACACATACACAATCCTTGATCATTATGGATCTCACAATTCTCAAATTCCCTCCTACAGATCAACCCGTCTCCCTCTTTGTGACCGAATTGACTTGGTTTAAGCCAGAGTCCTATAGATTGATTTCTCGAACTCTAAGCACTTTCGTGCAATGCATCTGTTTGAGGTTAAGCAGTTTGCTCGGTTGAGGGGTCTCGTCCGCATGGTCGTCTCTTCACTTTTCTAAAAAACCAGCAAATCGTTTTTCCCCGTCTACAGATTGGCGACCACAGTGGGAGATTAATCTCTCGGTTGCAATCTCACATTTTCACAAAAATGGTTGGTCTTAGGTCTAACTCAACTACTCTAAATTCCAGTCAGAATCTTTCGAATGGAAATGTTCCTCCTTTCAACACTCCATCCAATGGCACAGTCGACGCGGAAATCGCGACCTTGATCGAGTTGGCACGGGTGCAGGAGATTCATACAAGGAACATGGACCTAATGAAAGAGACGTAAACAACATATTGAATTTCCTCGTCAGGATGACATCATATTTGAGTGGCGCCCCTGCTCAAGGAATTCCGACACTGATGGATAATCCCTCAACCGATGATCATCCTCGATCCAACAGTTTCACCACTTATGAACAGCCGGTGGAACATGAAGTCACACATTTAACTGAGAATCTATGTGTGAAAAAGCGGGGGTCTAACAACACCACCCAATATTTCGCTTAGCAATCTGTATGGACTAACTCCGAAATACTTTGCTAGAGAATCAACTAGACAGTCAGACTCAATCTAAATAAAAGTATCTCAAGGAGTTAATATCTCTCTCTTGATTTGATTTTTACCCAAGCTAAAAACAATAACGAGTCTTTATCAAATACAAGGAATAACTTGGACAGTACCAAAGACCAATGTCCAAGTGTTAATCAATGAAATCGACAACCACAAGGTCGGATCTCTAATCGATTAACCTTTAACGCACAACCTGTATTATTTCAATTATAAAGATACACAATATAATGCGAAAAATGAAATAACACAGACACCAGAAATTTTGTTAATGAGGAAACCGCAAATGCAGAAAAACCCCGGTACCTAGTCCAGATTCAATACACACTGTATTAAGCCGCTACAAACACTAGCCTACTCCAAGCTAACTTCGGACTGGACTATAGTTTAACCCCAATCAGTCTCCCACTAATTCAAGGTACAGTTGTACTCCTACACCTCTGATCCCAGCAGGATACTGCGCACTTGATTCCCTTAGCTGGTCTCACCCACAACTAAGAGTTGCTGCAACCCAAAATCACAGACTTGATAATAAAAAAATCTGTCTCACATAGAAAAGTATATCAAAGGATAAATCTGTCTCCCACTGAAAAACCCTAGGTTTTGTTTCGTCTTAAGATATAAAATCAAGGTGAACAGGAACCAATTGATAATCCGGTCTTATATTCCCGAAGAACAACCTAGATTAATCAATCACCTCTCAACAATCCTTCTTGACTACACAAGCGGTTTGTCGAGGAATCACAAACAGTGAGATGAGGATGTTTGTGACTTCTTTATATTACCATTAAGCACAAGTTCAAAATAACTCTCCCCCATTTGATGTCATTCCCGAGAGAACAACAATAGCGGCCTTAATTTCGAAAGAAAAGTAGAATTTTTAATTAGACACCAAAAACCATAGGAAAATGATTTTCTATATCCAAAACTCAATCAAATTAATCACAAGTAAACCCATGATTAATTTAATTGGAATACGCAAATAAATCAAACCACATAAGTGATCAATTTAATTGATTGTGCTCAACATAAGTAAATGGAGCTACGACTAAGGTAATCATACGGAGATGACTAACTTAATCGTTCACATACTCAACATAAGGAAAACCTTACGGAATATACGACTACATCAACCAATAGAACATAGTTAGTATAGCCGTTCATATACTCAACACAAGAACTTTTGGAATATATGAAAACTCAACTAGACTAATTACAAAAAAACCCATAATTAATCTGATTGGAATACAAACAACCAAACTAATAACGAAAGTAATCAATTTAATTGTCAAAAGTTTTGCTCGACAAAAGAAGACTTTCGGAGCAAATAACTAAATAACCAACCAAGATGATTAATTTAGTTCATAATGCTCAACATATAGCATCTTATGAAACAACCATCAAAGCCAATAAGAATAATCGACTTAGTTGTATCGTGCTCAACATAAGACACACAATGGAGCCTTCACGGTAATACGAAAAGAATGGACCAAAGAAGATCAATACCGCGGAATACATACAAGGATCTATTCTATCTTTCCATCACTATATGTATAATGACATAATAGACTTTATCCTTGTGACACAAAATATTTTATCCTATTTTCCATCAAGTAAATGACTGCATAGGCATAACTTTTGTATTTGTCAAAAGTCCATTCGTCCTTTCATTAATATGAAAACCAATTCATGAACGACTTTACTTTTGACAACATATGGGACCTTCAAGTTCACGGACGCAAACAATACATATCCCATAAAAATATTGCAATATCACAAAATCATAAAGATTAATACTGCAATAACATCATCCTCCAAATATTTTTAGAATTTAAAACCAATAAACCTAAAAAATAAACATAAGAAGATGAAAACAAAATAGCTATGTGTAGTCACAATCTTCGCTATTGAAAACGCTAGTTATTCTTCCAACTAATCCAAAAAAGAATATATACTAGGAAACAATTCCTTTGAGAAATTCTTTATCATTCCCGAACTCCTTGTTATCGACATCCATCGGGACATAAGGTTCACGGAGCTAAGTGTCAATACCCATGAACTGTCTTGGCTGAAGAGGTCGAATTAGGGTCCTCTGAATTTCCAAGGATTTAGAAACGAAAGTCTTTATTTCAAAATCTCACTTCTTATTTCCTTTAACTCATCAAGAACATCGGAAAACTTCTGAGAGTTAGAAGGAACAGCCCTGGGTTTTCTTGTATTCCTTCTTTTTCTTTTCAGGGACTTAGAAACAGGAGATTTCTCTTTTTCCTTGATTGATGGCTTAACAATCATGTTGACATCCTTTCCATCTGATGACATAGTGCTTTGAGAACAGTTATGAACAACTGGATTTATGTGATGTAATCACTTAACTCAACAAGCAGTCTTATAAAGGATGTCAAAAGGGAAAAAGGAATGTAGGGTTCGAAACCTATTAACAGGTTCGCATACGCCCAACTCTAAAACCCTATAAAGAGTAGAATTATCGATAATAACCATTTCTTTTATTTGATAGACAAAAATAACAAATCTAAGAAAAGAAGGAAAAACTTTTCTGAAGCCTGGATCAACACTCAATCTTGTCTCTTTCGATCAGGCACATGAGACAAGATTTTCCTAACAACACAATCAAGTTGTGTTACGATGAACAACGATTTGTCCATCTTTTTCCTCATGAGAGGAATCCTCTGATCTCTGTCTATCAAACTGATTTGACCATATTTTCTTTTCAAATGGTCTTATTCTATCCATGGAAACCAACTTCTTAGACGAAGATAAGATCCTACATACCTCGGCGGTCTTCTGAGCAAGTTTCATCTTTCTTGCTAATCGATCTGCTCTTCGTTGAAGTTTGCATGCGTACCTTATTTGGTGCTTGTATTTGTAACACCTTGATAGTTCATGTCCCTTCATCGAACAAAACGAGTACGTCAATCTTGGATAGTATTCAGCCATCTGAGATGTGCAACCAGCAATACATATTGTTGATCCCGAAACATCACTAATAGGGTTTCCAGTTACCGGATTCAGTGAATCTTCCAGCTTGATTGGGTTTCCTTCTTCTCCGAACCCATTGAGGTTGATATATGTATTGCTACAAGTATCAAAATCGATGTTTTCACAAAGAAGCCCTACACTTGATTTTCTATCTTCATCAGAATCATAGGTTTCATACATTTCATCAAGTGTTACAACTAGACCTTTGTTCCCAGTGTATTTTCTATGATCTGGGCATTCGTTAGCAAAATGGCCAAAACCCTTACACTTAAAGCATTGAGCATATCCTCGTCAACAGCCTCGTCAGCATCCCTGTTTTTAGGAGGTACGGACCGTGAGGTTTTTCTGATGACTTAGGTTTGTCTCTTGAAAACCGTTTACTTCTCTTCAACAGAAGATCCCTAAACTGTCTTGTGATCAAGGAGACTGATTTGTCAAGATCTTCATCCGAAAAATCATCCTCAGACTGATCATCCTCAGAGACATGAACACTTTTACCTTTGACAAGTAATTTGGTGTTCTTCTGTGCTTTAAAGGCAACATCCTTACCGACTTTGGATGTATGCTCATGGTCAAATATCTTTAGCTTTCCAACCAAGGTGTTTCTAGAAAGATTATCGAGGTTATCCCCCTCAACGATGGCATGCTTCTTAGAATCGTATCTAGATGGCAGCGATCTGAGAATTTTCATCACAATGTCCTTTTCAGTAATTGTCTTACCCAATGCAAAAGATGCATTAACAATTTCAGACACTTTGTGATTAAACTCATCAAAGATTCTTCATCTGCCATACGAAGGTTTTCCCAATCAGAATTAAGGTTTTGAATCCTAGCTTCCTTTTTACTGGAGTTACCTTCAAATACACTTTATAAGATATCCCAAGCATCTTTAGACCTAGTGCAATTAGACACATGGTGTTGAAGACTTGGGGCAACGACATGTATGATAGCATTTAACCCTTCAGAATTCTGCTTTGCAGCAAGAATCTCGGCAACATTATATTCACCAATATTCTTGGGAACTTTTACGTCTCTAGCTGCAACAACAGGCGCATCATAGCCATTGACAACATATACCCATGATTGAAAATCACGCGACTGGATGAAGGCTCGCATAGAAATTTTCCACCATAAGTAATTAGATCCATCGAAGACTTGTGGTACGTTAGTAGAGATAGCACCTATGTCCATAGAGTCAGATCGCTACAAACACAGACTGATGAGGTCTTAGTGTGTTTGCCTACTCTGATACCAATTGAAAAAGCGGGGGTCTAACAACACCACCCAATATTTCGCTTAGCAATCTGTATGGACTAACTCCGAAATACTTTGCTAGAGAATCAACTAGACAGTTAGACTCAATCTAGATAAAAGTATCTCAAGGAGTTAATATCTCTCCCTTGATTTGATTTTTACTCAAGCTAAAAACAATAACGAGTCTTTATCAAATACAAGGAATAACTTGGACGGTACCAAAGACCAATGTCCAAGTGTTAATCAATTAAATCGACAACCACAAGGTCGGATCTCTAATAGATTAACCTTTAATGCACAACCTGTATTATTTCAATTATAAAGATAAACAATATAATGCGGAAAATGAAATAACACAGACACCAGAAATTTTGTTAACGAGGAAACCGCAAATGCAGAAAAACCCCGGGACCTAGTCCAGATTGAATACACACTGTATTAAGCCGCTACAAATACTAGCCTACTCCAATCTAACTTCGGACTGGACTATAGTTGAATCCCAATCAGTCTCCCACTAATTCAAGTTACAGTTGTACTCCTACCCCTATGATCCCAACATGATACTGCGCACTTGATTCCCTTAGCTGATCTCACCCACAACTAAGAGTTGTTGCAACCCAAAATCGCAGACTTGATAATAAATAAATCTGTCTCACACAGAAAACTCTATCAAAGGATAAATCTGTCTCCCACAGAAGAACCCTAGGTTTTGTTCAGTCTTAAGATATAAAATCAAGGTGAACAAGAACCAATTGATAATCCGATATTATATTCCCAAGAACAGCCTAGATTAATCAATCACCTATCAACAATCCTTCTTGACTACACAAGCGGTTTGTCGAGGAATCACAAACAATGAGACGAAGATGTTTGTGACTTCTTTATCTTGCCTATCGGAGAACTCTCACGATCTCAAGCCAATCAAAGATTGTACTCGTACGATAGAAGATGCAAGATCATATCACACAACTACGATAAAAGTAGTATCGGTCTGGCTTCACAATCCCAATGAAGTCTTTAAGTCGTTAACCTGGTTTTAGAGAAGAAAACCAAAGGTTAAAGGAGAATCGACTCTAGCGAGCGCACTAGTATCACACAGACGTGTGGGGATTAGTTTTGCCCAATGCTAGATGTCTCCTATATATAGCCTTCAAATCAGGATTTTTCCTTAGTTACAAAGCAATCCATATTCACTGTTAGATGAAAACCAGATTTAGATTCAAGCTAATATTTCTCAACCGTTAGATCGAAAACTTAGCTTGTCACACACACTTGGGTAGACGTTTACTGGGTTTGTGAAAACCATACCCAAACGTGTACGTGTATGTTGGTTCAACATAGTAACCCAAAAGCTTAACCATATGAGCATTTCATATTAAGCTAGTTCTTTTTCACCATAACTAGTTCAATTGACTCAAATGAACAAGTTAGAGAGTTGTTCAATTGCTATGAGATCTTATGTAACTACACAAGACACAATTGAAACAAAGATGACTCGATTCGACGAATCGGCTCATGAACTTTATAGCCACGGTTTGCATAAAGCATTCCTTAGTAATTTAAGTTTCATGTTCAAAGCACATCTTTAGATCATAACCACTTAAGATCACAAACAAGTTCGCGGACTTAAGGTAACCGACAGAGTTTTCCAAACTCAGCAGAAAATCTCGGCAAAGAGACTTCCGCCAGTTCGCGTACTAGGTTCGCGGACTAAACACGCAAACGAGTTTTTGGAAAATCCAGCAGAAATTTCTCGGAAAGAGAACTTCCTTCAGTTCGCGGACTGAGTTCGCAAACTGAATTCGTGGACTTGGAAAAGCCAATTCCTCCGGTTTCTCTCAATCAACAAAGTTCGCAAACTTCAGATTAAGGAATATGACTTATGCACATATGTGTTTCCACACAATGCTTATATCCATCATTGGTTATATAGACCTAAACTCTCATTCCAACCACTGAAACATTCTTAGAGGACGTTATATAGTTGCTACACTATTTCTCGTCAAAGCGATTTTCAAAGTGATTGAAACAATATGACTTTCGTCATTAGGTGAAGATAAACCCGATCAAAGCGAAACACTTTACCAACACATGATTTCGAGATATAGATAGGCGAGATATACTCGGCTCGAAATATCAAATGTGTATGATCCAGTCTATATAGCATACGACTTTTGTCTCATAAGAAGTAGGAGATAGAAGAGATAGACTTTTGAGTGATAGATAAGTTCAAGTCTCCACATAAATTTTTGTTGATGAAGTTCCACGGTTCCTTGATTAGATCTTCTTCGTTGTATGATGAATCGCCATGAAGTCCTTGAGCTCAACTACATTTTTCCATCCTAGTCCGAGACTTAGCTATGTAGACTAGAAATCAAGACTCTTAGTTTTGATCACTAACATTGACAAACATGCTTGAGATAGCAACGCATGCGGGGTCGACCGAGCTATGCTCTAACAATGTGGAATCCTGCATTTCTCCAGAGATCAGCGTACAAACACGTTTGCCGCACTAAATCAAATATCATATGACGCGCGAATAGTTCCATCATCTCTGGTAGTTGAACAAGTTTCCATGGTATCTGAACATTCGATCAACAACATCACCTTCACTGAGGAAGACCAAATGGCGGAAGAAGGACATAACCGAGCCCTGTTGTTAACTGCTTCTATCAAGGATTCCGAATTCAGGAAAGTTCTCATCGATACAGGCGCTTCTACAAATCTCATCACTATGAAGACTCTCAAGGAGGCAAAAGTTGCGCAAATCAAGATCGTTCATCATCCCATATTAATGACGGGTTTTGAAGGAATCCAGACTCACACATACGGGTACGTCTATGTAGATCTGAAAGTAGGGCCGATTCAATCCACTGTCAAGTTTCATGTGATCGGGAAAGACCCTGATTATCACAAGATACTCGGAAGACCATGGCTCCATGATAATAAGTTTGTTCCTTTGACGTACCATCAATGTATGAAAGCTTTGATCAACAAAAAAATTGTCCGCATTGCAGCTTCAATGTCTCCTTATGCTATGGTTTATGATGCTGAGTTCCTGGAACCTCCAAAGAGCATCCCCGAACCTCCAAGAAAGATCCACGGTACTCCACTCCCAGGTTGGAAATCTATTGAGAAAACCGACAAACCATTATCGACGGATGCTAAATCTATCAAACCGTCTACCACACTGCTCAAGCGTCGTCAGGCTCAAGGTACGACTCGTAAAAAATCTAATTTTATTACTAATTATGATGCAGAAGGGAGAGTCATTTATCTCTGTCGAAAATATTAGCAATTAGCATGGGAGGTCGATGAAAAGTCTCCCCGCACTGAAGAATCCCAGAGTGAGCAATCGTCCGATGAAGAAATTCGAGATGCACCACGACAGCTGCAAGATGAAAACCCAAGGCCGATTTTAATCAGTTCTACTCTCTCATCTGAGGAACGAGAAGGATTGATAGTTCTGCTGAAAGAGTATCAAGATATCTTCGCCTGGACGTACGAAAGGATGCCCGGCCTAGATGACAAATTAGTCACTCATCATCTGCAGATCACTCCCAGTTCCAAACCTTCCAAGCAACCTCCCAGGCAGTTCAGACATGAAGTCGAGGAACAAATCAAAATCGAGATCCAGAATCTACTAACAACAGGGTTCATCTGACCCATTCAACATCCAACATGGCTGGCGAACATTGTCCCAGTCAAGAAGAAGAATGGTCAAATTCGATGTTGTGTGAACTTTAGGAACCTGAACAAATGTTTCCCGAAGGACGATTTTCCTTTACCCAACATTGATATGCTCATTGATGCAACCAGTGGTTATGACATATTCTCATTCATGGATGTCTATAGTGGATATAACCAAATCAAGATGTACGAACATGATGCTAACAAGACCACGTTCCAGACTCCCATTGAAAACTTTCATTATACAGTGATGCCCTTCGGACCGAAGAATGCAGGAGCCACTTTCCAGCGATCCATGACCGCGATATTCCACGACATGATGCACAAGCAAGTGGAAGATTATGTCGATGACGTAGTGGTGAAATCAAAGACTGGAGCATCCCACCTGGAGGTTCTGAGGCAAGTTTTCGAAAGATGCAGGGAATATAAGTTAAAGATGAATCCTCTAAAGTGTGATTTCTGTGTCTCCTATGGAAAGTTTCTAGGATTCCTGGTCACTGCAGAAGGAATCAAGGTCGATCTAGACAAGACAAAAGCCATCACTACCATGCCTCCTCCACGCACTGTGAAAGAGTTCCAGAATTTTATAGGCAAGGTAAATTATATTCGGCGTTTCATTCCTGGGTTGGCTCAACTCATTGTTTCGTTCACTCCTCCACTAAAGAAATGAGCAAGTTGTACATGGACGACCGTTCAACAGGAGGCATTTCAGAAGATACATGAAATACTATTATCACCTGCTGTCGTGAAATCTCCAGTGCAAGGACGGACTCTAATACTTTATACAGCTTCCAGTGATGTCGCTATCAGAGCACTTCTCGCTCAAGAAGATGAAGAAGGCATCGAACGCCCAATCTATTACTTCAGTCGTACGATGAGGGATACTCAACTCCGATACCCAAAAGCTGAAAGAGCGTGTTTATCATTGGTTCGTGCGATCCAGAAGTTTAGGAATTATCTACTGTTGAACAAATTTGTGTTGGTGGCCAAATCCGATCCCATAAAATTCATACTATCGAAACCTGCACTGATTGGAAGACCGGCAAAATGGCTACTTCAGATGTCATAGTTTAACATATCATGTGTCCCTCCTAAAGCAATCAAAGGGAAAGCAGTTGTAGACTTAATTGCTGCTTTTCCTGGAGAAGACATCACAATGCTGCATGAAGAAGTGCCCAGTGAGTTTCCAGAGATCTCAATCATTCAGGAAGAAACGTTGCTATTGTACTTTGATGGATCCGCCACTCCGGTCAATGATACTGGCGGAGCAGGCATTGTACTAGTATCTCCATCTGGTGAAGTCTTCTCACACTCATTCAAGCTGGATTTCCACTGCACCAACAATTCGGCAGAATATGAAGCTTTTCGCCTAGGGTTATCTTTGGCCAAGCAAGCAGGAGCGATGCACCTGGAGATAAGAGGAGACTCAAAGTTGTTGGTCAATCAAATTAATGTCGTGTACTCTCTCAAAGAAGTAACGCTTGCTCCATTCAGGGTCGAAGCGCAACAATTGTGCATACTGGCCGCACCAACAACAGACACGCTGACTGTCTAGCGACTCTTGCGTCCAAGAAGCAGTTTGAAGGGTCAGAGAAATCCATCATTTTACAAAGACGTTCTATATCATCTACCTGGCTTACTCAAGTTGAAGATGCTCAATCGAGCGACTGGCGGGAACCCATCATTCATGAATTGAGCAGTTCTCTTACATAAGGGAAAATCATCCTCAAGGAGTTGAAAAACTTTTTTCTGCTGCATGGAGCATTATATTATCGCAATCCGGATGGATCCTTGTCACGATGCCTTGGAGACGAGTAAGCGAGCGAGCAACTCAAACACATACATGACGAAATATGCGGACAAACCCTGGTAGTCACACTTTACAGAAGGCTTCAAAGACTCGGGTACCATTGGCCCTCCATGGAGGCTCAGTCAAGAATGTTACAAGGGTCATGTCCTAATTTTCAGACACCACCTCATCATTTGGAGCTTCTAACAATCCACCACACTGGGGACTGGAGAGAACCTTACATAAAATATCTTTGTGACAACGATCTGCCATCGGAGAAGAAAGGAGCGATCAAACTCACCCAGAGGGCCAAACGTTTTGTTTACCTAGAAGGGATTTTGTATCGCAAAATCTTTGGTGGGAACCTTCTGAGATGCTTGGCCGGGCATGAAATTCCTACAATCTTGAAAGAGATGCACGATGGAGAACACCAAGGAAAGAAGAAATTATTTCTCCAAATCCATGAGAAATATTATTGGCCGACCATGGAAGACGATGCAGCTGCCTATGTTCAGAGATGTCATCAATGCCAAATTCATGGTAACCTCATTCACACTTCTTGTCTTCCATTACACTCTGTGAGCAGTTCATGGCCCTTCTATAACTGGGGACTGGATATCATCGGAAAAATCAATCCAGCATCTTCGAAGCAGCATGAATACATCATCACAACAATGAAGTATTTCACCAAATGGGTCGAAGCTATTCCTCTTCGAAGCACCACTGGAGTCACAATTGCAGCTTTCATCAAAAAATACATCATATGTATATTCGGCGTTCCTAAGCATATCATCACGGATAATGGAACTACTTTTGTCAACAAACATGTTGCAGAATTACTCGAGGAATATGGAATCAAACAGATTTTTTCCACACCATACTATCCCCAAGAAAACGGACAAGCGGAGAGCACCAACAAAACCTTGATCCGGATTCTTAGTCGAACAGTTCATGACAATCCACGAAGCTCAATTGGGACTACCGTACCGCACCAAGAAGCTCAATTGGGACTTCACCGTATTCTCTCGTCTATGGCGCTAATGCTATTCTCCCAGCTGAGATCAAGATTCCCTCTGCAAGAATCGCAGCGGCTAGTGGAGTGCAGTGGGATGAAGCTGAAGTGTCTAATTCAAGAATTGCTGAATTGGACATGCTCAATTCAAGAAGGGACAAGGTAGAAAAATACGTGGAAACCTACAAACAAAGGATTTCTAAGGCATACTGTTTATGGGTGAAAACTATTGCTGCCGGTTTTGGTAATTTGGGGTGTGTGGATGAGAAATGAGTCTAAACCCTAAACAAATGCACTGCACGGGAGTGCTTGTGATTCGAGAAATCAATCTGTACAACTCTGGCCTAAAACAAGAAATGGTCGTTCCAGACTTGCTTCGGTCACAAATTGAAGGATATGGGTTTGATCTTAAGGAGGAAAGCGGAGAAGGTGTTGAGATTGTGAAGGTGTTGGCTGTGTATGACTTGTAGCAGAAAGCTAAACTGGATTGCAGAGTGTAAGCTATCAGTTCTGGTGTTTGGATACGATTGTATCAACACTTTGTTTCTGTCTTGTCCCGTTCTGGAAATAGGGAGAAGAACCTATTTATACAAGTCATTGAGCCTAACCCTCGTATATCGTGGGAAGTGGAGGAAGTGGAGTGATGGAGTAGTGGAGTCGTGTGTTAGTGCCACACGATCGGTCTTGCCCACTTCTCCCGTCATCACTAACCGTCCATGACTTCCTGACACGTTCTTGTGATGGCGCGTTGTGCGCTGCACGCTGTAAACCACCAGACCAATACCCCAGTAAGTATCCACCAGTTTGTGACATATTTGATGTCTCGAATGTGTGGATCGTGGGACCCACAGAAAGTAGCATGTGATGCTAGATTAAATAACTAAGTTATTTAGGAAGTCGATATTTATGAAATATCATGTGTATTCTATGCATGTAATACATCGAATACATTCAGCATGTATGAAGAACCGCTGTTTTAAGGCTTAACAGAGTAAGTCACGAATTTAAGCGTCTTAAAATAGCATCACGTCCAGCCATCTTCGAGTGATCGTTTGGAGGCTATACAAGCAATCCCTGATTTGGCCGATCACCCCATGTGGAAGAGTGGTGGACGGTGATCGTGGTGATGCCTCACTGGTCGCCTAACTCCTGTCTTGGGATGACCGTCCAAGCTGGCGAAGTTGGACGGACGATATGACTTACGACCCACATTTGCGACCCTCGGATTAGGGTTTAGGAGGTGCGCAAGTGCCTACTTTCATCTTGGTCGAATTCATGCATGGGAGATGTTTTTGGAAAGATCGACCGGGCATGCGTGTAGACGGCTTTCCGGTGTACACGTCTGTACCTCACTGTCCCATGAAGATGTGATCTAAGCCACTCGATTTGTCCAGCAAGGTTGAGTGGTCGAGATCGGTTTGCAATTGGAACCGCGCGACCATGCCTAGTTTGGGCGCACGAATCAAGGCATTTATCCATGATTGGCCTTGGCTGGTCACGCATGTGGACGAGCCCACGGTAATCGTGTTGACATGCTTGGGACCCTTGGAGTCTACATCTGCACCCTCCATCTATGCCTGCGAAGATGGATGGTCGCGACTGATATGCGACACATGTGTTATGCCGCAAACCCTAATTAGGGTTTCATGTCCATGCTACTTTGGTTGGACGAATTGGCAAGCTACGCTCCTCTTTTGGGGAGGTCGACTACGTGGGGCCCACATTGGGTCGGTGGTGAACATGCCAATACCTTCCTGAAGGCTATGGGTATGATCTAAGCCATCCAAAAATGTTGGTGAAGTTGGATGGTCGTGATCAATTTAAGACCTTTAGTGGAATTTCCTGCGACCCTTAAAGCATCACGCCGGCCAAAATTTGGGCGAGCGTTTGCTCCTCCCTAGCTAAGTCGTGAGAAAGTCAGTCAGGTAAGGAGAGAGTGGGCCCGCTGGTGTACAAGACAACGCTTGTCCAACCGGTCATGGGATGATCCACGCCGTCCAAACATACTAGTGAAGCTGGACGGACGTGATGGATTTGAGACTGACGTAGGCAGCCTTTGCTCGTACGAGCTCCTCGAAGCCGCTCTATACCATCCTGGACATGCAACTTCAGGCTGGTGTTTGGTGGTCGTTTGGGAGGCGTGGTACGTATTCGACCGACCAGGGCAAAACGGGCCCACTGGTGGTCATTAAGGTGGTAGCCTGCTCCTGCTGAGGATCATCTAGGCTGGTTAAATCATGCGGCCAACTTGCGTGGTCGTGATTGTTTCTGAGAATGATATGGATAGTCCAGATTCAAATATGCTCAATCGGGCTAGTATAACACACCAAGAGATGTATGCTCAATTGGGATAGTATAACACACTAAGAGATGTAGCCTGTACGGGTATTTCGTGCATGCCTCATTATTAACACTTGGAGATTCGTGTTACTCTGCTGAGAGCAATACTCAGTCGTCATGCCGCACTAATAATGAGAGTTCTGCGGGAACATCACAGGAAATACAAGGTTGGTCGCGCATTAATCAATAATGCTATAAATTCACAGGGTATATGGGATTGTTGATACATGCTCCAACCTGGATGAATTTTGCGTATTTAATTCATAGAATACTGGGATTGTTGCCACATGCTCAATTCTAGGTGAATTAGTAAAGTGAAGAAGTATTCATCACTCAGATAGCCTTATCCGTTGCAAGATGTCAGCATATTAATTTTTGGTTTTACAATTTTATTCCTGAACTAAAATCCACCATCAACATTAAATCCCCTGCCTAGCACATAATGGTTGCATTATTGTGGGGTAGGCATTAGATGGTGATAAATAAAGATAAAACTTATGAGACAAAGTTAGATGTTACCAGGAGAGACGGGTCGCCCTATCCTTGGAGCATGTCACGTTCAAGAGGTGTCCAGGCGAGCGTTCCCCTAGTATGATGTCGGTCTTTCCTGCTTCGGTCGACCTTGCTATGTCTGCTTCGCTCGAGAGCCTGCTTCGTGCTTACTTCGCTCGAACGTGGGGTTGTTGTGCCTGCTTCTCTCGATCGTGGGGATGTGCCTAATCGACGGACTGTTGCGCCTGCTTCGTTTGTAGGAGTACGCCAGGTGTGACGACGACCTTGGTGGGACCGGTTTCCTCCTTCGGGTATTTGAGCCAAAAGGGGAATAAAACTTGTATGCTCCTCTTCCCATAGAAAACCGTGCATGTAACCCTGGACGGATGTGGACCCCACCATGTATATGCTTCGACCAAACGTCACCCTGTTGCACCTGTTTGATAGGCATGTGGGCCCGCCTACTTTGCTCAACCGTGGGACTCATCATGCGCCTGCTTGATCGAACGTGGGCTTGTTATGCCTGCTTCGGTTAAACGTGGGTCCACTGTGTGCCTGCTTTGGTCGAACGTGGGACCAGATGTAAGCATGCTTGCTTCGAACATGGGCATATGTGCATGCTTCGATCAAACACGGGTCCACCGTGTACATGCTTCAAACGCCGGACCTGTGCTTCGACTGAAAACTGGCCCTGATGTGTGCGCCTATTTCATTGGAATATCAGCCTTATGACCTTGAGCAACACCGGCTTCGTGGATTCGACCAACACCGTCCTTGTTTGCTGACGTGGCCCAATACCAGCCTTGTTTGCTGACGTGGCCTAATACCAGCCTTGTTTGCTGACGTGGCCTAATACCAGCCTTGTGACCTTGATCGACCTTGACCAATACCGGCATGACGTGACCCAATACCAACCTACTTGCATGACGTGATATCAGTGTTGCTTGCGTGACGGGATATTAGCCTTGCGATCTCGACCAATACCAGCTTCGCGGACTTGAGCAACACCGGCCTCGTTTGCTGACGTGGACCAATACCATCCTTGCTTGCTTTGCCCGTACAATTTATGTGCTTGCTTGAGTTTCATCCTTGTTACTTCGACCAAACACCGACCCAGCTATCTAGACCAAACACCAGACTTGCCTGCTTCACTTGAACTTGGGACCCACCGCGTGCTTGCATTCCTCAAAAATGAACCTTGTGTGCTCAAATGTGAATGTGGGTCCTGCAGAGAGCGTTGAAGCGGCTTCTGCTGGAGGAAGCTTCAGTTTAACTTCCCCTTGCGAATTACATGCTTCTTGATTGACCACCTCTCTTGTGTTGAAGAAGTCCTTGACTCTGTCCGTAGTGGTTATGGTGAAGCTCGGGATTGGCAGTCTTCATATAGTGGTAGAGCTTGTCTCGTCATCAGAGGGAGAAGCTAATGATGGAACCGATAGCTTCCTCGATGCTTCCCCATGGAATGGAAAATAGGGAGACAATCCCCCGTCCACGAGTATCCACTGAGCCTTCGACTTATAAATGTTGTCACGCTAGGTTCATGAAGCCGTCTTTAAGTCTCTTAAGTCCCATGTGCAATCTCCTTTGGTAACGTAACTACATTTTCTACGGTAGACGAAATTCTGAAAGTGTCTCTTATTGATGTTGTTGTCGTCAAGCCAGACATGGAATATCTTGGACGTTATTTCATCATTGTGGCAGTCGTGCATGCTGTACTGGAGTTGGATTTGACGCGCAGGATGTTGTATCTCAGTGGTTTTCCTCTTACTGCTTCAGTGAAACTGCTTACAAAAGGCTGAAGGTTGTATTGCCCGTTGGTGAAATATATGCTTCTACGAACATCGTAAGGCTCTTCATTACTGGCAGGATTGTTGTTTCTAGCAGGGCAGGTGCTGTCGCAACTGAGCGTTTAGCAGCTTCACGGAGTTCAAAGGATGTCTGAAACCGGTGGTTTTTTAACAAAGCATGATTGACAGGTGACTCCCTATTGATGTGCAATTACACCTTGAGGTGTCGGCTCCAGTAGATCTGAAGATGTCCCGGGTCCGCTCTCGTCCGGGATGACATAATAGGCGAACCATATGTGATGATTTGAAGATGACAATATTCGTTGAATCTTCAGAAACGCTTCCTGCTGTAGTGCGGTCCAAACGAAACTTGCTCCTTTCTTTAGCAAGGGAGTGAATGAAGCAACGAGATAGGCTAACCCAGGTACAAAACGTTGAAGGTAGTTCACCTTTCTCATGAAGCTTTGGATCTCCTTCACGGTTCGCGGCAGCGGCATTGTGAGGATAGCTTGAGTCTTGGATTATGCTCATACATCTTTATCTGGTTGTAGCCGCTACATCCATCCATGGAGGAGAACATGCCGTGTCCGCTGGTGGCATCTACCAACAGGTCTATGTTAGGTAGAGGAAAATCGTCTTTGGGGCAGCATTCGTTCAAGTCTCTGGAATCCATGCAACACCTGATCTCGTGACTGAATTGCCTCAGAGATTGTTTGAACGTCTTGGATCGGAGATTGTATGAATGCCTACACAAGGTCGAGCTGATGGAGATAGACCTAGGAGATTCCTCTTCGTCGAGCTCATCAGTTGTGGAGTTGGTGCCATGTTGCAGCTTTCGTGGAGCGTCTAGCACTTCTTCTTGTGGCTCGTCGTTGTTGTAGCATTCCGTTGGGCTGAGAGACTGGGTAATAGTCTCCCCTGCTGATTGCTAACAGCGGCGTCGGTATATAGTTTTCCCTTTATGGTCACGGCTTTCCACAAAACCTCGCTTCCTCTTGGTGTGAACATGGGTCGCGGCTTCACCGGATAAAGAAGAATGCTTCGTCATCAAAGATGCTTCGTGGGGATTAGCCCTCAATGATGCAATTCGGTCCTCCTCCTGGATTGACGCCCACGTGGGGAGTGGGATGCAATGGACTTTTTCTGATCCTTCCCGCGGAGCTTCCCTTAGTTCGAACAGTTCCACTCTGCATATTGGTGCGTAAGGAGACAATGATGCAGGAATACGAATGACTTCTTTATTCAGCATAGTCTTCAGGCATTGGTGATATGTTGAAGGGACGATCCTATTGTCGTGAAGCCATGGTCTCCCTAGTATCATGTGATAGTCCGGCTCCTTCTTGATGACTTGGAATTTCACTTTCGACTGAACGAGCCCTACTGATAAATTCAGATTGACATACCCGTATGTGCTGGTCTGGTTTCCTTCAAAGTCTGTCATTGTGGTGGGCTGCCGTACGATCTTGCATGGGCAAACCTTGGCTGTCGTGAGAGTCTTGAGAACAATCACATTCGAAGACGCTCCCGTGTCGATGAGGGTCATCTTGAACTCTGAATCCTTGATGCGTGCAGTAACATGTAGGTCCCAGTTGTGACCTTCTTCCTCCATCATGTCTTCCTCTATGAATGTAAGATTATTCACATATGTTTCTGATGCATTCAAGACTTCTGGGCATGAAGAATCCAGGTGCACGTCCATGGCTATCTGGTTAATTGCAGCAAACGTCTCCGCCCGCTGATTCTTCGAGAGGTGTAAAAGTTTGCATAAATTTCCACTAAAGAAGCCACTTCATGATCCACCGGCCTCTGGTTCATAGTGAAACTATTGACTTGAGGAGGATCGCTGCAAGTATCAATCCCCAGTGTAGAAATCTCTGTGACAGGAGAACTGCTCGTATCTGATGTCATCTCGATAAGGAGATCGAGTATGTCGTTTATCGCTTCTTTGATCAGGTCCACATTTCTTGCCAGAACTTCTTGCCTCCGTGCTAGCTCAACAAGAGTTGGGATTTCTCCATCGGTTGAAGCGACAAAGATAATGGGGGTATTGAAATATGAAAAATCGTTATAAATAAAATTGTTTAAAGGAGGGTGAGAGACATTACCATTTGAAAGATTCTGGCTGAGATCCGTCGAGGTAGAATCATCCCTAAGGCCAACCATCTTTTAAAAATCTTGAGATCGCAACCGAGAGATTAATCTCCCACTGTGGTCGCCAATGGTTTATGGGTGAAAACTATTGCTGTCGGTTTTGGTAATTTGGGGTGTGTGGATGAGAAATGAATCTAAACCCTAAACAAATGCACTTCACGTGAGTGCTTGTGATTCGAGAAATCAATCAGTACAACTCTGGCCTAAACCAAGAAATGGCTATTCCAGACTTGCTTCGGTCACAAAGTGAAGGAGATGGGGTTGATCTTAGGGAGGGAAGCGAAGAAGGTGTTGATATTGTGAAGGTGTTGGCTGTGTATGACTTGTATCAGAAAGCTGAACTGTCTTGCAGAGTGTAAGCTATTAGTTCTGGTGTTTGGATACGATTGTATCAACACCTGGTTTCTGTCTTGTCCCGTTCTGGAAACAGGGAGGAGAACCTATTTATACAAGTCATTGAGCCTGACCCTCGTATCTCGTGGGAATTGGAGGAAGTGGAGTGATGGAGTAGTGGAGTCGTGTGTTAGTGCCACACAATCGGTCTTGCCCACTTCTCCCGTCATCACTAACCGTCCATGACTTCCTGACACGTTCTTGTGATGGCGCGTTGTGCGCTGCACGCTGTAAACCACCAGACCAATACCCCAGTAAGTATCCCCCAGTTTGTGACATGTTTGATGTCTCGAATGTGTGGATCGTGGGACCCACAGAAAGTAGCATGTGATGCTAGATTAAATAACTAAGTTATTTAGGAAGTCGATATTTATGAAATATCGTGTATATTCTATGCATGTAATGAATCGAATACATTCAGCATGTATGAAACATCGCTATTTTAAAGCTTAACGGAGTAAGTCACGAATTTAAGCGTCTTAAAATAGCATCACGTACAGCCATCTTCGAGTGATCGTTTGGAGGCTATACAGGCAAGCCCTGATTTGGCCGATCACCCCATATGAAAGAGTGGTGGACGGTGATCGTGGTGATGCCTCAATGGTCGCCTAACTCCTGTCTTAGGCTGTCCGTCCAAGATGGCGAAGTTGGACGGACGAGATGACTTGCGACCCACATATGCGACCGTCGGATTAGGGTTTAAGAGATGCACAAGTACTTACTTTCAGCTTGGTCGAATCCATGCATGGGATATGTTTTTTGCAAGACCGACCGGGCATGCGTGTAGATGGCTTTCCGGTGTACACGTCTGTACCTCACTGTCCCATGGAGATGTGATCTAAGCCACTCTATTTGTCTGACAGGCCCACGGTGATCGTGTTGACATGCTTGGGACCCTTTGAGTCTACATCTGCACCCTCCATCTATGCCTGCGAAGATGGATGGTCGCGACTGATTTGCCGCAAACTCTAATTAGGGTTCCATGTCCACGCTACTTTGGCTGGACGAATTAGCAAGCTACGCTCCTCTTTTGGGGAGGCCGACCATGTGGGGCCCACATTGGGCCGGTGGTGAACATGCCAACACCTGCCTGACGGCTATGGGTCTGATCTAAGCCATCCAAACATGTTGGTGAAGTTGGATGGTCGTGATCCATATAAGACCTTTAGTGGAATTTCCTGCGACCCTTAAAGCATCACGCCGGCCGAACTTTGGGAGAGCGTTTGCTCCTCCCTAGCTAGGTCGTGAGAAAGTCGGTCAGGTAAGGAGAGAGTGGGCCCGCCGGTGTACAAGACAACGCTTGTCCAACCGGTCATGGGATGATCCATGTCGTCCAAACATGCTAGTGAAGTTGGACGGACGTGATGGATTTGAGACTGTCGTAGGCAGCCTTTGCTCGTACGAGCTCCTCCAAGACGCTCCATACCAGCCTAGACATGCAACTTCAGGCTGGTGTTTGGTGGTCGTTTGGGAAGCGTGGTACGTATTCGACCGACCAGGGCATAAACGGGCCCGCTTGTGGTCATTAAGGTGGTAGCCTGCTCCTACTGAGGATCGTCTAGGCTGGTTAAATCATGCGGCCAACTTGCGTGGTCGTGATTGTTTCTGAGACTGATATGGACAGTCCATATTCAAATATGCTCAATCGGTCTAGTATAACACACCGAGAGATGTATGATCAATCGGGCTAGTATAACACACCGAGAGATGTAGCATGTACGGGTATTTCGTGCATGACTCACTATTAACACTTGGAGATTCGTGTTACTCTGCTGAGAGCAATACTCAGTCGTCATGTCGCACTAATAATGAGAGTTCTGCGGGAACAATACAGGAAATACAAGGCTGGTCGCGCATTAATCAATAATGCTATAAATTCACAGGGTATATGGGAATGTTGCTATATTCTCCAACCTGGATGAATTTTGTGTATTTAATTCACAGAATACTGGGATTGTTGCCACATGCTCCATTCTAGGTGAATTAGTAAAGTGAAGAAGTATTCATCACTCAGATAGCCTTATCCTTTGCAGGATGTCAGCATATTAATTTTTGGCTTTACAATTTTAGTCTGAACTAAAATCCACCATCAACACATACAACAAAATGGTAAGACCTCGAACATTTCAAGTAGAAAATTTGGTTTTGAAAACAGCAAAGCATATTCAACAAGACATGTCCACTCCCAAGTTCTTTCCGAAATGGGAAGGGCCTTATGTAATCATCAAGGCAGTATCCAGCGGATATTATAAAATCTTAGTTGTTAATGGAGGAGTGGAAGGAAATATCATCAATGGAAAGTGGCTCAAGGCATATTATGCTTGAACGAGCAGTAAACAATTATATGTTAAATTTCAAAATGTAATTTCTATTCCTTCAAAGAGTATGCAATATGCTCATTCGTTCGAAATTCAAAATTTTCATGAATCTCACAAAATTCTTCAAATCATCTATTTTATTCAAAAACAAGTCTCAATCTTACAAAAAAAAAATCTCTCTCAAACGCTCACTCAGAGCAAATCATCCAACAACAAATAATTTTTACTGAAAGCCATTTCAAGCCTCTTTTGAAAATTTTCAGTCTTCACTTTCAAGTCCTGGACAGCTTTCTCAACTTTTGTTGATTCCAGCGCGAGAGCTTTCTCTTCTTCCATTACAGCGGTTGCAGCAGAAATCACATTAGCAGCAGCTGCCTCTCTATCAATCTTGATGACCTCGAGACGACGACGGAGCCAGGATATGTTGAACTGCAAGGTCTCACAGTTTGAGGTCATATCATGCCATCTATGCAATTCTTGGTTTTTAACATCTCGCAGATTTGTCCTGTTCATCTCATCAATAATAGGTAACAAACCGGCGATAGTAGTCAACAAGGTTGGCAGAAAACCTCTCCATACTTCAGTAGTAACAATGTGTTTGTACCTCCTCCAGATCTTGGTGTAAAGGGATGCATAACACTTGGGAACGATGAAACCACCGACTAGTTGATTGTCTGGGAAGACGTTGACCATGTGAGTATCAAATGGAAGCCCGATCGCTGGGTACTCACGAACAGGATCCCTGGAATCAGCATCTACAGAGTTGGTTGAGTTTTCGTCAGCACAGTTGTCAGCATTTCTGCAGGTTGATGAGGAAGAAGGAAGTCGATTCCCCTGATTTCCCTGCAACAAATCATTTTCTTCGGTCACCCATTATGACTACATGAAAATAAAAGAAAGTGTGCAACCTACCGAGATGGACGTCCCAACCTCGTGGTTTGCCAGAGATCTGTTTTGAGAAGAAGTACTGCTACCAGACATGGTGATAATGAGAGGTATGATCGTGATCAAAATTTCTTCTGAAGTAATATACAAGAGCATAAGAAGATGTGTCGTATAAATAGAAAAATCTAAGTTTTGAAAGTCAAAACATAAGACGGCGGATACTTATCTTCTACGAATGGTCAAATCAGTTGCGATTTCTACTGAGACTCTAGATCTCAAACTAGATTGCGTTGGTGATGTGGAAGAAGAGCGACAACACTGGGGACCTGGGACTGACGGTTTAACCAAGCACATTCAATATTTTGATGGAAATTGATGATCTGTGCAAATCATGATTCCTTAGTTTGCTCGTGCAGTCATATTTCAGAAGACTGTGGTTATTTTTCATGCGCGTTGGCATGGGTCCATTTAAAGTGTGAGAAGGATTGGGCAAGAAGAAGAAATAAGATATTATTATGCGAAAAGTAATTTCTAAACCAACGTATCTACAGTAAAATTACTCAAATAATCAGAGTGATATCTACTTCAACAAAAACAAATGGTCTCAGAAAGATTTGCAAGCAAGCTTAATCATCGGATTCAGATGTGTCAGACTCGTCGTTGTCTCTGCAATGTCATCTTCTATAGAGTCTCCACCGGATTCCTCTTCAGAGCTATTTTCAGAATCAAGAACTTCTTCATCATCTTCAGGGTCGTTGTACATCGCATCTAAGTAGTCATCTTCTTCACATTCAGCTTTGAAATCAGCTCTAGCCAACCGCTCAATCCTTATACTAGGCGGGTGTGGCTTAACTTTGCGTCTAATAGGATCCCAAGCAGGTTCAATTTCCTCGGCATCTGAATCCGAGGATACACCATCGGCACGAGACCGAGTTTCATCCTCGATTGCTAGCCTCTTTCGCTGAAGTCGACGTCTTTTTTGCTGATAAGTGGCTAACTTCTCATCACTGATTTTTTGGGTATGAGTTTAACCACTTTTCCTGATCGATATTTGGGAGTTCAAGTCATGTCGGGTGTTGTGCGTTATGGGCATATCAGTCCTATCATTGACAAAATAAAAGATCAACTCTCTATTTACAAAGGTAAAATTTTATCTTTTCAAGATAAAGTTGTGCTTATTAAGTCTGTAATTGCAAGTTATTCAATTCACAATATGGCGGTTTATAAATGGACGAGGAAGTTTATTCAGCAATGCGAAAGGGTGATTAGGAATTTTCTTTGGTCCGATGATTCAAATCTGTCAAGAGCCTTTGTAGTTGGTTTTGACAAGGTGTGCAGTCCTTATAGTGAATGGGGCCTTGGTCTTGTGAAGATGGAAGTTATGAACAAATATTTACTCATGAAGCTGTGGTGGAACATCAAAAATTCTACCAAGAAATGGGGTCGTTTTCTTGAGGCCAAATTCACCACTAGAGAAGGTGATGTTAAAGAATATCATGTGAAGTCTTTTATTTTTTCAGGGATCAGGTGGGTGCATAAAATAGTTGATGCTAATTCTAAATATTTGTTAGGATATGGTAGAGTTACTTCCCTATATTTCGACATTTGGTATGGAAATACTTGCCTTGTAGATGTTATTGGTCCTGACGGTCTTGACAGAACTGCTAGAGTAAGTAACTTAATTCAGAATAACGTCTGGGTTTGGCCGAACATTCATAGTCAGAATTTGATGCAAGCTGGAGTTGATTTTGAAAACTTGCCAAGGTTAAGTAATGGACCTGACAGGAGGGTGTGGATGCCAGACTTGAAAGGAAGGTTTTCAGTCTCTTCAGCGAGAGAACTTGTGCGTATAAAATACCCAGCTCTGGATGGTGCGAAACTGATTTGGAGGGGAGCTGTTCATCCTTCCTTAGAAACACAAAATTGGAAGTTTATGCGAGGTGTGTGCGCTACTCTTGACAAGGTACGTAGCAGGTTCAAAATTCAGCTTCCTAACAGGTGTTGTGTGTGTAAAAAGATGGAGGAATCTCTAGAGCATGTTCTATGGTCGTGTATCTTTGCTGTCAGAATTTGGAATTGGGTTTCAGGCGTTTTTGCTTTGAAACCTGATGTGAATCCTATTACTTCTTATAAATCAGCGTCAGGCAGGAGTCATATGTTGAAAGACCTTTGGTTAATTGCAAATTTAGTGATTCGGGCTGAACTGTGGTACAATAGAAACAAGATTACGTTTGAGAAGAAAACTATGAACTGGAACTTGTTTATGCAGCGTGTTTTAAAACAAATAAGTGACTATTCTTGTCGCTTGAAGGGTGATATGCATAATACAACGGAAGATGTCGTGTACTTGATTTCTTTCGGGTGAGGCATAGGAAGGTTAAACATGTGGAACCGATTGCTTGTTTTTGGACTCCTCCAGATTTAAATGAGCTG
This sequence comes from Papaver somniferum, assembly GCF_003573695.1. NCBI lineage: Eukaryota > Viridiplantae > Streptophyta > Magnoliopsida > Ranunculales > Papaveraceae > Papaver > Papaver somniferum. The sequence continues at coordinate 107,566,293 of NC_039367.1, read as the reverse complement.
CTCCTTTGTTGTGATGGCGCGTCGCGAGGCAACCCAGGGTCAGCTGGAGCGGGTGTTATAGCAAGAGATGCAAACTTTGGAGTACTAGGTGCTATGAGTATTGGACTCGGTTTTGCTTCAAACTACTTGGCAGAGTTATATGGTATTCTTTTGGGTCTTGAATGGGCAGTTCAATGGGAATACACGAAAATTCTTATACGTACAGATTCTTCAAGTGTTATTCAGGCTTTGGAGGATTTTTCTTTGCCATGGTTTGCCCAACAAAGGTGGATGGCAGTTCGGAATATGTTTGAATCAATTAGGTTTGTTCACACCTATCGTGAAGCAAACTTTTCGGCAGATAAATTGGTGAAACATGGATGTTTATTGGCTAAAGGAGTGAGAGTTTCCTATGATGGAAGGCCTGTTTTTTTGAATTCAATTGAGTTACCAAATGTTTCTTATTTTCAATTTAAATAGCTTTATGAGTTTTTGGGGTCGTTATGACCTCTTTTCTCATAGAATATCTTGTAAATATTCTTTTCATTAATATATTTTTTGACTTAACAAAAAAAAAAGAAAAAAAAACAACTTCTCTCTTCAGAAGTCATCATGAACAACTTTTAGATGATCGAGAGGCATGCTATTTATTATCTCCTTAACATCCTTCAGTGATCGATTCATTTTGGCACGTGCTTCTGCTGCAGAAATCTTCATCTCTGGCCTAGGGATCTTGGAATCCTCCTCAGAAGAACTGTAAGAATGGTCACTACTGCAAGGAGTCACCATTATCTGGAGCCAGAAACATAAAGTCACGGATGTGCCAATATCAAATTTGCAACAAAATGGTAATTCTCAACTCTTACCTATTTACAGTTTCACTAACTGTAGTGATAATAACGTAAAACTTCGAAAAATCTTGCTCGCTCCTTCAAACCTACGAAGACGAGCAAAATTCATTATTTAAAGTCGACCCCTGAATTTTCACGAAATTATGAACAATTCACATAACCTCTTCATGTGAACATTCACTGATTTTCTACCGAGTGTACATACTCTATAAAATCACGAATTCATGGAAATATTGTTTGCTTTCAACAATTACTCAAAAATCAAAATTTTACTTCTTTAACAAAATTATTTTTAAACTCACGCATAAAGAAATATTTGCGTTCGTTATTTTCTTAAAAAAAAAATAAATTGTTTTGCTCGAACGAGCATTCGCCTATGAAACGAGGGTCTTTTCTATTTTTGTAAAGGTCCACATATTCCAAATAAAATTTTGAAAGTTCACAAAAAAAATTTTATCATAAAGTGCACGTCTATTTCAAAAATATCTTAGGATTATTGTCTATTACTTTAACTACGAACGAATGTACGTTTCCTAAAGGTATTGGTGTGAAAGTTCATGCTTTGAAAGTAAAATTTTGATTTTTTATGAAACTTCATAAACAAAATTTTCTCTACTGCAACTAAATCATGTCTATTCAAGGATTTATGTATCTCTTTCATATTAGGGATTATTGCTTGTTTCTTAAACTAACGAACAAACAGGCGTATATTTGCTAAAACAATTTTTCATAAAACCTACACACGCATGTATACCTATGAAATTTTGTTTTCAAACAACTCATGAATAATACACATCAAACTAAAAAAAAAATTCACGTACCTTTGTCGGCGCCGGAGTTCGCCAGAAATCGGTCGGCGGCAGTCGGTGGCGGTGGAGCTTCGGCGTACAAAAAAAAAAAATCCCTGCTCGAGCGTGAGAGAGAAGAGGGTGGTCGGTCACTTAGAGAAAATAATTTTTTTTAAGGTCTCTTCCCTTTTTATATCAATTTTATTTCCAAAACCTAATTAAACAAGGATTTCCTTTTTTGGGATCGGGCCTGTAAATGCTAAACCACCCAAAACTGGACTTTCAACCGACAAAATCAACAGTGCTTCATCTCTCTGTACTCACGGAATGACTCTCTATCATACTATCAGGGTCCTTATCTATGCATTTGCTTGTACATGACGTCATTGGAGCGAATCGAGGATTCTGAAAATGCCTTTGTACGACTGAGTTCAACTGCGTGTCTCGTCAACTGGAAAATCGTCATCTACTGCTTACTATGGAACATGAATGTCCCTCACTAAGAAGGGGACTTAATATTGATGGCGGATTTTCGACAAAGGTCAAAATCGTAAAATCATGATACTGCATGTTTCTGACCCGGCTTCAGGAGCGCATGTGACGATTCATGATTTACGATCCGTGAAACGTTCACGATCTCTGACGGAGTGAGCTTTCCTATCAGAGGCATGATGAATATGTTTCTCGAAAGATCTCCCACTAGCTGAGCGTTCGATGCGACGCATTTTATCGTTTCCTCTATGTAGAATGACATGATTGGGCGGTCCTCTGGCCATAATTGTTTGTCGGAGGGCTTAACGCCTTCAGGACGTAGATGATACTCGTTGTTCCCTGACTACATAGAGAGACCCACCTTTACATAGAGAATGATTGGGCGGTCCTCTGGACATAATTGTTTGTCTGAGGGCTTAACGCCTTCAGGACGTCGGCTATACTCGTTTTTCCCTGACTATGTAGAGAGACTGTGTACATATTCAGGTGATTCTCTGGACATAATTGTTTGCTGGAGGGATAAACGCCTTCAGGACACCAACGCTACACGTTGTTCCCTGACTATACACTTTTCAGAACGAGTATGATGCTTCAACTATCTCATATCTCGATTCTACAATAGATTAATTCTACTGTGACATTCGCCATTGAATTCCTAGAATATAATCCATTATATCTCATTCCTCCGTTCCATGAATCCCTGGCTGACTCCATGGATTAGTAATAGATAACCAATTTATCTCATTACTCCGTTCCCTGAATTCCCCGGCTGGATTCATGGATTAGTAATATATGCACAATTCATGATTATTACTATGTTTCATGAATAATTCTCCACTAAATTTCATTAATTAGTAATAATTACTCAACAATCGGGCATCTGGATTTTCACCGAGTAAGCCCCAAGAAAATGGTGCAAGTGTACTCAACAATGATGCACGAACGGGCACCTAAATGCACGAATGAGCATTCGAAAATATGGACAAATGAGGAATCCTACAAACAGGAGAGAGAAAATAATAATAAAAATTAGAAAAGAGGCGCCTAGGGACCGGGCCCACCGGCCGGCCGGCCATGCCGCCGTGGCCGGTCCCCCACGCCTTTTCCCTTTATTTTTCTTATTTTCTTATTTTCATGAACTCATGAAAACTCCTTCATTCGAGCAACTTTCCTTGTTTGAGCAAAACTCACGGTTTCTCCATATTTTTACGGTTTCATGAAAAATAATAAAATAGGGAAAGGTGTCGCGGGATCGGGCTACTAGTCGGTCGGCCATGCCCTATCCATGGACGGTCCCACACCTTGCAATCCTTGTTTTCATATTTATTATTTCCCTCATCTCATGAAACTCCTCCGTTTGAGCAAAAAATCATGGTTTCTCCATATTTTTCTCAAATATTGCTTAAACCATGAAAATATTATTATTTTAATATTCTCAAAATATTGATCAAACGAGCAAAGTTCTACTTGCTCATTCGAGCAAAATCGAGAATTTCAGTCAAAGATCAAACTCTTCTGAAAATCCAAGATATTGCTCAAACACACACCAGAAAATACCAAAACTCTCAGGACTGAGACACTGACATTATGGTAACATGGGAATGCTTCCTTGACCGACCAAGGACGTCCCTATGGCTTGCAAGTAGCCGGTCCCACACATCTTTATGATTTTGTCCTAATTTGCTCAATTGCTCATATTGGGTCTAAACTCTTTCCAACCGACTTGGAATTTGCTCAAACGACCATCAACTGGTCCCATGTGAAAAGAATAGGGTACCCAAATATACCTCAAGATAAAACTTTTCCTACCTATAAGTCCTTTCTCCGAAAGTGATTGTCTATGGACTGAGTCGAGACAATGCAACTAATTGGTTCATACTTCGTGTGATCGTCTATGGATACGAGATCGAGACAATACAACAACGAAGTATGTTTACTTAATAAAAAAGGTTCGGACTTAACCAAACACAATAGGATTGCTTATCAAGTAAATAGGAATTAACGTTTGTGTAATTTACTTTAATTATAATAAAATAATTATAATGCAGAAAATAAAAGTAAATGACACAGCAAGATTTTGTTAACGAGGAAACCGCAACTGCAGAAAAACCCCGGGACCTTGTCCATAATTGAATACTCTCAGGATTAAGCTGCTACACAAAATTAAACAACTTCGTATAGTTGAGACCAAGCAACTAAACCTATAGTTCACCTAGTTCCGTCTGTATTCCCACGCCTCCAACTTATGAATAAGTCACGTACTTGGAACAATTCCTTTGGTTCGTATTCCAAACAGTAAAGGAACAACAAATCTGTTTGGTAGCAACTCTCTTCAACCAAGTGATGTGAGTTCGACAAAGGCTCTTCTGTTTATCTCAATAAACTCCTTCGTCAGGTTCTTAGATCTATCTTATTCTCAACTACCAAAGGTAATTTTTAAGATTTTGCAATCAATACTTTTAATCACAAAGAATTGTATTGATGCCGATCTACACAACTAATCAATCGAATCTACCACAAGGATAAACCGATTATAGTTGGATCCTCTATCCCGAAACAAGTATTGTGCACACCAAAGATTATGAACCCCAAATCAGAAATCTTCAATATCTTCTTTATCTTCAAATATTCTTAAATCTTTAATAAACTCCTGCACACAACAAATTGAATCTCTTGTGATCAATCACGCACATAACGGAGTCTGTTAACAATGGATTATCACAAGACGTCTTTAGATCTACAAACAGTCTAAAGATCCCTGTCGAAAATTCGATCTAGTTTGAGTGAATCTTATATCAGAATAAAATATTCTCAAGCATAAACAAACTAGGTGCAATCAAAGTTCAGCCACCATTAGTCAATCAAATCAATCGAAAACACAAGATAAACCGCAATTATCTAGTTTCCCACCAACGGTACTAATAGAGATTCTCAATCCCAAAAAAGACTTTAAACTGAGCGGCCGTAAGAGATTTCGCCTAATTAGGTTACTCTTCTCTCCGAATAGGCGGCTTCACCAATAACAACACAACCGATGAAGTTTGCTGTCACGAAGGATTAGTTTGCTAGAAATGCAAACTTCAAGTATTTATAGACAAGGAAGTTTGGACACCAAGGAATTTCCAAAACCGAAAATATTCTCAAGATATGCAATATATTCCAAATTCGGTTTCCATAATTCCTGGAAATGTTCTGTCCAAAATAATGACCGAAAATCTCTTTGAAAAATCTTCAACTAGTAAATGCACATTACTAATTCTCGTTTTCCTAAAATAAAATTAAAAACCTTAATTAAAAGATTCTTAACTTATTTATGTCTCGATCCTGGGATTTTCTTCCTTTAGTTATTAAGGAATAACTTTGAACAATTAAAGATTAGCGTTATTGCACATGTTCAAAGTATGTCGACATCTTTTTACGTTTCCACATTAACCAAATATATTTTCGGTATCTCTAATATTTCTAGAATAATAGAAAATTCGAAGAGATATTTTTGGATAATTTTTTGTGTTAAAAACGCAAAACGTGCTCGGATTGGGTTGAGATTTCTTGTGACCGATTGCACATGTTCATAGGATCGGTTCCCCCTTGTTGCACATGTTCATAGGATCGATTCCCTTTTATGATAGGTTGCACCTCTTACTAGGATCGGTTCCCCTTTACCCAGAATCGGTCATACCAATAATACTAAATCGATCATACCATCTCAGGTGATTACTTAAGATTGGTTTCACTAATAAAAGTCATACCAATGCAAAAGTCAGGCCTTTGTGAATAGTTTTACCAAGAACATAAATAAGTCATGAGCGGTTATACTAATTACACATATTGGTTGTTCACAAGATATGCAATGAATAACAATACCAATAATGCCTGGCGATTTCCTTTTCGATTCACAAAACAAGTTCACGAATTTACTTCCTTAAAACACATGTAAAACATTGTTTCCTAGGATGAAGTCCTCACCTCATACTCATACATAATCACAATAGCATTTAAACGATTATGTCGATGTCTTATCTACAAAGTTTAATGGTTAAGCAATAAACCTCATATTATATTCCTTAATACTATGTATAACTAGAGTGTTCATGCTGCGAAGTTTTGTTTTCAATATGCACGACTTGAATGATACGTTAGGGAATGAAACAGTTCAAGTCAAATATCACTAACTTCAAGTGGAAGGATGATGTTGTCGTTGTAGCTTCTTACTTCTTCACTTCTTCAAGTCTTCGCAATACTTGCAATGTCTCATATCCTAATAGTATTCAAGCTAACTTATACGAAGTTGACTCTAGTACATAATTAAGAGACTCTTTAAATGAGTTTTGATTCACTAAAATATGACAACCAAACTTGACATACCAATGCTTGGTGGGTTCAACCGAGCTATGCTCTAAAAATCTCCCCCTTCGTAAATTTTAGTGACAAAACTCTTACATCATATGGATAAACAAATTACAAGAATTCATTACACATACGCTTGATTCCTGAATTCAACAACACAATAATCTGTATACATTCAATCCTTAAATGCCGTTGTTGACATTATAATAACAAAGAATATTACTCCCCCTAAATGTAAGATAGGTAGATTTTATCAATCTGCACGTCTTTGTTATTCCTTTGTAATGATATGTTACTCCCCCTTAGTCTATGCTTTCACTCTTTCGTTAAATAAACGTTTAAGCACCAATTTTCTTTTCCTTTAGTGAAACCAATCAATATAAAATCAATGCTAGTATCACTTGTTTACTCCATATATTTCTCCCCCTTTTTGTCACAAAATGACAAAGAGATGAAATATAAAGGACAAACCGAAAGAATCTTACAAATCTCAAAATAGACTTGCAACCTATAGAGTTAAGCACGAGGGTTCCACACACCATTTCTGATAACCAATATCAAAACCGAAACTACAAAGTAATTTGTTTTGATATGTTATCAAGGAAACAATTGCCCGAAGCAATTTTCCCTAATAGTTTAGCAAACCAAAAATCAACTAAGCACCTTAGTTCCTTTTCTAAACCGATTGTACAAATACAATCGCTTGTTCGATAAGACCATAATAAAGATAACTCTATTTTTCTCACCAGGCTCTAATTATCCATATAACTTAGACCTTTCACTTTTAAACAAGATAAAGACTAGGTTAGTTAACTAGTATTTCTTGTTAAGGCATTCGATTAGACTTGAATAACCGAAACCTCCACTTTAATAAGTCTAACTAAGATCAGAATTAACTTAGTTTCTCTTATCCGGAATCGAATTGGACTAAACAATTCATCCCGTAAACCTTTTCTTTCGTTAATCCATAAACAATTCATACAAATCAAAATAAATCAACTTGCAATTATTCACCTCAACCAGAAGCAATTGAAACAACATAGACATTATAGCACCGCAATTGCACCCGAAATTTTGTAAGCCTAAACGATTCATACCACACAATAAATCAAGATAACAATAGTTTTTCTTAACCGGAAACAATTGAATCACACACACATCCATCCACACATAATGGAATAAAACATCAATTCTACCGAAATTTTGTTAAGCAAAAGCAATAAATATATGAAATAAAAATCAGGCTTTTCTTAAACAGGAAAACTATTAACTAACAAGATTGTTACCTCAAATTTCGCATCCTCTTCTCCAATATGTTTGCATCTTCTTCCATGGGGAATTGATATCGAAATATCATTATGTTGTCATCCTTATGCAAAACAAAAGAATAACAACAACCAACCTTTACCACTCCGAATAACGCTTAGGTGAAATCACTACTAACTCTGAATCGAGGCGAATAACGCTTAGAGAAAGGTTGAAAACCGGTTTTTAACTATTGCAAGCAAAAGTTGAAAACCCTCAAAACACATATGCTTTTATGCTAAACCAAAACCGATTCAACATATTGTGACTTTTTCACATATTGTTTCTATCAGAACCCCTCATAATCCTTTGATAAAGCCTACCAACATGGGCTAGAACTTAATCCCGTTAAATCAAAAAGTCACCCAAACCATAAGGGTTCACAACATTATGAGATCGAATATCAAGGTAATAAAACCGAAATAAAACATCCCATAAACTGAATATTCAAAGCAAAAATATAAACATTCATTCATATGAATTTGTTTCTAGGAATCGGTCATACCACACTTCCAAACAAGTTTAGAATTGGTAATAACACACGAGTTCATACACAAAACAGTTTTAAACATAACTTTTGCATATTAAGTCCGAATTCAGTGATTTTTGGTTCGTTTGGCCACAAAAGGAATAGATACACAAATATGATCAGTAGATATCAACATCATCAACTCAAAATTACCGTTTCTATCAAAAGCTCAAAAATAGATAGAGAAGGTATGAGTATAGAAGATAAATCTCCCTAAAGATGTTAATTAATCATAAAATAATCGAGAGATCATGTGCTCAGTTTTTTTCATGTGCTTTCTCACCTTTAAAAAGATTGAGCACTAAGGTGAGTATGCACATTCTAACACAACTAGGTTGTGTTAAGTTGAGCCTTGTCTTGTTCTTCATGTGTGACTAAGACAGACTCATCATACTTGACCTCTTTCTTGGTTTGTTTTCTCTTGTTCCATATCTTGTTTTTCTTATTTGACTTGTGATGAAGAATGTCATTATCACAACGTCCACTACTACAAGAGAATTCAGACATGATGTCTTTCTTTAGTTTTTCAAGAAAATTCTTGTAAATTATTGTCACCAACAATTAACAGCTGAGAGTCATTCTTGTGACTAACCTTTGGTCCCTTCTTGGCTATGGAGGATTTCGGGACCCATTTAGAGTTGGGTTTCGCAGGAGCAGCTTTCTCCTTCATACCATTAGGATCATTGTCCTTTTGAGTATTTTGCGAAACACCCTTTCTCCAATTTGGAACATCAGATTTTGTTTTTGCATTTAAAAAGTCATCTCTCTTTCGATAATTCGGTCTTTTATGAAACGACCTTGTCGAGTGATATGCAAAATTTGAACTATCATTATAATAATTCTTTTTCCTAAACTTAGGACAATACCGATATGAGTTCCTTTGGGGAGCAATCTTACCCAATTCGTTTGATACAAAAGAAAGTGTATATTTTATCTTACGAATCTTGCATCCCCATTCCACATTCCCTTTATTACCGCAATAACAACAATGATTAGTAACATACGAAGTCTGAGTTTTAATGTTACCTTTTTGTGGATCCTCTTGCATTGGAGATCGACGATTTTTTTTTTTCTTCTTCTTCTTCTTCTTCTTCTTATTCTTCTTCTTCTTCTTCTTCTTCTCTTTGTTCAACATTGTTGGTTTCTTGACATTAGCAGAAGTGATCTCTTTGATTGTTGTTGGTTGAACACAATTCTTAGGCTTGACTGGTTTTACTTCTTTACAAGAAATACGAACATCTTTTACATCGGTGGAAGCCTGTGGTTTAGAAGAATTTGTAGCTTTAACGATTTTTACCTCTTTGCTAATATTTGAAGCATTTATTCCCATATAGCCCAATCCTCGTGTTTCACGATGATTTCTACTTGCTTCTAACATTGAGGTTAAATTGGTTGAGCTAGCATTGAACTTTTTAAGTTCCAAATTTTCTTCTTCCAACATCTTGATTTTATCAAGAGCACTAGCTAGATCAGCCTCAAGGTGTTTTTCTCGGGAGAGATATTCACCTTCTTTCTCTTCAAAACTCTTTTGTTGAGAGTTAATCCTTGCATCATAATCAACAAGTTTCTCTTCCAACAAATGTACTTTTTCAAGAGTAGCATCACGATCTTTCTCTAAAGTTCCGCTAGAGAAAGACTAGCAGTTGTTTTTTCCTCAAGATTTTGTATATATTTAGAATCATTTTTCTTTGCTTCCTCAAGGCAATTGTTAAGCCTTTCTTTCAGAGAATGAATCTCTAATGAAGCTTCTCTTTTTAGAGAAACAAATCCAGACTTTGAGGAGTCAAGACCAATGACGAGTTGATCAATCATAGCTTGCAGACAATTAATATCGTCTGGATGCTTTTTTTTTCTCTCTCTTTCTAATGCAAGAATTAGTTTAGTTGAACATGAGAGAAATTTTTCGCTTAATTCGTTTTGATGAAATGTTTCTATTTTCGATGAATCAATATTTTTCTCGTCATCAAAAAGATTTCTTTCAGAGTCTGAATCAATGATTACGAATATAGGACTTAACTTAATCTCGTCTTGAGAACATCCTGACTTATTTTCAGAAGAGCAAGTAGAACTTGACGAAGAAGCCCCTTTTAAACATTTCTTAAAATCAAAACTTTCAACGTCTTGCGATACGTTAACCGAGTCTTTCTTAAGTTTTCGCTCTCTTTGACTCATGTCTTATCGGTTGGATCGCATCAAACATAGATTGTTAGATCTTTTCGTGCTTTCCTGCTCTGATACCAATTAAAAAGGCGAGGGTACCCAAATATACCTCAAGATAAAACTTTCCTACCTATAAATCCTTTCTCCGAAAGTGATTGTCTATGGACCGAGTCGAGACAATGAAACTAATCGGTTCACACTTCGCGTGATCTTTATGGATACGAGATCGAGACAATACAACAACGAAGTATATTTCCTTGATAAAAAGGTTCGGACTTAACCAAACACAATAGGATTGCTTATCAAGTAAATAGGAATTAACGTTTGTGTAATTTAATTTAATTATAATAAAACAATTATAATGCAGAAAATAAAAGTAAATGACACAGCAAGATTTTGTTAACGAAGAAAACGCAAATGCAGAAAAACCCCAGGACCTTGTCCAGAATTGAATACTCTCAAGATTAAGCCGCTACACAAAATTAAACCAACTTCGTATAGTTGAGACCAAGCAACTAAACCTATAGTTCACCTAGTTCCGTCTGTATTCCCACGCCTCCAACTTATGAATAAGTCACGTACTTGGAACAATTCCTTTGGTTCGTATTCCAAACAGTAAAGGAACAAAAAATTTGTTTGGTAGCAACTCTCTTCAACCAAGTGATGTGAGTTCAACAAACGCTCTTCTGTTTATCTCAATAAACTCCTCCGTCAGGTTCTTAGATCTATCTTATTCTCAACTACCAAAGGTAATTGTTAATATTTTGCAATCAATACTTTTAATCACAAAGAGCTGTATTGATGTCGATATACACAACTAATCAATCCAATCTACCACAAGGATAAACCGATTATAGTTGGATCCTCTATACCGAAACAAGTATTGTGCACACCAAAGATTATGAACCCTAAATCAGAAATCTTCAATATCTTCTTTGTATTCAAATCTTCTTAGATCTTCAATAAACGCCTGCACACAACAACTTGAATCTTTTGTGATCAATCACGCACAGAATGGAGTTTGTTAACAATAGATTATCACAAGACGTCTTTAGATCTACAAACAGTCTAAAGATCCCTGTCGAAACTTCGATCCAGTTTGAGTGAATCTTATATCAGAAGAGAAACCGTTAGTCAACCAAATCAATCGAAAACACAAGATAAACCGTAATTATCTAGTTTCCCACCAACGGTACTAATAGAGCTTCTCAATCCCAAAGAAGACTTTAAACTGAGCGGCCGTAAGAGATTTCGCCTAATTAGGTTACTCTCCTCTCTGAATAGGCGGTTCACCAGTAACAACATAACCGAGGAAGTTTGGTGTCACGAAGGATTAGTTTGCTAGAAATGCAAACTCCAAGTATTTACAGACAACGAAGTTTGGACACCAAGGAATTTCCAAAACCGAAAATATTCTCAAGATATGCAATATATTCCAAATTCGGTTTCCATAATTCCTGGAAATGCTCCGTCCAAAATAATGACCGAAAATCTCTTTGGAAAATCTTCAACTAGTAAATGCACATTACTAATTCTCGTTTTCCTAAAATAAAATTAAAAACCTTAATTAAAAGATTCTTAACTTATTTATGTTTCGATCCTGGGATTTTCTTCCTTTAGCTATTAAGGAATAACTTTGAACAATTAAAGATTAACGTTACTGCATGGATCGAATTCCCCTTTGTGATAGGTTGCACCTCTTACTAGGATCGGTTCCCCTTTACCCAGAATCGGTCATACCAATAATACTAAATCGATCATACCATCTCAGGTGATTACTTAAGATCGGTTTCACTAATAAAAGTCATACCAATGCAAAAGTCAGGCCTTTGTGAATAGTTTTACCAAGAACATAAACAAGTCATGAGCGGTTATACTAATCACACATATTGGTTGTTCACAAGATATGCAATGAATAACAATACCAATAATTCCTGGCGATTTCCTTTTCGATTCAGAAAACAAGTTCATGAATTTACTTCCTTAAAACACATGTAAAACATTGTTTCCTAGGATGAAATCCTCACCTCATACCCGTACATAATCACAATAGCATTTAAACGATTATGTCGATGTCTTATCTACAAAGTTTAATGGTTAAGCAATAAACTTCGTATTGTATTCCTTAATACTATGTCTAACTAGAGTGTTCATGCTTCGCAGTTTTGTTTTCAATATGCACGACTTGAAAGATACGTTAGGGAATGAAACAGTTCAAGTCAAATATCACTAACCTCAAGTGGAAGGATGATGTTGTCATTGTATCTTCTTACTTCTTCACTTCTTCAAGTCTTCGCAATACTTGTAATGTCTCATATTCTAATACTTTCAAGCTAACCTATACGAAGTTGACTCTAGTACATAATCAAGCGACTCTTTAAATGAGTTTTGATTCACCAAAATATGACAACCAAACTTGACATACCAACGCTTAGTGGGTTCAACCGAGTTATGCTCTAACACCATGACCACCAAGGGCCGGTCTCATGCCCTCTTGGTCGGTCCCTCACTTCCCCATAATTAGGTTTTATCACCTAATGCTCAATTGAGCATTATTTTCATAAATGATTAGACCTGCATTTAATCATCATTCCACCAACCAGACAACAAAGGACTCTGGTGCGCGCTCATTCGAGCACTTGGGCACCACATGGTCGTCCATCATCCCATGTGGTCGGCCCCTCTTTCACTCAGTGACCTATTTTCAGTAATTCATCAATTCACAAACAATTGATCAAAAATTAGGGTTTCGAACAAATGCTCTGCAAATCACGATTTTGAGCAATTTCAAACACTAATAAACTTATGTTGACTCAGCAATCAACATCTGGATTAATTATATAATATTTGGTAGGCTATCAATATTTTAATTATTATTTTTTGGGTCACGTTACCAATAATTCATCGAATTGAGCAATACTTGCTCAATTGCTCGAATATTGATCCTACTGTTGATATTCAGTAATTTGTCGATCTGAGCAATACTTGCTCAGTTGCTCAAATATTGATCCTACCGTCGATAATCAGTAATTTGTCGAATTGAGCAATACTTGCTCAGTTGTTCGAATATTGATCCAACTATCAATATTCATTAATTTATCGCATTGAGCAATACTTGCTCGAATATTGATCTAACTATCAATATTCCGCAGAATATTACTCAATATTCAACAATTCGTCGAATTTACAGTATTTGCTCAGACGAACAATATCAACATCATTCCAGAACTATAACATGTTCAATCCATGAATCACTAAGCATTCATCAATCATGCTCAATTCAACAAAACTTAGATTTACTGTCTAATCAAGTCAACAACTGACTAATCAAATACATGTCTGCTTTGCAGACTCCACGTTCGTGAGACATCAATCACGTCACATGGGGGATAACAATTAGGGTTTTGGTCTGGCGGCCTACAACACGTATGTTCATCCACGATAAGAAATGTGAGTAAGTCGTGCAAACAGTTGAGGGAGTTATCAAAGTAGTGGGTGGACAATCGATCAAGTCTCCACACGACATGGAACTGATTTTACCACGATCTCCCACTTTCCCACTCTTTCACTCTAAGAACCGTCACACTTACTGGGATCAATGTGTTCACTATTCTGACAATATAAATAAGTCTACAATCGATGACTGAGAACAACATCCATCTACAGAGAATTCTCTCGATCGAAACTTATTCACAGAACTCAACTCAGCATTTCATCAATTTGCAGAAACCCACAACACATCCACAATCCTTGATCATCATTGATCCCACAATTCTCAGCTTCCCTCCTACAGATCAACCCGTCTCCCTCTTTGTGACCGAATTGAGTCTGGAATGGCCATTGACTTGGTTTAGGCCAGAGTCTTACAGATTGATCTCTCGAACTCAAAGCACTCCCGTGCAGTGCATCTGTTCGAGGTTACGCAGTTTGCTCGGTTGAGGGGTCTCGTCCGCACGGTCGTCTCTTCACTTTTCTAAAAAACCAGCAAATCGTTTTTCCTCATCTATAATAGCGTGCGGCGTGTAACATGCACATTATGAGAAAGTGTCAGGAAAGGCGGACAGTTAGTGGAAGCAGTGAAGTAGTGGGTGTAAACCGGCCAGTCTTCCCCTCATAGTAGGGACGTGGTCTTCAATATTTTACACGATCACCACTTCTCCATCACTCAACTACTTCCACTTCCTGTGAGGTCAGGGTGTGTTCGACTATAACTTTTATAAATAGGTTTTTAATCTATTTCAACAGACATAACAGTTACCAACACGAGTATCCAGAAAACATAAAAAGAACTAATAGCTTACATTATGCAAGCAAGTTCCACATTCTGATACAAGTCATAAAACAACCACACCTTTAGAGTTAACCAGTCTAATCTCAACACCTTCTTCGCTTCCCTCCCTAAGATCAACCCTTCTCCTTCATTTTGTGACCGAAGCAAGACTGAAACGGCCATTTCTTGGTTTAGGCCAGAATTGTACAGATTGATCTCTCGAATCTAAAGTACTCATGTGAAGTACATTTGTTTAGGGTTTACATTCGTTTCTCGGCGGCACACCCAAATTTACCATTTCCAGCAGAATCAGTTTTTACCCCAAAACACTTATGTATCACCTTGGGAAATTTTTAAAAAAAGTTAAAATCGTGTTCGCAACTATTTGGTGTTCTTAAAACTTTGTATGCTTGTTCTTGCATGAAGTTCTTTGACCCTGCCGGAGCTACGATGAGCGATTTTCGTCATTCATTCTTATTTTTATCGTCAGCCTTGAACACATGGTTGCTAATTAATTTCCTTTTTTTTTGAAGCATGCATATATTAAAAAGAAACTAAACTGTTATTACACGAGGGAATGTGATTCCCCTAGAATCGCCTAATAGAATATGATTAAGAAAAGCCGGGTTTGTCTGGTCCCATATTGAGGTTGAGTAGTTTCCTGCTTAGCTACTGTCCGCCGCATAGTTCTCTAGACCATCTGCTGCTTGGTTTCCTTCTCTATAATTATGTTGAATAGCACAACATGCAATTTGGTGCATCCGGTGCTTAATTTCTGCAACCATTTCTGAAATATACCAAGGGGATTCTGTTGGAGTTTTAATGAAGTGTATGACACTTTCAGAATCTGCCTAAAATAACACTTTAGACCATCCTCTTTCCGTGGAAGTTCTGGTTGCTAATACTGTTGCCGATGTTTCTGCTGTGAGCGCTGATGTTAATCTTAGACGTTGAGCAAGAGACATTATCGTTTGCGCATTCAAGTCCCTGCAAATGAAACATGCTCCCGCCATACCTGGGTGGCCTCTAGCAGCTCCATTAGTGTTGACTTTAATCCAATATGGTGCTGGGTTGCACCAACCTACTTGAATGGTTATGGTTGTTTTGGTTATGTTTGTAGCAGGTCGAGGCGGAAGTTCTCCCAGGAGAACTGGAGGGGGGATCGTTAAATCCCATTCAAATTCTTGTTGTTGTGCCAAAGATCTTTCCATAATGTCTGCGAGAGTGGATGGTGCTTGATTGAACACGAGTTCATTTTTTGTCGTCCAAAGTGACCAGAATAGGAAACAACATGCTGTGATAGAAGATTTATTGCCCCGAGTTTGGAGAATTTGTGAAATTGTTGTTTTGGGGGTTATGGTAATTGATTGGTTGTTTCCTTGGTATTGGGTTGTTGATATGCGGTTTGAAAGGCTGGTCCAAGTGGATATTGCTACCGGGAATTGAATAAGCATGTGTTCAGATGTTTCTGGTGCGGAGTTGCATCGGGGGCAAAGGTTGGTATTGGAAAGGTTGATGTGATGTAGCCTAGATAAGGTTGGTAAACCTTCATTGATAGCTTTTCACAAGAAAAGCTGAATTTTCGGAGGACATGGTAAGGTCCATAAAAAGTTAGTTGCTGGGAGGAGGTTTGGGTGTGAGAGGTTATCTTGTTGGATTAGACAACTATACCCGGATGCAATGGTGTATTTTCCTAATTTAGTGTAGGGCCAGATTATTTTATCCGGGGTGCTGACATTAGGAAGGTGGATGTTTATAATGTGTTGGACGACATTAGGTGGGAGATTGTTTAGATGATCATGGATCCAATTATGAGAAAAGGGGTCAATTAACTCAACTACAGATTGTATATGAGAGCAGTGGGTGTGATCGAGATTTTGAAAGTGTGGTATCCAATCAGCTCAGGTAATTAATTTTCTGAAATGGGTATCTACATATTTTATTTTATTTTTTACATTTATAGTGACGTACCAGAAGGTTTTGCCTTGCTAATTGGGTTAAAAACCAACCCGTTAGAAGGGAAATTTTAAGGTATGTTATAGCTTCCATACCAAATGCTAAAGAGAACGGGGATTCCTGTGTTGAAGATCTCTTTGTTGATCTATAAGCCCAAAGCACTTCATGCAGTATGTATGCCCACCTTCCTTTAGCAGTATAAAGCTTTTTCTTTATATTTGAAAGTAAAGTTTTGTTTGAAATTTCTTGCCTGGCCGTTTTTCTGTGGGAAATATGGTGTGCTAAACCTGTTTCATTCAGTAATTAACTATTGTCCACCCCTTTTACCGTTCTATTTTTAGCATTTTCTGGCGTTTACAACATATCATAATTCAAAGCTATGCATGGTTTAAGAAACATACTTTTGTTGTATCTTTTTGTTTCTGCAGAACTCTGCTAGCTTTTCAGATTGAAATTGTATTCCGTTGGTAGCTACTAGCGTCATGGGTAATCCAAATTACATATGACATTTTTAATAGGAATTTTCTGACATCAGTTTATGTGATTGTTACCAGTGCTTTCGCCTCTGAAAAAGCGGGGGTCTAACAACCACACCCAATATTTAGTTCGGCAATCTGAATGGACTAACTCCAATATAATTCCAAGAGAGTCAACTAGACAGTCAGACTCAATCAAGAAAATATATCCAAGAGTTATATATCTGTTTCTCAATGTAATCAGCAAATCAAACAGATGGAATCCATGAGCCTGATTATTATGAGAAACAACTTGAACGGTACCAAAGACCAATGTTCAAGTGTCAATCAATTTCAATCAACAACCAAAGGTTAGATTTACCAATTGATTGAACTACGCACAATCTGTGATATTTCAATTATATAAACAAATATAATGCGGAAAAAAAATAACACGGACACCAGAAGTTTTGTTAACGAGGAAACCGCAAATACAGAAAAACCCCGGGACCTAGTCCATATTTGAACACCACACTGTATTAAGCTGCTACAGACTCTAGCGTACTACAAGTTAACTTCAGACTGGAATGTAGTTGAGCCCTAACCAATCTCACGGTGATTAAGGTACAGTCGCGTTCCATACGCCCCAGGATCCCAGCAGGACTCTACGCACTTGATTCCCTTAGATAATCTCAACCACAACTAAGAGTTGATACGACCCAAAGTTGAAGACTTGATAAAAAAAAATTATCTCCCACAGAAAAGTCTATTCTGATAGATAAATCTGTCCACAGAAATACCTATGAGGTTTTGTTCCGTCTTTTGATAAATTAAGGTGAACATGAATCAATTGATAATCCGGTCTTATATTACAGAAGAACAGCCTAGAAATATCAATCACCTCACAATAACTTAACTATATGGTAGTAAAACAAGTTATCGTGGAATCACAAAGAATGAGACGAATAGATTTGTGATTTCTTTTTATATCTTACCTATCGGAGATAAATCTCGAGCAAATCTTAGAGAATATAGTACTCAATACGATAGAACAAGTAAGATCAGAACACGTAACTACAGAGAAAATAGTTGGGTCTGGCTTCAGAACCCCAATTAAGTCTTTAAGTCATTAACCTATAATGGTTTTAGGAAAAACCTAGGTTAAAGGAGGATCGAATCTAGTCGCAACTAGTATCACACAAGAGGTGTGGGGATTAGGTTTTCCAGTTGCTAGAGTTCTCCCTTATATAGTCTTTAAATCAAGTTTTGATATCTTTGAAACAAAGCAATCAATATTCACTTTAGATGAAAACCTAATTTAAGATTCAAGCTAAGTTTGCTTAAAACCAAAGAAATATCTCTCCATCGTTAGATGGTCTTAGCTTGTTAAACACAAATGAAATATACCTTCATTTAGATATGGGTAACCGTACCGAAACGTGTATATTGAGTTGGCTCAATAACAGTTAACCGAAGTTAGCCATATGAACACTTTTGTATTAACCATATTCATCTAACACTTCTAGATCAAATGATAATCAAATGAATCTAATTGTGTTACTCATAGAGATGTTCAATTGTTTATATTCTCATAGAAGTATACAAGACACAATTGAAGCAAAATCGGATTGATTCAAAAGAATCAGTTCATGAACATTTTAGCCACGGTTTTCCAAGATTGCATTCCTTAATTTATAAATGTATTTGTTCATGAGTATGAAATCATACTTAATCGATTTTAGAACTTAAACCAACTTAGTTTGCAAACGGTTACGCAAACCAGAGTTCCGGACTTTGGTCATGTCCGACAGTTCGCAAACGGGTACGCATACTGTTAGAGCATTGCTCGGTCGAACTCGCATGCGTTGCTATCTCAAGCATGTTTGTCAATGTTAGTGATAAAAACTACAAGTCTTGATTTCTAGCCTATTTATAGATGTCTCGGACTAGGATATAGATAGTGTAGTTGAGCTTAGATCTCTCGGCGTTCATCTCTTGAAGACGAAAAACTACTAAGGGGAGCTTGTGGAACTTCTTCAACAAAAGGTATGTGGAGTCTTGAACTCATCTATCACTTGGAAAGTCTATTTATATTATCTCCTATATTGAGACATAAGTCGTGTTACGATATAGTTTTCTCTGTACACATTTGAGATTTCGAGCTGAGTATATCTCGCTTACATATTTCTCTAAATATGTGTTGGTAAGCTTTCGCTTCGACCAAGTTCATCTTATATCATGAGAAAATTTCCGAGTAACATCTTACATGGTTTGTGTGATACAATCATTTGATGTAGGCTTGGAATACTTCGATAATGATTATTTCAATATCTTCAAAATTGCTTTGATGCTAATAATGTGTGAAAACGGCTATTGTCATTATAGAAGAATGTTTCAATGATTGAAATAAAGAGTTAATGATGTAACCATTTTTTGATATAAGCATATATATTGTGTTCGCACATTAGTGTATAAATCCATAAACCGGGAACTAAGAATATGCATATGTGTGTATACGAAATATGTGAAGGAGACAAGATAATTATACGTACCTGTACGCATACTGGCGGAAGTTTTCGAACCGAAAATATCTGCTGAGTTTGGGAATTACAAACTCCAAAACTAGTCACCTTAAGTATGCGTACCCGTACGTATACTAACGGAAGTTTTCGAACCGAAAATTTCTGCTGAGTTTGGAAACTTAACAAACTCAAAATCCGGTTGCTTAAGTACGCATACCCGTAGGCATACTTAAGCTGGTTACTTTGTCAAATCGGTCAGTTCATGAACTTAAACATTTAAATCATAAGGAATGCAATCTTTGCAAACCGTGGCTATAATGTTCATGATTGATTCAAGTGAATCAAACCGATTTGGTTTCGATTGTGATTTCGATACAATTGAAAAACTATTTAACTAGTTTCATTTGACTCATTTGAACTAGTTATGGTTAAGATGAATAAGGTTGATATGAGAGTAATCATATGGCTAACCTCGGTTAACTATTTGTGAACCAACCTGGTGTACACGTTTAGGTACGGTTACATAAACCTAAATGAGGGTACATTTCATTTGTGTGTAACAAGCTAAGTTCGATTTAACGGTTGAAAGATATTAGCTTGGTTGAATCAGGTTTTTCATCTAATGGCGAATATTGAATGCTTTGTTACCAAGGTAACTTGGATTGCAAATCCTGATTTGAAAACTATATAAAGGATAACTCTAGCAACTGGGAAACCTAATCCCCACACCTCATGTGTGTTACTAGTTGCATAACTAGATTCGATTCTCCTTTAACCTTAGGTTTCTTCTCGGGACCCTGTAGGTTAACGACTTGAAGACATCATTGGGATTGTGAAGCCAGACCCAACTATTATCTTTGTAGTTACGTGATCTGATCTTGTTGTTTCTATCATGTTGAGTGCAATTGAAATAATTGGCTCGAGATTTTATATCTCCGATAGGCAAGATAGAAAAGTAATCACAAACAAACTTTGTCTTATCGTTTGTGATTCCACGATAACTTGTTTCTCTAGTCGATTAAGTTTATTGTGAGGTGATTGATAATTCTAGGCTGTTCTTCGAGAATATAAGTCCGGGTTATCAATTGGTTCCTATTCACCTTGATTTATCAAAAGACGGAACAAAAACTCTTGGGTATTTCTGTGGGAGACATATTTATTCAATCATATAGGCTTTTCTGTGTGAGACAGATTTGTCTATCAAGTCTTCGACTTTGGGTCGTAGCAACTCTTAGTTGTGGGTGAGATCAACTAAGGGAATCAAGTGCGTAGTATCCTGCCGGGATCAGAGACGTAAGGAGCGCAACTGTACCTTTAATCAGTGTGAGATTGATTTGGGTTCAACTACAGTCCAGTCCGAAGTTAATTGGTAGTAGGCTAGTGTCTGTAGCGGCTTAATACAGTGTGGTGTTCAATCTGGACTAGGCCCCGGGGTTTTTCTGCATTTGCGGTTTCCTCGTTAACAAAACTCATGTGTCTGTGTTATTTCTTTTCCGCATTATATTTTGTTATATAATTGAAATATCATAGGTTGTGCGTTAAGATAAATCAATTAGAATATCCAACCTTGGGTTGTTGATTTACATTGATTGAAACTTGAACATTGGTCTTTGGTACCGTTCAAGTTGCTCCTCTTATTCAATCGGTCTCGCAGATTTCTATTTGCTGATTGTGGATTGAATTAAGAGTTAGAGATATTAAACTCTTTGATATACTTTACTCTAGATTGAGTCTGACTGTCTTTGATTCTTTAGAAAGTATATTGGAGTAAGTCCTCTCAGATTTCCAAACGAATTGTTTGTTGTGGTTGTTAGACCCCCGCATTTTCAATTGGTATCATAGCAGGCAAACACGTTAAAGACCTTATAAGTCTGTGTTTGTAGCAATCTGATTTTTATGGACGAGTCTATCTCTAATAATGTACCAGTCCATAAATTACCAGATGATTTTCAGAGCTTGGATTCACCTGAGAGAACCGTCACATCTAGGTCGGTATCTAAACATTCTCTGAATGTAGAATTTGTTGAAGTCTGGGAAACACACCTAAAAGAACAGTTGGATGAACTTTTTGATGAAGGTAATTCAGATATTGACAGATATGTTGATGAGGAAGTCTCAGAGTATGTTAAGTTTTTGAATTCGTTGGAAAAGAAAAATATGACAACTTCTCAAGTGACACCTTTTCTGACTAATCTCTGTCGTACAAACAAGAAATTGAGAAGATGTTACGCAGATGTTTATGTTTCGAATCGTTCGAACGATTCGATCCTCAAGGATTCTGAGGAAAACCTACGTATGAAGTCACTTGAATGTGATAATCTTTATCAAAAGTACTTCTTGTTGGAAGGAAAACTTGTAGAAACTGAAGCAAAGATTAACTCTCAGCAAGCAAGTTTTGATGACAGAGAAAATGCTTATCTCGCTCGAGAAAAACGCCTTGAGGCTGATTTAGCTGTTGCTCTTGATAAAATCAAGATGTTGGAAGATGACTTGAAAAAGTTCAATACTAGTTCAAGCAAATTAACCACTATGCTAGGAGCAAGTAAAAATCATCGTGATACACGAGGATTGGGCTATAAGGGAATAGATGCTCCAAGTGTTAGCAAAGAGGTAAAATTTGTCAAGGCTAGTGATTCTTCTCAACAAAAGGTTTTCACTGATGGAAAAATTAAAATACCTTCACCGGTAGTTAAAGTTCGAATGAGCAATATATATCAACCTCCAAAGACAGCACATACAGATCGAGGTAAGAACATTCCTTATGTTTGCCACTATTGCGGAAATAAAGGTCACCTGGAAAGGAGATGTCGTTTCCGTATAAGGAATGAGAAACTTCATGATGTTCTTGTTTGGGAATCACGAGAAGTTGTGAAACCAAGATCATATGTTAAGACTAATCCCTTTAACGTTACAGGTTGTAACTTTCCAACCTTTAGGCAAAGGAATTAGTGCTATGATAAACCTAGATTTGCCTATAAACGTTATACGAATCCTTTTCACAATTGTAATGGTTATCAAAAGGATAACTTCGTAAATACTAAGACAAGATCCGATGCTCCCAATTGGAGAAAGACTAACTTGCAAAAGAATAATCAATCCAATTCTCTTCCGAGAAATACTGAAGAGAGTAATGGGAAGAAGGTTTCAGTTGTTCCTAAACGCACTCAGAAGAGGATACCAAAGAAAGTCAATGATGTTTTGAGTGTGAAAAGGAATGATATCCCAGAAAAATCCATGACTATGGAGAAAGTAGTATCCATGATGTTGGAACTTAATAAGTTCTTTGGAAAGATGGATTTAGATGTGAAAGGTTCTAAAAGCGATCTCTTTCATGATAATCCAAAAGTCACTTGTGGTGAGCAAGACATTGTTCACCTCAACACAACTTGATTGTGTTGTAAGTGCAT
Organism: Papaver somniferum; assembly: GCF_003573695.1. NCBI lineage: Eukaryota > Viridiplantae > Streptophyta > Magnoliopsida > Ranunculales > Papaveraceae > Papaver > Papaver somniferum. The sequence goes on along the minus strand of NC_039367.1, from coordinate 107,543,232 downwards.
CCTCACCAAGGAATGCCCTTCTATGTATACGGTGAGGGAAGCACGAGAACTGGAACACAGAATATGTTCGGTAAGGCTGTGGAATTCAATTGGATTCTTCTAAAAAGGTTCTTAAACGTTTAGGTTTGAAAATAGTAGTTCGGAATGTTTGGACTCCATGGTACACCTACCAGGTATGCATAACATCATTTAAAATCAAAATCCAGGGGTTTAAGTACGCATACCCGTTTGCATACTGCTCCAGGTCATGAAAATTCGTTTGCAAACCCGTATGCATACTTGCCTGTAGACGTCGATATTCGGTAAACTTGTTTTGGCCGTAATTTCTTTGTCCGAACTCGGAATGAGCTCATTCTTTTTTTATTCTCTTCCTATTTGAATTCTCTTCAAATTGGAGATAAGAATTATTGAATTTGGATGAGTTCAGATTGGTCTTGTACCGTCTCTTGTTTTTGAGTATTTTACTCCATTTCGTCGCACATGTTCCACTTCTCTTGGACTTGGGGCACTTGGATTCTTGGAGTACTACTCTTCTAATCTAATTTGTAGCTTTTACAAGAATTTTGTTTTTGAATCTCAAAGAAGGAAGTTCAAGAATGGGCAGTAGTACGCATTGCTATGGGATTCTTGAATGTTCACAATCATCTTATGTGAACTATGATGCATGGTCTTTAATGACATTTTATGTTCTTCTTTGAAAATCATTTTATACGCCTTTGGTAGCTATTCATGGTGTAAATCCGGTCGAAAAAGATTTATTCTACCTTCTAAGGGAAAAGATTGTTTTTGCAGTATTAATCTATATGATTTTATATATTGCAAATTGTGATGGGATATGTTGTTTACGTTCGTGAACCTATGACCGTCACATACTTTTTCAAAACTTATCTCTATTATGTCGTTATGAAAGTATTGATAGAAGATAAAATGAACTTTTGACATTACAAAAGTTAAAAGCCTTTTATGTCATTATTTTGATGGAAGAAAGGATAAAACTTTTGTTTACAAGGATTAAGTCTATTATATGTCATTGTGCAAATAGAGATGGAAAATAGAATGAATCCTTGTTTATTCCGCATTATTGGTCGATCTCCGATCCACATCTTTGTGCATATATTGTGCTGCTCCATAAGGTTCCTTATGTTTGAGCATGACCAACTAAATTGATCATTCTATTTTGGTTATTTTAGTTGTTGCTCTGTAAGTTCTCTTATGTCGAGCATGACCAACTGAATTGATCACGTTGTGGTTAATTTGGTTGTGTATTCCAATTAAATTAATCGTGGGTTTTCTTGTGATTAATTTGGTTGTATTTTTTTCGATTGCATTAATCACGGGTTCTCTTGTGGTTAATTCAATTGAATACTTTGGATTCAAATTCATGTTTTCATGTGATTTAGTTATGTCCAAAGAAATCCTTCTTTTCTTGTGAAAGTAAGGTCGCCTTTGTTGTTCTTTCGGGAATGACATTTTATGGGGGAGAGTTCATATTGAACTTGTGCTTAATTGCCAAATCTTTGTGGGGAGTGCGGCTGTGGAATTTTAGGGGTTATCTTGTATCTTTATTAACTCCTTGATGAATGCATTTAGCTTCAGCTTTATGATTGCATCTAAATAAGTTGGTATGGTATTCTCTTTTAGTCATGAAGTATCTCCTTGGAAATTTCATGAGGATCCCACTAGTTTTCGTACCTTTGCCAGTTTATATTGACAAAAAGCGGGAGAATTAATGTGTAGTGTGATACTACAAATACATATGGTTTACGGATAATTATATAAGGGGGAGTGGTTTTCATATTGAGATAAAGTATTGACTAAGGGGGAGTGATGAATATCACCATAGTATTATTTTCAAAGTTGTGATACAATTGGACTTTGATGTTGTGTAATAATACTATGACACTGTATAACAATGATTGAGAGCATTTTGTTTTCTCATTTTTATAGCTACGGATCTTCAACAACTATGATGCTGAACTTACAACCTTTAAGATCATGGAGTACTTGGAAGTGACACAAATTTCGAGTTGCGTTGAAGATGCCAAGGAGATCAAGCATGTGGATGGGAAGCTACAATTTTTATCTATTTTGTATGTATTGATAGTTTTGTCAATGAAATTGACAAAGGGGGAGATTGTTAGAGAATGCTATCTCAAGCATGTTTGTCAAAGTTAGTGATCGAAACTATAAGTCTTGATTTCTAGCCTATTTATAGATGTCTCAGACTAGGATATAGATAGTGTAGTTGAGCTTAGATCTCTCGACGTTCATCTCTTGAAGACGAAGAACTACTAAGGGGAGCTTGTGGAACTTCTTCGACAAAAGGTATGTGGAGACTTGAACTCATCTATCACTTGAAAAGTCTATTTCTACAATCTCCTATATTGAGACATAAGTCTGTAGATGGTGGATTTTGCCGACAAGCTCATATCGGGGTAATTAATGCTCCTAGACAGCTTGCTCTGCTAGTATAGAGCCACAAAGTTAATTATTCCTAATTAAGATTAATTTTACCGTGACATTCACTACTGAATTCCCAGAATAATCTATTATTGCTCATATTCCATGGTCGAATCCACGACTGGTCCCATGGAATGGAAATAACAATTGCTCTTATTCCATGGTCAAATCCACGTCTGGTCTCATGGAATGGCAATAAACAATTGTTCTGATTCTATGATCAAATCCACGGCTTGATCTCATAGAATAGCAATAACTATATTATCTCATTACTCCGATTTCATGATCGAATCCACAACTGGTCTCATAAATGGTAATAGATAAATCTTAATTACTCCGATTCTATGGTCGAATCTACGATCCCATAGAATGGTAATGCTCACTTTATTATTCTGAATTCGTAGTCGAATCCTCATCTGATCTTATGAATTAATAATAAACATCTTATTACTCAGTTTTGTGAATTATTCTCCGCCGAATTCCACAATTACTAAGAAATAATCAACAACCGGGCGTCTAAGCTACCTCTATGTAAGCCCCGATTCAAATGGTGAAGGTGTATTCAACGACGATACACTAACAGTCACCGCACGAACGAGTATTTCAAAATACAACGAAACGATGAACCTATGCAAAATAGGGAAGAAAACAATAAATAATTAAAAATATTGACCAGGGTGCTGGGAGCACGGACACACGATCGACCGACCGTGTCGTGGTCAATCCCACGCCAGTTTAATATTTTTAATGCATTTTTATTATTTTCCATGATTTGATGAAAATTCTCTCATTTTATCAAATCTCCTTCGTCTCGAGGAAACTCCTCGGTTTCATGGTATAATCATAAATTCGTAAAAAATAATATAAAATTAAGGAAAGAAGTGTGGGGTGTGACCGTTGGCCAATCGGCCATGCCTTGGTCCCAGCCAGCCCCACACCTCACGGTTCCTCATTATTTTATTATTATTTCTCTAATTTCATGAAAAAACTCCTTGATTTCATGGTATTTTGCACAAATCATCAAATAATAAATAAAATTATGAAAACTTGTGGGACCGGGCCACTAGCCGGCCGTCCATGCCCTAGACGGTCCCACACGCCCCTTGTTTTATTATTTTATTTTATTTTTCCTTGAATTCATCAAATTCCTTGATTTCATGGTATTTCTCTCAAATTAGGAAAAATTCCCTCAAATCATGAAAAATACTTAAAATATATAAAAAATTATGAAAACTCGTGGGATCGGGCCCCTAGCCGGCCGGCCACGCCCCCATGGTCCCACACGCCCGTGTTTTTATTATTTTAATATTTTTTGCTTCCTTGAACTCATGAAAACTCCTTCAATTCATGGAAACTCCCTAAATTCATCAAATTTCTTAAAATTCATGAATTCTTCATAAAATCATCAAAAATATTGTAAAATTAAGGAAAATGGCACCACGGGACCGTGGTCATGACCGGACGACCATGCCTTGGCCTCGGCAGTCCCATACCTCCATATTCCTTATTTTATAATTATTTTCCATCATCTCATGGTGTTTTCCCCAGTTTTGTCGAAACCCTAATTTTGGCATATTTTTCGAATGGATGCTCAATTGCACGCCAGAAAATATCAAAATTCTCAGGACTGAGACGCGGACGCCTTGGGGACACGAGCACGCTATCTTGACCGACCAAGATTGGCTCTTTGGCTTACAGAAGCCGGTCCCATCAATTTCACAGTTTTGACCTAATTTGCACAATTGCACGTATTAGGTCCAAGACTCTTCCAAACACTTTGGATTTTCATGAAGTGATCATCAGGCGGTCACGTGACTACCCAGGCCGGTTTCATGACCCATGGTCGGTCCCTCACTCCGTCATAATTAATTAGGTTTTCTCACCTAAGGCTCAGACGAGCATTTTCGAATAAATGATTAAACCAGCATTTAATCATTCTTTCACCAACAAATCGTCAACTCTTCAGGAGTTCTTTGTATTTGCTCACGTGAGCATATGGACACTACATGGTTGATCCACGGTCCCATGTAGTCGCTCCCTCCTTCGTCCCATGGTTAAATTCTGACGAACCATGAATTGATCATCAATTGATCAAATTAGGGTTTCTGAATCCAAGGATCATCATTCCAGATTCCAACCTTAATAATTTTACGACGACCTCATGGTCATTAATTTTATTAATTATGCTCGGTTCAACGACCAGTATTCTAATTAATATTTTTGGTACGCTGCCAATAATCCATCAGATGAGCAACACATGCTCAGACGATCAAATATTCAACAATTCATCACATGAGCAAACTTGCTCAGATGATAAATATTTGCTCAAACCAAGGAATATTGGTTCAACAATCAATATTCAACGATCCATCGAATGAGCAATACTTGCTCACTTCATCGTAAGAACTATACCTCTGTCTCATGACATGTTCAATTCATGAGTTTCAGAACATCATGTTCAACTCAGCAACTACATGGACTCATCGTCCCATCAAACCACGAAGTCATCAATTGACTAACATACCACGAGACGTCAATCGTGTCACTTTGGGGGATATCACTTAGGGTTTTGGTCTGGCGGTCTACGACACGTGTGTTCAAACAACGATGGAATGTGAGCAAGTCGTGCAATCAGTTGAAGGAATTCACGAGGTAGTGGGTGGAAAATCGACCAAGTCTCCACACGTTGAGCAACTGGTTTCAAACACGATCTCCACTTCCCCACTCCTTGATTCCATCAACTGTCACACTTCATGGGTCATGGTGTCTAAAATTCCAGCAATATAAATAAGTCTCTGAATCATGATTGAATCATCATCAACAGTATCATCAATCACGTCTCATCAGACAACGAGATCATCAACTCATCAATTGAGCAACTACTCTCAATTGAGCAATTTCAATCATTCAGAGCTTATCATATTCAGAATTCACACACCCACAATCTTTGATTACCATTGATTCCACACATTTCTAGCTTCCCTCCTACAGATCAACCCATCCTCTCTTGTGACCGAATTTACTCTGGAACGGTCATTGTCTTGATTTAGGCCGGAGTACTACAGATTGATCTCTCGAATCTAAAGCACCCCCTTTGCAGCGGTGCATCTGTGTGAGGTTTAACATTTCGCTCGGTTCGAGGAGTCTCCTCCGTACGGTCGTCCTCAATTCCTTAAAAACCAGCAAATCGTTTTTCCCCATCTACAGATTGGCGACCACAGTGGGAGATCATTCTCTCGGTTGCAATCTCACAATTTCACAAGATGGTTGATCTCAGGTCAGGTTCAGTTACGAATCCTAACACAAACCGTGCTAGCACTAGCAACAACAACAATCAGAATATCCCGGAGACAATTCCGACCTCCAACACTGATGGTGGTGACATTACTCCTCCTCACGTCGAAGGTCATCCACTGTCCGGACGACACCCTGAAGAAGTCAGAGGAGATCCACCACCTACCATTGCTGATCTTATCAAAGCGCAGGAGACTCTTGCAAAGAATCAGACTGACATGGCTGCTACACAGAAGAGCTGTGTAATTATCTCAAAACTCTTACTGACAAGATGTCAGAGAAAACTCAAGAGAAGGGAAAGGAGAAGGAGAAATCCTCAGACGACGATCCTGAAGTAATTCCAATCCATACAGTAGAAGACGACGAAGTCCGCAAAACTGCTGCAGACAACTCATCAGCGAAGGGATCATCGAATTTCATCACTCGCGAGGATCTGGAGCACCTCTTGGAGAACCGTGGAAAAGACAAAACATCGCATGTCCATCGTCATCAACCTCCTTATCCTGCCGCTACGCAGAGGATTCCACTCCCCAAAGGTTACGTTTCTCCAACCTTCACCTTATATGATGGAACTGGCAATGCTCGGGAACATGTCTCTCGTTTTCTCGAAGCCCTGGGAGAACATGAACATAATCATGTCGTTCGTCTCAAGGAATTCTCAAAATCTCTGAAAGGCAGAGCATACACCTGGTATAACAACATCGCACCAGGGACTATCAACAATTGGGGAGAAATGGTTAACGCATTCTACAGGAAATACTTCTTCGTGTCAGAACAAGTCACCCTCTCCGACCTTGGAAGAATGTTTCAGAGGGTCAGTGAAAATCCCAATGATTATGTGAAAAGGTTCAGAGTCCAAGCCCTGGATTGTCATGACCCAAACGTCACGGAGCAACAACTGGTGGACTTGTGCATCAATGGCATGCTCCCGGTCTACAGGGCCTTGCTGGAGAACCTTCGATTCCAGACTTTCTCAGAGCTTCACGAAGCTGCGAAGAGGTCGGCAACCACTGCACCCGCTCTTTTGGAAAGAGAAAGTCTACAAAGACTGAGGATTCAAAAGACACTCGAGGAAGCAGGCGTTTGATCAACAAGCAGTACAACCTGCAACCTTCAACAAATGCTTGTCGCAAAGGGAGTAAGCGAAAAGCAGAACCACAACAAGCAGACTTCCTCCACCCCTTCAAAGGCACACAAGAAGGAGAATTCGAAAGTCCCTCCTCAGCATACGGAAGATCCAGAAGCACCTGATTTTCCCTGTTCAATGGAAGAAGTTAATGAACTACTCGATGCCTGGATCCAAGATGGTGCAATCAAATTGCCTTATGTCAAGAAGGAACCAACTGAAGAAGCCATGGAAAATCCTCGGTATTGCCGCTTCCATAGATACGTCAGCCATCCCACAAGTGATTGCAAAATTTTGAAGCGCATATTCAAAGAAAAGGTCGAATCAGGAGAGCTCAACCTGGGGACTGAGGGAGTACACAAAAACCCCTCCCAGTCAGAACTTTTACCATCTCTGAACCTCCTGTCAAGGAAGCGGTCCAATCTCTGATCGAACATGTCTGCGAGTTGTTGTATCTTTCGAAAGCTCAAAGGAAAGACATGTTTGCTGCACTGAACCACATCGTGTCCGGAAAACGTCTGCTGATCCAAGAGACCACCACCGAACCTTCAGCCACCGACAAAGAAATGTATGACTGGGGACTGCTCACCACAGTGCACATTAAAGGAAATGAGTTCAAGAGGGCGTTCGTCGATGTTGGTACCGCTGTCAACATCATCCCTTTGAAAACTCTCAGAGCTGCTGGTATTACTCGACAGGACCACCCACGCTCCCATAGCAATCAGGGACCACGAAGGAATCTCCAGAGACGCATACGGCTTCATCACTCTCAAAGTTACGGAAAGATTGATCTGCACTGAGGCCAAGTTTTTCATAATCCGGGAAGACCCTGGATACGACATGGTCCTTGGAAGAACTTGGATTCATGCTGGAAGGATAACGATGCCTTCAACACATCCTGTCATCGACAAGGATTCCGAGTCGGAAGACGAAGCAGAGGACGCACCACCGTTTGAGCATCTGGAAGAAGTAAAAACTCTGATGGGACTTACGCAGGAACTTGGAGAAAATCCGCACACCTTTGTCAGAAGGTTTCGAGCTCAGGCAAGTCTTATTCCTCCTCATGCTCCAATATTACCAATGTTCAGATACGCTACTATGGTCCAGGGACTTCTCCCCATGAACAATTTAGCAGTCATCAAAATCTACGAGTGGGTAACTTCACCTCAGCAATATTACACCCAATGGTTGGGTTCAGAACTTCTTCAAATCGGTCACTCCATCGAGAGGTTTATTGTTGAAGACCTGGCTAAGCATGATCAACACTATGCTGGATACTCTCTTCCGCGCGAGTGTCCATATGTGCCACAATCGTGGAATTCCGTCAAACAGGGAATTCCGAATCAGCGGAAGATATTCAAGGCACGATCGACCAAGCCTAACAAGTTTCATGAAGGGACCTGGTTCTCAAAGCAGTTCAGCGCGGTCTTCATTCTACAAGGAACTCCAATTGGGAAGGACCATTCATGGTCGCTAAGTCCGTGGCCGGAGGATACTACAAATTGATCAACACAGATGACAGAACCCTGCCAGTAATTCACGAAAATTGGCTCAAGGCGTTTATCTGAAATTATTGGACATTTGAGGTATTGGGCATTCGAAGCATTCATGGCGTTTGGATTTAACATTTAGGATTTTCTTTCATTTGTATTTCAATTCCTCCAAAACGTTTGCAATACTTGCAATTAGTATTTGAATCATCAATTTATCAAAATTCAGTTCATATTTCGTAAAAGAAAATCTCTATCAAATCTACAAGAAAATCCTTAACCATCAGTCAATCCAAAACCATCTAAATATCAAAACCCAAGTATAAACCTCACATCTCTCAGAAGTTCAAGAGATAATCAAAGGAAATCAGCAAGAAAAGGCTTTCGCTCATCAGCATCCTTCAAGATTTGCAAAGCCGCCCTCTCCTTGTTCAACTCCTCGGTCAGCTTGGAAATCTTGTCCTCCTTCTCCTTCACAGCATCATTGGGAAAGGGTATGTTCTTCTCACATGAATCCTTGATAACGTTTATTTGCTTGCGAAGCCATTTCACGTTGAGGCCAAGTCTCTCTGAATTCTCCAAGTTAAACTCCCAATCAAAGAGTATATCTGGAGTCACAGTATTCCTAGGTCTGGCACGCATATCACTCACGACACGCAAGATAACGCCTACTTGCATGGTTAAAGCATAAGCACGCCCAGGATTCCTGTCAACGATCATGTGGCCAAACTTCTTCCATATTGTCTCGTACAAGCGTGCATATCCAATGGGAACGTTGAATCCACCGATCAGTTCATGATATGGGAGTGAAGTGTCAAATGGAGGATCGAAAGCAACTCCTGCAGTTGGATATTCATACACTATTATACGGTTCTCAGTCACTGGAGCGGCTTCCACAACCAAAGCAATAATTCCTTCGGTATTCTCCGCTGCTGTCTCGGTTTCTTCTATCACTGAGGCAACAACCATCTGGGTTTCCATAACATCAGTAGCGACCTTCTCATGGCCTTGAAGTGCAGGGATGGTTGTCTCTTCATCAATAACTCCAGAATGGTTAGAGTTATCATCGTTGGCTCCAGTATCCTCAACTTCGGTATTTAGCACCTAATACGAAGATTACATGAGGTTAGAGTCACGAATCCAAAGGATATTATGAAACACAGTATACCAGCAAGGCAACATCATCAAGGTTCATCATAATACATTCAAGGCACGAGCAAATAACATAAAAGTCATGAAAACACGTTTTACGATGAGTCCGTCTGAAGAAACTGAACTCTGCTCTGTACTAAGAGACGAACTGGGAGCAATCTACAAGGAATTTGAGGATGGACATATACCATTCTCTTCGTATGGATGTCCTCTACGACATGTCAAAATTTCATGACAATCCGATGAACGAGCAAGTAGATGTGGAAACATATCATGTGATGCGCAATCTGAAAAAGTCCTGGAAGTCTCCTGGAAGTTTACTATTTCGCCTTTTTCAAGCTCTGAACGTGCTCAAAACTTAAAAAGCTTCTTTTCTAAAGCTTGGAAATTTTCCGGGTTTGAGTTTGCACATGCAGATCATCAAAATCCGATTCCAGACGAAGATGTTACGGCATTTTTACTAAAAGCTGGGTTCCGAATTTTCTGACGACGAAATTTGACTAAGTTTTCATATACGCACATGGATTCACATTCATTCATTCAAAAATCAGCACTTTTATACTTCTATGAAGAAGGTACAGGTATATGCTTACTTGAGAGGTATCCAAAGCGTTCAAGGAGTTGGGATTGTCCGTGTCAACGATGGGAGGATCATTACTTTCATTCGGCTCCAAATCCTTGGCACCGCCTGTGTCTCTATTCTCAAGAGACGGTCGAGTAGCAGCACTCTCCATTCCATAACGACATCCTCCTGGACATATTCTCAAACAATTAGCGTTTCATCAATAAAGCATCATAATCGAACATGTGAAGAGATACTTACAGCTTCTTCTTCATCGCTCAAGTCAGGAATTGCTTGCTCAAGGCGGAGAACCGAAGACCATCAATACTTGATGGAGCAAAATCTGCAACGGAATAACAATATCGGTTTCAAGATCCTAATAATATGGGCGAGAAAGAGTCACAACGAGGAAAATATTGGAAACTCACCAAAGCACCAACTGGGGACTTTACGGTATTAGGTAACAGCTTATAACCTTTATGCCTGCCTTCTCCGCCATGAATAACCGCCTCAGTCTCTGAGAAATCTACACCGATTCGAGGTCGTATATTACGACCGTCCTGTGGTGAAATCCAGTAATATAATCAGAATACAGTTCTTATAATTTCGTGAAGATTATATGAAGAAACATACCTGAGAGCATCCTGGAGACGACTTTCGTTATACACCAGAAAGATACTTCAATCTTGGTCGACTGGAAATCATCTCAGCCGAAGGAAGATCCTTGAATGGAGGTCTGGGAAATCTTACAAAGCCACGCAAACCCAAGTTGTGATCCCAGAATTCTACATAACCTGGGGTTACATAGGCGAATCTATCAGAACCAGGAAACCAGTAGCTACTCCCTTCCACGTGAGTATGATCCAAATGAGTCCTAGTTGCTCAACTGATGGCTTCCTTCTCCGTATGGTTGGAACACACTGATCCATACCATTTGTCGAGCCTCTATCAATATTATACTCCTCCACTGAAAGCTCTCCAAACGTGGCTGATAGCAAATGACCAGGGGTGCAACTCAACATGAAAGATCTTTCGCCATCACTCAGATCGCACCAGATCAAACTCGTGCTTTCTCCAGTATTGAAAGTCATCGGCTGAGAAACATAATCAGGGACTGACACCCACGGGCGAAAATTGAACTCAGATTCTTCATCTAACACATCAATGAAGCGTATTTTAGAACGAGGCTGCTTTGTGGACCAACGCATGATCCTAGCATTATCTTTCTCAGGGAAAGTATGGCGCGCATCAGTATTCGGTCCTTGCAGAACATTACGTGGAATAGGTGCATAATTCTTAAAGTGCTCCCACATCAAAGCTTGAAGAAACATCGTGTTGGCATAACACTCAATCTTCATAGAGCCGTTCGACACACTGGAGTCTATAATCAAGGAGTCCAGGTTGTAATACAAGGAGCCTATAAAACTACCTATCGGAAGTTGCTCACCTTGAGCCATCTTAATAGCAAAGGGAATCACAAAAGGCTTCAACAAGTTTCCATGTCTTCAAAAAGTCTCTGGACAACCATAAACATAAGAAAGCAGCAATGGGTAACATACCGTCGATGGGTTTATCAGAAACCTCGTCTTTGGGCCACCAGTGTGTCAACCAGGAAGCATAGCATCCTTTACTACCAGCCTTATTCGCTTTCTCCATTGCAGCTGTCAAGACATGAGAAACGGCGGTCTCCTCATCTGAAAGATCCCCAGGAGATTGCCCGTGATTGGGAGATGCATCAGAGGCCACGTCTTCCAAGGTAATGGTAAACTCTCCCCATCTACATATGAAAGTGTGAGTGGGAATGCACCAGCGAGCAAACAGAGCCACAATACCACTTGCGTCATGATAAATGAACAACTCTCCAGAAGCTTGAATAGCTCTCGTCACCTGCGCCTGGTCGAGCATAGTCCTCACATGAGGAAAACCCAACATATGCCTCGCCCAGCCGCAAATTTCTCCAAAGGTCGTCGAGAAAGCTTAAACTCTATGATTGATGAGGTGAAGATCCCTCGTTCAAGACAAAATCGAATCACTGTCTTAGGAGTCACCAATTTCTTCTGAGTAACAGTTCTGGGATTTATCAAAAGACGATACACTGGGATTTCAAATGTTGCTCAGCTCCTGGAATATCTTTTTCAAATGCATCATCTATGTTCGGGACATTCTTAATCCCAGGGATTTCGTCTTCGTCTCCCCCAACAAAGTTTCATCCATGCATGTCTCATCTCTAGAGATACATCATCAACGCACATCTCTTCCCTCGAGGCGTCGTCAGCTTGGGAATTGGTCATCTTTGCTGAGTAGCTGAAAAGGTTCACACTACATTCTACTTCAGTATGCCGTCCAGATATAAATCAAGGAAATACAAGCAAAAATGGTAATCTTAACTCTTACCTTTTATACTTCCACTAACAATAGTGATAGTAATGCTAGAGTTAACACCTCAAAATCGTTCGTCTCTTCGAAAACTGCAAAAACGAACGAAACTTTATTAATTTCCGAAACTGATTTTTCATGAAATCACGGACACAATTTTCATAATGTGAACATTCACACAACTGACCTATGAAGTTTATAACAATAAAATATTTCATCATAAATATTTGTCTATCTTCGAAGGTTCCTCAAAACACGTTTGATTTTTCGAAAAACAGCAATTAATGCAACTTGCATACATAAACTCAAGGATTTTATTAATGAAAACAAATCATGAAATAAAATATATCATCATATTTTGCACAATATATGTCACGGCTGCATATATATAAAAAAAAACTATTTTTCCTTCGTATCGTCGTTATTTGTCTTTAAAACGAAGGTTTATTTCAAAATACTGTGAAAGCTCACATCTCATACATATGATAAAGTTTTGTATTTACATGAAAGCTCATAAGAAAATTTTATCACTGGACACAAGTTCATCATATGAATTTTCCTTCGAGTCGTCGTAATTTGCTTTAAAACGAAGGATTATTTCGATTTCGTGAAAATTTACTCCTTTTATGATAAAACCGTGGTACACATGAGAACTCATACACTAAGTTTTATCACTGGACCTAAGTTCATATATTAAAAAATAATCTCTCCTAAATCAGGGATTATAGTTAGTTTTCAAAACTAACAATCGAACGAACATACGTTTTCAAAAACGAGGGTTTTTCATAAAACTCACACCAATATATACACACATGTATATGGTTTCATCATGACCAAAAACATGAACAACTCATGAAGGTCACAACATCAGGAAAAAAAAAACGCATGAACCTGGTCGGCCGGAAGTTGGTCGGTGGCAACGGCGACGGCGGCGGCGATCAGGTGGCGGCGCAACTTCAAGCTTTTCCTGCTGGCGTGAAGGAGGAGAGGTGATGGAGAGCTGGACGTGGAAAAATTAAAAAAAAAAAAGGATTAATTCCTTTTATACAATTTTTTTTTATTTCCAAAACCTAATTTTCCAAGGATTTCCTTATTGGGCCCGGCCCGCGAATCCTAACCGACCACGGACTCGTCGTCCAAACCAGCGGTTCAACACCAATTTATGCTCATCAAACGACGCTCCAATCATGACATCGAAGCCTTCATCAAGTCGTGGTTTGCTCATGCTCTCTAAATCCGGTAACGTCTCAACTTACGACTAAGTTCAATTACTAGTATTATTATTTATGGCCGGAAAATCACCATTTAATGCTGACTGAGGAACACAGCTTTCCTCAGTAAGCAGGGGACTTAATGTAGATGGTGGATTTTCGACAAGGGCTAAAATCGTAAACTATATTATACGAAGCTCTGATCCAGCAATCAGACGTGAGTATTGAGACACGGGTCTCTCATCGAATTCTCAACGGAGAGTACTTTCTCTCAGAGTACATGTAGATATGTAGTCTCACGACTGGACAACGACATATCTCATGAATACTGAACACTTTCAGTGATTATTTCTATATAGTATCACGAGATGGACGGCTCCTAGACAGCTTGCTCTGCTAGTATAGAGCGATAACGTCTTCAGGAACAAACAACGAGTTTACCCTGACTATATAAAGGATATGACTTACCGACAAGCTCATATCGGGATAATTAATGCTCCTAGACAGCTTGCTCTGCTAGTATAGAGCCACAAAGTTAATTATTCCTAATTAAGATTAATTCTGCCGTGACATTCACTACTGAATTCCCAGAATAATCTATTATTGCTCCTATTCCATGGTCGAATCCACGACTGGTCCCATGGAATGGCAATAACAATTGCTCCTATTCCATGGTCGAATCCACGACTGGTCCCATGGAATGGCAATAAAATTGTTCTGATTCTATGATCGAATCCACGGCTTGATCTCATAGAATAGCAATAACTATATTATCTCATTACTCCGATTTCATGATCGAATCCACAACTGGTCTCATAAATGGTAATAGATAAATCTTAATTACTCCGATTCTATGGTCGAATCTACGATCCCATGGAATGGTAATGCTCACTTTATTATTCTGAATTCGTAGTCGAATCCTCAGCTGATCTATGAATTAATAATAAACATCTTATTACTCAGTTTTGTGAATTATTCTCCGAATTCCACAATTAGTAATAAATAATCAACAACCGGGCGTCTGAGCTACCTCTAAGTAAGCCCCGATTCAAATGGTGAAGGTATTCAACGACGATACACTAACAGTCACCGCACGAACGAGTATTTCAAAATACAACGAAACGATGAACCTATGCAAAATAGGGAAGAAAATAATAAATAATTAAAAATATTGACCAGGTGCTGGGAGCACGGACACACGACCGACCGACCGTGTCGTGGTCAATCCCACGCCAGTTTTATATTTTTAATGCATTTTTATTATTTTCCATGATTTGATGAAAATTCTCTCATTTTATCAAATCTCCTTCGTCTCAAGGAAACTCCTCGGTTTCATGGTATTTTCATAAATTCGTAAAAAATAATATAAAATTAAGGAAAGAAGTGTGGGCGTGACCGTTGGCCAACCGGCCATGCCTTGGTCCCAGCCGGCCCCACACCTCACGGTTCCTCACGGTTCCTCATTATTTTATTATTATTATTATTTCTCTAATTTCATGAAAAAAACTCCTTGATTTCATGGTATTTTGCACAAATCATTAAATAATAAATAAAATTATGAAAACTTGTGGGACCGGGTCACTAGCCGGTCGTCCATGCCCTAGCCAGTCCCACATGCCCCTTGTTTTATTATTTTATTTTATTTTTCCTTGAATTCATCAAATTCCTTGATTTCATGGTATTTCTCTCAAATTAGGAAATTTTTTCTCAAATCATGAAAAATACTTAAAAAATATAAAAAATTATGAAAACTTGTGGGACCGGGCCCCTAGCCGGCCGGCCACGCCCCCACGGTCCCGCATGCCCGTGTTTTTATTATTTTAATATTTTTTGCTTCCTTGAACTCATGAAAACTCCTTAAATTCATGGAAACTCCCTAAATTCATCAAATTTCTTAAAATTCATGAATTCTTCATAAAATCATCAAAAATATTATAAAATTAAGTAAAATGGCACCACGGGACTGTGGTCACGATCGGCCGACCATGCCTTCGCCTCGGTGGTCCCACGCCTCCTTATTCCTTATTTTATAATTATTTTCCATCATTTCATGGTGTTTTCCTCAGTTTCGTCGAAACCCTAATTTTGGCATATTTTCTCGAATGGATGCTCAATTGCACGCCAGAAAATATCAAAATTCTCAGGACTGGGACACGGACGCCTTAGGGACACGAGCACACTATCTTGACCGACCAAGATTGGCTATTTGGCTTACAGAAGCCGGTCCCATCAAGTTTCACAGTTTTGACCTAATTTGCACAATTGCACGTATTAGGTCCAAGACTCTTCCAAACACTTTGGATTTTCATGAAGTGATCATTAGGCGGTCACGTGACTACCCAGGGCCGGTTTCATGACCCCATGGTCGGTCCCTCACTCCGTCATAATTAATTAGGTTTTCTCACCTAAGGCTCAGACGAGCATTTTCGAATAAATGATTAAACCAACATTTAATCATTCTTTCACCAACAAATCGTCAACTCTTCAGGAGTTCTTTGTATTTTCAAACTTGAGCATATGGACACTACATGGTTGATCCACGGTCCCATGTAGTCGCTCCCTCCTTCATCCCATGGTTAAACTTTTGACGAACCATGAATTAATCATCAATTGATCAAATTAGGGTTTCTGAATCCAAGGATCATCATTCCAGATTCCAACCTTAATAATTTTACGACGACCTCATGGTCATTAATTTTATTAATTATGCTCAGTTCAACGACCAGTATTCTAATTAATATTTTTGGCATGCTGCCAATAATCCATCAGATGAGCAACACATGCTCATACGATCAAATATTCAACAATTCATCACATGAGCAACACTTGCTCATATGATAAATATTTGCTCAAACCAAGGAATATTGGTTCAAAAATCAATATTCAACGATCCATCGAATGACCAATACTTGCTCACTTCATCGTAAGAACTATACCTCTGTCTCATGACATGTTCAATTCATGAGTTTCAGAATATCATGTTCAACTCAGCAACTACATGGACTCATCGTCCCATCAAACCACGAAGTCATCAATTGACTAACATACCACGAGACGTCAATCGTGTCACTTTAGGGGGATATCACTTAGGGTTTTGGTCTGGCGGTCTACGGCACGTGTGTTCAAACACACGATGGAATGTGAGCAAGTCGTGCAATCAGTTGAAGGAATTCACGAGGTAGTGGGTGGAAAATCGACCAAGTCTCCACACGTTGAGAAACTGGTTTCAAACACGATCTCCACTTCCCCACTCCTTGACTCCATCAACTATCACACTTCATGGGGTCATGGTGCCTAAAATTCCAGCAATATAAATAAGTCTCTGAATCATGATTGAGGGATCAGCATCAACAATATCATCAATCTCACGTCTCATCGACAACACGAGATCATCAACTCATCAATTGAGAAACTACTCTCAATTGAGCAATTTCAATCATTCAGAGCTTATCATATTCAGAATTCACACACCCACAATCTTTGATTACCATTGATTCCACACATTTCCCAGCTTCCCTCCTACAAATCAACCCATCCTCTCTTGTGACCGAATTTACTCTGGAACGGTCATTGTCTTGATTTAGGACGGAGTACTACAGATTGATCTCTCGAATATAAATCACCCCCTTTGCAGCGGTGCATCTTTTTGAGGTTTAACATTCGCTCGGTTTGAGGAGTCTCCTCCGTACGGTCGTCTCCTCAATTCCTTAAAAACCAGCAAATCGTTTTTCCCCATCTACAAAGTCGTGTTACGATATAGTTTTCTCTATACACATTTGAGATTTCGAGTTGAGTATATCTCGCTTACATATTTCTCGAAATATGTGTTGGTAAGCTTTCTCTTCGACCAAGTTCATCTTATATCATGAGAAAATTGCCTAGTAACATCTTACATGGTTTGTGTGATACAATCATTTGATGTAGGATTGGAATGTTTCGATAACGATTATTTCAATATCTTCAAAATTGTTTTGATGGTAATAGTGTGTGAAAATGGCTATTGTCATTATAGAAGAATGTTTCAATGACTGAAATAAATAGTTGATGATGTAACCATTTTTAGATATAAGCATATATAGTGTGTTCGCACATTAGTGTATAAATCCATAAACCGGGAACCAAGAGTATGCATATGTGTGTATACGAACTTGGAGAAGGAAACAAGATAAGTATGCGTACCCGTACGCATACTGGCGGAAGTTTTCGAACCGAAAATATCTGATGAGTTTGGGAATTACAAACTCCTAAACTAGTCACCTTAAGTATGCGTACCCGTACGCATACTGACGGAAGTTTTCGAACAGAAAATTTCTGCTGAGTTTGGAAACTTAACAAACTCAAAATCCGGTTGCTTAAGTACGCATACCCGTAGGCATACTTAAGCTGGTTACTTTGTCAAATCGGTCAGTTCATGAATTTAAACATTTAAATCATAAGGAATGCAATCTTTGCAAACCGTGGCTATAATGCTCATGATTGATTCAAGTGAATCAAACCGATTTGGTTTCGATTGTGTTTTCGATACAATTGAACAACTCTTTAACTAGTTTCATTTGAGTCATTTGAACTAGTTATGGTTAAGATGAATAAGGTTGATATGAGAGTAATCATATGGCTAACCTCGGTTAACTATTTGTGAACCAACCCGGTGTACACGTTTAGGTACGGTTACATAAACCTAAATGAGGGTACATTTCATTTGTGTGTAACAAGCTAAGTTCGATCTAACGGTTCAAAGATATTAGCTTGGTTGAATCAGTTTTTTCATCTAACGGTGAATATTGAATGCTTTGTTAC
Organism: Papaver somniferum; assembly: GCF_003573695.1. NCBI lineage: Eukaryota > Viridiplantae > Streptophyta > Magnoliopsida > Ranunculales > Papaveraceae > Papaver > Papaver somniferum. The sequence goes on along the minus strand of NC_039367.1, from coordinate 107,524,764 downwards.
CAAGGTAAATTGGATTGCAAACCCTGATTTGAAAACTATATAAAGGAGAACTCTAGCAACTGGGAAACCTAATCCCCACACCTCATTTGTGTTACTAGTTGCATAACTATAGTCTATTCTCCTTTAACCTTAGGTTTCTTCTCGAGACCCTGTAGGTTAACGACTTAAAGACTTCATTGGGATCGTGAAGCCAGACCCAACTATTATCTTTGTAGTTGCGTGATCTGATCTTGTTGTTTCTATCGTGCTAGTGCAATTGAAATAATTGGATCGAGATTTTATATCTCCGATAGGCAAGATAGAAAAGTAATCACAAACAAACTTCGTCTCATCGTTTGTGATTCCACAATAACTTGTTCCGCTAGTCGATTAAGTTTATTGTGAGGTGATTGATAATTCTAGGTTGTTCTTCGGGAATATAAGTCCGGGTTATCAATTGGTTCCTGTTCACCTTGATTTATCAAAATACGGAACAAAAACTCTTGGGTATTTATGTGGGAGACAGATTTATTCAATCTTATAGACTTTTCTGTGTGAGACAGATTTGTCTATCAAGTCTTCGACTTTGGGTCGCAGCAACTCTTAGTTGTGGGTGAGATCAGCTAATGGAATCAAGTGCGTAGTATCCTGCTGGGATCAGATACTAAGGAGCACAATTGTACCTTGAATCAGTGTGAGATTGATTAGGGTTCAACTACAGTCCAGTCCGAAGTTAATTGGTAGTGGGCTAGTGTCTGTAGCGGCTTAATACAGTGTGGTGTCCAATCTGGACTAGGTCCCGGGGTTTTTCTGCATTTGCGGTTTCCTCGTTAACAAAATTCTGGTGTCTGTGTTATTTCTTTTCCGCATTATATTTTGTTATATAATTGAAATATCATAGGTTGTGCATTAAGATCAATCAATTAGAATATCCAACCTTGGGTTGTTGATTTACATTGATTGACACTTGAACATTGGTCTTTGGTACCGTTCAAGTTACTCCTCTTATTCAATCGTGCTCGTAGATTTCTATTTGCTGATTGCGGATTGAATTAAGAGTTAGAGATATTAAACTCTTTGATATACTTTACTCTAGATTGAGTCTTAATGTCTAGTTGATTCTCTAGAAAGTATATTGGAGTAAGTCCTCTCATATTGCCAAAAGAATTATTGGGTGTGGTTGTTAGACCCCCGCATTTTCATATACTGTCATTCCAGACCGAAGTCAGGTGAAACAGTTTGCAAACGGGCATGCAAACTTGGTTCCCGGAATTTAACAGTTAAAATCGTTCGCATATAGGTATGCATACTTGGTTCTCGGACCTGAATCACTCTTACAACAGTTTGCATACGGGTATGCATACTATGCTATATCCAGACAATGGTTATTTGTTCGAAACTCCCATTTCAATCATTGAAACATCTTTAGAAGACGACAATAGCTGTCTCACACGAAATATTAGCTTATAAGTAATTTTCAAGTGATCGAATGATCAATACGAAACATTCCGAGTCTACATCAAATGACTTCCTCACACAAATCATGTAAGATGTTACAAGGCGATTTTCACATGATCATCTTTTGACTCATTATTTAGTTTCCAACAAATAAACTGTTTCCAACTAAACTCGTCAAGTATAATGATGAACGTAGTTAAAGCAAAAAACTTTCCAACGCATATTTCGAGAAAGATATAAGCGAGTTAAACTCAGCTCGAAATATCAAATGTGTATAATGTAAAGTCCATATATCTATACGAGTTAGTCTCAATAGGATATAAAATAGAATGGACTTCTGAGTGATAGATGAGTTCAAGTGTCTACTTACCTTTTGTTGATGAAGTTCCTCCAAGCTCCCCTTAGTAGATCTTCGTCTTCGATCGATGTAAGCTGTGAAGTCTAAATCTACTACACATTCTATCCTAATCCGAGACATAGCTATAAGTAGACTATAAATCAAGACTTATAGTTTTGACACTTAAACTTGACAAACAAGCTTGAGATAGCAACACTTGCGATTTTGACCGAGTAGTGCTCTAACAATCTTCCTTTTTTTTCAATTTTAGTGACAAAACTATCAATATGCATGGATACAAAATAAATAAACTTTGTAGCTTCTCATCCTAATGCTTGATTTCCTTGGTTATTCAACATTCCTTGAATTCTTCGTCACTCCAAGTACTCCAGTGATTCTGAACGTGTTCAACTCAGCATCATAGTTGTTGAAGATCCGTAGCCATAACAATAAGAAAACATATATTCTCAATTATTGTTATACAGTGACATAGTATTATTACACAACATCAAAGTTCAATTGTATCACAACTTTGACAATAATACTGCGGTGATATGTATCACTCCCCCTTAGTCAATACTTCATATCACAATGAAAACCACTCCCACTTACATAATGATCCGTAAACCATATGTATGTAGTGTGAACTACAAAATAATTCTCCCCCTTTTTGTCAATGTAAATTGGCATAGGTACAAAAATTAACGTGATCATAATGAAATTCTCATAAAGACACTTCATGACTAAAAGAGAACATATCAACTTTGTTTCGATGATTTCACATACTAGAAACTTAGTGTATTCATAAAGGAGTTTATAAAGATACAAGATAACTCCTACTATATTCCACAGCCGCACTCCCCACAAAGATTTGGCAATTAAGCACAAGTTCAATTAAGAACCCTTCACCATAAGATGTCATTCCCGAAAGAACAACAAGAGCGACCTTACTTTTACGAGAAAAGAAGGATTTCTTTGGACATTAACAAGTCACATGAAACATGAATTTGTATCCAGAAAACTCGAATAAATTAACCACAAGAGAACCTTAATGATTAATTTAATCGAAAACGCTCAACATAAGAAAACTTACGGAGCCATACAGTACTTTCACATAGAAGTGGATCAGGGAAAGATCGATACTGTGGAATATACAAAAGCTCATTCTATCTTTTATCAGTATTTCCATAATGACATAATAGACTTAACTTTTGACATATATGCGACAATCATAGTTCACGGACGTAAACACACATATCCCATAAATTTTTTGCAATATTTAAAACCATAAAGATTAATACTCCAAAATCATCTTCCAAATAATTTAGAAATTAAATAAATAACTCTAAAACATTACAAGATGAAAATCGTTGGCAATAGCTATGTGTAATCACAATATTTTTCATTCCAAACCCTAGTATCCTTCTTAAAACATAAGAATAAATTCTCATAATAAGTTTCCTAGACATTAATATTCTTGAAAAATTCTTTATCGTCCCCCAACTCCTTGTTGTCAATAGACATTGAAACATAAGGTTAATGAAGAAAGGAGTCAATTCGAACGAACCTTCTAAACTGATGTCGAACCAGGGCCTTCTGAATTTCAAGAGTTCTTAAAACAATAGCTTTTATTTGTTGAATCTCCTTCCTTGTTTCCTTCAACTCTTCAAGAACACCCGAAAACTTCCGAAGATTAGAGGGGATAGCCCTTGGTTTCTTCGTATTCTTCTTTTTTCTCTTCAAAGTTGTAGCGGAAAGGGATTTATCTTTTTTCCTTCATGATTGATGGATTAACAATCGTGTTAACATCTTTCCATCAGAAGATATGATGCTTGGAGTCATTCAATTATGGAATTGCGAGAGAAATACACAATTCAAGCTCTACAAGCAATCTTGTGACAAAAAGAATTTTCAGGGAAGGAAAAAAGGAATGTAGGGTTACGAAACCTATATACAGAGTAGGATTCACGTACGACCAACTCTTAACCCTAAAGAAGGTAGAATTGTCGATTTTAACCCTCTTTCAATGATCAAACAAGGGAAAAACCTTTTCAATACCAATTTATGATATGAAAAGATCAACAGAATTCCAGAAAAAAAAAATCTTTTCCTAATGCCTGATTCGTGCTCAACTCTTGTCTCTTTGAAACCAGGCACATGAGAAAAGATGCACCTTCAACACAATTAAGCTGTGTTGGGGTGAACAATAATCTGTCCACCATACAATTCTTATACAGAATTCTTAATACCCTTTTTCATTGATTGTTTAGACCTTGTTCTTTTCTGTAGAGGTTTATCTTTTACTTTAGAAATTAACTTCTTCGGAGAAATGTTGAGTTTACATACCTTAGATGAATTCAACTTCTGAACAAGTATGAGCTTGTTTGCTAATCGATTCTCTCTCTGTTGAAGTTTGTTGACATATCTTATTTTATGTTTTTACTTGAAACACTTAGAGAGTTCATGACCCTTAAAAGTACAATAAGAACATGTCAATGTGGATGCCGGTTCAGACACCATAGTTGAGCATGCTGCTAAAAAATTGAGGTACCTGAAACATGTGAGATGGAATTTTCAGTAGACAGGGAAAATCCATTTTATCCTCCAAAGTGGTTGAAGAAGTTTCTTTAGGAAGAACATCAAGATTAATTGATGTACGTATTGCTACAATTATCAAAGTCAATATTTTCACCAAGGAGTGCAACACTTGATTTTTCATCTTCATTTGAATCATCGTGATCATACATTTCATCAAGAGTTGCAGCAAGACCTTTGTTCCCAATGTATTTTCTACGATTTTGACACTCATTAGCAAAATGACCAAAACCTTTACACTTGAATGTTTTGAGGACAAATTAGACACATAAATGTGTCTATCATATGGGTAGAGGTTGCAAAAATCCAGGAGGAGCTATAGCTTCTGACTTATTACGCTGGCAAATATCACAGTGATTAATAAATTCCTTGATGGATTGTTTCATACCTTTCCAGTGAAAATTGAGTTGTAGGCGTTTGAATGTACGTAGAAATCCCGAATGACCACCAAGAGGAGAAGAATGAAACTCATGGAGTAATTTGGTATACCAAGCAGATGAAGGAGGTACTATAATAAGCCCTTTATAACGGGAGAACACCATCATTATAAGAATATTTGGATTGCATAGTTGTAGACTGCTAAATTTTATTGATAAGAATACTGAGTTCAGCATCATTATGGAATTCAGTAATGATGTCATTAATCCCTTCAAACACAGGAGCAGTGATTGCTAGTAGATGAATATCAGCTAATCGTGAAAGAACATCTGCAGTTTTATTTAAAGATCCACTTCGATAAATTATCTCATAGTCATAGCCAATGAGTTTACATAACCATCTTTGTTGATCAATAGAAGATAATATTTGCTCCAAGAAGTATTTTAAACTTCTATGATCTGTGTAAATTTTAAAGTGACGGCCAAGTAGATAGGGTCTCCACTTTTACGCTGAAGAGACAATAGCTAACATCTCCTTATCATAGACTGACAAATTCAAAAAAATTCCAGATAATGGTTTATTATAAAATGCAATAGGCTTACCAGATTGCATCAGCACTCCTCCTAATCCATTCCCAGAAGCATCACATTACAAATAAAAATCTTTAGAGAAATCTGGAAATGCTAAGACAGGAGTAGTGGTTAAAGCCAGTTTTAACTTGTTGAAAGCTTCTGTAGCTTCATCACTCCAAGTAAAGCAATCTTTCTTCAAAAGTTTGGTCAGTGCAGCACTTATCTTCCCATAGTCACACACAAATTTTCGATAATATCCTGCTAATCCTAAGAATCCTCTGAGATCTTTGATTGTAGAAGGAATGAGCCAATTTGTGATAGCTGAAATTTTATCAGGTTCAACTGCAATTCCATCTGCTGAAACAATGTGCCCTAAATAACTAATTGATGTCTTAGCAAAATCACACTTAGATTCTTTGAGGAATAACTTGTTTTCCGTGAGTAATTGAAAAACAATTTGTAGATGTTGAAGATATTCAGACATAGAATTGTTGTATATCAAAATATCGTCAAAAAATACAAGAACAAACTTGCGAAGATAAGGGCGAAATATATCATTCATGAGGCTCTGAAATGTTGCAGGAGCATTAGATAACCCAGACGGCATTACTAGGAACTCATAATGGACATCATGAGTCCTAAAAGCTGTTTTTTTCAATGTCTGAATCATATACTCTTATCTGATGATATCCAAAACACATGCCTTTTTACCATGAATTTCATCAATCAATTCATCAACCACAGGAATGGGAAATTATCTTTCATAGTAACCTTATTTAATGCTCTATAATCGACACACATACACCAAGTGCCATCTTTCTTGCGTACTAATAATGCTGGAGAAGAATATGGGCTACAGCTATGCCGAATGAACGCTGATGTTTGTAATTCTTGCACAATTTTCTCAATTTCTTCCTTTTGAAAGTGAGGGTATCGATAAGGTCTGACATTAATAGGGGCAATGTTTGGTAGTAGAGGAATATGATGATCATACAATCTTGAAGGTGGTAAAGAAGTAGGAGTGCAAAAAATATCATAAAAACTAGATAAGAGTTCTGAAATTTCTATAGATACCTTTGAAGTAGTTGTGGAAGAACCAGAAGTAGGAACCAATTGTAGAAGAATACCCTGATGTTCATGATGAATTAGTTTCTGCATTGAGATATTGTCAAGCAACACTACGGAAGTTGAGTTATCACCAATGAGAAGGTAATTGCGATCAGCTGAGTTGAATCGCATTTGTAACTTTGAAAAATCCCAACTGATATTCCCCAGAGATCGTAACCAGTGAACCCCAAGAACTGCATCACAACCACTTACTGGTAAGAGAAAAAATTCCGTAGAGAAACTATAATCTTGTAGCTTAACTGGAATATTTTTACATGATCCTTGAGTCTCAAGAAACCCACCATCACCCACCATTACTCGGATAGAAGTAGATTGATCAATAAAGCCACATCTCTTAGCAATTGTGGGATGTAAGAAATTATGGGTGGATCCAGAATCGATGAGAATTGTAATAATTTGGCCTTTGATATGACCTTGAATTCGCATTGTGTTGGGAAAAGGAGAACCCAATAGAGAATGTAATGAAATAGTAGTTGCAGGTTCTTTTGGAGAAGAAACCTCAGTTTCATTAATGGTAGTTGTCTGGGTCTCATTAATGAGTTCAATATCTTCTTCAGAGTCTTCTGGGGCACCCTCTAAAATAAGTAGTTTAGGTTTTTCACATAGATGACTTGGTTTGTATAACTGATCACAGTTGAAACAAAGACCTTGATCTCTTCTTATACGTTGCTCTTCTAACGTTAAGCGTTTAGCTCCAGGAGGAATAGTATTTCTTCGCTGTTGTGCACCTGTTGATTTAAGGATCTGTCGGAAAGGATTTGGTCGAGCAAAAGTTTAGGAAGAAGAATTTTGTAAAAATTCTTCCTGCTTAATAGCTTTCTTGAAAGCCATTGACAAAGTTGGAGGCTCCAATACTTAAACAACAGATCGAATCTCAGTTTTTAAGGATCGAATAAAAAGATCAATAATATATTCTTCAGGTAAATCAGTTACAAAATTCAAAATTTGTTCGAATTCTGCAATGTGGTCACGTACTGAACCAATTTGAAATATTGTGGATAAAGCCATACGAGGATTGACAAACTTTTTATCTGCAAAACGATCACAAATAAGAGAACAAAAGTGCAACCAAGTAGCGTCTGTTACCTTTCCTTGAACCCATCTATACCAAGCATTGGCTTCTCCCTTAAAGTGAGCAGTAGCAATTGATATTTTGTAAGCTTCAGCAACATTATGTAGATTGAAGTATTGATCAGCTTGAAAAATCCATCTTGCTGGATCTTTTCCATCAAATGTAGGGAACTTCAAATTGATGGGTGCTGCTCGAAGAGGAGAAATATTATCTGTAAAGTTAATTCCACCAGTGGAACCAAGCGCACCATTGTTGCCATGAGGAGTAGTAAAACCAGGTGGAGTTGTATTAAGAGGAAAACGTGGCAAAAGAATTTGTGTCATACTTCTAGCGATAGTATCACCAAGGGAATCTATGTCTTGCTTATTTGCTTGCAGCATAGTAGCCATTGCCTATTATCGTCCATTAGCGCAGCCATATGTTTGGTGTTCGAAGACTGTAATCTAGCAAATAAAAGTTCCATAGATCCTTCCAAATCATCATGACTTTCTGCCATAGCATGCATGAAATCATTGACTGATTTGGTGAGAGTTTCCTGGCTTGTTTTTAGACTTTGAACCTCCTCAGTTATCGTCATAAAAAAAAATTGGGTGAAAAATCGAACCTACTCTGAAATACCAGATGTCAGGATTCTAAACCTAACCAAGAGATGAGTAACACAAAACTTAAGAAAATCGAGAAATAACCCTTTTGATTTGGGACAAGCAACCTCAGAATAACAAAAATTAAAAGAAAAAACGATTGTATATTGATTGATTGCCTAAACAGACTTGAATTCTAAGTATTTATAATCAAACTAACTTGTGAAGCACGTAAACTAATTATAGGTTGTCTTAATTAAAGTAGTTGTTCAAAATATGGAAATATGGCATTGCAACACTAGCAAGCACACAACTCTCTGAGGCATTAAAAAGAAGAATTAGGCAGGAAACTAAACTGTCGGTCACAGCTGAATGGATAATAAGGTGGCCCTTATCCTAACGCGTGGGGTGCCAATAACCGTCCCATATATTTTGACCTTATCAACTAGGTCGAGAAGAAGAGAGCATTTTTCTTCCCCAATTTCAGTCTGTTGCTTCTGTGAGAGAAGAGGGAGGCAGGGCTGGAGAGATTTTAACCTAAATCGAGAATGAGAAGATCATGAGGAGTATTTACAAAGGATTTGGAAATTGGGGTTGTTCTCAGACTTCAAATTCAGAAAGAAGATGAGATTAAAACGAGGTGTTGCTGGTGGTGGAAGAGATCGATGGGTTTCATGGCTGCTGATGAAAGGATGGTTCGATTTTGACTGAAATTTGAGATGTGTTTGCAGTGGTGATGAACAATGTAACTGCAAATGTTGAATGAAGAACAAGAAAGGGCTGAGTTACTAGCAAGAAGAACTCGTGAGTGTTGTGGTCTGTTTGTGAAGGTTTTGGTCAGAAAATTAACAGGCAATGATGGATGGCGACATCTGGCGCAGTTTATTGATGTTGCAACTATATGCAGGTGAAACTGGAGAAAATATTGTTACTATGGCTAAGTTATGGTAGAATGGAGATGTAATTTGGGTGAGAAGCAGATGGTGTTGTTCCCCTTGATTCATTATGTTTGAATGGTTGGAACGAACTGAATATGCAGGGAACTCAAAGTACAAGGAAATCAGTCAAGCTGGTGTTTACTGTTGAAGTGGAGATGGACTTGAAGGAATTGCTGCGACTGAATGGGTTGGATTGAACAGAAAGCTGAGGATGATGGTTGTTGTTGTAGTTGCAAGTATTATTGTGTTATAGTGAGGACTTAACTGCAGGAGCTGGAGTTGAAGTATAGGATGATTTGTGTTTGCTGTGACAGTGTGGTTGAGCCGAGAAGGAGACGGGGTTTATGTTTTGCTGGTGGGTTGTCTGCCGGTGGAGATTAGAACCTGAAATAGTGAAGGGAGAAGGAATGTTGGTGATGCAGTATGTATGAAATTGTTGGGAATGATTGCAGTGAATAAACAAGTCAGGAAGAACAAGGATCTGAATTGTTGTTGCAGTTGGGATGAAGTGCAGTGGTAACTGGTGCCGGTAGACGAGGTGTTGCAGGCTAAACGTAAGAGATGGTGGATGATTTAAGTCAGGTGGTATGGTGAGATTATGGAGCTGTAAATGGATGGGGTTGAATCTGTTTTATCAAGAAGAGCATGAGTTTGTTGCTGCTAAATGTGGGATTGCAGTCAAGATTAGCTGAAATTGGTTGCGCTGGTGTTGGCCGAGAAAACGGTTTAGGCTGTGAGGTTATTTGCCCATGGTTCAATGTGTGAGTCGAGACTAGATGTGAACATGTCGTGTCTTGTAGGTGCTGGTAGGGCTGCAACATACTCCGGTACGACCCGATTCTCCCATGGAACCGGTCCCTGTACATGGTGTTGATCGGTACTGAAATTTGAGTATCGATACCTGTACTTGTACCAGGTGTTGTACCGGTACTCATGTACAAGTACGGTACCGGATTTTTTACCTGAAAAGAAACAATTCAAAATACTAAAAATAACGTTTCCAATTTTCCATAAGTTCAATGTTTCATAAGTTCATAATGCTAAAAAACAGTTCATTCTGTTACATATTTTCAATTTCCATAAGTTCATAATACTAATTAGATTATTCTAAGTACTTAAACAGCTAAACTGCATTGCTTTGTTCAGCTGAACCAAAGCACCATTTCCTCACCAACTCATCCATCCAGTCATCAAAGCACCACTTCTTCACTGCATTGCTTCTGTTAATCTGAGTCACTACCTGCAACTACCAACTCCTTATGTACCTTCCTGCCTGCAACAACAACCATATATACCATTCAGTTTTATCCCCACAATACATACTCAGCATCCCCACATCAACAACTTCAAAAATGCATCATTTCTTAAGAGATTGCAATCAATACTACTTTCATATGCATACAAAGAAAGTTGTTTCTACTCCTATGTATAGTTATTGTGTCCTGTCTCGAACAAAGTTTTCAAGAATAAATTTAAGGAAGTTGTTACATAAGAAAACAACCTTAAAAAAAGACTACACAGAAAGCTACCAACCTTGCTGTTGGGATTTTATGGACATCTATTCAAATGCTTTTGTAATCCAGCAGTGCCATTTACTTCATTGTGAGCAGCCTATCTTCTGTGGCAATGATGACATTCAGCATGAGTATCATTTATCCTAGTCATTTCCAACCAAACACTTGATCTCACTTTGCCGTGCTTCTTTTTGCTATCTTCAACTTCAACTGCTTCAGTTGTACTTGTTGGAGTTGCAGTTTCAGTTTCATCATTTGTGTGAGATGCAGCTTGAGAGGATGATCCAACCTCTATGTGTTGAGTTGTACTTGTAGTCGGAGTTGCATTTGATGTGGAATCTAACAAACATAAAATACAAACACAATGTTAGACTGAGATAAAATAATGCATTGTAAGGAAAAACATTAACTGAGTAACTGTCAAAAAGCAAGAACATACAATAATTTAGGTAAAAATTCAGACTATCAAATTTCAGTCATTATTAAATAATGGTAATTTACTAATTTGTCAGAAGATGTAGAGTACCCTGCATTTGCTACTCTGCTAGTTAAATGAATCTGTAAAATCTTTCAAAAGCAATGAAACAAGACTAAAAGGGTTTAGAAACAACCATGTATTTTCATTCAAAAGCTCAAGCACCAAATTACAAATCGAGGGCATCACTGGTACTCTGCTAGTATGAAAAAGAATAGAAAAGAGAAGTTCAAGCCAGACGCACTAAAAACCCCAAATCAATCTCATACAGAACTATATTCAAACAAACCCTAAAAACACCAAATCAATCTCATACAGAACGATATTCAAACAAACCTAAAAACCCCAAATCAATCTCAAACAAAACAATATTCAATCAAACCCTTAATCAATTTCAAATCCATTCAAACCCTAAATCAATCCATGAAGATTCAAACAAATTGAAGAAGAAGATGCAGAATAATTACCTGAGACTCAGATATGGTAAGGAAGAAGAACCAATCGAAGTATCGAACAGAGAGAAGAGTTAAGAAGAGATGTTGTTGCTGCTCTTCGAGAGAAAAAAAAGAAGAAGAAGATGAATGAATTGATTCTCGAACTCGATAGTCTATTATACTATACCTAGTAAGGACGATTGAGATTAAATCTATATCTAGATCTTACGGCTCACACTAACCGGTACTTATGGTACGGTTCAAGTCCGGTCCTCCCCAAGAACCGGTGTATGTACCGGTGTAGGCCGGTTCTCAACTTCCAGTACCGGTGTCTGTACCGGCTACACCGGTTCCGGTCCGGTCCCGGTCCGGTATTTCCGGTTCCACTCCAGTCCAGGTCATCTCAACCGGTTCTTGTGCAGCCCTAGGTGCTGGAATAACTTGTCAGTTTTGTGACTGATGGTTCTTTCATGGGCTTGTTCTAGTTATTTTGGGCCAAGCTTCAGCTGAGCAAATATTAGCCTGTGTTTGGATGTGGTGTAGATGGAGAAATCAGGGAAGGCAGAGATATATCTATCATCTTCCCCCCTTTAATGTCAGCAAGGGAAACAAAATCCTTAGCCATTTTTGGTATTCCGCACATATTTTTCGCCTCCTGCACGTATGTTTCGTACCCCGCACGTATGTTTGGTCTACCCACGTACTTTTGATTTATGTCGTGCGATTTGAAGTTCTTAAAAATCAGTCGTTTGATCGACATGGATCTCTCTGTAAACAAGCAACAACTGGGAGGACTAAAACTGAAATACTATTTATATATTTGTAAGGACCAGAAACGTAAAAAAGATGATTTCTCCCCGAGAGGTTCTTCTAGAGTTGCAGAATGGTGATTTTTTCATCGTCTAATCGTACCGATTCTTCTAATCATGCGCTGGTAATAATATCAATCTACTTAGGCTAACCCTACGGGCTAGATTTGATTGCTAGATTGGCCAAAAAGTGTTGCAAATCAAGAAAAAAGTGTGGGAAAAAAGTTAACACTCTATCTGGCTACTTCTCTCTTCTAGCATTTGCTCGCAGTTTAACTATCAGCGAGATTGAAACGCTGAACAGTGCGGCGGTCAAAAAGTGACAAAAACTCTGGATGATTCGGCGTTATGCGAATATTCCAGAGAATCAACACCGAACTGTTAGGCGCTAGTTTGGACGTTGTTCCATTCGGCGTTCTTCTCTGACGCTGCACCATCCAGCGCTTGAATATTTTTTTAACCAACGGCTATTTTTTCCTAGAATTATATTTCTACATGTTTTGCAATTTCTTTCAATCGTAGTTTGTTTCAAAATTTGAAAATTTATCAAAGTAAATGTAGCCGTTTGAGAATTTGTAATCTTCCATTACATTGCAAAACAAATGTTTAGAATAAATTTAAAAAATACATTAAATTAAAATAACTTAAAACATAAAAAGCTACATTGAAATTGAAATCCTACTTCTAAATAACTTAAAACATTATCACTTTAGTTTAGGGGATAGGGTCCAATCCATTACGGGCTAAAGTCTCGTTCTTCCATAATTTGTAGACGGGTCTCTCTCATCTATGGCTTCAACTAAGGCTCTATCCCCATTGGCGAAATCAAACTCAAAAACAGAGGAAAAGCCACAATTATCACAAAATTGTTTTGCTACCAGATTATCTTGCACTACAATTTTATAATACTTTTCAATATCTTTGAAACTACCTCTAAAGCTTACACTGCGAGACTCTTTCGTAACATCTTGACATACATGTCTATCACATTTCTTTGTCGAAACTATATCCAACTGGTCTTCTCTGAATGTATCGAGTCTTCTCAACGCCGAACAGAGCGGCGCGTCAACTTAGCTGACTATGGTCAAACGTCGGTTGGTTCGGCGTTCCCCAAACGCTCTACTGTTCGGCGTTTCACTGCTACATTGACCATCCCATAGCGGTTAGGAGGTTGCCCTATCTGACGTGGATGACCAATCTAGCCGCTAAATATTTAGCCCATAGGACTAAGCCTTATATTATGATTTCTATTGTGTTGGATTTGATTTCAAAATTGATTTGGGTTTAGATCTTGGTTGTATATGAATTGATTTAGATTTTTCTTTATGAATCTGATATGATTTAAGCTCTCTATCGAGATCTTATTTTGAGCATCAGTGATTCTATTTGCTAGATTTGTTAAAATAAAGCTGGACATTGTTTATCACTTAGTAGTGAGCCTGGGAAATCTGTCAAGTTCGTTTACACTTATGCATGCAAATCTGTAAAATTTTATCGATTGTTGTTTGATGAATTGAACGAGATATTTCTCTCTTTCTTTAAAGCTTATGACTCATATATCTACTTACTTTATGATTCAACATAAAGTTTGATATGGATGTCCTTTTGAGTGTTTTTTTTGGATTTGATAATGAATCGTGCCTTTGATTGTTAGTAGTGCAATCCATTGATTTAGCCTTGGTAACATTTTTTGAACTCTCTTCGTTCTTTGTAAATGTTGATTAATGTCTAAGAAAATCCGATAACTTTGATCATGCAGGAAGGCATTATCATTTCTTTGACCTTCAATTTTTTTCAAGACTTTGTTTGCTTGAGTATTTCAAAGCTCTAAGCCAACAACTGACCTATAAGGGTAATATTAGAGAATCATGACTGTGTGAATGTGTATGAATTAGAATAATGTTGCAGTAAGAACGAAACTTTCTAAAAACATGCTTTAGGAATTTTGCAGTCTCTTAGTCGCAAGAGAACTTTTCGTGACTTGCTTTCTCCATCATTTCTTATGTGACATGGAATGGTCTAACCGGATTGGTGTATTTGAAACCCAACGTTTGACGTGCAACGCACGTACATTCTACTTGTTGTTATAAAAAGGTATGGTGTTTGTCACCATGATGACAAAAGCTATCAGACATACGACGTTTAATATAGACCTGATCCAAAGGTCGGGAAGCTCCGTATGGAATAATAATCATTAGACGACCCAGAAAGGCTCACGGTATTCAAAAAGTAATACCAATTTTTTTTTAAAAAAACACGGGATTCTGTTACATAGATATATATTTTTCAAATCAATAAAAATTATGTGTTCATCGTTCCTGTCCCCGGATCTCTTTCTGCCTTAAACCTCTCTCCCGCTCTCCGTGTTTCCCAATTTTGTCAGCACACACAAAAAAAAATCAACAGTTAGCATAAGTGTTATTATTGACCTCATGGATTTCAGAGTAAGTGAAGCATTGGTTTAGCTCGATTAGGACTCCGCTACCGTTGTTTCTCTTATTGTAGCTGATAATAGGACTATTTGATGATTGGGTTATCTAATTTTGTGCATTCACGTTCTTTTTACTTTTGGTTTATAAAATTCCTAATTGGTCGATTGATATATAACAGGTAACTGATTTTAGGATCTCTTTTGTTGTTTCTCACTAACATAAATCAAGCAAAAGACGATCTCCATAATGGAGTCCCCGCCTAAAGGTAATATATTCTTAACATTATTTTTGATGGATAAGGTTTAAGCACATTTGATTCTCAGAGGTACTAATTTTGGTTTATTTTTCATCATAAAAAGAGTTTATTATCGAGGAATAAGGTTCACATCTTTATATTTTGATTTTCGCAGCGAGGGACTAAGTCATTCTGATTACTTTCTTCTGCTATTTCTTCTTCTTTGGGAATCAAATACCTTGGTGAGACAGATCAATTTCAAATTGAAGTTTGATGAATAAACAAAGAAAATAGTTAGAGAAATAAATTAATTTGTTTATTTTTAATCTTTTTGATAGGAACCGGAAGGTCTTATATGATGAGTGAGTGAATCCAATACACCTTCTGGTATAACTTCGACGGCAATTGGTAATTTTATCAATTTATATAGAAATATCTTGCAGAATCTAACATATATCAGTGCATTTTTTTTTAATGTAATACCTAATAGAATACCTAGACTTAATGTCATGTCCCATGTAGTAGTTAAGGGCACCCACCGTGTTAGGGGCACCCTTGGTAATGTTGGCTTGCTAGCTCGTGTGTGTGGCACGTTGTGTGTGGCGTGTCGTAGAGTTGTTACCCTAGTTAATAAAGATTTTGTACTCCTCTTTGAAGATATCGAATAGAATTATTGTTTTGTTGTTCATCCCTCTTTGAGGTTTATCCTTCATTTTCACAGTGTAGATCCTGTGGATCTGAGTCTGATTATCCATTTGTAGTGTAGATAACTACAATTGGCATCAGAGCAGTTCCGGTCCTTAGAAATTTTCCATGGCGGAGCTTGAAGAAGATACACCGCTGCAGCTCGAAGCCTTGAAGAAAGAAGGTAAAACAAGAGCAGAATTAGAAAATTTTTGTTGTTTGTATCGGTTTCATTATGAAGAGAATCAATCTCCATGAAGAGAATCAATCTCCAACCAGAGAGTGCAATCTTAAGAAGTTTTCTCAGCTCGTGGACAAGGCAAGGAAGAGGTTGATATTGATCCTTTACTTTAAGGGTACTACAACAATTCCTAAGCAATCATCTGTAACAGTGGATAAAATTGGTGAAGAAGAGAAAGAAGAATCTTCCGATTTTGGGTTAATTCCTTCTTATTTCTTTGAAGAAAAAGAGGATTCAGATGCTGATTTGAGTTTTCAATTTCATGAAATTTCCAAAGCTGTAGTTAATGATTTCGTTAAGAAGAATTTTGTCAAATTGAGCAAGGAGAGTCTCAAACAGGTACTATTAACCCTAACTCACAGACTATTAATGGGTAACTATTCTTCCAGTATTATGAATTCTTCTCGTTGCTTATTCGATCGTGGAAAATACAGATTGAAGTTTGATTCTAAATTGAGGTTTCCTGATTGCATGGGTTTTCAATTTTTGGATAGATTGTATAGGAAAATTGTTCAAAAGCTGGTTTATCATGGTGGGTATCAATCAAATGGGTTTTCTAGTGATTCAGTTGCTTGTATGCTAGCGATTGATGGTGTTTTTACTACTGTTTGGTATATGTTTGATAAAATGCTTCACTGCGAAGTTATGAGAAGGTTATTTGATCGTGGAAAGCAGTTTGAAGCTATTAACAGGTTGTATTTCGTCACACACCTAACTCAAATTACTTCTATGTGTGATACTTCATCCAGTGATTTGTATACTCGACTGATATTTGATCTAGGAAGAGATTTAGAGGGATCTATTTTAGTGGATCGATACACTGATGAAATGGTGTCGAATTTTGTTCATTAGTGCCGGCTAGAACGTTTGCTGGTGATATCAAATACGTTTTTAATCTTTATAGATGGTGACAATTGTTATTGTGCGAAGATGTGTAGAGGTAAATGTCTTCGCTGTGGCTTTGGTTTTGCTCGAATCTTATTGATCGTGGTAAACCAATTGAATCTGTTGTGAGGTGTTTTTCTTATAAGGGAAATATTCCCAAATTCTGCGTTGCTCCTTGTTTATTTGTTGGTAATGGATTGAATTTCGTGGATGGTCATGATGGAAAATATGCTTATGAGCTTAATTTCAAACTTGGGTACCGTTTCGCAGTGGTAATTTATTCCACGAATATGGTTCTGTTTGTTAAATACGGTGACCAAAGTGATGGTGGTAAGATGTTTGAGGGCTCGGTGTTTCGGTTGGATAAAGAGATTAAGAATGGTGATGTCAGCAAGTTGTTTGCTAAATATATCAGTCGCCGTACACAACTGAAAGAGGCTTGGAAGGTAATCATTCGACAGTACAAACTATTTCCCTTCTTAACAGGATATGAATTAACCTTGTTTACTTTCGGCTTATGGATTGTGAGACATGGTGGTGGTACTATCTGGCTCCTCATTGAGTTACCTAGATCACTTCGATCTCTATATGGTTTTGATCAGTACAGAGAAGTGAAAATTTTGAAAGAGGCTTGGAAGGTAATCATTCGACAGTACAACCTATTTCCCTTCTTAACAGGATATGAATTAACCTTGTTTACTTTCGGCTTATGGATTGTGAGACATGGTGGTGGTACTATCTGGCTCCTCATTGAGTTACCTAGATCACTTCGATCTCTATATGGTTTTGATCAGTACAGAGAAGTGAAAATTTTGAAAGTACAATATGGGTCCTATAGAAGTATTTGTGATTATTATCAGCTTATCAGCAGTTAAACATGGTTTATCTACACTTGTCAAAAGCTTATTGTTGAGTTTATTATATGTACCATGGTGGTGTTCCAGCAGAATGGAATCATCTGAATGGGGAAGGGCTATCCTGAACAAGGTCGTAGAAAATGAGGCAATGGTGGGTGGTGCTCTACATAGTTCGGGCAGATTGCAAGACAAGATTGAATCAAAAGAGGTTGTGAAAGCCGTTGAAAGAGCCTTGTCTGCTATGGGAATTATGGGATCATTTTTCTTCTCACCGATTATTGAATTCAATTTAGTCGAAAATGATGCGTGGGTCCTAAAAGAAAAGTCCAAACTGGCTCGACTGGGCACGACAGAACTAAGAGAGATGGTGATGATAGCGCTCTTGGTTACCATTGTTATGTTATTGTTCGATTGCAGCTATCCTCGTTATGTAGCTGACCTGGGAATTTATAGAAATCCAGATGGTGCTGGTGTATGTGATGAGAGACGGAAAATGTCAGATTTTGCTTCATCCTTTGCGAATTATAAAAGAGAGTTATATAATCCAATGGCTGCTGATAGTGGAAAATTCCTTCGCAGTCAGTTGTGTTCTTTCATTGTTTCTCAAATGGGCTTTCGTATTGAAGATGTTGGAGCTCTGTATGTTGGACAATTAGAGGTTGAGGAGGAGAATATTAAGGCATTTTTGAAATGTACTGAGCTGGGTATTCTAGCCTTGACTGTTGTTCGATAGTACTTCACTTTTCACACTCGAGTATTAGGTCTGCCATTTCCAAACAACAGATGTTATAGATGAGTGGAGTTCTGCAAACGAGGTGTGGGGTTCAAGAATGAAACCACAAATGCTGATGGAATTCCTTATGAACAACTATGTGTGTTGTGGTACCAGGCAACAAAAGGTTATAAATGGACAGAACTGGTGGTAAAGAAAGTGAATTTTCTTATCGTCATTCACAAGATACTGAACCTGATGCATCATGAGTTCAAGCAAATTCTTATATTCCTGGTAGGTAAGGTACAAGTTCAGAATGGTAACAAGACAAGGTGCAATGGCGGAACATCTGTAAAGGTGCAAACAATGTTAATACAGAGAATCTAAAGGAATTTTGTAGTACTTGATTCTAAACTAGTAAAAGACCGTGCAGTTATGAAAAAGGGGATCAAGGTGCTACAATGGGAAAAAGAAGAAGCTGTAGTCATTATCATAATAGATAACCGGGTGCAGAATGGAAGTATAGCTCCTAGAGCGGTGACAAGTAGCTTCAAGCAGCCGAAGACTTTTTGTTTTAGAAAATATAAGAAACTTGAGTTGCTTGTCGGCAATGAAATAATATTTTTATCACTTGACTAAAAGATGGAGAAATATGTGTAGCGAAATGGCTGGCCTTGTAGATGAGAGATATCTCATATTATCATTTATCAATGCTATGTTTGCAACAAACTTGTTGTATGTCCAAATTTTCAGAATCAAGAATACGATTACAATGACTGAATTGTGAGAACTTCAAGAAGAATGCATTGCTCTAGAGGAAAGACAAAATGAAATGGAATCATATCCAGTTGCGAACACCAGCTCACAAACAACGAATGAAAGCTTATTACCCAAGCTAATAAACACAGTGGAGAATACTTCGCAAGTATAACAAGAAAAGGTGACAAGTAACAATCAGCAGAAATTGGTAGCTATGGGGAGCCGAGATCAAGAAGAGTATGAAAGAGAAAGAAATTTCTACAATCGTGGAGGAAATAATAAGATTCAAAGACTCGATCAACCGCAAGAAACTTATGGAGGTCAAAGACCAAACTTTAATAGAGGACAAGGAGGTCACAAAATAATATGGGAAGAAATCAAGATGCCACCTCTAAAGGCAAGTGTGGAGAAGATATGGGAAGCTATAATTTTGATGGAGAATATACCAACACCATGGAACATGGGAACGGAACCACTTCCAAACCACAGAAATCATGAATTTTGTTCTTATCATCATTTTCATGGACATACCACAAACGATTGCAGAAATGTAAAGAGATTCATTTTGAGAATGATAAATCAAGGAAAACTAAACGACTTTCTGGTAGGGCATCCGCAATCTCAACCATTACCACCACCGCCAGAACATCACAAAGTGAATACGATGAAAAAGAAAGAAACATTCTTCATAGAAGTTGGTGCAAAAGCAAAAAATCTATTCTGTCACTCTATCGTACATTCATATAAGACAATTGAAGATTTTCATGTTAATGTTTTGTGTAGAGTGTTCGCAAGAGATAATAATGGAAGAGAAATTATGAATATTGCGAAAATCTCGCCACTAGAGGAATGGCAGAAACGGATCATTTCTTTTACTGCAGAAGAAATTCCCGAAGGAGAAGAGGTGCATGACAATCCATTGGTAATAAAATTAGAAATTAATCCAAAACTAAAAGAAGATGAGGATGATGAAGCTGAAGATTCATGGGCAATCAATAGAATTCTAGTCGATACTGGAAGCTCTGTGAACATCTTATTTTATCATACTTATAAAACCATGGGTGGAAGAGATGATGATCTTATACCATCAACATATAAGATATATGGTTTTAATGATACTGCTAACAAGCCTAAAGGGGAGGTTACTGTGCAAATTCCATTGAAGGGAATATCTTCTGAAATCTCATTCTGTGTCGTTATTAATTGGTCGACCTTGGCTACATGGGATTCTAGGTGTATCTTCAACTTTCCACCAATGTATCAAATTCCCTCACCCCAATGGTGTAGGAATCATAAAGGGAGATTGGGTTGAAGGAAAGAGATGTTACAAAACTGAGATAGAATCTTGCGAAGGAAGAGCAAACAAGAAGGAAAACTGGCGACACAAAATCAAAGATGTACAAAGAAGTGAGAGGTTGATGGTGGATACAATCGAAAAGAAAGGAGAAGAGATGTTGCGAAATTAATGCTAGCTCAGAATAAAAAGGATGAACATACCACTACAAAGGAAGCAGTAGCAGAAAATAATAAAGAAGCAGAGGATGGCAAAGGTAATAAAAACAAGAAATGTATGAATGATTAAGTTGTTGCGATAATCTCGCAATAAGTAAAATTCTCAAAAACACATTTGATTGAACAACAAAATTGAGATTGCGAAATTCAGATACAATATAATGATTTGCGATACTCTCACAGAGATAATAAATTTTACAGAAAATAATCAGAGAAGAATGACAAAACAGAAAGAGGCGAACCTTTATGGCGTACACCCTAGTTCGCGAATACAATTTCGCAAGAGGAAAATGTAAGACCTAAAGTACGTCATATAAGGGGGTACCTATTGCATGGCTCAGGGAAAGGCTACACTGTCACCGGAACCTGAGTCATGGAGATTTGGGGTCAATAAAGCCCATTCGGCAGAGGCACCTTGGATTCTCAGCTTAAGCATATGACTTAGGTTGGGCGACTAAGGTAATAAGGACTCTCCCAAGGAGTGCATAATCTGATCAAGGCGCCGAGGTACACGGTTGAGTCAAGAGTTCCGGGGGCGTTTGAAGCGTCCTTGCCATTCTTGACAAGTCTCGACTCATACTGCACTCGGCCTGAAGAAAACCCCACTTAGGGTGCAATCTCGCAACCATAAACCCTATAGGTAAAAGGTATAAGAGGCTGCAAAAACAACTGGTTGTTGTTAAGACTGGATGGGAGGAGCTAACCTTGTATGGTAGAAGTACGCCTCCTTGAAGGGGCAACTAGGGGGAAGATAAGGGCGGCACCCTCCATTAGGGAGCTGATAAGTGTCTTAAGACGCAAATGTCATAAGGATTTTTATTCGTAAGAATATCAAGGCTTGTCATATTTGTGCAACAATCCTGAAGAGGCAATAATACAAAAGAAAAAGATAAGACGAGATCAATGGGTTTTCGCATGATAGTGCGAAGATGTCCTGCGATTTCGTCGCAAGACGGCAATGTCATGCGGCTTTATTTTCGCAAGAATATTTAGGCCTGTCATATTGTCGCAACATTCCTGAAGAGGCTATAATACAAAAGAAAAAGTTAAGGCAATATCAATGGGTTTTTGCATGAAAGTGTAAGGACGTCCTGCGATTTTGTCGCAATGACAAGAGGTGGCATAATAAGACCTTTAATTAGGAAGGCAAAATAAGACCACACAGGAATGAGAAAAGAAACAAAATTCACTTCGCAAAAGGTTGCGAAATTATACAATAAGAAAAATTGTATGAAATCTCTCATTTGGATTCAAATGACAGAGGCAAGTATGAGAATGTATGAAATTAGAAAATGTTATTTGTCTCCATATGAGAGATTTACTCAAAAATTCAAGAATTAATGATTATATCGATTAACTATATTGCAAAGAAGAATTTTTTTAATTTACGCAGGTCAAAATGAAAGAAAACAAATATACAGAAGGAAGAAATAAATGTACAAGTATTACAAAGAATCAAAGAAAGAAGTAAAGACTATTTCTTGGTTAATCCTTCATTATCCTTATCAGACTTGTTTTCTTCTTCATCTGCGTCAGAATCTTCATCACCATCAGAACTTCCATCACTATCAGATTCTTCATCGTCAGCTTCGCTATCAGAGATAATCAAACTGGGAGTATTCTGTGGGATTTCTTCTAGAAGACAAGGATAATCAGAATGTGGGATATTATGATCATCACAAACCATTTGGATGGTTTGATTGCGAAAATGCATAGTGTTATTCTTAAAATTCGCAACGGTGATCTTGATTTGATTCTTTAATCTAGAATACTTGTCGTTGCGAGAAGAAAGATTCTTTGCGAGTTCCTCCTTTTCAGCTTCAAGTTCTTCAATCTTTTCACGATATTTATTTTCAGAATCTGCGAACAAAAGACAATCAATTATTAACTTGATGAAAATTCATAAGAAGCAAAAGATTAGTGAAGAAGAGCAATTAGCAACCTTCTCTGTCAGAAATCATATCTCTAATCAAGGCTGTATGTTCAACTTGGAGACTAACATTTACGCCTAAATATTTTCTAGCATCATCTATAATTTTCGCATCCCAGACAAATTTATCCTCACTAATTATGAGAAGACGAGAACGAATTTGATTTTCCCTTTCGCAGAGTTCAATATTCTTGCGGTTAGCTTCATCTCGCTCAAGTTGAACTTCAAGGAGAGCCTCTTGGAATTTCGCCAAAGCCTTGGCACCTTGATCAGAGATACGATCCTTATCATCTATGAGACCGCTAATTTTGGTTCTTAACTCTTTGGTTTTCTCTTTGGAATCAATAAGGAGACGCTTAAATCTGTTGGCTAAGCCTAAACTGGATCTATGATCAATTTCTAAGAGGCGAAATTTCGATCTAAGTTCATCTAGAGAAAGAGATGAAATTCTATCATTTGAGAAGCTATTTAAGGAATTGTTAAGACGTTCAAGAAGGGTATCACTATCAAAGGCATTAGGAAATGAGCGAAGAAGGGTAGCTTCATCAGAAAGACCATAAATGTCTGCAAAAAAGATCATTTAAATAAGATAAAACAATAGGTGAATGAATAAAGAGAAAAGATAAAAGTAACATACCGTAAAGCTGATTATTAGCTTGTTGAAGACTAGAAATTTTATTCTTATACGAGGAAGAATCAATTTCTAATTGTCTATTTTTCTCGCGAAGACCTTTAACTTCAGCTTCCAATTCTTCATTTTTTTGCGAAGTTGAAGATTCTTCTTTTCAAGATTTTCGCGTCTTCTCTCTAGATCTGAGGCAACGGCAAAAGAAGCTTTTCCAGCCTGTGAAAATATATAAAAAAATATTAATATAGAAAGAGATTTTGAGTTATAACAATGAAGAAGTAAAAGGATAAAAGTATACCAGACTATTGAGAGAATGCAAGAAGTCGGGAGTCATTGATCTAGAAACTCCACGAAGAGAGCTATCACCATCTAGTAAAGGGACATCACAAAGGGTAGCGAGAGATTTGCAGGTATTTGCGAATTGTATATCTCCCATTCCTTGTATAGAATCAGAAAAGAGGCCAGAAAGCTTAGCCATAGAAGATTCAGGTGGAGAATCTTCAGTTGCAGTAAGATCATCGTTATCCTCATCACCCTTGTCACTTTCGGAATTTTCGTTAGGAGGAACATTTGAAGGAGAAGAAGAACAAACTTTTCTTTTCTTTGGAGGAGGACCAGTTGATTTTTCCCTGCGAAGAGCAGCTTTACCTTTATCACCAATCTTCGCAGCATCAGCAGTTTCTTCTACTTCAGCGATAATCTTCACACACAGATAGAAATAAGAAATGGAAGCATGGAAGTAACAGTACTATTTAAAGTCATAAGAGAAAATTTCTTACCTCATCTGTGTATGAGCGAAGAGCTAACATGGTACTAGATTTCCCAGTCCTGTTATAACTATCCTTCAGTTTTTGGATCTGCGGAATGTCACAAGAGTTAGCGAACAGAATAGTAAAAATCAATAAAGAAATATAAAATGAGTTAAAGGGGAGAAACATACCTCTTTCTCCTTCTCGGGCCAAGAGAAAACCCAAGGTTGATATGCAGCGAGATTCGCAGGAAGAACGTTTGATCCAGCAATGTAGGGTCCCTTTAGCATTAAAGGAAAAACACACCATTTATCATCTTTGGATTGGCGAGGAGTTGTGTTTTACCAGAATGGCGGTAAATATCTTGCATAAGAATTTTGGCTTCATCAATGTTATATTTCCTTTTTAATCGAATACCCCAGCGAGTATTCTCTTTCTTCATGGAGATAAGTTTGTATTTCTCAAAGAAATTCGCCACTGTATACTTCTCAGCAACTATCTCTAGGTTTGCGAATTTTGGATCCCTAAGTTCTTTGGAGTAAAGAGATCCTCTACCAGCACCACGATTAGCGAACTCTAGCATCAGATGGATGCAATCCCCACTTAGTTGGAAGATGGCTCGCGAAAATCCCGAATGAGCGAAAATTTCATAAAATAAAGGAAGATCTGGGTTATAAAGAGTAAAAGGAGACCTGCAAGAATCTGACCTAGCGAAATTATGATTGATTCATCATCACAATATTGATCAGAGAAAAGCTTGACAGAAAGAATTGATTTGGCATTCTCACCAGAAATGGTGGAGAGTGTGAAACCTTTATCAGCAAGATCTTTTTGGACATCTTGTAAATTCTTCTCATATCTATGACCACTTGGAGCCATGTTTGAATATAGAGTATGGGAATGTATAGAAAGTAAAGGGATTGAAGGAAGAAAAAATTACAGCAGCAGAATTTGCAGAAGAATAACAGAGATGCAGAGATGAGAGAATAAAAATAGAAGAGAGAGTAAAAAGAAAAGTGGAAAAAAGGGGTAAGAAGAGTATATAAAGAAGATTTTTTACTCGAAGAAATAAATACCATTAAGACGAAGAGACGTGAGCGGTTGAAAAGTAGCGGTTACAGAAGACGTGTCGAGAAATAAATGGAAGAGAGAGTACGTGTGATAAATGTGGAATATGAAAAGATAAGCAGCTGCGGCATTTCTCACATCATTCTCTACTTTGCAGATAAGATATGAGAAGAGGCAAGATGTAGGATCAGAATTTCGCAATGACAATGTTTCAGCGAAGTTATCAACGACACAGTATAACAGCGTCGCAGAACAGTTTCAGAAATGATAGAATAAATGACGTCATCTAAGGTCACGAGAAAGATGTGATAGTCTTGCGAATATTAGAGAGTTTGCGAAATTAAGATCTGTAAGGTTGCGAGAATGTCGCAAACCATATCCGAAAATAAAGGGAAGATTAGCTGTCATCCACTATGTATTTCCTTATAAATAGTCATTTGAGTTGTAAAGAATGGGGGAGATCTTTTTTGAGTAAGAAACAAGTAAATAGGAGAGAGAAAGTTCAGAGCAGAGATCATTCTTGACTTCTTTATCTTTCTTGTAAGAACATTCAAAAATTAATCAATAAAATTAAGAATATAAACCTAAAAATGAGTTGATCAACAATGAAATCATATGAGGGGAGTAGTGTAGGATTTCCTGCAACTATAATTTTCTAGAAGCAATTGGCAGAAGAAGTTTCCTTTGCTAGAGGTGGGAGTATATTTGTGTCAACAGCTCTATGTGCAAGCTAATTACGAAGAACCCGTGAAGATTTACGTTCATGCCCAGATGGAAGACAACAACTTTCTCGGATTGCGGGCAACCTTATTCAGCAGATGGAGATTGAGAAGTGCAAGGTAGTCAGAGAAAATCATTTCAACTTCAGTCTCATCCTTGAGGACAAGGATGTCTTAGATGGGTTGGTATTTGTCATGTCCCATGTAGTAGTTAAGGGCACCCACCGTGTTAGGGGCACCCTTGGTAATGTTATCTTGCTAGCTCGTGTGTGTGGCATATTGTAGAGTTGTTGCCCTAGTTAATAAAGAGTCTGTACTCCTCTTTGAAGATATCGAATAGAATTATTTTTTTGTTGTCCATCCCTCTTTGGGGTTTATCCTTCATTTTCACAGTGTATATCCTGTGGGTCTGAGTCTGATTATCCATTTGTAGTGTAGATCACTACACTTAATACTAATTGGCATGTGTTCCTTCCTTACCATAGATTTATGTTTCCGTCCTCTGATAATATGTCGAATAACTTCAAGTTCCAGTCATGTTGATTATGATTAGTAATACCCTTGGTGTGATTATTAATATTTAGAACTTACCCTTGGTGTGATTATTAATATTTAGAACTTACCCTTGGTGTGATTATTTAGTGTATCCAAGTTCTCTGAGTTGCATTCAAACTTGATATTGTGTGAAAAAGTTCGCTTGCTTATGTTTCAAGAGCTATGGGAGATGAGCTCACTGTTATAATTGGTGCAAATGTGTCTCGGGTATTTTTTTTTCCTCATTTATCTTACCTGTAAGCAAGATCTTGGAGATATTAGGTGTTTAGCATTGGAAAAAGTAGTCGACGTCCTTTAGCTTCCCTATAGGTATGGATCCCTGGGATGCCCCTAGATAGTAACCGGTGATAAATCAAGTTGGTGAGTAGATATGTACATTTTCTATACCTGCCACATCTGGATGCAACATCAGCAATATGGGTATGGTTTATTGGTTGGGAAAATTAGGCTAAGGCCCAACCCATGGATAACCCATAATATGAGGTCCTTAATTAAAAAAAGCTTAAATCTAGGCCCCGAGTTATTAAAAGACATCCATGCCCTTTTATATATTGTCAAGCCCCAAATTAAATAAAATTTAAATTTAAGCCCAAAATTATTAAATGTAGGCCCAAAATTATTAAAGTATAGTGTGAGTGTGTAAAAAGAAGTTACACATGCATATGGTATGTGTATCCAGAAGTTACACATCCTTATATCATGTGTAATGCAAAGTTACACATCAAAAAAAAGACATTAAAAAGAACGCATACAAAAAATACATGTATTACTTTAATATTCATTTATAATAATTTTTTAGCATGTGTAACTAGAAGTTACACATGCATGTTGAGAGTTACATATGCATATATCTAGTGTAATTGAGAGTTACACATGTATCTGACTTGCGTATTCAGCGTCAACTTCAATTCCAGCGAGACCAATACCAAAAATAAG
Organism: Papaver somniferum; assembly: GCF_003573695.1. Lineage (NCBI taxonomy): Eukaryota > Viridiplantae > Streptophyta > Magnoliopsida > Ranunculales > Papaveraceae > Papaver > Papaver somniferum. The sequence goes on along the minus strand of NC_039367.1, from coordinate 107,497,592 downwards.
CAATTAGCTTTTATGAATTTATCGGAAACCTGAAATATAACAACAAACAATCAGTTTTTATAAGATTAAATGAACAGTACATACAATAATGTATAGTTTCACATGAATCTGACTAATGTAACTCCTAGTTACACATTCATATTGGAATTCAGCACCAGAAACAACCACTACTTCTGGTTCTGGTTCTACTTTTTCTTCCTTTCTAACCACAATCACATTAGATTTCACAACTGAATCTAGCAAAATCCACATCTTCCCAGTGTAATTGGTAATGCACATGCATTTTCCTAGTGTAATTAAGAGTTCACATGCATTTTCCTCATGTAACTAAGAGCTACAGATGTTCATAGAATGTTAAGAACTGAGAAGAGAATCAAATTTCTTGGAGTTCAGATTTACCTCCTAGAGTTGTGCTGCAGTATCTTGAATCTAACACCTTGCATTACTAATTTTAGCACGAAAAGTTACCTGAAAAGCAAAATTAAACAGCAAAAAAGGCTTAGCTGAAGTATAAGAACTTAACCCTATAACAACTAAAAGTTACACATATTAAACCTAAACCTGAAGTATGAGGAAAAAAAAAAAGCTCACGTGCAATACTTCATGTATGATTTCACACTAAATCTATCAAAATCTCAGCATCTTCCTAGTGTAACTGGCAGTTACACGTGCATTTTCCTAGTGTAACTAAGAGTTACACATGCATTTTCCTAATGTAACTAAAAGTTACACATGCTCGTATACAAATCACCTCGGAGACATGAATACTAGATACTTCAGTTGTAGAAGGCTAAGGAAATACATATACAGATATAACCCAAGAATCCTTTCTCATGGTTTTCATTGACAAAACCATTTAAAGAATCAGATCAAAGAAAAAATTTACTAAAAAGAATCAATCAATAATATTACAAGAACAATCAAAGTGAAACCAATTTTTCGTTGAACTCTACAAACACTGAAAATCAGATTCATACAGAAACTTAGTACACCAGCGACTTGTGTAACTGAGAGTTACACATGCATGTGTGTAACTAGGAGATACCCATGCATCTGACTTGGTGTAACTGACAGTTACACATGCATATGACTAGCTGATGGAATGTTGGCTATTCTGAATTTTAGCTATGATAACTTAGAAAATGAAAAATTAAAGCCTTGTTTCTTATATGGCTCGTTATACCCGGAATACCATTCCATTGAGAAAGATCATCCTTACCCTAAATCTGCTAAGTGTATGCAAGAAGATAGTGTCGATAGTCTCCACCACTATATATCTTGTTAAGTATAGTAGCCCACTACTTAAATATCAAAATGTTTTGATGTAAAAGATACCCAATTACAAAGTAAACTCTCATACCTTATTTTCAGTTTTGTCCAAGTCTATCATAGCCTGGTCAATTTGGGACTGCAGTGTTGGATCCATTCCAACTAGAACTTCAGACACCTTCTCGTTGATATTTTTAACAACTCTTCTAACAACTTTTCCAAGATATTTTTCTTTTGTCACCATCACGTAACTCACGAGCCTCATACCTGAGATCAACATATGCAGATAAGAATTTTCACAAAGATCTAAAAACAAATGTACTTTTTTATTACAGGGAACATTGCTAAAACCTACATTCCATAAGAAGTTCCGCTCGGAGCTGCAGCTCTAAACATCCCTTTATTCGTGTAAAGGTCGACTATAATGTGGACTCCAGAAGTTACATTATGGAAGAATGTAATCAGCAGATACACATACTTAAATGCATGTGTAATAAACAATTATCAGCGACCAGAGCAGGATCATTTAAGGAAGTGTAATAAAATGATACACATACTTAAATACATGTGTAATCAGCAATTACACATCCAAAATGCAAGTGTAACCAGAAATTACACATCATAATGCATCTGTAACTAAAAAATCAATAGATAATAACATCAAATCGATTACACTTCAATAGGAGGATAATCTAAGTAAATTGTAATGAACAAAACTCATCATACATTATTCAAGTTTCAAACCAAACAAACACAACCAATTTTTGAATGAGAAAAGGCACATTAGATTGCAGTACCATTTTGATCTAGCTTGTGCTCCATCCATGGGTAAGCGGTGTCCAAGCAATCTTTGTAAATCATGAGCTTCAGAGGTGCTTTCCTCTGATAATCTCAAACATCTCGATATACTAACAGCTGGACCACCTACACGAAATCACATTATATCATGTTAAAGAAACTGTTGTTTCAAAGTGGTTCAGTACAGATCAATAATCAGAAAATATTGTAGAAGATAAAGCAAAAGAATTTAGAATGAGACATTTCATATATTAAATATGTATAAAAGTAAGCACCATAAAATCTAATAGTCTCTACCGACACGTTACAATCTAACAACGAGCCATTGTTCAGTCACACCATCACAACTAAATTTATTCAGTCACGTCATCTTCTCAACCAACTAAATTTGATCATTTTAGCATGTGTAACTAGGAGTTACACATGCATCTTGCTAGTGTAATTAATAGTTACACATGCATATAAAATGTGTAACTAGGAGTCACACATACATACGAGTCAAATGATATATTAAGTCAGATGGTATACACATACAAAATGCATGTGAGATCGACTGTTACACATATAAAATACGTGTGTTTCTAGCTTACAATAACTAAGAGACTGCAACCGTAATGTGTGTTTCTAATATGATTATAGACAACAAATGTAAGTGGATGTAATAACCGCTACTTAAATAGACACAAAAACAACTGCAATTTATTAAAATAAACATAAACATGCAAGTAGCCTTTACAATATTTGGAAAACGTAAGCCAGCAAAATAATAAATGGTCTTTGTAGTTCGTTTCTTAATCAACACACGACATGTTTTACCTTTCTAACAATACATTTTTATATTAAACAAAAATAATTAATATAAAGTCAAAATTACACATACTTTGTGATAAAAGCAGTACAAAAATCTGTGGAAGGTGATAAATGATTGACACTTTTCTGTCCTAAAAGTGCATTTTAAACCACCTACTCAACTAACAGTTCATTAACATACCTGATGAGCATGATAGGAAATGCCATTAAATAACCTGGAGTTTTTAGTGGCCACTCAAAAGGAATTAGGGGCCAACAATAAAACAAAAAAGGTCACCCAATCCTAAATTGTGTTCACCCCTTATCTCCCATATTTCGTAATGGAAAAATTACCCTTCAATATTCGGTAGTTTGAGCAGGATTCGGGTGATAAAAAAATTTGAGGGATTTTTTTTTTTTTTTTTTTTTTTTTTTTTTTTTCGAACTTTGGTACAACCATAATCGGTAGTAAAGTGTGTTACTTTAACTTCCGAATGTATATTGGTCCCAAAATGAGATTTTTCCAAAATCCTTTAATTTTCGACTTTGGTACAACCATAATCGGTAGTAAAGTCTGTTACTTTAACTTCCGAATGTATATTGGTCCCAAAATGAGATTTTTCCAAAATCCTTTAATTTTCGACTTTGGTACAACCATAATCGGTAATAAAGTGTGTTACTTTAACCTCCGAATATACTAAATTTTCGAATTTTAGCACTACCATAATCGGTAGTAAATTTGACTTCCGAACGTATATTGGCCCCAAAATGAGATTTTTCCAAAATCCTAAAATTTTCGAACTTTGGTACTACCATAATCGGTAGTAAAGTGTGTTACTTTAACCTCCGAATATACTCAATTTTCGAACTTTTAGCACTACCATAATCGGTAGTAAATTTGATTTCCGAATGTATATTGGCCCCAAAATGTGATTTTGCAAAATCCTAAACTTTTCGAATTTTGGTACTACCATAATCGGTAGTAAAGTGTGTTACTTTAACCTCCGAATATATTCAATTTTCGAATATTAGTACTACCATAATCGGTAGTAAATTTGACTTCCGAATGTATATTGGCCCCAAAATATGATTTTGCCAAAATCCTAAAATTTTCGAACTTTAGTACTACCATAATCGGTAGTAAAGTGTGTTACTTTAACCTCCGAATATACTAAATTTTCGAATTTTAGTACTACCATAATCGGAAGTGAATTGTGTTAATAAATGATGCTTATTATCTGCCGATTGTGTTCATGGCCTCAAATTCAAATTTTCAAAACTTAACAAAAATTTCAAAATTTTCTACTTTCACAATCGGTAGTTGATGGTGTTCATTATCTATCGATTGTGCGTAACTTTTTGTACAGAGAAATTTAATTTTTAGAATCAAGAATAATCGGTAGATAATAATCTACTTTACCTACCGATTATGGTTGATGTTCTTAAGAAACGAAGAACATCAACCATACTCGGTAGGTAAAGTAGATTATTATCTACCGATTATGTTTCTGCTAGTGTAAATCCAAGAACATCAACCATAATCGGTAGGTAAAATAGATAGTTATCTACCGATTATGTTTCTGCTACTGTAAATCCAAGAAAATTTTCGGATCAAATTTTTGATTTCAAGTAATCAAATCCTAATTTTGAACCACAACTACTATCATCTGTTCGTTTTGTTTGTTGAACTCCTTTTTTTTTGATGTTCTAAGTTTCAACTTTAAGATTAATGAATTTTGGGTTTTAATTTTAAACAATCAATCATAACATTTGTTTGATCGATGATCTTTGTTTTCAATCAAAATTAAAATGATGGAAAAAAATTTCAATGGGTGGAAAAGAGAAGAAGAAGTGGAATGATATGATTATGAAAATAAAGGATATAAGTTTAGATTTAGTATAAAGGTGAAGGACAATATAGACAACTTTTTATTTTTAAGACATCCCTTAACCTCCTTCAATGGATGGGAATAAAAAGGTGGCCCCTAATTCTTTTTGAGTGGCCCCTAAAAACGCCAGGTTAAATAAGTGATCATGAGAACATGTGGCCTTCCAGCAGGATTAATTTTGAATGGTATATAAGACTCCACCTCCATAATTGGGGATTCATCTCTGCAAATAAAAAGGCAGGTGTCAGAATGCGCACACTATATCTGTACCATGTGAATACATATAATACAATAGAAAACAGATGTTCATGTATTATGACTATTAGTTTATTTTCTCAATTTTCCCTTCCACAAGCCTACTTGAGTAAATTTGTTGCTTCTAGTTATATCTACAAGTACTTCGTAGAGATCTGTACAAGGTCCTGCAACCTTTTGTACAACTTAGTAAATGAATAGCTTTTTTAAGATACACAACATTTCCTATCATGCAAGTTAGATCAGCAGTTGCAATAGCATGTGGCATCTACCGATTCAAAGCAATTAGAGATTATAAAAACAAAACATTGTAATGCTTCAATAACTGCTTGTGTTTTAAGAAACATTAGCTTAAATTAAATAAATTACGCATATACATTTAATTTAAGATAATATTAAAGATTTTCCGAATTAAAAAAATTGCACAAATTAAAGAAGAGAGTGAATACTTAACTTCTCAATTTTCTGTTATGTCATATGTTGCTCTTAGAAAATTCATTTTGTAATCGTTGTGGGTCAACCATTCCATCACCAATAGTGGTTGTCCTGTAGATAAAATTTTTGTCAAAACCAATTAAATACTTGTTTCATGTCTCATATAATAAAATTCATATACTTCAAACAGATGAAGAACATTTATGAGTTTAATCTAGCTCGAAATTTGAATGTATAATAAACTCGGATCCTATTTAACGGGTCATAGAGATTAATAAGCTCTGAGTTCATAAACGAACTTAGATTTTCGATCGGAAAAACAGATTAAAAGTTGGATCGAGTTTCAGTTTGAAACCCTAGAAAAATTTTTGACAAAATTTTTCGAAAATTTTAATCTCAAAAGAGAGATTAACATGAAATAGTTATAGATCTATACTCTGATTATGTTTTGAATAAAGATTTCTAGATGAAATCAGATCGATTAGGTTTCAAAAACAAAACAGAAATATTTTTTTACGATATCGATTTGGAAATCAACAAATCAGAAGTTTAAATCGAATGAAAAGATGAAGATACATTAAACTTATCTTTCTCATCATGATTTGATGATTAAGTTTTCATTTCTAGTAGTTGCTAACGATTTTCATTTAGTTTCTTCATCAATATGCACTGAATCCTCAAGAACAAGAATAATTGACGATGTCGTTATGTTTGAATTCGATTTTGAGTGAAAAATCTCGTTTGAGATCTGAAAATGAAAAATCTAAAGAGAAACCATCTCTGCAGAAAGTGAATCTCGTCTGAAAGAGAGAGAATAAAATTTGAAAATGAAAATCTTATTATGATTTTTCCTCTTGTATATATTCAAAAGGGTAGTATTGTCATTACTAAAATTCATAATAATTAATTATGGGCCAAATCTGAAGAAAATTTGATTTTCTGGGCCTAGCAATATCATTTCCCTAAAGTATGAAGCTGACAATGAATGATCCATTTAATGGGGCTTCTATATGTTAAACCCATATAGAAGGGGGTTACAGTATTTTTCACTTATTGGTTTTGGTGTTTGTGCTTGTTTTTTCCTTTAATAAAGCTTTTGTGTGAGTTTGTCGAACAATTACTGTAAAAGTAAATTTTGGAAATAAGCATAGGCTAGCATGTTGTAGTTTTTTTCCCCAAAATTCACAATATAAAGTAGATTTGGGCATCAAATGTTGTATATATTGATCTTTTTGTATTCATGAGAGACCGAATTATGGAACTGCAGTATTCTCTTGGTCATATACCCGGCTTGACGCAACTACATGACTTTATGCGTCTTCCAGTAATCCATTTGATCATAAAGTCATCAGTCTCAGAATTTCACCTGCCATCATGTAGTTTACTATTGACCTTTCTCAACCATCTCTTGCTAACCTCTCACTTTTTTATTATTTGTTTGCTTTTAAGCCTCCATTGTACCAAAAGTACCAACAGCAATCGAAAGAATGGGAAAGGGTTATGAGCAAACTTGACAGGTTCACAGATGGCTGCAACTTACAGGCTGTCCTGGAAGCCATCAGTGTTCGCGCTTTCTGTTTAGGTATATCACCTCTACCCCTCTGTATTGGAGATATGAACCAAGAAATAAAAATAAAATAAAGCTCCTAGATGAGTATAAAATAATGATCCATTGTAAATAGTAGTTAAACAAAAAATCACTGATTAATAGTCAATAGTTTATCTTTGCATTCTTCGTTGCATCAGGTAGAAAATCTAATGGGTGTGAAGAGAGGGGTATTCTCCTTGACTAGAACTAGAACTTACAAGATACTCGATTAGTGTTACTTTTGCACTACATAAAAGCCAACAATTTTGTTTTAAGATATTGCAGCTGCAGGGGTCTAGCATTAAACACTTACAATTTTTTTGATCAGGCAAAAAGGATTTTATTCTTGCGCAAATGCATAAAGAAGTACCTAAAAATGTTATTTGTACATGTGATGCACTTCTCTGCGAGGGTGACATCAATTGTGTTGACAGGTTCAATGTCTCTGATGCCAAGTTTGAATCCAGTCTGCAAACAATGAACAACGGTTAGATCAAGTGGGATACATTGGTTACAATAATACTAATTCTATTCCAAGCCAGACGTTACTCTGAGCAGTTCAAATATAGTTATCCGAGCAGTTCAGGTACTTAAACTAGCCGTCTTAGCTGAACTACTCTTCTTTTGGGAACCTAAACAACTGCTATATTCAATTACATGCAACTATATTGAGGACTTACGTATATTTATACTGCTATATTTAAAACTTTTCTTTTTTTCGCCAAAATAAATTGAAAGAGGATATTGGCATTTACGATTTTGATAAAGAGATCATTTGAACATGAATATGGATACTTCCTTCCCATATGGGTGTAGATACTTTGTGATTAAGAAATTTTGTTACTCTCCTCCAACGTAAGTATGGATACTTTAACTTGATATTGACATCTATAATTTTGATGTTCTCACCATTAAGTTCATACATCCGGTTGAGGATTAAGACGAAAAATAATTGGAGATCACAGAACCAGTAGTGAAGAAGAACTCTTCCTTGAAAACAAAGAGAAAAAAAAATGAAATTTCTCCTTGAATTTGTAATGTGTTCCCCTGTTTACGCTGATTTCAAGTTCGAAAGTATGAATTTTGGATTGTGTTGATTTCATGTCTTCTCCATTCTTTTGTTGGGAAAAAATGACTGTATTAAGCATACAACGGTTGTGGAAATGGCTTGAGAGAATTAGATTCTGTGGTTGCATTCTCTCTTCTTTTCTATTCGTCAAATCCGTCTTACGACGCCTGGCAAGTCAGGTATCTATGGGAAACAATCCAGCGCGAAGAAGCCAGCCATATTCTATGCCTATCTTGCCGTCTGGCCTCTTCCTTTACTGTTATACTAACAATGACCAAGCTTCATAAGTATCCGCATTTACAGGACCGATACTATGGACCATCTTTGGGGTAAAGCTCACTTTATTTGACAGAAGTCCTTCCGGGGTGTCAAAATCCTGCAACCTAGCTAGCATCAAGGAGGTGAACATGAATGCCGACGATTATGGTATTCAGTCGGTAAAAAATAATTAGCATGCCACATATTTTAAGTTCTTCTATAATAGTTTAACATCTCATCTGCAGCTGCAATTTGCTTGGTTGGCAAACCATTTAATGCTTCTCCAAATAGCACATAGGCATGATAACTTAAATTGGAATCTAATTGTTTTACACTTTTACTTTTCGTGCTGTGCTCTGGAGTTACAGAATGGCTGAATAAAACAATATCAGAAGAGGCATTATGGCCCACAAGGATATGGTGCTCGATGTGTATTTGCATGAAAATAGAAATGAGTTGGAATCCTTGGCTGAAAAAACAAGTTCACAGGCACGACAACATTGCAATGTATTGTTGGTGGTGTTTGGTATCTTTTGTGAATTCACACTGCCATAGGGTACTTGCATGTTTCTGCATGTCGAAATTAATTCTTTTCGGTTATGTCAGGATATTGCCACTGCTAATCACATAAGCTTTACGCTCATGTTATTCAGTCAGAGAGGAGGGGTGTACAGATTACTCCTGTTATTTGATTCTGTATTCTCATATATTCATCCTTGCATTTTATTGAATTTGCACCTCAGCTGTCAGACAAGTCCTTCGAGCAAGGTCAGTTTTTCCACCTCTATTGTTATTTACACGAACTTCCTTTACTCTTTGCATAGCTTTTATTAGCCTTTTCTGAATGATAGTTGTGGTTTTCTTTAACTATTGAATGTAAAAGTGCGCAAATGAGGAAATTCTATTGGTAAATGGTAATGTGCTTCTGAATACTTCGTTGATGTTAACACCTTGGAGATCTGGTGCCCAGAAGAAATCCTTTTTTGTTTGTTTTGTTATTGTTTTCCCTCATTTTATTTTGTTTCAGTATTCGAAATAATGAGGAGATGATTAGGTAAATTCCTTATGTATTTGGTCGTCAAACTGATGGCACAATAGTATTAGCTCTAGGAACGCCAGTATCTATTATGATCTGAACTTTCGAATGTGTACAACAAACCCATGAAGAATCTTACAGGGCCTTTCATAACGAGCAAATCAGTTCATGTTTTAGCAAATGTTTGTGACACACTTCTTCGACTTGAGCCAAAACTAGCCAACCGAATTGCAAACGTAGTTGATATAATAGTATGTTAACAGGAAATATATGTATCACATATAGCAGTTTGATGATAATCACCAACTGCCAAAGGAGACTGAATAACTGATCTGGGTCTCTTTGCTGGAGCATCAAGTTTCTTCTCATGGAATTTCATATTTGAGCTCAACAAATTGGCCTTAATTTTCTCCATTTATCGTAACCAATGTGCTCAATGGTTGAAGCAGGTGAATCAGACAGTGGAGCCCCTGCATCAACGTATTTGGATCAGATGATGGTTTTCAACCAAGGACTAATCCCTGGAAGGCTTCGTAACATATGTCTTGCATTTGTATGCCAAATTTCCTTTTACAAGTGTGGTTGTCGGGTATAGTTAACTCTAGATCCATAGATGATTTTTCCTTTGCATCTCTTAGATATAGGGAACCTGTTTCCTTATAAATTTATTTTTGTATCAAATATGTTCAACTTCCGAGACCATCCAGAAAGCCAAGTCATTTTATTCATTGTAATGGATCGAAAGTGCTCGATTGGTATGAACCGGTGATTGTGAACTTAATTTTCCTAAATGAAATTGCCAAGTATCGATAAGTTTATTATGATGCGAAGACTGATTTTTTGATGTTAAATATTAAAGTCATAATAAATTTTTGTTATGTGAAAATTCTACAATATAGTGACCCAAGATGATGTATGATTATAAATCTCATCTCTTTATCGGAGCTCATTCAGTTTCCATGTATTGCCACTTGCCATCTTAGCTCAGCTGGAAGAGCTCGTGGTTTTGAACTATGTAGTCGTGGGTTCGATTCTCACAGATGGCGGAGGGACCCTATGGTTGTACGCATGTTTTGGTGCAACTAATCTATCATGGTTTTTTTTTGCAGTACCAAATCTTATTACTTATCGCACTTATATTAAAGTAAACTTCACTGGAGATTAACAGGTCTCTAGGTAGCCAACTGAGGTAGTTCACTGTCTCTGCAGATCAATTATGGTATTTTTATTCCTTTTATCAATCCACTTATACTTCTTATTTATCAAGGTTCACGGGTGCTTCATTACACGTCTAAGGTTCGAATTGAGGCATCTTGTATTGTTTTATAGGTACTCAAAATGTTTTCATAGGTAATCAAATGTTTTTGTTTTTAATCCTTTAGAGGTAAAAATTTATATGCTGGGTTCTCAAAGACCGTGGGCATGACTGGGCATTAGGAACCTATTACCAGCAAAAATTCTGCAAACTCTATGCATAAAGACTGAATATTACTTTTTTTTTGCAGGGTTTTCAAGGTATTACCGAGTGTAAGCTTTGTAAACTGTTTGTGCAATAAGTAAATGATTAACCTTACCTGGAATTAAGACTCATGCATGGACATAATATGCTATGGTGGTCATTGATAGTAATTGTTCATAACTTTTCAGATCGAATTTTTTTTACGTGTATATTATGCGTAACTTTTGATACACAATTCATAAAACTCCAGTTAGGAGAACTTTACTCGCAGGTACTATCTGTTTTTAAGCCAAGTCTACATGTTTCTAGCCTATGCTGCTTTGGGGTATTTGGTTGTTTGTTGACAAGAGCATTTAGTTAATGGTAATTGTTGCCTCCGTTGTATATATATTTCACATGTACAATATTGCACATACGACAGTATCTACTTTCAAAATCGATGCAGTAGTCTCTTGGTTGGCAATTTACAAAAACAATTCAAAAGTCTAGCCTAACTTAATATTAACAGTTCTCTCGATTCCAATTCAAGGAAGCAACATACTTCAATGTTTAAATTGTGAATTGTTGTTCCTCGCATATTATACCAGATCAGTATTGCTGAAAAATCTTCTTCCATGTCTTAACTTGATCAGCGAGACTAGCCATATTTACATCTCTGTTTTTGCTGGACTACGAATCATAAAAAACGGACAGGGAGTTTCATAGAAAACAATACTTCCTTGATGTTTTTAAGGTATGCTTAGGAAGTAACCCGACCAACTATTGATATAATTGCTCTTTGTTACTATACAGTTATGCTTAGTCTTGCATTCTATATACTATCATTCTGAATCTGGTGGCAGAAAAACTGTTTACTGCCTTATTGTCTCGAAGTTTGTGTTTGTATTCATATTTTGAATTTTTTTATTGATATTTGAGGTATATTCACAGCTTCAACTGACGTTGTTTTAAAGCCAGAGTAGCGATCACGAAGAGGCAACTGCCACTATTATGGTTTACATGGAATGATTTACAACTTTGATCTTAAGAACCTAAGAGAATGAGAAAAGAGTTTTCTAGTGCACCGATTGTTCCTTCCATATTTGTTAATGAACTGTGAAATTGGGTTAAATGATGGAGATGAAGCTTTTTTGTCAATTTTTTAGGTTAGTTTCTGTTTATATTTAAGATTTTCATCAATTTTTAAACGGTCTTAATGATTTTTATTATTTTCGAGATACAAGCCAACGATATTATATGAGCTATGATTATTATAATTTCTAGCTAATGATCTTGGGTTTTCTAGCTAAATATTCTTTAGAATATATTCATAACACAAACATAACTCAACAATATCTTTCAAGTTATGGGACGCATATGAAAACTACAATGCACTTTATTAATCTTTGCATACAAATGCTGATTCGTATTTTTTAATGGTAGAGCTTTGATACAACAGTGGAACAACACGATAATTTCAGTTGGTGGGGTAATTTGATTAATTTTGGAGAGTTATTCATGATTATGGATGTGGTAAATCTGAATAGTAGAATCTGAAACTGCATGGTTTGAAGGTGGTGCAACCTCTAGATTAACTTTATGAGGAAAAAAAACTCTATTTTTGTGGGGCTCATTTGATTATCAGAAAACATTGGAGCTACCTGGAATTTCCTAAGCTCTAGAAAGGGTTAAAAGTTTACAGCAAACCCGAGAAATACTTTTGCACCAGTATTAATGGCAAGCTGATTTTCTTTTCATCCTATCTTGCAGCTAAAGATGGAAAATTTTCTTACTTACTCAAAGGAGAAGAAGAAGAAAGTAATGAGTTGATAGTAAATCAAGTGACCTGGGTTCGTACCAAGCCAGTAAAAGGTACCAAAACCCCTCATCCTCTAAAAAGTACCATAACTTTTATTTTTCTATATTTTTTTGCCAGTGTTTCGGGTCTTGGTGATGGTAGTGGTAATGGTAGTGGTGGATATGAAGGGAACAATTGTTATTCATCATCAAGTTAAAGAGAAAAAGTTAGGATGGTTCACCAAATAAGTTCAATTTAGGTAAAATTAAACCCATTTTGAGAACAAAGTTTATGTTGAATCTCCTTTTGTGCCATCAATGAAAGAAAATGAAGTTGAAGAATATGTCTTAAGAGACTACAGTCGGAAGAAAAGATGTTACTAAGAGAGAAGCTAAATCATATTGCAGTTCATATATACAAATACATTTGTAAAAATTGATCTTTATCCTGTCTTATGTAGGCACGGCTTGCATATTGGTAAGCGGATGATAACACAACAAATGTAGGTTATGGAAGCTCACTTAATGTGCTCTTTATTTTGTGTAGGACCCAAGTCATACAACATCAATTGGTTTGATTTAATACTGGATGCTCTAATGGTTATTAGGTCAAACCAAGTTGCTCGAGCTGAATTGAATATCATTTGTATACTATATCATGTTGATTAAGTAGAATAAATAGTCCTCTTCGGTGAGCTGACCATCTTAGAATCGGTTCAACTATAAGTAGACGTGCAACACTATCCTCCTTCTCTGTTTGCTAATTATTTATTCTATTGACTTCATTACAGAAAGGTTGTTGAGAATCAAATCAGAAAAAAGAACTTGGTTATTGATGACTGCAATGCTAACAACCTGTTTATGTATTTGGATACAAAGATTCAGTTTTGTAAATCCAAGGTTTGTGTTGCTTTAAAACCTCAATATTACTTCCCTCTAAAATATATATTTAGTAGGGTTTTGACAGTCATAATATGCAACACATCTTTACTAAATGGCTTGACATAGTCCTTTTCGCTGACCGAGTTCTGGATTCCAATAACAAAGAGTCTACAAAAGAAATTCATGAAGCGCATTGAGCTTTGAACTAAAGTTGTCTATGCATACAAATCTGAACTTGATATTCCGTACCTGGCTTATCCATGGACTCGAATAATTTTTCAGGTGACAAATTTGGTTCCAAGTGCAAGTACTTTCCTCTAAGGTCACGATGTATTAAAATGCTCAACTGCTTTTCTGCTTTTCTATGCCTAACATTTGTTTCGATAACTCTATTTGTTTCAATGTGGTACTCTTTGATTGGAATTTAAGCCTATAGAATAATGCCTTTAACTTTATTTATAAATTTTTTGTAAGTAAACTAACTCAAAATAACAAGTAAGAAGCATTGTGCTTTTACTGTTTGTATAATGACTTTTTGTCTTATTTTCCAACACCGTAAATTAAGATGATATGCTTATTTTCGTGCGTAAAATAAAATTAAGACTATCTAAAACTACAAAATTAATTTATACAGGCTTAGATCAGGATACAATGGAATCACAATGGTTGGCCCACCGCAACCGGATGACCCCAACGAATATAGAAAGACCATATAGGATTCAACTGACAGTGAAATATGGTAAGTGTATATTTTGTTGAATTTTTTACATGCTAGAATTAAAACATAATTAAATATGTGATGCTTTGAGTAAATGACATGGTAAAATATTCACCAACGAGGCGACAGGGCTTGCTTGAGAACATAGAATGGTACTACATGGCTTGCAGGAAGATGTAATAAAAAGGTTGAGTAAGACAAAAGCGAGGAACCTTGGTGTACCAAGTGAAAAATTAAATTTGAAAATGATGTACCATGAATGAACGAAATTTAAATAAATGGATGGACAATACACCGAGGCTTACTAACACCTTAGAATACACGCATGTATAAATTGAATTTGGATGTAAAGGATGACAGAGATGCAACAACGTTCACAGCGCTGGGAAAGACTGCAGAAAAGTTGATAAGATACATTGCCAAAAAATATGTAGGATGACGTGGAACAACACAATGAGGTGACGACATATTAGTAAGAACATTTAACTTGAGTATAGATAGATGTACTACGAACGCTTTCTCACCATGTTATTTATTTCCAAAAGCATATTAACAAGGGAGAAAAGGCACACAAGGTGGTTCAACCGAATCAGATATTGGTAATCTAAAATACAATATAAACATCCAATCTGATAATTTTAAGTTCCAACAAGCACTCAATCCAGGAGGCTTTTAGAGGATTCAGATGTTGATACAAAATACCAGGTAGCTTTGCAAGTGATTGGTATTAAAGTACTTTCCATTTTCAAATATGAATCATTGTTTACATATAAAGCTCATATTCTCTACAGGGTTCTGGACGTGAAAAATATGTTACACATACTACCAAAGATAAAGGACTAGGAGACATGTAAGAGGGGTTGGAAACGTGTATTAAGAAACAACAAGGAAGCAAAGCAACCAAACATACTAGCTAATGAAAAAGGGATTCGGTGAAAACTAAAAAAGAAAGTAGACTCTGATAATGACGAGTAGGCAGCCAATGATTGAGAAAGTAAGATCAAGTGATCGATATTTTTTTCAAGATATTTTTTCTGATTGAATTGTGTGCCTAAATATTTTGGGTGAAATTGTGTGCCTAAATATTTTATTAGTACCGACTACGTTGTAATTTTTTTAATGTAGTGTTGAAAGTATGTGCCTTAAAAATTAAATATGTACCTTAGGAATAAAATATGTACATTTACGAAGAAAAATGAAAGGTTGAGCCGGGGACGTAAGGCCCCGGTGATACCTAGTTACTATTATAAAGGGAACTCCCCTTAGGCACCGTGTATGAACAGTAAATGAAGCTGCAACTTTTGGAAATCCTATTTTGCCCTTATTTTTATAACTCTCTCGAATATGTCTTTTAAATTAAACGAGGCTAAAATGGTAAACGTACAAAACAAACTTAAGAAAGAGCAGATCACATCTGGGGGTCCATAAATAAATAAAATAAATACTAAGATACAAACACGAAGGGGATGGCACGTGCTTAGAGAAGCTGTCAAAAAATTTCAATTTCCTAAATATGTCGTGACCAAATGAGGAATGTGTTACACGTAAAATGTAGGGAATGATAGTAATTTGAATAATTTAAATGTTAACCGATAAGAAGCTGTGAATCCCAGACCCTTGACAGTAGAGTAGATAAAAAAGTATTTTCAGCTTGCACGTGCACATGCACGTGCGGAACAATCTTGTACATTATATAAAAGAAGTGGGTTCTATTCAAATCTATTATCCTTTCTTCTACTTTGATTCTAGGGTTTAGAACATGATACTTTCTTCTTTGTTTTTTGTTATAACTCCGTTAACACAAGTAGATAATTTATTTTTATTGGTTAAAGATGTTGTCGGATTTTGCAAGCATGGTATTTGATTTATGAATTAGTTTTCTCTCAATATTATCGTTCAATTTATACGGTTTATAACAATAACATGATTGATGTATTGCAATATGATTTGTGTGTTTGTTTAGTTAAGGCTAGAATTAATTGAACTCACATCCATATCTATAGCTAATTATGGTTTATCATCGAGCGATAACCTTGAATACGAGTAGCATGATATGATTACGGATTGTAGTGATACTTTCTTGTAATCATATGTAGAAATTGACCTTTGTTCGAATTGTTTGCGCAATGTATTTCAATTGCATTGATTAGCCTATTTCACCATTCTTAATGCACCTTTGGGAATTGAACTTTATTAGCGCAAGACGTCGGGTTATTCTCAAGGAAGCATTCATGCGTGCATCGTTTTACATGCAAGTGTGATGATTTTAGGAAATTAACGGAGTAACTTGCTCTCTTGATACTCTAGGGATTTTGATGATAGCGAGATTAAATATGAATCCTAATCATACATTCAATACTTGTTTACCATTGAAGATGAAACCTTTATCCAATATTTTCACATCCTTGATTTGCGTGCTTTGTTTCCTTGTTTTGCTTTTATATTAGTTTAGTTACATAAAAATCAGAAAATCCCCCCATTGTTTTATATATGAAACCGAAACATATTGACAACCTAAGTCCTATCTGTGGGAACGATCCTTTCTTGCCCTTGTTATATAATATATTTGAGTAGTAAGAAAGTAATATTATTATTGACGCATACGAAAATGATCAAATTTTGGCGCCGCTGCCGGGGAGGCAGCAGGTTTTTATTTGTTTTTTGGTTTCTTATTTTTGTTTTAGTTTTTCTTATTTTCTGGTTTTTAACTTTGTTTTGAGAACTCTTGTTTCAGGTACTTATTATGGAAGGAGCATATTGGAACAACGGATACGGTTTTTAACCTCCTCAACACTATGACAATTGCCCACCAACTTTGGGATACAATCAAAACCAGTTTATTGGCTATGATGCATATCCTACAGAACTTTATGGTGATTTCATACATATCAACAAAAACCTTGTAGTGGGTATGTAAGTCAAGCACCAAAGAGGGACAATTCTAATTCCAATTGGATTTATTCAAGTTGTATGCAAGTTATGAATGGATTACAAGGATTGCAACAAAGACTAGACCAACTTGACCGTGGTAGAGAGAACGTCGCACAAACTAATTTCTGCAACACTTTTTCTTACCCGACTCTAGGTCGTAGTTATGATCATTCACCCATTCAAAGGGAAGAGTCATGGGATAGATAACCTATTGTAGTCAATGGTGGTAAGCATGTGAACGTCAAGAAACTTGCACAAAAACTATACAAGTTGGAAGATGATGGATCCTCGGAAGAGCTTGTCAATGAAATTAGTAGGACCATTCGTATGGAACTTAAACGGCGTTGTGATATAGGTTGGGAAACCGACGACGATTCTTATTACGGTGAGTCTGAAAATGAAGACGAAGATGAGTATGTTGAGAATGAGAGCGATATGACCAATATTGTTGAAAACCCGATTGAGCTTGCAAATGATTGTAATGATGATGTTTGTGTCGAGACTTTGGTTAAGGCAGAAACGGTCGAAGAACGGTTGCAAGGTTTGATAGAGGACCACGATATAAAAGAGGTGAATAATTCACTTGAATTTTTCAAGGATGAGGATATCATGATACAAGAGATTGTGCAAGGTTTGTCTAACCTTTTGTATATTGTTTCTTCTACTTTACCTCTTATTGGCTTGAATGTATGTGAAAAAGCGGGGGTACAACAACCACACTCAATATTTCGCTTAGCAATATGTATGGACAAACTCCAATATACTTTCTAGAGAATCAACTAGATAGTCAGACTCAATCTAGATAAAAAGTATATCAAAGAGTTTATATCTCAATCTCTCGATTTGATATATACTCAAGCAAATAGAAATCTGCGAGTCTTTATCAAATACTAGAGAGATAACTTGGATGGTACCAAAGACCAATATCCAAGTCTCAATCAATTTAAATAACAACCAAAAGGTCGGATATTCTAATTGATTGAAAAATGCACAACCTGTGATATTTCAATTATATAAACAAATATAATGCGGAAATAGAAATAATACAGACACCAGAATTTTGTTAACGAGGAAACCACAAATGCAGAAAAACCCCGGGACCTAGTCCAGATTGAACACACATTGTAATAAGCCGCTACAGACACTAACCTACTCCAAACTAACTTCGATCTGGACTTTAGTTGAACCCAAATCAATCCCACACTGATCCAAGGTACAGTTATGCTCCTACCCTCTGATCCCAGCAGGATGCTACATACTTGATTCCCTTAGATGATCTCACCCACAACTAAGAGTTGCTACGAACCAACGTCGAAGACTTTAATAAACAAAACTGTATCACACCGAAAAGTCTACGGTAATAGATAAATCCGTCTCCCACGAAGATACCTACGAGTTTTATTCCGTATTTTGATAAATCAAGGTGAACAGAAACCAATCGATAAACCAGACTTATATTCCCGAAGAACATCATAGTATTATCAATCACCTCACAATAATCTTAATCAACGCAGCGAAAAAAGATATTGTGGAATCACAAACGATGAGACGAAGTGTTTGTGATTACTTTTCTATCTTGCCTATCGGAGATATAAATCTCAAGCCAATTATTACAATTCTACTCAAAACGATAGAAACAAAAAGTTCAGATCACACAACTACAAGAAAAGTAGTATCGGTCTGGGTTCACAATCCCAGTGAAGTCTTTAGTCGTTAACCTGGTTTAGAAGAAGAAACCAAAGGTTAAAGGAGAATCGACTCTAGCTTAGCACAACTAGTATCACACGTAATGTTTGGGGATTAGGTTTCCCAGTTGCTAGAGTTCTCCCTAATATAGTCTTTCAAATCAGGGTTTTAGCTTGGTAACAAAGCATTCAATATCCACCGTTAGATGAAAACCTGATTAGATTCAAGATAATATTTCTCAACCGTTGGATGGAAACCTTCGCTAGTTACACACAAATGAAATGTCCAATTTTGGGTTTATGTAACCGTTCCCAAACATTAACATTTGTTGGTTCAACAATAGTTAACCAAATGGTTAGACATATGATCACTTTCATATCCACCATATTCTTCTTCACCATAACTAGTTCAAATGACTCAAATGAACTAGTTAGAGAGTTGTTCAATTGCTTAGATCTTATGTAGCGAAAACGGTTTGATTCACTCGAATCGTTTCATGAACTTTATAGCCACGGTTTGCAAAAGCATTCCTTAGTTTATATAAACATGAGTTCAAGAACAACCAATTTTAGATATAACCTTCTCAAGTTCTCGGACTGGGTTCGCAGAGTTAAGCTCACGGAAGGAGTTCACAAACTCCAGCATAAATTCTCGGGTCGAGAACTTCCGTCATTTCGTGAACTGAGTTCGCGGACTTGGCTCACGCCACATTCCGTTTCTCTTGATCAACAAAATTCGCAAACTTTGGTTCAAGGAATAAGGACTTATACACATATGTGTTTCCACAACAATGCTTATATCCTACCGATGGTTATGTAATCTAAACTCTCATTTCAATCATTGAAACATTCTCAGAGGACGTTATATAGTCGTTATTCACAGACCATTTTTCGTCAGAGTAATTTCCAAAGTGATTGAAACATAACATGACATTCGTCACTAGGTAAAGATGAATTTGGCTAAATCGAAAGCTTACCAACACATATTTCGAGAAATAGATAGGCGGGTTAAACTCGGCTCGAAATAGAAAATGTGTATAATGAAAGTCTATATATCAAAACGACTTTTGTCTGAAGAATAGGAAATAGAGTAAATAGACTTTTGAGTGACAAATAAGTTCAAGTCTCCACATACCTTTTAGTCGATGAAGTTCCACTAGTTCCTTGAGTATTCCTTCGTCTTGTATGATGATTGTCATGGAGTCTTGAGCTCAACTACACTTTCTATCCTAGTCTGAGACCTTTAGCTATTATAGGTTAGAAATCAAGACTTATAGTTTTGATCACTAACATTGACAAACATGCTTGAGATAGCAACGCATGTGAGTTCGAACGAATAATGCTCTAACAATCTCCCCCTTTGTCAATTTTAGTGACAAAACTATTAATACATATGGAATACAAAAAATAAATAAATTAACTTTTGTAGCTCCTATTCCACATGCCTAATCTTCAACATTACTCGAAATCTTCGTCACTTCCAAGTACTCCAATGATCCCATCATCATTGTTGAAAATTCTTAGCTATAACAACAAGAAAACAATAGTTCTCAATCATTGTTATACAGTGTCATAGTATCATTACACAGCGTGAAAGTCCAATTGTATCACAACTTCAACAACAATACTATGGTGATGTGTATCACTCCCCCTTAGTCAATACTCCATCTCACATGGAAACCGCTCCCCCTTACATAATGATCCGAAAACTATATGTATTTGTAGTGTGAACTACATATTAATTCTCCCCCCTTTTATCAATAAAATTGGCAAAGGTACAAGAAAGGGATCCTATGAAATTTCCGAAAGAGACATTTCATGACCAAAGAAAGCAAAAGTATATCATCTTATTTAGATGCAATCATAAAGACGAAGATAAATGCATTCATCAAGGAGTTTAAAGATACAAGATAACCCCTTTAATATTCCACATCCGCACTCCCCACAAAGATTTGGCAATTAAGTGCAAGTTCATTTAAGAACTCTCCCCCATAGTATGTCATTCCCGAAAGAACAACAAGAGCGAACTTAATTTCAAAAGAAAAGAAGGATTTCTTTAGACATAACAAATCACATACAAGTATGAATTTGAATCCAAAATACTCAATTAAATTAACCACAAGAGAATCATGATTAATTTAATCGAAAAATGCTCAACATAAGTGAACTTATGGAGACTAAAAAAGATACAATTAGATTAATCACAAGTGAACTCATAATTAATCTAATCGAAATACACAACCAAACTAATCATAAAAGTAATCAATTTAATTGGTCATGCTCGTCATAAGAAAACTTACGGAGCAACAACTAAATAACTAAACAAGATGATTAATTTAGTTGAATATGCTCGACATAAAGTACCTCACGGAACAACAACATATCTAATCATAAAAATAATCAACTTGGTCGTTTAATGCTCAACATAAGGCACTTTACGGATCCTCACAATAATACATAAAAAAAGGATCAGGGAAGATCAATTACTGCGGAATACACAAGGATTCATTCTATTTTCCATCACTATTCGGATAACGACATTCAATAGACATAATCCTTGAAAACAAAAGATTTTAACCTATCTTCCAACAATAATTGAAAATACAGGCTTAACTTTTGTATTTGTCAAAAGTCCATTCATTCCTTTATCAACATATGAATATCGACTTACGAAAGGCTTTACTTTTGACAAGATATGGGACAATCATAGTTCACGGACACAAACACACATGTCCCATAAACAATTGCAATATATAAACCCATAAAGATTAATACTGCAAAAATCATCTTCCAAACAAATTTAGAATTTAAACCAATAAATCTAAAGACATGAAGATGAAAACGTTGGACATAGCTATGTGTAATCACAATAATGGCTATCCCAAACTTTAGTTATTCTTCTAAAAAAAATAAGAAAAATAGAATTCTCATCCGAAGACTTACTAGTCGTTGTAGATCTTTCTCAGAGCCTCTACTGAGAAATCCTTCTCATTATTGAAAAACCCATTGATTATGGGATCGTTCAATTCCTCCAAATCTTCAGAAATATCAGTTAACTCACTAAGTTCTCTTTTTAGTTCACGCAAGGTGTTCTTTAAAAGAGACAACATTTGTTCATAGTGGGCTATCTCTTCCAAAGACGAAACAATTTGAGATTTTAAATTGTTTCTTTTGTTGATGAAATCTTTCACCAAACCTCTGAAGTTATTATCAAGTTGATAAAAAGACAAGAGGCAGTTAGAGGAAGAACCTTCTCCACACTTTGTAGTCGTCACTTTCTTTACCCTTGAGGAAGAGATTCCTTTACACAGATACACATTAATTGCTTCGACTGCATCCCTGCTTGTGGTGCCTCTGGTTGCAGGAGCCATGAAACTGTATCTTTTTAGGGAAAAAAAAGAAGTCTACAAAAGTATTAAATAAACTTGTGAAATGTCTAAACCCTAGAAGAATAAGTCTTCCATAGTTTAAAGATTCAATATCTATATTGTTAGGAGATTTTTTCTTTAACAAAAATAAATACACTACTTGAGTCACAAAGACGCAAAACCCCATTTTCTCAAGTTAAAGATGAGGATGCGAACGTCTCTAGAATTAGACAGACACACTGTGAGCCAGACGCTCCCTTTGTTTACCAAGGCTTGTTGTATAAACAGATTTCCTACCTCTTCTGATTCTGGAAGCATTGGTTTTATGATACCCATGTTGATTATCCAGATTCATCTTTTGCATGTTCTTTTGCAGTCTGGAAATTGTTTTGTTGTTCCTCTTGAAACTCCAACACATGCTTTGAACATGATTTGCATTTCCACAAAACGAACAAATCAAGGATCATTTGTCTTGTTGAAGTGCCTTCTGTTTATCACAACCGTCAACCTTTATTTTTTCATGAATGGAAAAAACGAGGTTGACAATACCTGCAGTCTCGCTTTTAAATCCTAAACCATTTGTGTTTCCAAAGGATTTTTGACCAAATAACA
Source organism: Papaver somniferum (assembly GCF_003573695.1). NCBI lineage: Eukaryota > Viridiplantae > Streptophyta > Magnoliopsida > Ranunculales > Papaveraceae > Papaver > Papaver somniferum. Next base: position 107,474,775 of record NC_039367.1, on the reverse strand, counting down.
TTGCTGTGATTTTGTCAGAACTTCCAGATAATCTTTGTATATCATCCTTAAGAGTATCATTATGATTAATTTTCTATCTTGCCTATCGGAGATATAAATCTCAAGCCAATTATTACAATTCTACTCAAAACGATAGATACAACAAGATCAGATCACATAACTACAAGAAAAGTAGTATCGGTCTGGCTTCACAATCCCAATGAAGTGTTTAAGTCGTTAACCTGGTTTAGAAGAAGAAACCAAAGGTTAAAGGAGAATCGAATCTAGCTTAGCACAACTAGTATCACACGTAAGGTGTGGGGATTAGGTTTCCCAGTTGCTAGAGTTCTCCCTTATATAGTCTTGCAAATCAGGGTTTGCAATCAATGTTAGCTTGGTAACAAAGAATTCAATATCCACCGTTAGATGAAAACCTGATTAGATTCAAGCTAATATTTCTCAACCGTTGGATCGAAACCTTAGCTTGTTACACACAAATGAAATGTCCAATTTTGGGTTTATGTAACCGTTCCCAAACATTAACATTTGTTGGTTCAACAATAGTTAACCAAATGGTTAGCCATATGATCACTTTCATATCCACCATATTCTTCTTCACCATAACTAGTTCAAATGACTCAAATGAACTAGTTAGAGAGTTGTTCAATTGCTTAGATCTTATGTAACTACACAAGACACAAACGAAGCAAAAAAGATTCACTCGAATCGGTTCATGAACTTTATATCCATGGTTTGCAAAAGCATTCCTTAGTTTATATAAACATGAGTTCAAGAACAACCGATTTTAGATATAACCTTCCCAAGTTCGCGGACTGGGTTCGTGGAGTTAAGCTCACGGAAGGAGTTCATAAACTCCAGCAGAAATTCTCGGGTCGAGAACTTCCGCCAGTTCGCGGACTTGGCTCACGCCACATTCCATTTCTCTTGATCAACAAAGTTCGCAAACTTTGGTTTAAGGAATAAGGACTTATACATATATGTGTTTCCACAACAATGCTATATAATCTAAACTCTCATTTCAATCATTGAAACATTCTCAAAGGACGTTATATAGTCGTTATTCACATACCATTTTTCGTCGGAGCAATTTCCAAAGTGATTGAAACATAACATGACATTCGTCACTAGGTAAAGATGAATTTGGATAAAGCGAAAGCTTACCAACACATATTTCGAGAAATAGATAGGCGAGTTAAACTCGGCTCGAAATAGAAAATGTGTATAATGAAAGTCTATATATCAAAACGACTTTTGTCTCAAGAATAGGAGATAGAGTAAATAGAGTTTTGAGTGACAGATAAGTTCAAGTCTCCACATACCTTTTAGTCGATGAAGTTCCACCAGTTCCTTGAGTAGTCCTTCGTCTTGTATGATGATTGCCATGGAGTCTTGAGCTCAACTACACTTTCTATCCTAGTCCGAGACCTTTAGCTATAATAGGCTAGAAATCAAGACTTATAGTTTTGATCACTAACATTGAGAAACATGCTTGAGATAGCAACGCGTGCGAGTGTGACCGAGCAATGCTCTAACAATATGTGCCTCGATAGTATTGTTGAATGACTTTGTTTCTCGATATCCTACATTAGAGATACTTAATTCTCATACTATGCAGGTTTTGGAACAGGAAACCGTAGAAGTTCCTGATTTCTAGTGTTATTTTGATGTTATTTTTTCATACTTAATTTTCCTCTTTGTGTTATTTTTTTTTTTGTGTTTAGGAGATTATTTTATGAGTTTGTAGTGCTATTTGGATGTTATTTTTTCTCCGGGGTGGGGAGGCCTTGAGCCTCCTATTTTATAATTCTTGTAACTACGTTTTTTTTGCTTTAATAAACCATTTTGACCTAGCAAAAAAAAAAGAAAAAAAAAAGCTGATTTTTATATTTTTTATACACTTCCAAGTGTGGACAAGAATAAGTGTGGGGGAAACTTTTATTAGTAAATAGCTTCGTTTCTGTTTTATATTACTAATATTTGTGTGAACCGAGTGTTTTCAAAACATGTTCTATCGGTGGATCCCCAACTTTTCAGATTATTAGTGTATGGGGAATTTGTCTTGCAAGTCGGGCAGATGACTTTAAACCAAGCGCTAAGCGGGAGGCAACCCACTGGTTTCGTATTTATTACCTTTCGTTTTGATATAGGAAAAACTCCAACTTTTAGAGATTTTTGAAAATTTAGAATGAACACTAGCCTTTCTAAGTAGATGGAATTTTTTCTTGACGATGAGGTATATATTGGCTGAGTTGGGATTAGATGCCAACTAAATAGCTTGTTTAGTGTTTATCCTCTATCGTTCAGAAGTAGCTTTGAGTTGGAGTATCAGTTTTATAATTATATTCCTATATTTTGTTTATTTTTATTTTTACGCATTTTATCTTTATTTTCTCATTTTGTATATCATGTTAGGAATTTCCCACTTTAAATTTTACTTTGAATGACTAATTTTACATTGAGGACAATGTAAAGTTTAAGTGTGGGGAGTGTTTCTCATATAAAGTTTTTACCTTGTTATATATGATAAAACAAAAAACAAAAAAATACTCCCAAGTCTAGAAACTTGTGCGTTGCACTAATGGAAACATCATGGTTGTAGGAGTTGAGGGACCTATTAATAAAGTCTATTTATAAAAGGACAGGGCTCAGGTGTTAGAAATAACATGATAGTTGTCACCATATCTTGGAGTCGTCACCATATCACCTTCTGTTTTTATTTTTGCAAACTTTTTGTTTCTCTAAGTTATTTAGTGGGGCACCAACATCGAATTGTTATCACTACTAGGATGAAGTAGAGTGATTGAGTTACTAAAAAAAAAAAAGACCAGACCAAACCAATTAGACCAATCGGAATAAAAATATATTGACACTTTGATAGCAATATATGTGTGTTCACCCTGTCTTCGTCGCCTAAACAAGCGTCGAATGCAGGATCTGAAAAACCGGGGGTCTAACAGCCACTCCCAATATTTCGTTTAGGAAATCTGTATGGACTAACTCCAATATAATTCCAAGAAAATCAACTAGACAGTCATACTCAATCAAGGAAATATATCCAAGAGTTGTATCTTTGTTTCTCAATGTAATCAGCAAATCAAACAGATGGAATCATTGAGCCTGATTATTATGAGAAACAACCTGAACGGTACCAAAGACCAATGTTCAAGTGTCAATCAATTTCAATCAACAACCAAAGGTTGGATTTACCAATTGATTGAACTACGCACAATCTGTGATATTTCAATTATATAAACAAATATAATGCGGAAAAAAAATAACACAGACACCAAAAGTTTTATTAACGAGGAAACCGCAACTGCAGAAAAACCCCGGGACCTAGTCCAGATTTGAATACCACACTGTATTAAGCCGCTACAGACTCTATCCTACTACAAGTTAACAATTCGAACTGGAATGTAGTTGATCCCTAACCAATCTCACACTGATTTAGGTACAGTCACGTTCCTTACGCATCTTGAACCACGTCGAATTCTGCGCACTTGATTCCCTCAGCTGATCTCACCCACAACTAAGATTTTCTACGACCTAAAGTCGAAGACTTGATAAACAAATATGTCTCATATAGAAAAGTCTATTGAATAGATAAGTCTGTCTCCCACAGAAATACCTACGAGTTTTTGTTCTGTCTTTTGATAAATCAAGGTGAACATGAACCAATTGATACACCGGACTTATATTCCCGAAAAAAACCTACTAATATCAATCACCTCACAATAATCTTAATCGTATGGAAGCGAAACAACATATTGTGGAATTACAAACGATGAGACGAAGATGTTTGTGACTACTTTTTATTTTACCTATCAGAGATTAAATCTCGAGCAAATCTTAGGGAAAATAGTATTCAATATGATAGAACAAAGTAAGATCAAAACACGCAACTACAGAGAAACTAGTTGGTTCTGGATTCAAAATCCCAATGAAGTCTATAAGTAGTTAACCTATAATGGTTTTAGGAAAAACCTAGGTTAAAGGATAATTTACTCTAGTCGTAACTAATATCACACAGGAGGTGTGGGGATTAGGTTTCCCAGTTGCTCGAGTTCTCCCTTATATAGTCTTCAAATCAGGGTTTGCAATGAACGTTACCTTGGTAACAAAGCATTCAATATTCACCGTTAGATGAAAACCTGATTAGAGTCAAGCTAATATCTTTCAACTGTAAGATCGAACTTATCTTGTTATACACAAATGAAATGTGACTTCATTTAGATTGAGTAACCGTACCTAAACGTGTGCACATAGTTGGCTCAACAATAGTAAACCGAAGTTATCCATATGAACACTTTCATATCAACCTTGTTCATCTTAATCACAACTAGTTCAAATGACTCAACTGAAACTAGTTCTAGAGTTGTTCAATTGTTTATATTCTCATAGAAGTATACAAGACACAATTGAAGCAAAATTGATTTTGATTCACTCGAATCAATTCATGAACATTATAACCACAGTTTTCAAAAGATTGCATTCCTTATTATATAAATGTAGTTGTTCATAAACAAACCGATTTTAGAACTTAACTCACTCAAGTATGCAAACGAGTACGCATACTTAAGTAGCCGGACTTGGTATGGGTTTGCCAGTATGCGGACGGGTATGCATACTGTCGTACATGACCAAACTCAGTTGAATTTCCGGACTTGAACTTTTAAGCCGGTACTCATAAGAGTATGCATACTAAGTTCCCGGACTTCAACTATCAAACCAGTACGCATACGGGTATGCATACTATGGTTCCCAGACTTGGAATAACTTTCAACAGTTAGCATACAAGTATGCATACTATGCTATATCCAATCAATGTTTAATCATTTTAAACTCCATGTTAATCATTGAAACATTCTTGGAAGACGTAATAGCTGTCTCACACAAACTATTAGCTTCAAAGCAATTTTCAAGTGATCAATAGATCAATACGAAACATACCGAGTCTTTATCAAATGACGGTCTCACATAAATCTTGTAAGATGTTACCAGGCGATTTTCACATGATCATCTTTTGACATTCATCAAGAATAAAGATGAACTTGGTTAAAGTGAAAGGTTATCAACACATATTTCGAGAAATATGTAAGCGAGTTAAACTCAGCTCGAAATATCAAATGTGTAAAATATAAAGTCTGTATAGATATACGACTTTTGTCTCAATATGAGATAAAATAGAAATAGACTTCGGAGTGATAGATGAGTTCAAGTCTCCACATGCCATTTGTTGATGAAGTTCCACAAGCTCTCCTTAGTAGTTCTTCGTCTTCAATCGATGAACGTCGTGAAGTCTAAAGCTCAACTACACATTTTATCCTAATCCGTGACATAGATATAAGTAGACTAGAAATCAATACTTATAGTTTTGGCAACTAAACTTGACAAACAAGCTTGAGATAGCAATGCTTACGAGTTCGACCGAGTAGTGATCTAACAATCTCCCCCTTTGTCAATTTTATTTACAAAACTATCAATACATATGGATTACAAAATAAATAGACTTTGTAGCTTCTTTTACAAATGTTTGATTTCCTTGGTTCTTCAAAAATACTCGAAATCTTCGTCACTTCCAAGTACTCCAGTGATTCTGAATGTGTTCAACTCAGCATCATAGTTGTTGAAGATTCGTAGCCATAACAATAAGAAAGTAATTTGTTCTCAATCATTGTCATACAGTATCATAGTATTATCACACGACATCAAAGTCCAATTGTATCACAACTTTGACAATAATGCTACGGTGATATATATCACTCCCCCTTACATAATGAACCGTAAACCATATGTATTTGTAGTGTGAACTACACAATAATTCTCTCCCTTTTTGTCAATATAAATTAGCAAAGGTACAAAAACTAGTGGGATTATAATGAAATTCTCATAGAGATACTTCATGACTAAAAGAGAACATATCAACTTTGTTTCGATGATTTCACATAGTTAAAACTTAGTGTATTCATCAAGGAGTTCATTAAGATACAAAAAAACTCCTACAATATTCCACAGACGTACTTCCCACAAAGATTTGGCAATTAAGCACAAGTTCAAAAAGAACTCTCCCCCATAAAATATCATTCCCGAAAGAACAACAAGAGCGACCTTACTTTCACAAGAAAAGAAGGATCTCTTTGGACATTTTGATACTAAACAAAAACAAACTACTACAACTAGAAAAAAATAAGAAATTGAAACAACACTTCACTGAAACTTCAAGCATTTATTGCCCAAAAGATATTGATAGATCTAGGGGCAATACAACAGCGAGAAATATAATGAACCAAAACAACACCAACAGACTGCCGTAAGTGTTGAAACGTAGCAGTGTCTAGAGGTTCGGTGAGAATATTAGCCAATTATTGTTCGGAAGGCACAAATTCCATACTAATGATATCATTTTCATAGAGATCTCTAATAAAATGATACCTGATGTCAATGTGCTTAGTTCTTGAGTTCTCAATAGGATTCTCAGTCATGCGAATTGCGCTAGAGTTATCACAAAAGATTTTCATTATTCCAGTGTCAATTCCATAATCAGCAAGCATTTGTTTCATCCATAGAAGTTGAGTACAACATGATCTTGTAGCAATGTATTCTGCTTCACATGTTGAGAGAGATTGTGAATTTTGTTTCTTGCTATGCCAAGCCACAAGATTCAGTCATATATAGTAGAAACCTCCAGATGTACTCTTTCTGTCTTCCACACATCCTACCCAGTCATCATCCGAATAGGTAGTAAGATCAGTGTTAGTATCAAAAGTATAAGAGAGACCATTACCCAATATTGTGTTGAATGTATCACATGATCCTTTTTGCAGTTGCAAGATGAGACTCCTTTGGGTTAGCCTGAAATCTAGCACAACAACCAACACTAAAAGCAATTTCAGGTCTAGTAGTTGTTAGATATAAAAGGCTTCCAATGATAGATCGATAAAGCTTTTGATCCACACTTACTGCTTTCTCATCTCGATATAGTTTACCAGTGGTGGGCATAGGAGTTAGTTTTCGAGTTGACTTATCAAGACCGAACCTTGTCACAAGATCTTTAGCATATTTTTCTTGAGATAAATAAATTTCATCCTTATGTTGTTGAATCTGTAATCCTAAAAAGAATTTTAATTCACCAACATTGCTCATTTCAAACTCCTTAGCAAGAGAGCCTTGGAAATCTTTTGCAAGTTTCTCAGAAGTTGATCCATAGATGATATCATCTACATAAACTTGAGAAATGACAACATCCTTCCCACTCCATTTGGTAAACAATATTTTATCAGCTCCACCTCTCGAAAAACCTTTCCTAAGAAGAGAAGTAGTTAGTGTTTTGAACCAGACACGAGGTGCTTGTTTTAACCCATATAATGCCTTTTTGAGCTTAAGGACATGATCTGGGAAATCAGGATTTTCAAATCCCTTAGGTTGAGCGGCATAGACCTCTTCCTTTAAATTTCCGTTTAGGAATGCGGATTTTATGTCCATTTGAAACAGCTTAACCTTAAGAAAACAAGCATGAGATAATAACAAACGAATGGACTCAAGGCGTGCCACAGGAGCAAAGGTTTCGTCAAAATCGATACCTTCAATCTGTGAATATCCCTGAGCGACAAGTCTGGCTTTGTTTCTGACAATGGTCTGATATTCATCAGACTTGTTCTTGAATATCCATTTGGTACCAAAAATATTGATATTGGAGGGACAAAGTACAAGCTCCCATACATCTTGTCTTTGAAAATGATTTAACTCTTCATGCATTGCATTCACCCAAAATGGATCACTAAGAGCTTCATCAATATTTTTCGGTTCTACTTACGATAGATAACAACCAAAATTGCAAATATTTTTAAGTTGTCCTCTCGTCTTAGTTGTATAATCCTTTCCTCCAATGATACTGTTAGTATCATGATTCCTTTGAACCCAGAGGTGCCGAGGAGGAACACGTTCTTGTTCAACAAGAATAGTCTGGTTAGGGATTTTCTCCTCGTCATTAGAAATGTGAGGATCAGCAACTGTTGGAACAACTTCTACTGATTCTGGAATTTCCTTGACTTTCTCAATTTTCTCAGTTGGAGGAAATTCAGCAGGAGAGCTATCATGACGAAAATTTCTTAGATCGTCGATGATGCCATTTGCATATTCCATGATAACTTGGCTTCCGAGATTAAAAACTTGAAAACCACGACTATCATATGAATAGCCAAGAAAGATACCTTCATCTCTTTTAGAATCCCTTTATGTTCTCGATATTTCATAATGTAGCACTTACTTCCAAACACTATGAGATAGTGTAGGTTGGGTTTCTTACCATACCAAAACTCATAAGGAGTATTTAGGGTTGACCTTAGGTAGACACGGTTGATCAAATAGCATGTTGTGAAAACAACTTCTCCCCAAAACTTCAACGATAAGTTTTTGTTATGGAGCATTACCCTTGCCACTTCCTGAATGTTCCTATTCTTCCTTTCTGCAACTCCACTTGTTGTGGAGTAATAGGTAGTGAGTATTGTTGAATAATCCCCAGTTTGTCACCAAATTCAAACACCTTGGTGTATTTGAAATCAGTTCCACAGTCACTTCTATTTTCTTTAGCTTGCGACCTTGTTCGTTCTGGATTCTATTAACAATAATCTTGAATTCATCAAGGGTTTCATTCTTATGAGACAAAAAAGTCACCCAAGTGAATCTGGTGTGATCATCTACCATAACTAAAGCATACTTCTTCCCAACAACAATAGGTTATTAAATAGGACCGAAGAGATCCATATGAATTAAATCAAGTTGAGCTTTAGTGAGGATATCTCGAGATGATTTATGTGGAACTTTCGTTTGTTTACCCTTTTGACAGGCACCACAAACACCCTCAATCTTGGCATTCATTTTGGGAACACCTCTAACAAGTTCTTTGTTTATGATCTTAGTTAGAAGGCGGTAATTGATGTGACCAAAATGTTCACGCCAAAGATGAGTAGATTCCACCTTAGTCAAATTGCAACAATTGCTAAACTGAGTATCTAAAAGATAATAGTTATTTTTACCACGAGTTCCCTGAAAAATTACTTTTCCAGTTTTGTCTACAATGTCACATCCATTCGCATTGAAGACAACTTTATGGCCTTTGTCACAAATTTGACTAACAAAATGAAGATTAGCAGTCATACCTTTAACGTATACTACATCATGAATTTCAGGAACCCCATGCAGTTTGATCGTCCCCTTCTTTCTTATGTAGCAACAACTCCCATCTCCAAAAGTTACTGGTCCTCCTTCAAAGTCGTTTGAGTTCATAAACCACGAAAGATCTCTAGTCATATGTCGGCTACATCCACTATCAAGAAACCATTTAAAGGGTGATGTTTTAGAGCAAAAGCTCTCATACTAACACTACTAACCCGATTGGGTTTTATTGTTAGAATTGTACACCTTTTGATAGAAAAAAAAAACGTTTGCTCAACTTTCTTGTGAAGATTACTAGCAACCTTTAGATTTTCTTGAAGTCAATACATGTATGCTGAAAATGATTATGAAACCACAAAACATATATGAATCCACATCAACAAACTCATCTGAGAGGTTCTGAGTTACATCAGGTTTCAAAAAGCCTAAACCTCGCTTATCTCCTGACTTTCGACAATTCTTCATGGAAGAATGAAAGGAGTTATTCATATCCATAGAAGTGACTTTGACATAATTCAAATCCTTATAATTTGCAATATCTGCAACAGGATCATAATTGATCCGGATTTGTTCATCCAACTTCTTCTGGAGAATAATTAGCTCTTTAGAACGTTCTCGAAGATCGGAGTTTTTGATATAGATTTCGCAATGAATACCATCAACTTTCCTTATCAATCGTTGTTTTTCTCGACAAAGATTTATGATGATTTTTTCTAGATCAAAGCACTTAACCTCATCGAAGGTTTCTAGAACACACTCGGAGTTGAGAATATCTAATTCTAGTGAAGCGTTTATGGAGATAGCACTACTGTACATAGAGTTAGAATGCTACAAACATGGACTTATGAGGTCTTAAACGTGTTTTCCTGCTCTGATACCAATTGAAAAACCGGGGGTCTAGCAACCACACCCAATATTTTGTTTATGCAATCTTTATGGACTAACTCCAATATATTTCCAAGAGAATCAACTAGACAGTCAGACTCAATCAAGGAAAATACATCCAACAGTTATATCTCAATGTCTCAAATCAATCTGCAATCGAACAGATAGAAATCTGTGAGCCGGATTAATATGAGAAATAACTTGGATGGTACCAGAGACCAATATCGAAGCGTCAATCAATTTCAATCAACAACCAAAGGTTGGATTCACCAATTGACTGAACTACGCACAACCTATGATATTTCAATTATATAAAAATATAATGCGGAAAAGAAATAACACAGACACCAGTAATTTTGTTAACGAGGAAACCGCAAATGCAGAAAAACCTCGGGACCTAGTCCAGATTTTGTTAAGCCGCTACAGACTCTAGCCTACTACAAGTTAACTTCGGACTGGAATGTAGTTGATCCCTAACCAATCTCACACTGATTAAGGTGCAGTCGCGTTCCTTAGGTACGCATACCCAAGCTGGTTAATTCTCAAATCGGTTGTTCATGAACTTAAAACAATAATTTATAAGGAATGCAATCTTTGCAAACCGTGGCTATATTGTTCATTCATTGATTCAAGTGAATCAACCCGATTTTGTTTCAATTGTGTCTATGAATAAAGACCTAAGCAATGGAACAACTCTTGAACTAGTTCTTATGAGTCATTTGAACTAGTTATGAGAAAGATGAATACGGTTAATATGAAAGTACTCATATGGCTAACCATTGGTTAAGTATTTGTGAACCAACTAAGTGTACATGTTTAGGTACGGTTACTCAAACCTAAATGAATACATTTCATTTGTGTGTGACAAGCTAAGTTTCGATCTAATGGTTGAAAGATATTAGCTTGGAGAAATCAGGTTTTTCACCAAACGGTGAATATTGAATGCTTTGTTACCAAGGTAACTTGGATTGCAAGCCCTTATTTGAAAACTATATAAAGGAGACATCTAGCAATTGGAAAAACTAATCCACACACCTCCTGTGTGATACTAGTTGGTTTTGCTAGAGTGTATTCTCCTTTACCGTAGGTTTGTTCTCGAGACCCTGTCGGTTAACGACTGAAAGACTTCAATAGGATTGTGAAGCCAGACGAAACTACTTTCTTGTAGTTGAGCGATCTGATCTTGCCATTTTCTATCGTAGGAGTTCAATTGAATAATTGACTTGATATTATATCTCCGATAGGGAAAGATAAAAAGAAATCACAAACATCTTCGTCTCATCGTTTGTGATTCCACAATATCTAGTTTCGCTACCATACGATTTAGATTATTGATAATTCTAGGCTGTTCTTCGGGAATATAAGTCCGGATTATCAATTAGTTCATGTTCACCTTGATTTATCAAAAGACGAAACAAAAACTCTTGGATATTTCTGTGGGAGACAGATTTATTCAACCCTATAGACTTTTCTGTGTGAGACAGATTTGTCTATCAAGTCTTCGACTTTGGGTCATAGCAACTCTTAGTTGTGGGTGAGATCATCTAAGGGAATCAAGTGCGTAGTATCCTGCTGGGATCAGAGATGTAAGGAGCGCAACTGTACCTTGAATCAGTGTGAGATTGATTAGGGTTCAACTACAGTCCAGATCGAAGTTAGTTTGTAGTAGGCTAGTGTCTGTATCGGCTTAATACAGTGTGGTGTTCAATCTGGACTAGGTCCCGGGGTTTTTCTGTATTTGCGGTTTCCTCGTTAACAAAATTTCTGGTGTCTGTGTTATTTCTATTCCGCATTATATTTCGTTATATAATTGAAATATCACAGGTTGTGCGTTGAGATCAAGCAATTATAATATCCATCCTTTGGTTGTTGATTTACATTGATTGACACTTGGATATTGGTCTTTGGTACCATCCAATTTTATCTCTCTAGTATTTGATAAAGACTCGCAGATTTCCATTTGCTTGAGTAAAGATCAAATCGAGAGATAGAGATATTAACTCCTTAATATACTTTTTATTAAGATTGAGTCTGACTGTCTAGTTGATTCTCTTAAAAGTATATTAGAGTTAGTCCATACAGATTACTAATCAAAATATTGGGTGAGGTTGTTGTACCCCCGCTTTTTCAATTGGTATCAGAGCAGGAAAACACGTTCAAGACCTTACCAGTCTGTGTTTGTAGCGATCTGACTCTATGGACAGAGGTGCTATTTCTATTAACGTACCACAAGTCTTCGATGGCTCTAATTACTTATGGTGGAAAATTGCTATGCGAGCTTTTCTTCAAACACGTGATTTTCAATCATGGGTATATGTAGTTAATGGATATGATGCTCCCGTTGTGGCAATAGGAAATGTAAACGTTCCAAAGAATATTGGTGATTACAGTCTTGCCGAGATACTTGCTGCAAAGAAAAATTCCTACGGTTTGAATGCCATCGTACATGCCATTACCCCAAATCTTCAGCACCATGTGTCAAACTGCACTGGGTCTAAAGATGCGTGGGATTTCTTAGAAACCGTATTCGAAGGTAATACCAGTTAAAAGGAAGCTAGGCTTAAAATCCTTAATTCCGATTGGGAAAACTTTCGTATGGCAGATGAAGATTCATTTGATGAGTTTAATCACAAAGTGCCTGAAATTGTTAATGCATCTTTTGCATTGGGTAAGACTATTCCTGAAAAGGACATTGTGCTGAAAATTCTCAGATCGCTGCCATCTAGATACAACTCTAAGAAGCATGCCATCGTTGAGGGAAATAACCTTGATAATCTCTCCAGAAATACACTGGTTGGGAAGCTTAAGATCTTTGATCACGAGCATTCATCCAAATCTAAGGATGTTGCGTTCAAAGCACTAAAAGACACAAAATTACTTGATAAAAGTAAAAAAAAAGTGTATATCTCTGAAGACGATCACTCTGAGACTGACTCATCAGATGAAGATCTTGACAAATCGGTCTCGATGATCATAAGACAGTTTAGAGATCTTTTATTGAAGAGAAGTAAACGGTTCTCCAGAGATAAGCCTAGAGCATCAGTCAAACCTCATAATCGTATTCCTCTTAAAAACAGGGACACTGATGAAACTGATGACGAGGATATGCCTCAGTACTTTAAGTGTAAGGATTTGGTCATTTTGCAAACGAGTGCCCAAATCGTAGAAAATACACTGGGAACAAAGGTCTTGCTGCGACACTTGATGAGATGTCTGTCAATTATGATTCCGATGAAGACAAAAAATCAAGTGTTGCTCTTCTATGTGAAAATATTGATTTTGATAATTGTAGCAATACATACATCAATCTTGATAATCTTTTAGAATAGAACCCAATCAAGATGGAAGAATCATTTGACCCCTCTGTTGGAAATTCTATGTTTAATATTTTAGGATCAACTATGTGCCTAGCAGCTTGCACATCTCGGGCGCCTGAACCGTATTATACGTTGACATGCTCCTATTGTTCTCTCAAAGGTCATGAGTTTTCAAAGTGTTTCAAATACAAACACAAGATGAGATATGTCAACAAGCTTCAGCGAAGAGCATATCGTCTAGCTACTAAGCTTAAACTCGCAGAGAAAACAACTAAGGTATGTAAGATCTTATCTTCCTCGAAGAGATTAGTTTCCAAAGACGGATATAGGCCATTAGAGAAGAAAACATTGTCTAAACATATGGAAAGGTAGGGTTCCATGAATTCCAACCAAAAGGATCATGGTGGACAAATTGTTGTTCACTACAACACAACTTGATTGTGTTGTCTTGTGCATCTTGTCTCATGTGCCTGTTCAAAAGAGACAAGATCTTGCACACCCCAGGCTTTAAAAAATAAAATTTTCTGTAGTTTTGTTTATAGCTTTGTGTGGTTTGGTTTGGAATTCCTCCATGTCACTTTTGATAGTGGAAGGGACCGGTTTTCCAAAAGAAGAGGGTTATTATCGACAATTCTACTATTTATAGGGTTGTGAGTTGGACGTGTACGAACCTGTTTAAAGGTTTCGAAACCCTACATTCCTTTTTCCTTCTCTGACACTCCTTATATCTTAAGACTGCTTGTTGAGGTTTGATTGTGAACTCCTCTCACAAAACCGTGCTTTCATGGATACTCCAAGCATCATGTCTTCTGATGGAAAGATATCAATATGATTGTTAAGCCATCAATCTCTAAGGAAAAAGAGAAATCTCAATTGCCTCCAACTTTAAAAAGAAAAAGAAGGAATGTGAGGAAGCCAAGAGTTGTTCTTCAAACTCTCAGAAGTTTTCTGATGTTCTTGAAGAGTTGAAGCTGGAAAGAAAAGAGATTCAGCAAATAAAGGCTTGTGTTTTAAGATCATTGAAAATTCAGAAGGCCCTGGTTCGACATCATCAACCAAGAAGGTTTATTGGTATTGACCCCTTCCTCCATGAACCATATGTTCCAATGGCTGTTGACGACAAGGAGTTCGGGAACCACAAGGAATTTTTCAAAGATCTTAATGTCTAGTGAAACTTCTTAAAAGAATTTTTATTCTTGTTTTTGTTTAAGAAGGATAACTAGGTTTGGATTAGCCATTATTGTGAGTATACATAGCTATGTCCAGCGTTTTCATCTTCATGTTTTTAGATTTATTTGTTTAAATTTTAAAGATTGATTTGGAAGATGATTTTTGCAGTATTAATATTTATGGTTTTATATATTACAATGTGCTATGGGATATGTGTGTTTGCATCCGTGAACTATTATTGTCCCATATAATGTCAAAAGTTATCTCGTTTATATGTCGATATGCATGTATTGATACAAGATCGATGAACTTTTGACAAACAAAAGTTAAGCCTATTATGTCATTTATTTATGGAAGATAGGTTAAAATCTTTTGTTTACAAGGATTATGTCTATTATATGTCATTGTGCAAATAGTGATGGAAAATAGAATGAATCCTTGTATATTCCGCAGTATTGATCTTCCCTGGTCCATATTTTATGTATATACTATGCGTCTCCATAAGTCTTCTTGTGTGAGCATTTCGAACTAGACTAATCATAGATTCGTTTATGGTTATTTTGGTTGTGTATTCCGATTAAGTTAATCATGAGTTCTTTTGTGGTTAGTTTAATTGAGAATTATGGATACAAAATCATTTTGTGGTTTTTGGTGTCTAAAGAAATCCTTCTTTTCTCGTAAAATTAAGGTCGCTCTTGTTGTTCTTTCGGGAATGACATCAAATGGGGGAGAGTTCTTTTGAACTTGCGCTTAATTGACATATCTTTGTGAGGAGTGCGGCTGTGGAATATTTGAGGAATTATCTTGTATCTTTATAAACTTCGTGATGAATGCATTTAGCTTCGGCTTTATGATTGCATCTAAACAAAGTTGATATGTACTTTTCTTTGGTCTTGAAGTGTCTCCATGAAAATTTTCATTAGGAACCCGTTTTCTTACCTTTGCCAATTTTATTGACAAAAAGGGGGAGAATTAATATGTAGTTCACACTACAAATACATATGGTTTTCGGATCATTATGTAAGGGGGAGTCATGTTGAGAAGAATTATTGACTAAGGGGGAGTGATACATATCACCATAGTATTGTTGTCAAAGTTGTGACATGAGAACTTTGATGCTGTGTAATAATACTATGACACTGTATAACAATGATCGAGAGCTTTTGTTTTCTCATTGTTATGGCTACGGAACTTCAACAACTATGATGTTGAACTTACAACCTTTGGAATCATGGGAGTGCTTGGAAAAGACGAAGTTTTCAAGTAATGTTGAAGCGCCAAGGATATCAAGCATGTGGACGTGAAGCTACAAAGTTTTTATCTATTTTGTAATCCATATGTATTGATAGTTTTGCCACTAAAATTGACAAAAAGGGAGATTGTTAGAGCACTGCTCGGTCGAACTCGCATGCGTAGCTACATCAAGCATGTTTGTCAATATTAGTGATCAAAACTATAAGTCTTGATTTCTAGTTTACTTATGACTAAGTCTCGGTCTAGGATAGTTAAGTGCAGTTGAGACCAGACTCCATGGAGATCATCTTACGAAGACGAAGAACTACTCGAGGAATAAGTGGAACTTCATCCGACAAAAAGGTATGTGGAGACTTGAACTTTTCTGACACTCAAAAGTTTATTCTATCTCCTACTCTTGAGACAAAGTCGTATAAGTATGATAATTTTCATACATAAACATTTGTTATTTCGAGCCGAGTTTACTCGCGTATCTTTTTCTCGAAATATGTGTTGGTGAGCTTTTGCTTTAACCATTTTCATATTTACCCGTGACGCAAGTCATGAAGACGTTTCAATCTTGAAAATAGCTTTGACGACGATAGTCGTGAATAACGATTGTTATAACATTATAGAAGAATGTTTCAATGATTTAAATGTAGAGTTGAGATTACCAACTATGGATATAAGCATACGTTCACACATTAGTGTATAAATCCATGTGCCGGAAACCAAGTGCGTGCATATGTGTGCATGCGGTATTGGTGAAGGACACAGGTTGAGTACGTGTACCCATACGCGTACCTGTGGAAGTTTTCATACCCAAAATTTCTGCTGAGTTTGTAAGTTTGCAAACTAGTAAACCAGTCACCTTAGGTATGCATACCTGTACGCGTACCCAAGCTGGTTAATTCTCAAATCGGTTGTTCATGAACTTAAAAATTTATCAGGAATGCAATCTTTACCGTGGCTATATTGTTCATGAAATGATTCAAGTGAATCAAACCGATTTTGTTTCAATTGTGTCTATGAATAAATCCCTAAGCAATGAAACAACTCTTGAACTAGTTCTTATGAGTCATTTGAACTAGTTATGAGAAAGATGAATACGGTTAATATGAAAGTACTCATATGGCTAACCATTGGTTAAGTATTTTTGAACCAACTAAGTGTACACGTTTAGGTACGGTTACTCAAACCTAAATGAATACATTTCATTTGTGTGTGACAAGCTAAGTTTCGATCTAACAGTTGAAAGATATTAGCTTGGAGAAATAAGGTTTTTCATCTGACGGTGAATATTGAATGCATTGTTACCAAGGTAACTTGGATTGCAAACCCTGATTTGAATACTATATAAAGGAGACATCTAGCAATTGGAAAAACTAATCCCCACACCTCATGTGTGATGCTAGTTGGTTTTGCTAGAGTTGATTCTCCTTTAACCGTAGGTTTCTTCTCGATACCATGTCGGTTAACGACTGAAAGACTTCATTGGGAATGTGAAGCCAGACGAAACTACTTTCTTGTAGTTGAGCGATCTGATCTTGCCATTTTCTATAGTAGGAGTTCAATTGAATAATTGACTTGAGATTATATCTCCGATAGGGCAAGATAAAAAGAAATCACAAACATCTTCGTCTCATCGTTTGTGATTCCACAATATCTAGTTTCGCTACCATACGATTTAGATTACTGTGAGGTGATTGATAATACTAGGCTGTTCTTCGAGAATATAAGTTCGGGTTATCAATTAGTTCCTGTTCACCTTGATTTATCAAAAGACAGAACAAAAACTCTTGGGTATTTCTGTGGGAGACAAATTTATTCAATCCTATAGACTTTTCTGTGTGAGACGGATTTGTCTATCAAGTCTTCGACTTTGGGTCGTAGAAACTTTTAGTTGTGGGCGAGATCAGTTAAGAAAATCAAGTGCGTAGTATCCTGCTGGGATCAGAAACTTAAGGAGCGCAACTGTACCTTGAATCAGTGTGAGATTGATTAGGGTTCAACTACAGTACATACCGAAGTTAGGTTGTAGTAGGCCAGTGTCTGTAACGGCTTAATACAGTGTGGTGTTCAATATGGACTAGGTCCCGGGGTTTTTCTACATTTGCGGTTTCCTCGTTAACAAAATTTCTGGTGTATGTGTTATTTCTATTCCGCGTTATATAATTGAAATATCACAGGTTGTCCGTTGAGATCAATCAATTAGAATATCCAATCTTTGGTTGTTGATTTACATTGATTGACACTTGGATATTGGTCTTTGGTACCATCCAAGTTTATCTCTCTAGTATTTGATAAAGACTCGCATATTTCCATTTGCTTGAGTAAAGATAAAATCGAGAGATAGAGATATTAACTCCTTGATATACTTTTTATTAAGATTGAGTCTGACCGTCTAGTTGATTCTCTTAAAAGTATATTAGAGTTAGTTTATACAGATTGCTAATCGAAATATTGGGTGAGGTTGTTGTACCCCCGCTTTTTCAATACCTTTTGTTGATGAGGTTCCACAAGATCCCCTTAGTAGTTCTTCGTCTTCAATCGATGAACGCCGTGAAGTCTAAAGCTCAACTACACATTTTATTCTAATCCGAGACATATCTATAAGTAGACTAGAAATCAAGACTCATAGTTTTGGCAACTAAACTTGACAAACAAGTTTGAGATACCAACGCTTGCGAGTTCGACCGAGCAGTGCTCTAACAAGATCCATGGGAATTACCATGTTATCTGCTGACAAGAAGCATGCGCTTGGATCCAAACGATCTAATCGTGTTGTCAATTCGAAAATTAAAAAATTTGAATAAGAAAAAAAAAGTTTATTATTATTATTGTTTTAATAAAATCGATCATTGGTTCCCTTGTATATGCCAGCTGAACTGATCTAGAATTAAGATTATCGACCGCTGGTTCTCTTATATATGCCAGCTGTGTTGATACTAGAATTTCAGAGCAGTATTATTATTTTATTTTGGTAGTAACCTTCAGACAAATATGGGAAACACCGTTCACCTTAGTCAACATCGCAAACCATGTATTTCCATATCCATCTTCTTAATCTATTCATGTGATTGTGGTTAGTTAGATTCCGAGTATTGTGGTTTTGTTTGACTTTATGAGTAGAGCTCTGTCACTTATATATGAACTTGGATTCACATCAGGGTACTTCCTCGTGTAGTCATTGAGACTATGCCAATTAAGGAGATTTTTTAGTGTCGTTCTTAAATTTTTCACTGGTAACTGGAGTTGGAAATATAGATTTTTTGAGTATATCTCTTGTAAAACCCTCACGAGACTATAACTCGTCCACTAGGGATACCTAGGGATTTAAAGGCTTGTTATACATGCTAAGTGTAACCGTTACCTCAACGAAAGGGAGTTGTATGTTTTAGTATTAGTTTAATTTAGTTTTCTCGAGGAGTAGCAAAGTCTAAGTGTGAGGGAATTTGATAGGTGTCATAAAAACCTTGATTTATTATCTATTGGTTATGCTTTCTTTGTTATTTTTGTTGTAAATTATGTATCTTACGGTTGTTTTGAGTTCCTATGTGTTTTGAAGTCATATGACGTAAAAGGAGAAGTAATGGGGTCATGACATCAAGTGGCAACATTGGATGTCCGTGCACTCGAAATTAGCAATCACACAACTCTCCGAGGCATTAAAAAGAAGAATTTCGCAGGAAACTAACACTATGTTTGTTTACTCCTGACTCATCTGAGTCGTCTGGATCTGAGTCATCTGGATCTGAGTGAAATTACCTGACTCATCTGGATCTGACTCGATATGTTTGTTTTGAGTCAGATCTGACTCATCTGACTCAAAAAAATGTGAGTCAGTGGTTTGGTCCCGTGAGTCAGGGGTATTTTGTTACCTGACTCAAATGGGTCTGAGTCAAGGGTTATGTCTGAGTCATAGGTCGAGTCAGATCTGACTCAAAATGCAAAACAAACGGTCTGATTGCTGACTCGGCCCGAGTCAGAGGTTGACTCAGATCCAGACGCTGAGTCAGCTGCAAACAAACAAGATGTAACTGTCAGTCACAGCTGAATAAGGGTGCACACGGTACGGTTCGGCTCGGTTCTTGCGGAGGCCGAGTACCTGTACCTCCCTAGCCTCGGTTCCAAAATTTTGGACCGGTACCTGTACCTTGTACCTCGGTTCCGGTACAATTTGGTACACGTACGGTACCAGGTACGGTTCCGGTATCTGTCGGTACTTTTGTAAAAAAAAATCTTGTTCTTTATAATCAAAGATAGATGTAATATTAACAATCCAAAGCTAAATACATAGCAAGTAGACAGTAGCTGCAACACAGACATACACAATTACAAACAATAGTCTTAAGACTCTTAAGTAATTTGAATGAAGAAAAGAAGGACATTGCAAATAAAAGATGATTATTCGGCTATTCCAACTCCATGGCAGCACTGGTGGTGGCTATGATAGAACCATTGGAACTCTGCAAAAAAAAAATTAATAGCAGTTAGTAAGTAATTTGAACTAAAAACAACACTTTTAAGTATATAAGAACATACCAATCACCCAACTCAGAAATATATGAGCAAAAATGAAAGAAAAATGAGCAAGCATTTCTATAAAATGCAAATTTGAAAATCCGAAGAAGAGTTTACAGTTTAATACATAAAAGACCAACAAAGTACAAGATACTGCAAACAAAAATGCCTAACACTAATGGAATAAACTGAGACAGGCACCAATTCAAACATGATTTCAATTCACAATCCACAACAACAACAACCATTATCACTTTGCAGATTCAGGATGCCATTTGCATATAAAATACATAAGAAGATTACAAGCCAAAGTGCCAAACTACACACATGTTCATGAATCAGTAAGAGCAACTAGAACATCAACCAAATGCACAAGTCAGATAAGGAATGAGAGAGTCATGGTTTCCAAATTTGCACACACCATATTTGCAGGGAGTGAATGATACAAAGCAAAGCAGAAGTTTCAGTAAGCAACCATAGTAAAAATCTATCATAAAAGCATCATTTCACATTATTGTTTCAAGAAACTTACCGCCGGCACTAAACCGCGAGTAGAAACAATTACTAATCTCTTTTTTTTCTTCCTCCTTGGCTTGTACAGCAGATTCGCAAGCACCTTCTAAGCTCAAGAAAAAAAAACAGTTCACAGAAATATATATATTTACAAAACAAGGAAGTAAGTACCTTAAAGCTATTACTAACAACGAATTATTTAGTGGCGACAACTTTGTACTACAAATATCACAAAGCTACACTAGATAATACAAGTGTTAACTACAGACACAATTCTAATAAAGCAAAAATGGACATGATGCAACTTGAAAACAAAGAGCACACTCCACTTATATCCTTAAAATAGACAAGTTAAATTCATTTACAAATCTCAAGCTAAATAAAGTCATATACAGTTCCCCAACCAAACCTAAATCAAACCAAAGAAACCCTACACAATACAGGTAAATTTTTTTTAAATATTCTGAATTCCATTACAATATGGTTTTTAATGAATTTTCACATAAATTTTTTAATTAGCATCTCAAGTCACTGAATTAGAAATCCGAGGATCAAACAAACATAAATACCCTACAAAAATGAGAGATTTCACAGAAACAGAAGAAGATTTCACAGGAATCAATGAGAGATTTGATGAACTTACCCTTGATTAACAATTTCTGAGCTGGATGGTTCCTTGAATCCTTTCCCTTCGTCTTCTCCTTGGCGTGATATAACCCTATATCAAACCCTAAATTAAATTAATTCAATTCCAAGCAATTGGCCATCAAAAATCACAATAAACATAACGAATCAAGTTATGTGAATCACAATAAAACACAATAAATAAAGAATCAGTAAAATTGGAGAGAAAAAAAGCAAAAAAACTTACCCTTGGTTAACAATTTCTCCTTCTTCTTCTCGATCTAGAGGTGGTGTAAGTGTAACTGGTGTTCGTGGAGTTGAAGTCTAATGGAGAACAGAAGATTCAGAATAAAACTCTTCCCTGTAATTCTAATGGAGTTCTTCTCCTTCTCTGAGAGACGGAAAAAAGAAAGAAGAAAATAAGAAACCCTAGCCTTATGTTCTATATATATACCCCCTAAATCTAATGGCTATTATTAGTTTACTATCTCTAAATTTGATGGCTAGAATTCTTCGGTATATTCGGTCCGGGACGGTACGGGACTTAGGCAGGACCGTGTACCTGTACCTCATCAGCCTCGGTTCCTATTTTTTGGACCGGTACCTGTACCCCCTTCCTCGGTTCGGTACAAAAACAGGTACGGTTCCACCGGTTCCGGGACGGTCCGTCGGTCCGGCTCGGTTCCTGTGCACCCTTACAGCTGAATGAAGATTAAGGTGGCCCTTATCCTAACGCATGGGGTGCCAATAACCGTGCCATATATTTTGACCTTATCAACTGGGTCGAGAAGAAGAGATCATTTTTCTTCCCCAATTTCAGTCTGTTGCTTCTGTGAGAGAAGAGGGAGGCAGGGCTGGAGAGATTTTAACCTAAATCGAGAATGAGAAGATCGTGAGGAGTATTTACAAAGGATTTGGAAATTGGGGTTGTTCTCAGACTTCAAATTCAGAAAGAAGATGAGGTTGAAAACGAGGTGTTGCTGCTGGTGGAAGAGATCGATGGGTTTCATGGCTGCTGATGAGAGGATGGTTTTTTGACTGAAATTTGAGATTTGTTTGCAGTGGTGAGTGGTGATGAACAATGTAACTACAAATGTTGAATGCAGAACAAGAAGGGGCTGAGTTACTAGCAAGAAGAACTCGTGAGTGCCGTGGTCTGTTTGTGATGGTTTTGAAGCCGAGAGGAAGTGGTGACTGTCACTGATGCTACGGTATGAGTTAGGGCAAGTTTTGGTCGGAAAATTAACAGGCAACGATGGATGGCAACATCTGGTGCAGTTTGTTGCTGTTGCAGCTGTATGCAGGTGAAAATGGTTGTTACGATAAGTTATGGTGGAATGGAGATGTAATTTGGGTGAGAAGCAGATGGTGCTATTGCCTGTTGATTCATTATGTTTGAATAGTTAAAACGAACTGAATATGCACGGAACTCAAAGTACAAGGAAATCAGTCAAGCCGGTGTTTACAGTTTACTGTTGAAGTGGAGATGGACTAGAAGGAATTGCTGTGACTGAATGGGTTGGATTGAACAGATGCAAGTGCAAATGAAGCTACAGAAAGCTGAGGATGATGGTTGCTGTTGCAGTTGTAAGTATTGGCTGAGTAAGATGGTGGATGCCTGGGACCGAAAGGTGCTGTATTACAGTGATGACTTAACTGCAGCACTTGGAGTTGAAGTATATGATAATTTGTGTTTGCTGTGACAGTGTGGTTGAGCCGAGAAGGAGACGATGTTTATGTTTTGCTGGTGGTTGTCTGCTGGTGGAGATTAGAACCTGAAATAGAGAAGGGAGAAGGAATGTTGGTGCTGCAGTATGTATGAAATTGCTGGGAATGATTGCAGTGAATACGCAAGTCAGGTGAGAATAAGGATCTGAATTGTTGTTGCAGTTGGGATGAAGTGCAGTGGTAACGGTGCCGGTAGACGAGGTGTTGCAGGCTAAGCGTAAGAGATGGTGGATGATTTAAGTCAGGTGGTATGATGAGATTATGGAGATGTGAATGGATGGGGTTGAATCTGTTTTAAGAAGAGCATGAGTTTGTTGCTGCTAAATGTGGGATTGCAGTCAAGATTAGCTGAAATTGGTTGTGCTGGTGTTGGCCGAGACAACAGTTTAGGTTGTGAGGTTATTTGCCATGGTTCAATGTGTGAGTTGAGACTTGATGTGAACATGCCGTATCTTGTAGGTGCTGGAATAGCTTGTCAGTTTTGTGACTGACAAGCATATCAAGGAGTGGACCTGATGGGCTCTTTAATGGGCCTGCTCTAATTATTTTGGGCCAAGCTTCAGCCGAGCAAATATTAGCATGTGAAAACTACCACCGGACCTATTTCTCAGTTTTTCCCCACCCTCAAACCCACAGGCGCAGAACTTCAGGCGCGCACCCATTCCGTTGATAAAACTTTCTCTAACACCACCGATTTTTGAAATTAAGTTCTATGGTTTTTTTTTCCTTTAAAATGCGAAAGTCCGCTTTCCTTAGGGGAGAGAAAGAGAGATTTGAAGAGGAAATCAACAAATTACAACAGTGTTCGTAGAAAGAGCAGCAGCAGAAGCAAATCTATAACAACATTAGAGGAGGATTTTTTTCTTGTAAGAAACTAGGTTGAATTTTTTCTGATGCCCGTTTCAATTAATGGATTCAAGTTGTTGCTGTCAAGTTTGTTAAACTGAATTCCAAAAGGAAAGGAAGGAGAGATATTTGCCGGACATGGAATTGAAGACGAGTAGGAATCAGAAATTGGGTACCACTCCTTTTTGGATTTGGTCGAGAATTGATGAGTTTCCATTGATTTGGTGATGAAAGACGGTGATGCTGCGAATTAGAAGATTGGGGTTTGATGGTGTTTGAAGAAATAGAGAAGAAAGAGTTGAAGTTACTGTTGATGGTTTGGGGTTATAGAACCGGAAAGAAGAATTTTGTTGGATTTGTTTGAACCTTAAATAGTATAAGAAGACAGTGAAGAAGGTACGTTTGATGGTAGCCGTGAATGGTGTGCACGGAAACAGGTCAAGGAGTTGGTGTTGCTGCTGGTAAAAATGGAAGACACGGGTTTGTGTACCACCAGCAAAACCCGCAAGTGTTTGTTAAAAATACTGAATGAGTTTTGCAAAACTTGGCCATGATTTGGTTTATATACTGAAAAATGATTTTGCTAATATAACCGAACTATACATATTGCATTCGTCGTTCTGGTCTTCTAGTGCTCACATCCTTCGTGGTGTTGGCTTTATAGTGCATAGAAGGGATACAACCTGAGGACCACACCTTTAACAAACATTTTGGGTCTTCGGTTGGTCCTGCAGAGGCTGACTAATCAAAGCAAATGTTCTTTCATAGTACTAGTGATATTAAGGATTACAACGGTTAAGATGACGACTGCCAAGCTGCTGTTTTCTTTTCTTATCAAAGAGTACAAAGTTGTTTTCTTAGCTTCTGTAGTTGTTTTGCACAATTTTTGGATTTATTTATTAAATGTGAATTTGGTTTTTGTGTTTTGGTGTAGTGTTTGTTAGCATTAGAGAAGATTTCGGCCTATCAACTTTTATAGATTTCTTCTCTTCGAGTCTTCAGGTAAAGGAAGAAACCCCATTGGTTGTATTTTCTATTGATTTAACATTGAGTATTGCATTAGTAACGAAGCCATATCTTCTTTTGTTTTTGTTTATTTGTTAGTGACTTTCTTAAATTACAAACCGTTTATGGTCTTGAACCGGGTAGTATACAACGATCATTTATTCCTTTTTTTACAAATATTGTTCTCTGCTTTCTCAACTACAAATCAAAATTATATTAATGCCTTGCTAAACAATTCGTCTGAGAACCAACAATCTCTGTGGTTCGAACACGACTATATTACACTTCTTTATCTTTGATATTCTCAAAAGTGTGATCACTAAGGGTCAGATTCAAGGTCAGTCTAGTAATTCTCAGCCTCCCCCAGGTTTTGGTTATACAAAGAATTCTTCAGGTACAACCCAGTTCCATAACCCTTCTGAGAATAGAATGACTAGCTTAGAGGAATCTCTTAGTATATTAAGAAAGATCCAAGATATGTTAGCACAGAGCCAGGAAATATTAGTAAAGAGCCAGGTTAGTTTTCAACAAGAAATCGAACAAAATTTTCAAACTACTACCCAGACTCTTGCTAAGTTAGAACTTCAAGTAAGTCAAATATCTAAGACTTTAAGTGAGAGAGATAACGGAAGTTTCCCTAGTCAACCACAATCAAATCCTAGAGGAGTTCACCAAATATCTTTAGCTGGTGAGAAATCATCAAATCATGTGAATTCGATAACAACCCTTGGGAGCGGTAAAACGGTAGACAATAAGGTAGCCATGCCTAGTGGACATACTGTAGTTACACCTTCTACTTCCCAAGAGGAGGAACCCGTAGCTGAGGAAACTGAAACAATCTCTAAGAATTCCCAAGAAAGTCCTGATAGGACTACCTTTGTGCCTAGAGCCCCATATCCACAGTTATTATCCCCAACAAAGAAGGAGTCGACTTTCAATGAGATAATGTAAACCTTTAAGCAGGTGAACATCAAAATTCCGTTATTACAAGCAATTAGGAAAATGCATGCTTATGTCAAGTTCCTTAAATATCTTTGTACAAGAAAGCGTAAGCTTAATGTCCATAAGAAATCCTTTTAGCTGGTCAAGTAAGTTCAATTCTTCTGAACCAAACACCCCCTAAGTATAAGGATCCTGGATGCCCCAACATATCTTGTGTGATTGGTAATCATGTAGTTGATAAGGAATTTCTTGACTTAGGATCTAGTGTTAACTTACTCCCATACCATCTGTATACCCAGCTAGGTCTTGGTAAGTTGAAATCGACCAAAATGACACTTCAATTAGCTGATAGGTCTGTCAAAGTGCCTCGTGGTGTCATAGAAGATGCTCTTATTGAGGTTGATAGGTTCATATACCCAGTGGATTTTGTTTTTCTAGATACCCAGCATGTTCAGGACCCAAGTGCTCAAATACCGATGATTTTTGGTCACCCATTCTTAGCCACATCTAATGCTGTCATCAATTGTAGAACCAGACTTATGAACATATCTTTTGGTAATATGACTACTGAGCTAAATGTCTTTAATGTTATTAAGTCTTCTGAAATATACGATTTAGAAGTGGTGAACATGATTAGCACTTTAGCTTCTGATCCGTTAGCATGCAGTGTGTTTGATAATCCATTATTTGAGGAACCTTTTAGTGATTCGGAAGAGGTAAGCATGACGAACACCTTAGTGGATGAGCCTATGATAGATATTTTCTTTGATAATCCATTATACGATGATGTTGTTCGTTTAGATGACCAGACCCCAAAAGAAGTTAGTCATTGTGTTGACTTTATGGACCCTAAAATCCATCCTATAGATTTTGGTCCATTTGAGGATAGTGTTCACCATAAGTTTGGGGGTAATGATGATTCTGGTGATCGTCAACTATCCTTAATTGAAGTCCCTAACTTAGGACTCGAGCTTTGTGCCTCTAAGATATTACTTGAGTTTCTTCAAACTCTGCTACCCGATCCTCCCGATACTTTCCATGAGGAAATCCAGTTCTTGGAGACCTGTAATTTGACTGAACCTATTTTTCTAGACACTCGTACAGAGCCCAAAGGGAAACCCATACAAATCTAGTTGCCTTGAGAGAAGCCCTAGATAAGGTTGAGCTCCGTATGTTGTAACACCCGGTATTTTTATTATTTGAATTTTGGATGAAATTCTTTTAAAGCGTTTAATAATGCAAAACCCTGTATTTTTCTTAATATGATTTTCGCGCCTAAAACTCATCCGTAATATTTTGTTAGGACTGTAACTTAAAATTTAATTTTATAAAAATAAATATTTATTTTTAATTATGTTTATGATTGCCAAAATAAAATAAAATAATAAAGATGATTTTTAACTGTAGTGAATGTGTGCATTGTGGGGTGTAAATATATATCTTTACTAAATATATTTAGTGTCACTATCATATTATGTGTTTGAGGTGCATGTAGTTTAATACTGGGGTGTGTTTATAAAATAGTATGCCTCTTATCAAAATTTGAGTGGTAAATAATAGTTAACTATGGTTTTTTTTTTCCAAAACCGTGTGAGATGAAAAGAAAAAGAAAATGAGCCGTCACTTTCTTCATCTCCAACTTTTCTTCTTTTTGTCTTCTAGCACAAAACCCAAAACACTTTTAGCCATCACTTTCATCTCTCTTTCCTTCTACTTTTCTCTCTTTACCTTTTTCTTTAAGTAATAAAAAGAAAAACTAAACTATTAATCCTTCTTCTTCTTGGCAATTGTGCATGTCTTGTTTGGATTTGGATTGATTCAAGAGTTTGGGATTTGCTAAAAAGGTAGGGGGTTTCTACCTAATATCAATCAAAACCTATTTTAGCATTAAATTTATATTGATTTTCATACTAATAATAATCATGTTTGTTTTTAAATTCATTATGTTGTTTTTGTATATTGATTTATTTATGAAATTTTATATATTTATTACTAATCATTATTGATGAAATATTCTAGATTTTTATTTTAAGATTTGGTATAGTTAAAATTATTTTTCTATATTATTGGAAAAATTATACTAATGCATAATTATTGAGTTTTGATTCTGGCGAAAATGAATTTGATGCGTTATAGTATTAGTGATTGTAATTGAGTTTTGATTTATGATAGTGAATTTAATGTGTTAGATTATTTGTGAATGGAATAGAGTTTAGATTTGCAAAAGTGATTTCAATGCATTAGTGGATGGATCTTACTTTGATTAAGTCTTTGGATTCTAAACATGGTTTGGTGCGTGTAAGGATTAAATCCACTGATTTGAAATGAATTATAGGAAAATATGTATCTGTGTGCTGCTGAAATGCCATACCTTTATGACATCCCACCACTGGTGGCTACCCTGGGAAGACTGTTCGGGGAACAATAGTGGTTTGTTTACCGGAATAACTTTGACAACTAGATTAAGGATCTAGAATTTAAGTTTCAAGATTGTGATTAAGAAATAGTTTGTTTACCGGAATAACTTTGGCAATTTTAGATTAAGAAGCTAGAATTAAAGGTTGAAGGTTGTGAATAAGAAAAAGGCTAATTATTTTTGATTGAGAATGGCATAAGTATTATTTTGAATTTTTATGCATGGTTTTTAATTATCATATCGTCTGCATGTGTTTGATTATCGATGCACTCTATTATTTTTGGAAACTTCCTACTGGGTTGTGGTTTGCTCACCCATTTTCCTCCCTTTTCAAAAGAGAATGAAGAAACACTAATTGTAAAAGAAATTATTATCTATCACGGGGACTTGGCTTTCGCGTTTTGAATTAAATCGAGGTGTTAGTTTGGTTTCAACTGTGTACTTTTGATTTTATAATTTCTATTTTACTTTGTTTTGTAATTTTAAAAGTACTATTAATTCCATTTAAGAAACTTTATTGAGTTTGAATTTCATACTCCCTCCGTCCAAGTTTACTTGCT
Source organism: Papaver somniferum (assembly GCF_003573695.1). NCBI lineage: Eukaryota > Viridiplantae > Streptophyta > Magnoliopsida > Ranunculales > Papaveraceae > Papaver > Papaver somniferum. The sequence goes on along the minus strand of NC_039367.1, from coordinate 107,445,838 downwards.
TAATTTGGATTTTGCAAAAAATTGAAATAAATTCAAATTACTTCCACATACACCATCGATCTTTCAAATTGTTTGTTCAATATACTAGTTTTCATATCCTAGTTTTTGTTTCTTTCTTGATAATTAGAAAATTTTAATAGGAAATATACCAATTTTTTGGTACAAATTTGTTAAAAAAAACACAATTTAGGCAAGTAAAGTTGGACGGAGGGAGTATATTTTTATGTACTAAAATATTTTAGAATGAAAAGCCTGGTCCCATACGAGTGGCGTCCGGAAATTTGTACTTGCTAGCTGGATCGGACCCGACTCACATCCATTTCCGCTGGAAGTCCGAAAATCTGGGCTGTCACATATGTTCATTTTTCTAATCCAAGATGGTAGCTCTATATTTGTGTCAGCTCTATTTGGTTCCGAGGACCCGCATCTATTTCGGCTATTAGTATATGACTTTAGAAGGTGACAATACTTTTTGTGGTATTTGATGTCTGGCGGAAGACTTTAAACATAGCACTCCTTGGGAGGTAACCCTTATTCATGCGACACGGTAGTATTCTTCCTTTTTTTCCTTTCCTTCGAATGGTAACAGTTTCTCATTGTTCATGTTTTTAATTTCATCTTTAGAACATTGAGGACAATTTTAGATTTAAGTTTGGGGGTGCAGGAGAAACTTTTAGTTGCATTATAAACTCCAATGCCTAGAAATTTGTGCCAATTTAGGATAACACTAACTGATGTAAGTGGATGGAAGCATCTTGATTGTAGGAGTTGAGGTACCTGTTAGAGCATAGCTCAGTTAAACCCACCAAGCGTTGGTATGTCAAGTTTGGTTGTCATATTTTAGTGAACCAAAACTCATTTAAAGAGTCGCTTGATTATTTGCTAGAGTCAACTTCGTATAAGTTAGCTTGAAAGTATTAGGATATTAGACATTACAAGTATTACGTGAAGACTTGAAGAATGTGAAGAAGTAAGGAGCTACAACGACGACAACATCCTTCTACTTGAGGTTAGCAATATTTGACTTGAACTGTTTCATTCCCTAACGTATATTTCAAGTCGTGCATATTGAAAACATAACTGCGAAGCTGTGAATATTATACTCTAGTTAGACATAGTATTAAGGAATTACAATACGAAGTATAACGTCTATTTTTTGAACTTCGTATATAAGACATTGACATAATCGTATGAATGCTATTGTGATTATGTATGGGTATGGGTGAAGATTTTGTCCTAGGAAACAATGTTTTACATTCGTTTAAAGGAAGTAAATTCATAAACTTGTTTTGTGAATCGAAAGGGAAATCACTAGGCTTATTGATATTGTTATTTATTGCAAATCTTTTGAATTACCAATATGTGTGTTTAGTATAACCGCTCATAACTTGTTTATGTATCTTGGTAAAACTATTCACAAGGCCTAACTTTTGTATTGGTATGACTTTTATTAGTGAAACCGATCTTAAGTAATCACCTAAGATGGTGAAATCGATATCTTGAAATTGGTGTGACTAAATACTAGCCATTCGGCAACTGATCCTAGTAAGAGGTGTGACCGATCACAAGAGAGAGTGTAATTGATCCTTGTAAGAGATTTAACAAGTTTTAGTAAGTTGGTGTAACCGATCCCATAACTTGGTCAACCGATCACAAGTTTTACCATAAGAAGTGGTAACTGATCTTAGTACTTAGTTAGCCATTTTATGGTAACTAGTATAACCGATCCTAGTACCCACTTGGAGGTAGAACCGAAACTTTATGTTGAGGTAGAACCGTGAAACCCATTAATGGTGATTTGATAGGATAATCAATCACATAGTTCTTGGAAGTCAGATGAGCCAATTCTAAACTTGTTTGGAAGTGTGGCAAATCGGTTCCAAGAATGTAAATATGAAAAAGGATTTACAAAGTAAAGATGTCGAGATACTTTGAACATGTGCCATAACTCTTATCTTTTATTGTTCAAAGATATTCCTTAATAGCTAAAGGAGAATCCCGGATCGAAATAAATTGAGAATCTTTAATTAAAGTTTTTAGTTTCATATGCTTTTAATTTCCAACAATTAAAATGCATATCTTTAGAAAATAAAAATTAATAATGTGCATTTACTAGTTGCAGATTTTCTACTGAGATTTCGGTCAATATTTGGACAAAGCATTTCCAGGAATTATGAAAACCGTTTTTTCCCTTATTGCATATCTTTGAGAATATTCGGTTTTGGAAATTCCTTGGTGTCCAAACTTCCTTGTCTATAAATACTGAAGTTTGTATTTCAAGCAAACTAATCCTCATAGTCAGTAAAAATACCTAGTTGTGTTGTTACTGGTGGAGCCGTCTATTCGGAGAGGAAAGTACCCTAATTAGGCGAAATCTCTTACGACCGCTCGTTTTAAAAACTTCTTTGGTATTGGGAAGCTCTACGAGTACCGTTGGTGGGAAATTAGATAATTGCAGTTTATTATTAGTTTTCGATTGATTTGATTGAATTACGGTTGTTGAATTTTGATTGCACCTAGTTTGTTTATGCTTGAGAATCTTCTCTTCTGATATACGATTCACTCAAACTAGATCGAAGTTTCGACGGGGATCTTCAGAACTGTTTGTATATCTAAAGACGTCAGGTGATAATCCATCGTTAACAGACTCCGTTCTGTGTGTGATTGATCACAAGAGATTCAAGTTAATTATGTGCAGGTGTTTATTGAAGATCAAAGAAGATATTTGGGTTCATAATCTTTGGTGTGCACAAAACTTGTTTCGGCTGAAAAGGGATCCAACTATAATCGGTTTATCTTTGTGATATATCAGATTGATTAGTTGAGTAGATCGGAATCAATACGTTTCTTTGTGATTCAAAGTATTGATTGCATAATCTTAACAATTACTTTGGTAGTTGTTGAAAAGATAGATCTAAGGACCTGACGAAGGAGTTTATTGGGATAAACGGAAGAGCCTTTTGTCAAACTCATATCACGTTGTTTGAAAAGAGTTGTTATCGAACAGATTTTTTGTTTCTTTACTGTTTGGAATACGAACCAAAGGAATTGTTCCAAGTGCGTGATTTATTGCAAGTTGGAGGCACATGAATACAGACGGAACTAGGTGAACTATAGGTTTAGTTGCTTGGTCTTAACTATACGAAGTTGGTTTAGATTTTGTATAGCGGCTTAATTCTCAGAGTATTCAATTCTGGATAAGGTCTCGGGGTTTTTCTGCATTTGCGGTTTCCTCGTTAACAAAATATTGCTGTGTCTTTTACTTTTTTATTTTCGCATTTATAATTGTTTTATTACGATTAGAAGTAAAATACACAAACGTTAATTCCTATTTACTTGATAGCAATCCTATTTTGTTTGGTTAAGTCTGAAATTTTTATCAAGTAAACATACTTCGTTGTTGTATTGTCTCGATCTTGTATCCATAGTCAATCACACAAGTTATCTTGTTGTCGTATTGTCTCGATCTCGAATCCATAGACGATCACACAAAGTGTCCATAGACAATCACTTTAGGAGAAAGGACTTATAGATGGAAAAGTTTTAGATTGAGGTATATTTGGGTACCCTCATCTTTTCAATTGGTATCAGAGCAGGCAAACACGAAAAGATCTAACAATCTGTGTTTGGTGCGATCGAACCTATAAGAAATTAAATCTATGTCTGATTCAGTTAACATTATGCAAGAGTATGAATACTCAAAAGTTGAAGATGTTATGACTTCGTTAACTCGTGATCCAGGAGTTGCGAAAACATCTATGTCGTTCTCTGATGGAAAAGATGATGCTGATAAAGAGTTGGTAAAACTCCTAAAGTCTATAAAATCTCTGTCTACAAAAGTGCTGATATTAAAGACAGAGTCAAATCTTCTTAACAATGAGATCAGAGATAAAGACATTCAACTGAATCTTCTAGATAAAGAGAATATGGATCTCACTGTCAAATTAGAATCTCTTGGTAAATCTCTTACTCAAGATAAAGAGACACGTCCTATGACTCTGACTAATGATGCTGTTGTGATTTCTTCTGATTTTGAGGAAAATAAAATTCCTTGCTCGACTTTTACAGACTGTGATAAAAACGGTTTAGTCACATATGAAACAGATTAAGATGATGGTAGTTTACTTAACTACATCAAGTCAGAAGAGGATGAAAACCAGCTTCTAGATCTACTGATGATCAAATGAAATCTTGCGCAAAGGAAACTTTGAAATGATTCTGTGAAGGTGATCTTAAGGAATACAATTTTCAGTCACTTGAAAGAAAACTTATACTTCTTCAACATACGGTGGTAAAAAATTTGAAGGAAGTTTCTTGTCTTAAAAAACTGAAAGATCATTCCTCCGTAGAAAGACAGATTATACCACTACCCGATAAGATCAACTCAAAAGAATCTGAGGAAAGAGTTGATAATCGCTTCTGGAAAAAGGTTCCTCCTCACCCATATTGAAACAATCCTTGCTTTGACGAAGAACGACTCCAGAAGAAAGGGAAAGAGAGAATCTCTGCAAAAAGAAACAATCAGGAATTTCCCATAATTGTTTCAGATAATCATGCTGATGTGCATTATAAGAAAATCCTTAGAATGAGAAAATCTTATGAAAATCTCATTGACAGAATTAAGAGAGATTTATCTATCTCTGAAAATTCTCACATCAGTACAGCTTCTCCACATGATCATATCCCTAGAGCTAGAAAAGATCATTATCCTGAGAGAAAATATTTTGGGAAGAAATTACCAAAGAGAAACATGAACTATGTTTCTGATACTCGTTGTAAGCTAGAAAAAGCATACTCCGATATAACTTAGTTGTATCAAAATTGTGCACCCTCATCCTCCTTCGTGCTCCTAATCACGGATGAGAAAAGCACAATAAAACGAGAGCACAATTCTTTTTGTGGTTGCTTATCAGAAAAATCTGTGACATTTTATGGATGACTGCGAATCCATGTCTGTCTAAAAATTGTTCATGTTTATCATGATCTTCCAAAAATAGGTTTTATTTAGAATTTTCGAATTTTACTAAACCTTCCAGCATGAGAAGTTCAGACAAAGGAAACAAAATATATTCTTGTAATATTTTCGGAATTCCATGATACTTTCGGTCCGAGATTTGTCTCTTCTTAAAAGAGAAACTATCTCTTGCATGTATTTTGAAACCCTGATCAGTCCTTATTTAAATAACCGAGCATGCCTCCAATAAATCGCAGTGTCACAAAGGCTAATAAGGAGGAATCTTAAAAGGTTAACGATTGTCAAGGAATCAATACAGAAAGGAAGAAGAAAAACATATCAAAAATCATGTCTGATTATGATTCTAATAGTTCAGTTGGATCACAAGATGAGTCATGTCTGTTGGCTTACAATTTACAAGATCCAACCAAAACTAAGTGGATTCGTTCTGATAGTATGATTGACTATATTCAAGGTTTTGAAGAACTAAGAACCAACCTCATAATAACGGTTCGAAATCAAGATTGGCTCAAAGATAAGATTGAAGAAATAAAAGATGATCTTGCTGATATGAAGGTTCAAGTTGAAAAACTTAAAAAACAGGAAGTGGTTGCAGACAAGTCTCTTGAGACATGCTTCAAAAGTTTGAACACTGAATCAACCTCAATGAACAACAAGAGCACCACTAGAGATTAATTTATATGTTGTAATACTTAATCAAAGAAAATAGACATCGGTTTTTGATTTCTTTCAATAATTGTATAAGGTCTATTTTGAATAAAACTATCTTATTTATGAATAAAATTATTAGTTTATAATTTTTCTTGTGATAGTTTTTCAATTACATAGCTTGTGCTTGAATGTTTTATATTATTGCTATGTATGTTTATGGGATGTTTGATTTCGGTTTTCATGACCTTAATATTCGATCTCATATGTGTGAACCCTTATGGTTTGGGTGGCTTTTTGATTTAGCAGGATTGAGTTCTATCCCATGTTGGTAGGCTTTATCAAAGGATCATGAGGGGTTCTGATTGAAACAATATGTGAAAAAGTCACAATATGTTGAATCGTTTTGGTTTAGCATAAAAGCATATGTGTTTCGAGGTTTCAACTTTTGTATTGCATTAGTTAAAACCGGTTTTCAACCTTTCTCTGGTAAAGGTTGGTTTTTGTTGTTGTTCTTTTGTCTTGCAAGAGGATGACAACATAATGGAAAAAGTTCTAACTTGAACTTACACTTAATGATAGTCCGCACCGGAAAGATATGAAGAAAAATGAGAAGAGGATGCAGAACTTGAGGTAACGAATTTTTTAGTTAATCGTTTTCCGGTTTAAGAAAAGCCTGATTGTATTGCATATATTTATTGCTTTTGCTTAACAAAATTTCTGTACAATTGATGTTTATTCCATTATTTGTGTATGGATGTGTGTGTGATTCAATTGTTTCCGGTTAATAAAAACTATTGTTATCTTGCTTTATTGTTTGGTATCAATTATTTAGGATTACAAAATTTCGGTGCAATTTCGGTACTTTAATGTCTATGTTGTTTCAATTGCTTCTGGTTGAGGTAAATAATTATGCAAGTTGATTTATTTGGTTTGTATGAATTGTTTATGGCTTAACAAAAGAAAAGGTTTCCGGGATGAATTGTTTAGTCCAATTCGATTTCGGATAAGAGAAACTAAGTTAATTCTGAGCTTAGTTAGACTTAACAAAGTGGAGGTTTCGGTTATTCAAGTCTAATCGAATGCCTTAACAAGAAATGCTAGTTAACTAACCTAGTACTTGTCTTGTTTAAAAGTGAAAAGTCTAAGTTATTATTTGAATAATTTGAACTGAAAAGACGAGGGTACCCAAATACACCACAATCTTTTATTTTGATCACAACCTATACAAGACCCACTGTGTATAAACCTCTTAGAGATACAATCACTCAAGGAATATTTCCAACACAGTGTCCACTTGATATAGGGTTAGTACGAACTGGCCTAACTCGTGAATTAAATAACAAAGGAAAGTGGAGAAAACCAATACACTTTATGTGGTTGTCTATGGATATGGAATCGAGACAATACAACAACAAAGTGATCACTTGATAAAAGGTACAGAAATAACCGAAACCAATGAGATCAATATCAAGTGCCCTGTTAACGTACAAAGTGCAATTTACTTTAATTATAATAAAACAATTATAATGCGAAAATTAAAAGTAATTGGCACAACAAGATTTTGTTAACGAGGAAATCACAAATGCAGAAAAACCCCGAGACCTTGTCTAGAATTGAATACTCCCAGGATTAAGCCGTTATACAAAATCTAAACCAACTTCGTATAGTTGAGACCAAGCAACTAAACCTATAGTTCACCTAGTTTTGTCTGTATTCCTGCGCCTCCAACTTGCAATAAGTCACGCACTTGGAACAATTCCTTTGGTTCGTATTCCAAACAGTAAAGGAACAACAAATATGTTCGATAACAACTCTTTTCAAACAACGTGATATGAGTTTGACAAAAGGCTCTTCTGTTTATCCCAATAAACTCCTTTGTCAGGTCCTTAGATCTATCTTTTCAACAACTACCAAAGTAATTGTTAAGATTATGCAATCAATACTTTTAATCACAAAGAATTGTATTGATGCCAATCTACTCAACTAATCAATCCAATCTATCATAAAGATAAACTGATTAAAGTTGGATCCTTTTCCAGAAGAAACAAGTTTTGTGCACACCAATGATTATGAACACAAATATCTTCCTCGTCTTCAAATCTTCTTTGATATCCAATAAACACCTGCACACAATCAACTTGAATCTCTTATGATCAATCACACGCAGAACCGAGTCTGTTAACAATGGATTATCACAACACGTCTTTGGATCTACAAACAGTCTAAAGATCCCCGTCGAAACTTCGATCTAGTTTGAGTGAATCTTATATCAGAAGATAAGATTCTTAAGCATAAACAAACTAGGTGCAATCAAAGTTCAACCACCATTAGTCAATCAAATCAATCGAAAACTAATAATAAACTACAATTATCTAGTTTCCCACAAACGGTACTAATAGAGCTTCTCAATCCCAAAGAAGTCTTTAAACCGAGCGGTCGTAAGAGATTTCGCTTAATTAGGGTACTTTACTCTCCGAATAGGCGACTCCACCAGTAACAACACAACTAGGTAGTTTTGCTGGCTCTGAGGATTAGTTTGCTAGAAATGCAAACTTCAGTATTTATAGACAAGGAAGTTCGGACACCAAGGAGTTTCCAAAACCGAATATTCTCGAAGATATGAACGGTTTTCATAATTCCTGGAAATGCTTTGTCCAAATATTGACCAAAATCTGAGTAGAAAGTCTCCAACTAGTAAATGCACATTACTAATTTTGATTTTCTACAGATATGCATTTTAACTGCTGGAAATTAAAAGCATATAAAAACTAAAAACCTTAATTAAAAGATTCTCAATTTATTTCGATCCGGGATTCTCCTCTAGCTATTAAGGAATATCTTTGAACAATAAAAGATAAGAGTTATTGCACATGTTCAAAGTATGTCGACATCTTTACTTTGTAAATCCTTTTTCATATTTACAATCTTGGAACCGATTTGCCACACTTCCAGACAAGTTTAGAATTGGTTCATCTGACTTCCAAGAACTATGTGATTGATTATCCTATCAAATCATCATTAATGGGTTTCACGGTTCTACCTCAACATAAAGTTTCGGTTCTACCTCTAAGTGGGTACTAGGATCGGTTACACTAGTTACCATAAAATGGCTAACTAAGTACTAGGATCGGTTACCACTTCTTATGGTAAAACTTGTGATCGGTTGACCAAGTTATAGGATCGGTTACACCAACTTACTAAAACTTATTAAACCTCTTACAAGGATCGATTACACTGTCTCTTGTGATCGGTCACACCTCTTACTAGGATCGGTTACCCAATGGATAGTATTTAGTCACACCAAATTCAAGATATCGATCTTACAATCTTAGGTGATTACTTAAGATCGGTTTCACTAATAAAAGTCATACCAATACAAAAGTCAGGCCTTGTGAATAGTTTTACCAAGATACATAAACAAGTTATGAGCGGTTATACTAAACACACATATCGGTAATTCAAATATTTGCAATGAAAAACAATACTAATAAGCCTAGCGATTTCCATTTCGATTCACAAAACAAGTTTATGAATTTAGTTCCTTTAATCGAATGTAAAACATTGTTTCCTAGGACGAAATCTTCACCCATACCCATACATAATCACAACAGTATTCATACGATTATGTCGATGTCTTATATACGAAGTTCAAAAGATAGACGTTATACTTCGTATTATAATTCCTTAATACTATGTCTAACTAGAGTATAATATCACAGCTTCGCAGTTATGTTTTAAATATGCACGACTTGAAAGATATGTTAGGGAATGAAATAGTTCAAGTCAAATATTACTAACCTCAAGTGGAAGGATGATGTCGTCGTTGTATCTCCTTACTTCTTCACATTCTTCAAGTCTTCACGTAATACTTGTAATGTATCATATCCTAATACTTTCAAGATAACCTATACGAAGTTGACTCTAGTAAATAATCAAGTGACTCTTTAAATGAGTTTTGGTTCACTAAAATATGACAACCAATCTTGACATACCAACGCTTGGTGGGTTCAACCGAGCTATGCTCTAACAAGAACCTGATGAGAAAAATAGAGTTAATTCTGATCTTTATTTTGGTCTTATCGAACAAGCGATTGTATGTGTGCAATTGGTTTAGCAAAGGAACTAAGGTGCTTAGTCGACTTTTGGTTTGCTAAACTATTAGGGAAAATTGCTTCGGGCAATTGTTTTCTTGGTGACATATCAAAAAAAAAATCACTTTGTAGTTTCGGTTTGACATTGGTTATCTAAAATGGTGTGTGGAACCCTCTTGCTTAACTCTTATACGTTGCAAGTCTCTTGTAATATTTGTAAGATCCTTTCGGTTTTTCCTTTATTTGCTCATACCTTTGTCATTTTGTGACAAAAAGGGGGAGAAATATATGGAGTAAACAAGTGATTTGATATTGATTTGGTATCACTAAGGGAAAGGACAATGGTGCTTAAACGTTATATCTAACGAAAGAGTAAAGCATAGACTAAAGGGGAGTAGCATATCATATTGATACTTGTGGTTATCTTAACTACAAAGGAAATAACAAAGACGTGCAGATTGAAGATCTACCTATCTTACCTTTAAGGGGAATATTAGATTTTTTATTATAATGTCAACAACGACATTTAAAGGATTGAATGTATACAGGTTATTGTACTGTTGAAACTTGGAATCAAGCGTATATGTAATGAATTCTTGTAATTTGTTTATTCATATGATGCAAGAGTTTTGTCACTAAAATGGACAAAGGGGGAGATTGTTAGAGCATAGCTCGGTTGAACCCACCAAGTGTTGGTATGTCAAGATTGGTTGTCATATTTTAATGAACCAAAACTCATTTAAAGAGTCACTTGATTATTTACTAGAGTCAAATTCGTATAGTTTAGCTTGAAAGTATTAGGATATGAGACATTACAAGTATTACATGAAGACTTGAAGAATGTGAAGAAGTAAAGAGATACAACGACGACATCATCCTTCCACTTGAGGTTAGTAATATTTGACTTGAACTTTTTCATTACCTAACGTATCTTTCAATCGTGCATATTAAAAACATAACTGCGAATATGTGAATATTATACTCTAGTTAGACATAGTATTAAGGAATTACAATACGAAGTATAACACCTATCTTTTGAAGTTTGTATATAAGACATCGACATAATCGTATGAATGCTATTGTGATTATGTATGGGTATGGGTGAAGATTTCGTCCTAGGAAACAATATTTTACATTCTTTTAAAGGAAGTAAATTCATAAACTTGTTTTGTGAATCGAAAGGGAAATCGCTAGGCTTATTGGTATTGTCATTCATTGCAAATCTTTTGAATTACCAATATGTGTGTTTAGTATAACCGTTCATAACTTGTTTATGTATATTGGTAAAACTATTCACAAGGCCTGACTTTTGTATTGGTATGAATTTTATTAGTGAAACCGATCTTAAGTAATCACCTAAGATGGTAAGATCGATATCTTGAAGTTGGTGTGACTAAATACTAGCCATTGGGTAGCCGATCCTAGTAAGAGGTGTGACCGATCAAAAGAGAGAGTGTAATCGATCCTTGTAAGAGGGTTAACAAGTTTTAGTAAGTTGGTGTAACCAATCGTATAACTTGGTCAACCGATCACACGTTTTACCATAAGAAGTGGTAACTGATCCTAGTACTTAGTTAGCCATTTTATGGTAACTAGTGTAACCGATCCTAGTAACCACTTGGAGGGAGAATCGAAACTTTATGTTGAGGTAGAACCATGAAACCCATTAATGGTGATTTGATAGGATAATCAATGACATAGTTCTTGGAAGTCAGATGAACCAATTCTAAACTTGTTTGGAAGTGTGGAAAATTGGTTCCAAGACTGTAAATATGAAAAAGGATTTACAAAGTAAAGATGTCGACATACTTTGAACATGTGCAGTAACTCTTATCTTTTATTGTTCAAAGATATTCCTTAATATCTAAAGGAGAATTCCGGGTCGAAATAAATTGAGAATCTTTTAATTAAGGTTTTTAGTTTTATATGCTTTTAATTTCCATCAATCAAAATGCATATCTTTAGAAAATAAAAATTAGTAATGTGCATTTACTAGTTGGAGATTTTCTACTCAGATTTCGGTCAATATTTGGACAAAGCATTTCCAGGAATTATGAAAACTGTTTTTCCCTTATTGCATATCTTTGAGAATATTCGGTTTTGGAAATTCCTTGGTGTCAAAACTTCCTTGTCTATAAATAGTGAAGTTTGCATTTCAAACAAACTAATCCTCAGAGCCAGCAAAACTACCTAGTTGTGTTGTTACTGGTGGAGCCGTCTATTTGGAGAGGAAAATACTCTAATTAGGCGAAATATCTTACGACCGCTCGTTTTAAATACTTCTTTGGGATTGGTAAGCTCTACGAGTACCGTTGGTGGGAAACTAGATAATTGCAGTTTTTTATTAGTTTTCGATTGATTTGATTGACAAACGGTTGATGAACTTTGATTGCACCTAGTTTATCTATGCTTGAGAATCTTCTCTTCTGATATAAGATTCACTCAAACTAGATCGAAGTTTCGACAGGGATCTTTAGAACTGTTTGTAGATCTAAAGACGTCTTGTGATAATCCATCGTTAACAGACTCCGTTATGTGTGTGATTGATCACAAGAGATTCCAGTTGATTGTGTTCAGGTGTTTATTGAAGATTAAAGAAGATTTAAAGACAAAGAAGATATTTGGGTTCATAATCTTTGGTGTGCACAAAACTTGTTTTGGCTAGAAAGGGATCCAACTATAATCGGTTTATCTTTGTGATAGATTGGACTGATTAGTTGAGTAGATCGGCATCAATGTTTCTTTGTAATTCAAAGTATTGATTGCATAATCTTAACAATTACTTTGGTATTTGTTGAAAATATAGATCTAAGGATCTGACAAATGAGTTTATTGGGATAAACGGAAGAGCCTTTCATCATACTCATATCATGTTGTTTGAAAAGAGTTGTTACCTAACAGATTTGTGTTCCTTTACTGTTTGGAATACAGACCAAAGGAATTGTTCCAAGTGCATGACTTATTGCAAGTTGGAGGCGCAGGAATACATACGGAACTAGGTGAACTATAGGTTTAGTTGCTTGGTCTCAACTATACGAAGTTGGTTTAGATTTTGTATAGCGGCTTAATCCTCAGAGTATTCAATTCTGGACAAGGTGCTGGGGTTTTTCTGCATTTGCGGTTTCCTCGTTAACATAATCTTGTTGTGTCTTTTACTTTTCTATTTTCGCAATTATAATTGTTTTATTATAATTAGAAGTAAAATATACAAACGTTAATTCCTATTTACTTGATAGCAATCCTATTGTGTTTGGTTAAGTCCGAACCTTTTATCAAGTAAACATACTTCGTCGTTGTATTGTCTCGATCTTGTATCCATAGTCAATCACACAAGTTATCTTGTTGTCGTATTGTATCGATCTCGTTCCATAGACGATCACACGAAGTGTGAACCGATTAGTTGTATTGTCTCGACTCAGTCCATAGACAATCACTTTCGGAGAAAGGACTTTTAGGTGGAAAAGTTTTAGATTGAGGTATTTTTGGGTACCCTCGTCTTTTTAGTACCCATAAAAGAATCTTGGATGGAAACATCTTGGTTGTAGAGTCTATTCATAAAAGCACATAGCTCAGATGTTAGAAATAACATGGTAGTTTCGTCGTATCTCGTTGAGTCCTTTCCACCTTCTGTTTTTCTTTTATTTATTTTAAACATGTTTCTCTAAGTGATTTGGTAGGGCACAGGCATCGAATTATTACCACTGCTAGGGTGAAATAGAGTGATTGAGTACAAATAAAAAATGGAAAAAAAAAAGAGTTAGACCAGACCATTAGACCAACCGGAATAAATTCAATAAAATCGGCCACCGGGTCCCTTGTATATGCCATATGAGTTAATCTAGAGTTAGGTTTATCGTCCACTGGTTCCCTTGTATATGCCAGTTGTGTTGATATTAGTCAGACCGATATCTCAGTCCATTAGGATAGGTTCGTTTTGGCAGTGGCCTTCAGATAGATATAGGAAACACCGTTCACCTTAGTCAACATCTAAAACCATCTACAATTTCTCTTTATCCATCTTCTTAATCTCTTCATATGATTTGTTTGACTCCGGATATTGATGTCCATAGTGCGACTATCTGAGTAGAACTCTGTCATTTATATATGAATTTTAGTATGCTTGAGTGCAAAATCGTGTACATCAATTGGAATTTCACATCAGGATACTTCCTCTTGTAGTCAATGAGAGTATGCCAACCAAGGATATTCTTTAGTGGTATTCCAAGGTTCTGCATAGATAACTAGGGTTTGGAGTATACGGTTTTGTGGGTACACCTCTTGTAAACCCTCATGAGACTTTAACTCGGCCACTAGGGCCACCTAGGGGTTCAAAGGCTTGTTTCACATGCTAAGTGCAATCGCGATGCCTGCGACAGTTAGTTAGGATTTTATTTTCTAGATTAGATTTGCTCGAGGTCTAGCAAATAATAAGTTTTGGGGTATTTGATAGACACATTTTTGTGTCTAAGTTGTCCTCAGTTTTCTACATTGTTGGTACTCGATTTTGTACTTATTATGGTATTTATGTGTTTGTAGGTTTTTTCTGAGAAATAAACATTTTTGGAAAAATCGGCTTAAAAAGTTGATAAAGACACCCCCGGAGGACCATTGCTACGTGGACTTCCACTGTTGGATAAAGGGCACCTCAATTTCTAAGGGGTACCCACATGATTTCCGCACCCCAAGAACGGATGAGGGGAAACCTTCTCCTTCCTATTTGAAAATGAAAAATTGGCGGGAAAACTTGTCTGAAATACTCGAAGATTTTTGGAAAAATTTCCAGCGTGATTTTATGGGAGAATTTGATGGGATTTTTTCATTTTCATCCTTCCAGCGTGTTACAGGATTGGTAATGCAGTTATTAACGATAAATAAAGAAGATTTCTATGATCTCGTAAAAAAGGGAATGAGAGAAAATCCCGAGATTTTGTCTTTGATTCTGTTCTAATTAAGGGAGTTGTATGTGTCTGCAATAAGTCTACCTCCGTCTGTGATCAATATACAGAGTGATGAAGTGTGTCTACTGCGAGTTACCACGTGAAAGAGAAAAATAAGGAAATAAAACCCGTGTATTGATGAAAGAATTATGAGAGGATTATTGGCATTTACTGCGAGATTTGATGAGCCTTGTCGAGTATAAAAAGGATAATAGAGGTGACAGAGGAGGGAGGGATAGAATTGGGAGTGACACGGAGCAAGAATAAAACAATTTTGAGAGCTGCGGAGAATACTTTTTCTGCTGCTGCACGAGGAGGAAGAACGAAGAACATTGACGCCAGAAAACAGTCGCATAGCTACAGTGATTGTGACACTTTATTTGTATCGTTCCCCTTAACAGTTATTTTGTAACAATTATAAGTGTTGCATAATCTAATTTTAATCATTTTCTCTCATTTTCATCATTTGTAAACACCTTTTGAGCAATGAATCCATATTTTGAGCGCGTCAACAACATGATGAACTAAAACCCAATCCTTGGGGCAACGAAGAAAGCTATCTTGCCAATGAAAAAGTGGTAATTAAAATTATTTAATTTGTGCAATTTTTATTTAGGATTATTTTCCTAGATTGAAAATAGATTTTATGATTTTTATTAAACAATTGTATTTTCTATTGATGGAACATGCTTAGCCTAGGGTTTTGATGTCCCATGCTTTGGATTAACATTTGTTGTTTCTAAAAATCTACTTTTGCAATAGTTGAGAATCAAATTGAACGTGTGAAATTGCATGATTATAATTGGTATAACTTTGGAATTGGTAAATAGTGAAATCCCTATCCCTGGTCTCTCTA
Organism: Papaver somniferum; assembly: GCF_003573695.1. NCBI lineage: Eukaryota > Viridiplantae > Streptophyta > Magnoliopsida > Ranunculales > Papaveraceae > Papaver > Papaver somniferum. The sequence continues at coordinate 107,430,328 of NC_039367.1, read as the reverse complement.
ATTTAATTTTCACATCAATTTTTACTTGTTTTATTTCCTTTAGTCTTAAAAATTTAAATCTAAAAGTATAATCTTCACAAGTTTTGAAACAAACCCTTACTTACCACTGTACAAAATCCGATCACCAACCACCACCATCTTAATCGCCGCCAGCCCCAAGACCACCACATCTGAATAATCACCATCTCCATCGCCACCATCGATAATAATTTATTATTTCTAAGCCTCGACGAGCAACAACTACTTTGATGCATGTTTTCGACCAAGAAATTATCGTCAAAGAGAATTAACGTCGAACCTCAATTATTTCGTCAACAAATCTCGCAAAGCAGATAAATTTTCATTTTGATTTTGATTTTCATCCAATTGAACTGATAATATGATCTCTGAAAATAAGTTTATGGAAATTTGGTTTATAGTTTTCGAAACCTAATACTATAATTTCTCTTCGAAATCCTCTTTTGGTTTAAAATCAATATTTTGATCTATTATCTTCTGATGATTCTTATCATTATGAGTTGGAGATTATGGAAAAATTTAGAAAAAAATTTCATCAAAGAATTTAGGGTTCAGTACGATGTTCAAATTGACCTTAAATTGACTGATTCGATTTTAAAATAGACTTCATATTTGCAATCACTGGATCTATATTACCCATAAGATATTTTGAATTTCATCTACTTTGGATTTTCAACCTAATTTGAACTTATATTTGATTCGTCGTTTTCAGCAAATTAATATTGTCCTAGTATAATGTAATGATATCATGGTTCTCTACATCAATGACTGCTTCCAGCATTAAGAATTATTAATTTGGTTTTAAAGTAAATCAAATATGAAATTAAAATTGAAGTATCGAAGATGAAGGATGCAACTGGTGTTGTACTGGGGTTAGTTTTGATTCTAGTTGGAGATAGGAAGGTGTTACAACATTGCTTGGTCGAACTCACAAGTGTTGTTATATCAAGCTTGTTGTCAAATTTAATTGTCAAAACTATATTTTGATTTCTAATCTATAATTAGTTAAGTCTTGGTCTAGGATAATGGAGTTGAGAAACGAACCAGTCATCATTTGCGTTCTACCGTTTGAAGACGAAAATCAACCGAAACTTTTGGAGAACTTCATCAACAAAACGTAAGTGAAGACTGAACCACCTATTTCTCAAGTTATATTCACTTTCTATCTTTGAGACGATTGTCAGATAACTAATTAGACTAGCATGCATAGACAAGAATTTCGAGTCGAGAACTAATTATTTAGTTTACGAATTTCTCGAAATATAATGACTAAGCTTAATGAACATTTGTTCATACTTGATCAAATTCGGTGGAGAACAATTTATTGTTCGGAACCAAATCATGATTCAAGTTTATCATTCGAAAATAGCCTGAAACAATGATACGTGTCATTGATGTTATTAAGGAATGTTTCGAATCGATTTAGAGAAATATAGAACTACTATATTCAGAATACAAGACAGTGTTATCATTCTTACAAACTGAGAAAACTGTTATATGTCTAAAGCCGTATTACATGTATTCGTACACGTAGTGGAGTAGCTATATATCGACTTTCGGATTTGTGTGATATGCATATTCACATGTACATAATGGAAAAATCTATTTGTTTAATGATCCGGATAAGTATGTATATTCGTATACCAACCATTGTGGAACTGTGGTAATGGAACCAGGTTAACGTAATCAAACCGTTGTGCGAGCCAAAATAGTTCTATGTTCTAGAACCAGTTTAGTACCCAAACCGGTACACAAGCTGAATGTTCTGTGAACTCCAGGACCGGAAAAGGTCCTAAGTTTCCAAACCGGTACGCGAACTAAAAAGTTCTGTAGACTCCAGAACTTTGAGTTTGTTCAACGTTTACAAACCGGTACGTGAACTGAAAAGTTATGTAAGAGTCCGGAACTCGATAATTGCATAAGTGTGCAAACCAGTTTATGAACTGAGAAGTTCTGTTGACTCCGGAACTCGGTTGTTGCATATAAGTTTGCAAACCGGTCAACGTTCTGTGACTCAGCTGATTCACGAACGGTTCAAGATTTGTACTTTGTACATTTACAAACTATGTCGATCATGATTAAATTGCGATTAAATTATTTCCTTGAAGTAATTTTCATTTGATCAGTTCTCTAATTAACACTAGGCTCATTTGATCACATGATTATGACTCAATATTAATGTCTTATGAACATGAAAATGAGTGTTAAGCTTTTAAGTTCAAATCGGCTAGTTTCGGCTAACCATGTTGAAAATAGTCTTTATACACGGTTAAGTTACGGGTTACCTAACCACAATGTATATCTTGAATATGTGAATAAGATTCAAAGCTTTCATCTAACAGTGAATATTGATTGCTTGGTTCATAATCTATCTTAGCTTAAACCTAAAGCAACCTAGGCTTTGAAATCTTTATAAGGGGAACTCTTGGTAACTGGGATCTTTGAATCCTGACAGTACTTTTTGGTGTCCTAGTTGTATCTAGAGTTTTCCTCTCCAGGAACCCTTTTAGGGTTTAACAAACTACAAAGACTTCATTAGGATTCGTGAAGCCAAGTCCAGTTATCTTTTATATTGATAACTTGAGTATCCTGATCTTGATTGTTTGTAGAGCTTTGCTCCATCAATCAAGATAGATAGTAATCAACAAAGTCTCTTCGTCTCATACTTTGTTGATTCCATAAGTTTTATACTTGTGAGGTGAATAGTAATCTAGGCTTCACTTCAGGTTGCATGAGTCCGAATTTTGAGGATAGCCAGACTCTTGTCTAAGTTGTTATCGATTTCCATCACATGGATCTATCGTTTGATCTGGTCATCTGTTTAGATAGTAAATCAGGAAATCAATAATAGGCTTAATCTGTGGGAGGCAGATTTGTTTTAAAGTATTCAATTGAGTTGAAGCAACTCTTAGTTGGTGTGAGACCGTCTAAGGGAATCAATTGTACGGAGTTCTGCTGGGATTCAAGAGGCGTAAGGAGCGCGACTGTACCTGAATCAGTGGGAGACTGAGTTCGGGATCAAATACATTCCATACCGAAGTTAATTAGTAGTAGGATAATGTCTGTAGAGGCTTAATACAGTTTGGTGTTCAATCTGGACTAGGTCCTGGGATTTTTTTGCATTTGCGGTTTCCTCGTTAACAAAATTTCCGGTGTCTGTGTTATTTCAAATAAGTTTTGGTCATCAAGACACTCACCTCTCCCCTGTTTCTATCTATAAATCGGGCGACAATTTTTTTTGCTAACTCAATAAAATTTTGGCTGAATCATATCTTTAATTTCTACACGGTTTATTTAACATGATCTGAAGTTTTCATATCTCTGTTATATTATGCTATTAATCGATGATTTATTTTTATAAGCTACTATCAAAATTCTTCTTTTGATTGAAAACAAAGTTATATTCATTTTCTCTCTAATGAGTTGCTAACTCTTATTTGTTTCTCCATAATGTGTTTACAGCTTGTTTATTCTCCTATGGATTTTTCCTTAATATGTGTTGTGATTGTAGCGTTTTCAGAGTATGTCTTTATGCTTTTTGTTTCTGCTATGGCCTGTGTTGATGTTCAAGGTATCATTGGAATTCTGTGGAATGAGTTACAACTCCGATTCAAGTCGTCCTACTCTTCTGCAATGTTATCCCTTTTTTCAAAATTTTCAAAAGAAATTCAAATCCATTACCTTAATTATCGTTCTGTTTTGGTCAATCACCAGCTGTAAAATTTACCAAGATAATATATTCACCATATCAATTAGTTATTGCATTTACAACCAATATATTTCCCCATCTTCAAGTCATACATATCTTAAAAACCCTAATTGTCAAAGATACATAAACTTAATCGTTCTTAACTCTCAAAAATATTCAGATCATATTATCAGTCGAAAAATGGAAGAGGGAAGCAATAATAAAGTTGTTTATCTGGTTAACAAGTTTAAGCAAGCGACAATAGATCTTGGAGATGCTAATGAAGTGGTGGTGTGTAATCATGAAAACAACAACACAGAGGAGGAGGATCCTAATTGGGAGGCTATAACCATTGAGATAGTAATCATGGAGGGTAGAATGAGCTATCAAACAATCGAGAAATGGATTTGTTTCACATGGCCTTTTATTTCTGAAAATAAACTAGAATGTCCTAATATCATGTTATTCAAATTTAACAAGTAGGATTTATCAAATACTGCCATTGAGCAGAGGCCATAAATTATTAACAAACATCATCTAGTGGTTTATGACTATATTCCAGGAATGATTTACGCTGAAAAACATTGGGGGTTCAGCAATTCTGGATTCATCTCAAATACATCTTACCTGAGCATATGAATGTTTTTTCAGTCACAAAGATTGGGGAAGTGTTAGGAGAAGTTACATCTATTGAACCTAAGGATGTTATTCCAAACACAAATGTACCTGTTAAAGTCTATGTCAATATCTGTCTTTGCCATTAATAAGGGGAGTTAAGTATGCAACCAATGCATGAATCACTCGATGGCAAAATAAAAATCTATGAGAGACAAGCTACTGCTATTTGTCCAGAGTGTTACATTATCGATTATACTAAGGGAGTTTGTAAAGATGCAGCTAATTATTTGCTCAAAACTCATGAGAAGCAGTACTTCTTTGGAAAAGTTAATAACATTAGGAAGAATATATCTTCAAGATCATCTCAGGTTGCTCCTACTTCCAAGAAGAACCCTAAAAAAGTTTGTTAAATCAGCTGATTTTGTTCCCCCTAAAGATGGAGAAGCTATTAACTTGGGTTTACTGATTAAGAAAGATGATCAAGGTTTTTCAGAGGAACACAAACTTGGAAAAAGAATCAGAATAGAGGAAAAACTTATTGAGACTCCCATATCCCTTGAAAACTCGCCACAGAATGTTAATGCAAACATCAACACAACCATTCATACTACTCTCAGGGTCACTTCTGGAGATAATCAAGTTGTACTCACAGGATTGGAGGCTCAGGTAAATTCTAGAACTCATCTTTTCTCACGACTTATCTTTTTTAAAAACTTAGCTCATAATATCTTGTCTAGTTCTTTTTTCGTATTTAATCCACTCTGGTTGTTTATAAATAACATTAGGGTTATTTCAATACTTCTTGCGTTAAATTCTTTTTTCATTTATTGCATAGTTATACAATCATTGTTAAATCTGTCTAGGTATTTAATATTTACTTGCATAAGAAGTTGTTTTACGTTTTTCGGGAAAACTTCTTTTAAACATTGGTTAATTTTAGTGTGTGCTTTTATTAGCTTTTATCCTGTTAAAATGAGGGCAATTTCATGGAACAAGGTCTAAAAAGCATTAATACTGGGGATCGTATTAGAGATCTTATTAGGACTCAAAACCCTGATATAATTTTCTTATGTGAGATTAAACTTAATGAAGCAAAAAATGAAACCTTTTGTTGCTCCATATGAATTCCCTAATGTGAGATAAATATCCTCTGTTGGGTTATCTGGTGGTCTTACTATAATGTGGAAGAATAGCTTCGCTTGTGAGCTTCTTTGCAGTGAAAACAATATGTTTAATTTAGTTATTCAAGATGATCCAAGCTAACCAGAAAGGCTATTATCATGCATGTATGGGTATGGAAGTGGTCAAAGAAAAATGGAACAATGGGATTTCATTGAAGAAACAAGAAGGAATGTATCTAGTCCTTGGTGTTTAATATGTGATCTCAACATTCATCTAACAAGTTCTAATGCTTCTACTTCTTCTTCAAGTGACGGTGGTATTAATTCTATGCTTCAAGATATTGGTTTAGAAGATCTGGGTTTCATAGGACATAAACATACATGGACTAACAATAATCTTGGTACTGGTAAAAGAAGATCTAGAATAGATCTGGCTCTGGGTAGCGCAACTTGGAATTCGGTCTTTCCTTCTTCAAAAGTTCTACATTTAAATAAAATGGGTAGTGATCGTTGTCCTATAATGCTTATCACTGATCACAACCAACCTAAACCCTGGAAACTTTTTAAGTTATTTCAGACTTGATTGAATGATAAAAGATGTGTAGTAGATATAGCCAAAGCGTGGAGTAAACAAGTTCAAGGTGCAACTGCTTTTAAACTCACCCAGAAGATGCAATTTACAAGAATAACTCTATCCAAGTGGAACAAAAAGCACTTTGGTGATATCAATCTTAAGGTTGAAACTCTTCAACAACAACTTTCAGATATTCAAGCACAACCACATTCTCAAGATAATACTTCAAGATCTTTTCAAATTAATGAAGAACTTCAAAAATGGCACCATATTCAGCATGAATTCAATAAACAGAAGTCAAAGGATAATTTTCTTAAAGATATGGATAATAATACAAAGTATTTCCATACTCTTACTTAGAGAAAAAGAGCAAGAAACAATATAAATTCTCTTAAAGATAAAAATAGTACTTGGTTTCATTCTAGGGATCAATTGGCTAGGCTTCTTACATATAACTTTCAAGAGATCAGTACTTCTACAAATCCTCAACTTGAAGAAAGATTTTATAATCATCTACCTACTATCATTACTGCAGAAGATAACAGAATTCTTGTAGCTGTTTGATCAAATGAGGAAATTTTCTCTGCTCTTAAAAGCATGGAGAATTGGTCAGCACCAGGACCTGAGGGTTTTCAAGATGGATTTTATAAATCTCAATGGAGTATTGTGGGTGAGGATGCATGTATGTGATATGGTAAAGAGTTTCTTCACTTCAAAACATATTCTTCAATCTCTTAATAAAACTTACATCTCTTTAATTTGGAAGACAAAAAAACCTACTACTCCAGCTGAATTGAGGCCAATCAGCTTATGTAATACTTCTTACAAGATTGTCTCTAAGATTCTAGTTGCAAGAATGAAGCCACTTATGGATAGAATAGTGTCCCCTTATCAAGCAACTTATGTTTCAGGAAGACTCATCAATGACAATACTATAATTGCTCATGAACTCATTCGTTCAATGAAGAGGAAAAAAGGTGAAGGTGGCTAGTTGGCTTTAAAAGTAGATATGTCAAAAGCTTTTGACAGGTTAGAGTGGTGCTTTATTTTAAAAGTAATGAAGTTTTGGTTTTAGTGAAGAATGAACTCAGCTTATCCAGCAATGCATCAGTACTACTACTCTCTTAGTTCTTCTTAATGGCTCACCTTGTGAAGAATTCAAGCCTTCAAGAGGTATTAGACAAGGAGACCCCTTGTCTCCTTATCTATTTATCTTGGTAATGGAATGGTGAACTATTTTCACATTCTTTCCTTTAATCTTGGTCATCTTTGTGGTGATTCAAGATGGTGGAATCTTCTGATTCCGGCCAAAATCATCAAAAATCTTTTGCTGAAATGGTGGCTGATAAAAAACAATTGAATACCACGACCATTGATTTGAAAACCTTACCAAACCCTACTTTGGAAGAAGGTAAACCATCTATAGTTGTTCCAGATGTGCTTTTCCGTAGGGGTTGTGAAGTTTGGCAGCATAGTCTTATTAGGAGACTTGATTTCAAGGATCTTAATTTTGCAGATGTTAAGAAAACGCTTGTTGATCAATGGCAGTTAATCGAATGAGTAAAGTTTGTCCCTGTGACTAGGTTTTTTTTTTTTTTATTATTATCAAGTTAGAGTCCAATGAAGCTAAAGAGAAATTTTCGGAGAAGGAAAAAAATGGTTTGTTTCAAATCAGGAGGTAAGGATCCAGGAGTGGTGCCTTAGTTTCGATCCAGCTAAACAAAAAACCTCACATGCTACCTTGTGGGCTAAGTTTCCAGGTCTACCGATGGAGCTATGGGAAGAAGAAACGTTGTTGTCTTTGGGTAAAACCCTAGGAACCCCTATTGTAGTCGATGCTAAAACCCTAAACCATGATTATGGTTATTTTGCTGATGTTTTAGTTGACATTGATTTTAAAACTGATGTTGCAGAGGAGATTTATATCACAGCTGGTGGAAGAAAATTCCTGCAAAAGGTGGATATTCTGAAGAAACCATCGTATTTCAAACACTGTGAGATAATTGGTCATCCGTATGAGGAATGTAAGAGGTCTCGAAAATTTCACAAGGATCCAAAGACGCATACAAATAACCAAGTGAATGCAGGTGAAGCAAATAAAGGAAAAGGAAAGAATAAGAATCAAGAATGGCAGCAGGCAAGGAGAAAAAACAAAAATTCTGATGTTGTAGGAGGTACGGAGGTGTCTAAGAACTTGGGTTTTTTTGGGACTTCAGAGGTATCTACATCAACGCCTAAGGTTGACGAGGTTTTAAATTTAATCCAAGTTCTGTCAAAGAACAAATATGAGGTGCTTGGAGCTGAATTGGGTATGACTGACAATGAAAATTTGGAAGAGGTGACTGAAGTGGAAGATTTAGTTCGGGCTGAGGAGGAGGGGTTAGAATGTGAAGCTGCTGCTATGGAAATACAAGTTAAAAACTCTGATAGTTGCGGTACTTGTGCAGAAGAGGATGATGCTAATAAGGAGGCTAGGGTTTTAGCGTTACACAAAAGACTTGAACCCAAAAAAACTTCTGGCTCGTGTTTAGAATCTTTGGAAAATGGACCGAGTAAGGAAGTTACTTCAAAAACAAATTCTGATAAGAATTTGGAAACCAGTTCACGCATGGAAACTGTTCATAATTTGGAAGATAACAAAACAAACTCTGAATTAGAAGTCAATAATTTGGGTTTAAAAGTGAATAAAGGTTTCTCTCCTATAATCAACAAGGGAACTACTGGGGGAAAACAATATGGTAACTTTGGTTCCAACTTAACTTCTGGTAGTCAGCTGAAGACGCATAAGGAGATTTTAAGAAAAAATAAAGAGACGTCTGGTAGTAAACATGTTGGTATTGTCGCTTCAACCTTGGTTGCTGGTAGACAACAATCTCTACGTACTGGAAGTGAAAATTCTAGTGGTAAACAGTTTGGTAGTGTCCCTTCAAACTCGTTTACTGTTGGAAATTCGAAGTTAAATAAGTCTAACCAAACCCCAAGTTTTTAATGCGGGTGTTTTTTTGGTATATCAATGGTATAGCAAGAGATGCAGTGAAGTTAAAACTGAAGGAATTGATTAGAATACATAAGCCAGTTATTTTTTGTCTTGCAGAGCCCATGGTTGAGTCGCGACCTGAGTTCATTGCTAGGCTAAATATTGAAGGTTTTAGTTCTAATATAATTCATAACTCTAGGATTTCTAGACTTGGGAATCTGTGGATTTTTTGGTCCTTCAATATTAATGATCCAGTTGTGCTCAATTCTAGTAGACAAGCTATCTCGGTGGCTGTAGAGGGGGTACAAATTTCTTTCGTTCATGCTAGTTCTTTGCAAGTTACTCGAAGAATGATGTGGAATCAACTGAATTTGGGTAACAACAATACTCTGTGGCTTGTCATGGGGGATTTTAATTGTGTTCTAAGGATTGAAGAAAAGAAGGGCAGTGTTGTTCCTAGAATTTCTGTAATGAATGACTTTAGTGATTGGTTGGATGATAGTGGCCTCTTTGAAGCGGATGTGTTAGGGTGTACTTTCACTTGGCATAATCGTCAATCTGGTCCTACAAGAATTATTAGCAAGTTGGATCATGCGGTTATTAATAATGAATGGTTACATCAGTTCGAGAATTGGAGGCGTAAAGCTCTTCTTAGGAAAGTTTCCGACCATTCTCCTCTAATTGGTTTTACTTTTGCAGTTTTGAGACCCAAGCGTGCTCCTTTTCGCGCCCAAAAAATGTGGGTTGGACATGAGGGTTTTATGAAAATGGTAAAAGATAGCTGGTCTGTTTCACTGCATGATAACCTTGCTTTTATCTTTCTACAGGTGGCCATGAAATTATGGAACCAACATGTTTTTGGTAATGTGAATTCTAGGCTTAAACAAGATCAGGTGACTTATGAAGCTGCCATGAGACTTTCTGATGATGATCCTACAAACGAGGTCAAGCTGAATAGAATGAAAGATGCGGGAGCCATGCTTCAAAACACTCGTATGCAGGTTGCAACTATGCTTAAACAAAAGGCTAGAAATAATTGGTTGACAGATGGAGCTACAAATTCTAGTTTTTTTCATAATAGTATTCGTAGTCAGAGAAGTAATGACACTATTTCTGAATTGGTGGGCGAAAATGGCGAAACTATTACAGATTGTGAGCAATTAAAAACGCATATAGTGGGGTTTTATGAGGATAAATTCAACGGGGATGATTCTGTTTTGGAGGAACAAATTTTTGATGTAGATCATGAAGTTATTTCTCAAGAGGAGAGTCAAACCATGGATAGTATTCCTTCATATGAGGAGATCAAAACAACAGTGTTTGATTTGGGTGCTGATTCCGCTCCAGGGTCGGATGGTTTTGCGAGCTTTTTCTATAGATACTGTTGGGATATCATTCATGTTGATCTTATTAATGCTATTCAGTTTTGTTGGCAGGAAAAATTCATTCTGAATGGTATTAATTCAAGCATGTTGGTGCTTCGTCCTAAAGTTAGAGGTGCTAATTCTCTAAAGGATTTTTGTCCAATTGGTCTTAGAAACCTTTTCTTCAAAATTTTCACTAAAATCTTAGCTACAAGATTGGGGGAAGTTTTGGGAAGGCTTGTTTCTGAGGAGCAAGTAGCTTTCATGAAGGATAGAAGTATTCATGAGAATATCAGCTTATCTTCGTAGATGATTAATGAATTGCAGATTAAGAGAAAGTTTGGGAATGTGGGTCTCAAACTTGACGTTACTCAAGATTTCGATACAGTGAGCTGGAATTTTATTTTAAAAGTGTTTCGAAGGTATGGTTTTTCAGAAACTTGGTGCTCTTGGATTTGGAAAATTCTGAATTCTGCTAGGATTTCAGTTCTTGTTAACGGGAGTCAGGAGGGTTTTTTCAAAATTAATAGAGGGTTGCATCAAGGTGATCCTTTATCTCCTCTTATTTTTGTTTTGATTGAAGACATTTTTAGTCGAAACATAACTAAGATTTTCAAGGAAGGTAAGATGACTCCTATGGTTAAAAGAGACGGTATTTCTCCTACTCTTTTATTTGCTGATGACATTATGATTTTTTGTAAAGGTAACATGAAAAATTTGAGAAACTTGGTTGATTTACTTGGTTCGTATCAGCATGCTTCTGGTCAAACTTTGAGTAGGCTAAAGAGCAAGGTTTATTATGGTGGTGGTTCTTTAAGTAGAAGACGTACCATTGCTGATTTCTTAGGGATGAGTATTGCTACTTTTTCCGGATAGATATTTGGGTGTGCAAATCATGCCGGTGACTATTAGGTATCATCACATCAGTAACGTAGTTGAGGAATTGAAGAAACAACTAGCTGGATGGAAGGGTAAGTTGTTATCTTTTCAAGATAGGGTGGTTCTTGTAAAATCAGTTATTTCTAGTTATTCTATTCATAACAAGGCTGTTTATAAATGGCCTTTGAAGTTTGTGTACCAATGTGAAAAGGCAATCCGTAATTTCTTATGGACTGGTGATTCGCTCGTTAGTAGAGCATTTGTGGTGTCGTATGACAAAGTTTGTCGTCCTTATGAGGAATGAGGCTTGGGTTTATTTAAAATGGTGGATATGAATAAGGATTTACTTATGGAGCTTTGGTGGAACATCCAGTATTCTAATAAAGTTTGGGCGAGGTTTTTAAAAGCTAAATTCTTTCAAAGAAATGGTGTTTTGGTGGGTTATTAAAAGAAGCCTTCTATACTTCCAGGAATTCGTTTGGTTCTTAAGGAAGTTGAAAATAATTCGAAAATGCTTATTGGTGATGGGCGTTCCACTTCTTTGCTTTTTGATATTTGGTATGGAAATACAAGACTTGTTGATGCTTTTGTTTTGATATTTGGTATGGAAATACAAGACTTGCTGATGCTTTTGGTATTCCAAAAGAAATGATTACACGGAGAGGGTTTGTGATTTGCTGGTGAATAATGAAAGGGAAATCTCTGATATTTATAGATACATGCTTACGGCAGCTGGTGATGATTTGGAAAACTTACCGAGACCAATGGGAGGAAGTGACTACAAGGTTTGGATGCCAAATTCTAAGGGCATTTTCTCTGTTTCATCTGCAAAATCTGTTATTCATCGTAGTTATGGGAATTTTGTTGAGGCAAAACTTTTGTGGAGGCGTCAGATCCACCCTTCTTTAGCTGCACAACTTTAAAGGGGTGCGCGTGCTACTCTTGACAAGGTGAAAAGTAGGTTTAAGTATAATCTTGCGAACAAACGTTGTGTATGTAAGAACGATGAGGAATCACTTGATCATATTTTGTGGCATTGTAGTTTTGCCAATCGTGCGTGGAGCTGGATTTCGGATATTTTCGGTTTACAACCATTCTTAAATCTCATTCATTCGTATAAATCAGCAAAAGGGAGGAGTCGGATGGTTAAGGATTTGTGATTATTGGCTATTATTGTCGTACGATCTGAATTATAGAAAACTATAAAAGATATTTTCTACAACAAGAAAAATGTTAATTGGATTTTCTTTAAAAAGAGAGTGTTTCACCTTCTTCATGAATACTCGATCAGATTACATGGTTACATGCATGGTACAGTTGAATACCTAAGGATTTTGAACTATTTTGGGGTGACTCACATACGAGTTAAATTTTTGGAACCAATTGAATGCAGCTGGAAACCACCTGAAATGGGAGAAATTTTATTGTGTTGTGATGGCGCGTTCGAGGGGAAACCCTGGGTTAGCGGGTGCTGGTGTGGTTGCTCGAGATATGGACTATAATGTGCTTGGAACTATATGTTTGGGCTTGGGTACTACTTCTAATTATCTTGCTGAACTTTATGCGGTTATAGCTGGATTAGAATGGGCTGCTAGGTTGGGGATTCAAAGAGCTTTGGTGAGATCAGATTCAAATAGTGCTATTCAGGCTTTTTCAACAAATCGTTCCATGGTATGTGCGTCAGAGATGGGTAGGGGTTTATTCGCTTTATGATTCTATTCGTTATGAGCATACATTTCGTGAAGCAAATATCCAAATGTTCATATAAGTTAGGAAAGATAAACTCTTAGACAGAGAAAGAGGAGAAGTCATAAAAAATCATCAATCAAGAATAAGGATAAAAAGGTTCATATAGACAAAGATGTTATAGTCTGTTCCAAATGTCTTTGTCATGGTCATCACATATCCATGTGTCCCTACAAGGATTATTGTGAGAAAGCTAAGGCCGGGATGGCAACCTTAGACTATTGCTCTGAGGATGAATCACCCAATACAATTATTCTCACATATGTTGATAATGGACAAGTTCATGATTCAAATAATTTTAGAAACTCTACATTGGAAAATGCTCCTTCCACAAGAGAGAATCGATCTTATGAGTAAGGAAATTCTTTCAGTAAAGGCTGAATTCCAACAAAAAAGGAACATATGGACCAAAAGAATTGAGAATATGGAATGTGAACTAGATAAATTGAAACATGAACATAGATGTTCATATCATCTGAAGAAATCAACCGTTGGGAAAAAGAAGAAACGGTCTCGGCCGAAAAACTCTTGTCAGAACAACAAATACCACTCTTCCTATAACTCTCCCACACTTAAATAACAGAAGTTTAAAACTAGGAGTAAGAAGATGATATGCGTCCCTCCAAGGGTCTTGAATGAAAGACGTACTTATTCAAAGGATAATTCGGCTCTAAAGTCGAACTCCCTTACAACTATATTTCAGAAAAATAAAAAGGTTCAAAAAAGGGAAATGTCTGAAATCTCAAGAGAAGTGAAGGGGGGATCTACAGATTACAAGGAACGATCCACAGATTTAGGAAGAGAATACGTGAGAAAAAGGTAGTAGACTCATCTTCGGTCCCTCAATCCGTTGTCAAGGTAAGTAGAAGATCTAAACTAAACATGTATGTTCCTAAAAATCCAACTGATCCTGCGCTAAGCAGAGGAAGTTGTCACTTGTAGTAACTCTCATGTTGGTTCTCGTCCCTCCCTTGGATGAGAATCAGAATTAAAAAGGGAATAAGTGTCAAATTCTCTATGATTCTTGTGCTTTACAATAAATTGTAGATGGTGGAGTTTCACTTCCTGAAACAATCTATGTCAAACCAAGACTAACACTCCTTGTGCTCTAATTTACTTATTGAGCCAAGGAAGATAACTATTAGGCACATAGTCATGAGCAATTGACAATCTTGTGTGAAATACCGTAAATCTAGGGTAAAGTTTGTAATGGGAATTTATCTATAAGCTTAAGATATATCTAAGTTCTCTAAGTTAGATAACCTAGGTTGCAAAAAGTTATTTCTCTTTCAGAAACCATTTAGGTTTGGGAATATCTCATATCTTCTTCAAGCTTCTCGAGCAAGGAGAATCCAACAAGGAAAACCAGGTTTGAGTCGTCTGATAGTAATTCTTGTCAAGACAAGGGTGGATCCACACCTAGTGACAATCAACCTAGATCTCAATTTGATGAATTGTCTCTCAAATTGAATCTTATTCTTGAACAAGTTGAAGCACTAAGCTCTGAACTACAAGTCTCCACAAAGAGGCTTAAAGAGAAAATAGAACTGGTTGAATCCAGATTGGATCTTATTTAAGAGAAACTTGATGACTACAGAAACTATGAAATAGTCTGGGAATCTCTGAGTAAAACTCTTATAGATCGTTTTTCATCTAGGAAACTTCTTTTGAGAATTTTATTCTTGAGAATGATAACTAGGGTTTGGTATAGCAAAGATTGTGATTACACATAGCTATTTCCAACGTTTTTCATATTGCATGTTTTTAGATTTATTTATTTATATTTTAGATTTGTGGGAAGATGGACTTGCAGTATGTAATAATTATTGGTGTAATTATTGCGAAATTCTTAAGAAATATTTGTGCTTTTATGTTCTCGTGAATCGAGCTAATATTTCATATATGCTCAGAAGTTAAATCTATTATGTTTTTATAAACGGAAAATAGAATAAACTACTTGAGATATTTCTCACAGTATTGATCTTTTTCTGATCACACTTCTGCGTTTTACTGCTTGACACACTCTGTAAGATTCTCTTATGTTGAGTAAAATCGAGTAACGTTGTCTCGTTGTTCGTAACTGGCCTTGAGATCAATTTATGTCGATACTATGGATACAAATCCTTGTGATTTGTTAATGTCTAAAATCCTTCTTTTTCACGAAAGTAAGGTCACTCATGTTGTTCTCTCGAGAATGACATTTTATGGGGGAGAGTTCTTAAATGAACTTGTGCTTATTGCTATATCTTTGTGGGGAGTGTGGTTGTGGAATTATAAACGGGATGCTTGTATCTTTTTAATCTCCTAGGATGAGCGCTAAGTATTTATTACTATGTGATATCATCTAAATAAGTTGATATGATGAGTTACATTTTAACTATGTTATTGTGTAGTATCTCCATCTTTCTTAAAACTTGAGATATCTTTTGGTGTTCATTATGGTCCCGCGATTTTCGTACCTTTGTTAATTTATTGACAAAACGGGGGAGAATTATTTAGTAGTTTCATACTACATACATATGGTTTACGGATCATTATCTAAGTGGGAGTGAATCATTTAAGCAATAGGTTTACCTATTAAACAAAAGATGTAAGTATTGATTAAGGGGGAGAAACATATCACCATAGTATTACTTCAGAGTTGAGATACAATTGAACTTTGGAGAGAAGATAATAATACTATGTTTTTGTATAACAACGATTGAGAATATTTGTTTTCAAAAAGGTTGTTATCGCTATGCAATCGGTTCTTCAACAACAACGATGCTGAGTTGAACACGTTCAGAATATTGCAAATTTAAATAACAAAGAGTTCAAGGAGAGTTGGAGAAACCAAGAAAATCAAGAAGACTTGGTGGATCGAGGAGTTTTTTCAAAACTTCATTTTTGCTATCCATATGTATTAAATAGTTTTGTCACCAAATTGACAAATGGGGAGATTGTTAGAGCATCGCTCGGTCGAACTCACAAGTGTTGCTATATCAAGCTTGTTTTAAAATTTAGTTGTCAAAACTATATCTTGATTTCTAGTCTACAATTAGTTAAGTCTCGGTCTAGGATAGTGGAGTTGAGAAACGAACCAGTCATTGATAAACGCATTTATGTGTCTAATATATCTCAATTGTATATAGTGTTAGTGCTCGATTCTATACTTATTTGGTTATTTTATTTATTTGTAGGTGTTTTTAGAAGAATAAGGATTTGCGGCGAAATTGGCTGAAAATGCGGCGTTTGGACCTCCATTGATAGAGTGCCGGAAGCGCCCCAGAAGTGTACCGGAAGTACCCCAGAAATACCCCGGAGGAACCCCGAAAAAAGTGCGAAAAAGCCCCAGAGGACACTTGCTATACGGACCCTTGATTTTGGATAAGGGGTAACCTAATTACTAAGGGGCACCCCATTTCAATGCACATGCTAAAGGGACTCCCAGTCTGGTTAAGGGGACACCACATTCAAAGTTCAAATAATGGAATTTGGCGGGAAAACTAAAGTTCACGTCTGATAACTTGCTGTTGGATTTCTGGGCAGTTTTGAGGGAGATTAAATCCCTGAAATCAATTGGGCTAGGCCTGTTAAGACTAAACAGACCGTATGCAAGTGATTTTATCGATCAACTTGGGATGGAATGGCTGGGAGAAGCGATCAAAGTCCAAACAGGATACGTATTGTTCTGTCCAGTTTCAAGGATTTGTATGAAAGATTTTGTGAGAGTTTTACGCTGAATAGTTACGTACTAGGTCCTGTTCAAGTCTTGATAAGAGTTTGGTGGAAATTTTATAGCTAACAGACGCGTACGAATAGCTTTGAGCAGTATTTTCCGAGACTTTGCAAGAAAGAAAAAATAGAGATTCTATCGGGATTTCTTTGAGCTGTGAAGTATATAAGAGGTGGAGAGAAGTGAGAGAAGATTATAAAGAGTTAGGGGTCGATTGGGAGGCCAGCAGAGAGGCGCAGGAGGAGTTGCAGGAATTGTACCTGCTGCTGCCATTAACAAAGCTCGAAGAACACACCTGCAAAGACAGTCGTTATTTGAACAGTGGAAAAACTAGCGGTCGTGGGTCTTAAAAGAAGGCGTCAACAGCAGTCTTATTTTCGCAGCGTCAACAGCAGTGGTATTGAGACCAGACCATTTGACCAAAAGGAATAAATTCAATAAAGTCGACCACTGGTACCCTTGTATATGCCAGTTGTGTTGACCTAGAGTTAGGTTATCGACCACTGGTTCCCTTGTATATGCCGGTGTGTTGATATTAGTCAGACTAATATCCCAATCCATTAGGATAGGTTCATTTTGGCGGAGGCCTTCAGACAGATATGGGAAACGCCGTTCACTTAGTAAACATCAAAACCATTTATGTTTTTCTATATCTATCTCTTAATCTTTCCATGTGATTAGTTTGACTCCGAATATGATGTCCATAGTGCAACTATCTGAGTAGAGCTCTGTCACTTTATATGAATTTTAGTATGCTTGAGTGCAAACTCGTGTACAGCAATTGGAATTTCGCATCAGGGTACTTCTTCCTGTAGTCAATAAGTATGCCAACCAAGGAGATTCTTTAGTGCCTTCCAAGGTTCGTTGTAGATAGCTAGGGTCTGGAGTATAAAGGTTTTGTGGGTATATCTCTAGTAAGCCCTCCCGAGACTATAACTCGGCCACTAGGGCCACCTAGGGGTTTAAAGGCTTATTGCATACGCTAAATGCAATCGACGATGCCTGCGACAGTGAGTTAGGATTTTATTTTGTAGTTTTGATTTGCTCGAGGACTAGCAAATAATAAGTTTGGGGGTATTTGATAGACGCATTTATGTGTCTAATATATCTCAATTGTATATAGTGTTAGTGCTCGATTCTATACTTATTTGGTTATTTTATTTATTTGTAGGTGTTTTTAGAAGAATAAGGGTTTGCGGCGAAATTGGCTGAAAATGCGGCGTTTGGACCTCCGTTGATAGAGTGCCGGAAGTGCCCCAGAAGTGTACCGGAAGTACCCCATAAATACCCCGGAGGAACCCCGAAAAAAGTGTGAAAAAGCCCCAGAGGACACTTGCTATACGGACCCTTGATTTTGGATAAGGGGTAACCTAATTACTAAGGGGCACCCCATTTCAATGCACATGCTAAAGGGACTCCCAGTCTGGTTAAGGGGACACCACATTCAAAGTTCAAATAATGGAATTTGGCGGGAAAACTAAAGTTCACGTCTGATAACTTGCTGTTGGATTTCTGGTCAGTTTTGAGGGAGATTAAATCCCTGAAATCAATTGTGCTAGGTCTGTTAAAACTAAACAGACCGTATGCAAGTGATTTTATCGATCAACTTGGGCTGGAATGGCTGGGAGAAGCGATCAAAGTCCAAACAGGATACGTATTGTTCTGTCCAGTTTCAAGGATTTGTATGAAAGATTTTGTGAGAGTTTTACGCTGAATAGTTACGTACTAGGTCCTGTTCAAGTCTTGATAAGAGTTTGGTGGAAATTTTATAGCTAACAGACGCGTACGAATAGCTTTGAGCAGTATTTTCCGAGACTTTGCAAGAAAGAAAAAATAGAGATTCTATCGGGATTTCTTTGAGCTGTGAAGTATATAAGAGGTGGAGAGAAGTGAGAGAAGATTATAAAGAGTTAGGGGTCGATTGGGAGGCCAGCAGAGAGGCGCAGGAGGAGTTGCAGGAATTGTACCTGCTGCTGCCATTAACAAAGCTCGAAGAACACACCTGCAAAGACAGTCGTTATTTGAACAGTGGAAAAACTAGCGGTCGTGGGTCTTAAAAGAAGGCGTCAACAGCAGTCTTATTTTCGCAGCGTCAACAGCAGTGGTATTTTATCGTTCTTTTCTGGACGCCGTCTGTGGATCGCAGAATCACTGTTTTTCATTCTTTTCACTCTTTTAATCAACTTTTTGAGCATCAAATATTTATTTTTAGAACATGATTATTATGAGTAGCTAAACCCCATTACTGGGATGATGGAGGAAACCATTCTTTATGCATGAGTAATTCTATTTAATTCTTTATGACTATTTGCACTATTATGAGTTGTTTTATGATTTTTCTTGATTATTTGTGATTTTATCTGATGATGTATGCTTAGTCTAGGAACTCTTGATGCATCATGCTTATGATTTACATCTAATACTTTACAAAATCTAGTTTTGGCAAAGAAAAAAGTCGATATTTGTTATCATTATAAGCTATAATTGTCTAGAATTAATAGTTGATTCGCATGAGTATAAGAATTGGTGGAATCCTGAGTCCTAGTATCTCTTGATCCTGTGACAATTTTGTATATATTTTTTGTTTTTAAATCTATTCAAGTCCGAGCAACGAATCCGTATTTACCGCAAATTTAAGACTACAACAGTCATCATTTGCATTCTACGGTTTGAAGGCGAAGATCAACCGAAGCTTTTGGAGAACTTCATCAACAAGAGGTAAGTGAAGACTGAACCACCTATTTCTCAGGTTGTATCCACTTTTCTATCTTTGAGATGATTTTCACATAACTAATTAGACTAGCTTGCATAAACAAGAATTTCGAGTCGAGAACTAATTTTTTAGTTTACGAATTTCTCGAAAAATAATGACTAAGCTTAATGAACATTTGTTCATACTTGATAAAATTCGGTGGAGAATAATTTATTGTTCGGAACCAAATCATGGTTCAATCTTATCATTCGAAAATAGCCTGGAACAGTGATATGTGTCATTGATGTTATTCAGGAATGTTTCTAATCGATTTAGAGAAATATAGAACTACTATATTCGGAATACACGACAGTGTTATCAGTCTTACAAACTTGAATAAACTGTTATATGTCTGAATCCGTATTACATATATTCGTACACGTAGCGGAGTAGCTATATATCGACTTTCGGATTTGTCTGATATGCATATTCGTATGTACATCATGGGAAAATATGTTTGTTTCGTGATCCGGATAAGTATGTATATTCGTATACAAACCATTATGGAACCGTGGTAAGGGAACCGGGTTAACATAATCAAACCGGTATGCGATCCAAAACATTTCTATGTTCTAGAACCAATTTAGTATCCAAACCGGTACGCAAGCTGAATGTTCTGTGAACTCGGGAACCGGCAAAGGTCCTAAGTTTTCAAACCAGTACGTGAACTAAAAAGTTTTGTAGACTCCGGAACTTTGAATTAGTTTAAATTTTGCAAACCAGTACGTGAAATGAAAAGTTCTGTAAGATTCCGGAACTCGGTAATTGCATAAGTGTGCAAACCGGTTTATGAACTGAGAAATTCTGTTGACTCCGGAAGTCGGTTGTTGCATATAAGTTTGCAAACCGGTCCACGTACCGTGACTAAGCCGATTCACAAAATGTTTAAGTAATTTTACTTTGTACATTTAGAAACTATGTCGATTATGATTCAATTGTGATTAACTTATTTTCTTGAAGTAATTTGCATTTGATCAATTCTCTAATTAACACTAGACTCATTTGATCACATGATTATGACTCAATATTAATGTCTTGTGAACATGAAAATGAGTGTTAAGCTTTTATGTTTAAATCGACTAGTTTCGGCTAACCATGTGGAACATAATCTTTATACACGGTTCGGTTACGGGTTACCTAACCATAGTGTACATCTTGTTTATGTTAATAAGACTCGAAGCTTTCATCTAACGGTGAATATTGATTTCTTGGTTCCAAAGCTATCTTAGCTTAAACCTGAATCAATGGGAGGCTGAGTTCGGGCTCAACTGCATTTCAGACTGAAGTTAATTGGTAGTAGGCTAGTGTCTGTAGCGGCTTAATACAGTTTGGTGTTCAATCCGTACTAGGTCCCTGGGTTTTTCTGCATTTGCGGTTTCCTCGTTAACAAAATTTATGGTGTCTGTGTTATTTCTTTTTACGCATTATATTGTTTATCTTTATAATTGAAATATCACAGATTGTGCGTTGATAAATCACAGTACCTAGGTCCAACCTTGTTAGTTGTGTAAGACTTGATTGATCCTTGGACATTGGTCTTTGGTACCGTCCAAGAACTCTGTTTGTAGTTAGGTTCACGAATTTCAATTCTGTAAACGTTCTAACAACAAGAGAGAGATATAACTCTAGGCACTTTCCTTGATTGAGTTTTTACTCTCGGATTTGTGTTGAGTTTGTCCATATAGATTTCCTAAGAAAAAGTTGGTAGTGTATTTGGTACCACCGGCGTTTTCAGAAGGATTCTGCAACGTATGTGAGAAATAAGAAGAAGGCTTGTGAAGTAGTTAGGACTTCATCTTATGAAATTTGCTTTCCAGAGAATTCTACTGAAGAAGATGATAGAAACTTTTCTTGTTCAAATGTGTTACAATCTTGAAAATTAAGATTATATAAACTGTTCTTGTTCAAATGTGATACCACCTTGGACTGTTAAGATACTTGTTGTTAGAGCATAGCTCGGTTGAACCCACCAAGCGTTGGTATGTCAAGTTTGATTGTCATATTTTAGTGAATCAAAACTCAATTAAAGAGTCGCTTGATTATGTACTAGAGACAACTTCCTATAGGTTAGGCTAGAAAGATTTGGATAATGAAACATACAATTATTACTCGAAAACTTGAAGAATGTGAAGAAGTAACAAGCTACATCAACGACATCATCCTTCCTCTTGAGGTTAATAATATTTTGACTTGAACTGTTTCATTCCCAACGTATCTTTAAAGTTGTGTTATATTGAAAACATAACTGCGAAGCTGTGAATGATTATATTGTAGCTGTGAAGAAGAAGCCATGTTGGAGTTTTTTCCAAAAACGTGTTTTCAACTTGATACACGAATACTCATCTAGGATGAATGGTTCTATGTTCAACACTGAGGAGGATTTACGAATTGTGGAGTTCTTTCGTGTTAAAAAAAGAAGGGTGCATTTTGTTGATCCCGTTGAATGTTTTTGGAGCCCACCTGGTCAGAAGGAAATTTTTCTTTGTTGCGATGGAGCCTCGAGGGGGAACCCGGGGGTGGCGGGTGCTGGAGTTGTAGCAAGAGACACTACTTGCACTGTAGTTGGGGCTATGAGTATTGGGCTGGGAGTTGCTAGCAACTACTTGGCGGAGATTTATGCTATTCTGGTGGTCCTGGAATGGGCTATTTTTTGGGGTTTTAGAAATGTAGTGGTGCGCACTGACTCTCATAGTGCTATTCGAGCCTTTGAAGATAACTCAGTCCCTTGGTTTGCTGTGCGAAGGTGGATGGATGCTAGAAGGCAATATGACTCTGTTCGATTCATTCATACTTATCGTGAAGCGAATTTTGCAGCTGATAATATGGCCAAGCGTGGTTGTTTTTTGACCAATGGTGTGGGAATGCATTATGTAGGTCATCCTATTTTTTTAAATTCTGTTGAGTATCCCAATGTTTCTTATTTTAGATTTAAATAGTTTTGTGAGTTTTTGGGGTTGCTGTGACCTCTTTTCTCATAAAACTATCTTGTAAATTTCTTTTTTGGTTTAATATATTTTTTGGCTTAACAAAAAAAAAAGAAGGAATGATTATACTCTAGTAGACATAGTGTTAAGGAATTACAATACGAAGTATAACGCTTATCTTTTGAACTTCATATATAAGACATCGACATAATCGTATGAATGTTATTGTGATTATGTGTATGGGTATGGGTGAAGATTTCGTCCTAGGAAACAAAGTTTACATTCATTTAAAGTAAGTACATTCATAAACTAGTTTTGTGAATCGAAAGGGAAATCGCTAGGCTTATTGGTATTGTTATTCATTGCGTATCTTTGGATTACCAATATGTGTGATTAGTACAACCGATCATAATTTATTATGTATCTTGGTAAAACTATTCAGAGTGCCTGACTTATGTATTGGTATGACTTTTATTAGTGTAACCGATCCTAAGTAATCACCTAAGATGGTATGATCAATATTTGTAATTGGTGTGACCGATCCTAGTAATTGGTGTGACCAATCCTAGTAATTGGTGTGACCAATCCTAGTAATTGGTGTGACCAATCACAAAAGAGTTGTAATCGATCCTTGTAATTGGTGTAACCGGTCCTAGTAATTGGTATAACCGATCCTGGTAACTGGTGTGACCAATCACAAGTAATACCATGAGAATATGGTGACCGGTCCTGTTAATTGATGTAACCAATTTGGTAACTGATGTAATCGGTCCCAGTAACCATATTAAGGTAGAACCGATCCTTGTGTTTGGTAGAACCGTAAACCCATGATTAGTGTGTTGATTTGATCAATCCCATAGTTCTTGGAAATCATATGAACCAGTTCTAAACTTGTTTTGAAGTATGGTATAATCGGTTCCAAGATTGTAAATATGAAAAAGGATTTACAAAGAAATAAGATGTCGACATACTTTGAACATGTTCAGTAACTCTTATCTTTTATTGTTCAAAGATATTCCTTAATAACTCAAGGAGATCCAGGACCGAAATAAGTTGAGAATCTTTTAATTAAGGTTGTCAATTTTATATGATTTTAATTACCAGCAATTAAAATGCATATCTCTGGAAAATAAAATTCGGTAATTGATCGGATTTTTATATAGTGGTAAGTAGAGTTGTCGTTCACTTGGACTTGATGAGATTGATTTTAAGAATTAATAAACTAAAATAAAAGAAAAGTATATACAAAATATTATCACAGGATGAAGAGAGTTATTGGGACTAGGATTTCATCGAATTCATAACATAGGGTTCAATTTATTTATTCTTAACAATTAAAGCTCAATAAATAAAATTAACATGTACTCTGATTTTGCCAAGGTAGATTCTCAAAAGATTAGTTGTAAATCCTAAGCATGATGCATCAAAACATTTAAGCTAAGCATACCTCATCAAATTAAATGACAACGAATTAATTCAAATCATATTTCAATTAAAATTATTGCAAAAGTCTTAAAAAGAATTAAATAATTTTACCCATGTACGAAAATCGTCTTCCTCCGTCGTCCCAGTGTAGGGATTTAGCTTCTCATGTTGTAGACACTCTCAAAAGAATTTTTATTGCTCAAAAAGTGTGTACAAAGGTGGAAATAAGAGAAAATAATTAAATCCAGAATTTCGCAACGTTTTATAGGCGTCGCAGAAACACTATTACAATGTAAGCTTAATTCAAAATATCTGTTGCGAAGCTGAGAACAAGTGTTACGAAAAACTGTCGCGGACACTGTTAGGAAACGACAGTTCTCGGCAACACTATGTTCTTCGTCCTCTTCTTCACCAGCAGAACTGGTTCTTCTCTGCAACTTGATTTCTCTCGATCCTAAGCCCTCTGTTGGCTCCCCTATCACTCCCTCCCTTCTCATCACAATAAGAACCCATTATATACTCTTCAGAATAGAAAATACTCGACATTAAATCCATATAATCTTCATTAATCACTTCTTAATCTCTGCTGCCAAAAACGGAAACAATTTCCATCTCTTACTCTTTCACGCGCTCCTGTTGCTTTCAAATCTTCCTAACTTGTCGATTACACACTCATGAAGAATATAAACACCCAATAGACACATGCTAATCGCAGGAAAACACGGGAAAGAGTGCAACACATCCCGTGAATATTCACTCACCCATGTTTTATTCAATCCACGTACACCCTCCTATTTTCTCGTTTCCACACGATTTACCATCTTTACTTGACCGTGACAAGTCATTCTCAAACAAAAACAACAACAGAATGTCACCAAATCAACCCAGAACATCTTCCAGAAAATCACGCAGAGAATCACCAAACTTTCCCTGTTTTCACGAGATCATCTTTCCTTTCCTTTTCTTACGAATCCAACTTGATTACCGGCCCTGTTTGGATGAAACAGAGTTATACTAATCCATATCACTTGAAGAAGCCGACCAAATCTCCTCCAATACCGAACCAGAAGTCTCGGGTTTTCAAAGTTCCCTGTTTTTCTTCCACACGGCTAACCAGTCCAATTCAGTTGATTCTGAAGCTCATACCATGCCTGATAATCTGATTCAAGCTATCCCAAATAGTTTCAGCCATTGAATCTCCTTAATACTCTCCCAAATCACTAACCCTAATTCTGTTCTTCCACTGCAAAACTTTCCCGCCAAAACTTGGAATTTGAATGAAGAAGATGACCTCCCCCTAACAGAGATGGGGGTGTGTTTAGCAGGTGACGCCCTGGGGTGCAAATAGTGATTGAGGCTCCCCTTAGTAATTGAGGTGCCCCTTATCCAAAGTGGGATCCATTTAGCACTTTTCCTCCCGGGATAACTTTTCGATCCGAAGTTTCCAAAAATGTTTATTTCCCAAGAATACCTACAAACACATAAAACACCATAATAAGTACAAAATCGAGTACCAACAATACAGAAAATTAAGGACAATGTAGACACAAAAATGTGTCTATCAGTAATGTGAATTTACTAATTCGAGACTTTCTAGTAGGATTTCGGTTAATATTGGACAGAGCATTTCTAGGAATTATGAAAATCAAATTTGGAAATATATGGCATATCTTGAGAATATTTTCGGTTTTGGAAATTCCTTGGTGTCCAAACTTCCTTGGTCTACAAATATCCAAGTTTGCATTTCGAGCAAACTATCCTAAGAGCCAGCAAAACTACCTTGTTGTGTTGTTACTGGTGGAGCCGTCTATTCGGAGACGAAAGTACCCTAATTAGGCAAAATCTCTTACGATCGCTCGTTTAAAGAGTTAAGTGGGATCAAGAAGCTCTACGAGTACCGTTGGTGGGAAACTAGATAATTGCAGTATTATTAGTTTTCGATTTGATTCGATTGACTAACGGTTGTTGAAATTTGATTGCACCTAGTTCGTTTATTCTTGAGAATCTTCTCTTCTGATATAAGATTCACTCAAACTAGATCGAAGCGTCGACGGGATCTTTAGAACTGTTTGTATATCTAAAGACGTCTTGTGATAATCCATTGTTAACAGACTCCATTATGTGCGTGATTGATCACAAGAGATTCAAGTTGTGGTGTGCAGGTGTTTATTGAAGATTTAAGAAGATCTGAAGATGAAGAAGCTTTCTTATTTGGGTTCATTTTCTTTGGTGTGGAGAAAACTTGATCGGCTGGGATCCAACTATAATAGGTTTATCTTTGATATATTTGATTGATTAGTTGCGTATATCGGCATCAGTATTTAGTATCTTAATAGATCCTATTATTGATTGCATAATCTAAACTCTGCTACTTTGGTAGTTGTTGGATAGATTGATCTAAACCCGATAAAGGAGTTTATTGTATTAAAAAAAAAGCCTTTGTCTAACTCATATCACTGAGATTGAATAGAGTTGTTACCGAACAGATTTGTTGTTCCTTTACTGTTTGGAATACGATCCAAAGGAATTGTTCCAGTGCGTGCACTTATTGAATGTCGGAAGCGCAGGGATACTGAAGAAACTAGGTGAACTATAGGTTTAGTTGCTTGGTATCAACTACACGAAGTTAGTTTGATTTGTATAGCGGCTTAATTCTGAGAGTACTCAATTCTGGACTAGGTCCCGGGGTTTTTCTGCATTTGCGGTTTCCTCGTTAACAAAATCTTGCTGTGTCATTTACTTTTGTTTTCCGCAATTATAATTGTTGTTATTATAATTTAAAGTAAATTACACAAACGTTAACTCTGTACTACTTGATAGTGATCCTATAGAGTTTGGTTAAGACCGAACCTATTATCAAGTAATCACACTTTGATTGTTGTATTGTATCGATCTCGTATCCATAGACGATCACACAAAGTGTGAATATCGATTCTTTTTATTGTCTCGACTCAGTCCAGAGACAATCACTTTCAGTAACAGGACTTATAGGTGGAAAAGTTTAAGATTGTGGTATATTTGGGTACCCTCGTCTTTTCTATTGGTATCAGAGCAGGAAAACACGAAAAGATCTAACAATCTGTGTTTGGTGCGATCCAACCTATAAGAATTGAATCTATGCCTGATTCGGTTAACGTTATGCAAGAGTATGAATACTCAAATGTTGAAGATGTTACAACTTCGTTAACTCATGATCCAGGAGTTACGAAAACATCTGAGTCTATCTCTGATGGAAAGGAAGATTCTGATAAAGAGTTGGTAAAACTCCTAAAGCCAATAAGATCTCCGTCTAGACGGATGTTAATACTAAAGACATAATCTAATATTCTTAAGAATGAGATCAGAGAAAAAGACATTCAACTAAATATTCTAGCCAAAGAGAATATGGATCTCACTGTCAAACTAGAATCCATTAGTAAATCTCTTACTCAAGATCAAGAGACTCATCCCGTGACTCTGACTGATGATGTTGTTTTAATTTCTTCTGATAATGAAGAAACTAAGAGTCCTTGTTCGACTTTTACAGACTGTGATAAAACCGGTTTAGTCACATCTGAAACAGATCATAATGATGGTAGTCTTCCTAACTACATCAAATCAGAAGAGGATGAGAAACCAACTTCTATATCTAGTGATGATCAAATGAAATCTTGTCCAAAGGAAACTTTAAACCGATTCCATGAAAGTAATCTTAAGGAATACAACTTTCAGACACTTGACAGGAAAATTATACTTCTTCAAAATACAGTGGTAAAAATATTGAAAGAAGTTTCTTGTCTTAAAAAACTGAAAGATCATTCCTCAGCAGAAAGGCAGACAATATCTCAATCCAACAAAGTCAACTCAAAACAATCTGTTGTAAGAGTTGATAATCGCTTCTGGAAAAAGGTTCCCCCCCACTCATGTCGAAACAGTCCTTGTTTACATGAAGAACAATTCCAGAAGAAAGGGAAAAGAGAATCTCTGCCGAAGGAAACAATCAGGAATTTCCAATAATTGTTTCAAGTAATCGTGTTGATATGCATCATATGGAAATCCTTAGAATGAGAAAATCTTAGGAAAATCTCATCGACAGAATTAAGAGATATTTGTCTATCTCTGAAAATTCTCACATCAGTACTATTTATCCACATGATCATAAGTTTGGATCAAGGAAGGATCATCTTCTTGGGAGAAAATACTTTGGGCAGAAATTTTCAAAGAAAAACATGAACTATGTTTCTGATATTCACTGTAAGCAACAAAAGGCTTACTCCGATGCAACCTAGTTGTATGGAGACTGTGCACTCTCATCCTTGATCATGCTCATACTTTTGAGATGAGAAGCACATAAAAATAAGAGGACATTTTTTGTATAGTTTGTATCAAAACTTGTGTGACAAACACTAGATAACTGCGAATCCACTTTTGTCTAAAAATGTTCACGTTTATTATGATTTCCAAAATTAGGCTTTATTGAAAATTTTCGAATTTTAATAAACCTTCCAGCATGAGAAGTTCGGACAAAGGAAATAAATATATTATGTATATATTTTCGATATTTCCATAATATATTCGGTCTGAGTATTGTCTCTTCTTAAGAGATACAATCTCTTGCCTGTATTAAGAAACCCTGATCAATTCTTATTTAAATACCTAGCATGCCTCCAATAACTCGCAGTATTACAAAGGTCAATAAGGAGGAAGCTCAAAAGGTTAAGGATTTTCAAGGAATCAATACAGAAAGGAAGAAGAAAATCATATCAAAAATCATGTCTGATTATGATTCTGATAGTTCTACTGGATCTCAAGATGAGTCATGTTTATTGGCTTACAACCTTCAAGATCCAACAAAGACCAAGTGGATACGTTCTGACAGTATGATTGACTATATCCAAGGCTTTAAAGAATGAAGAACCAACCTCATAATGATGATCCGTCATCAAGATTGGCTCAAGGATAAAATTGAAGAAGCAAAAGCTAATCTTGCGGGTATGAAGGTTCAAGTTGAAAAACTTGAGAAACAGGAAGTGGTTGCAGACAAGTCCCTGGAGACATGCTTCAAGAGTTTGAACACTGAAGAAACTTCAGTGAACAATAAGAGCACCACTAAAGATTAACACTTGAAACAAAATAGACATCAGTTTTTGATTTCTTTCAATAATCGTGTAAGGTCTATTATGAATAAAACTATCTTTTTATGAATAAAATTATTATTTTATAATTTTTCTTGTGATAGTTTTTCAATTACATAGCCTGTGCTCAATTGCTTTATATTATTGCTATATGTATAGGATGTTTGATTTCGGTTTTCACAACCTTAACATTCGATCTCATATGATGTATGAACCCTTATGATTTGTGTGGCTTTTTGATTTAGAGAGATTAAGTTGTAGCCCATGTTGGTAGGCTTTATTAATGGATCATAAGATGTTCCGATTGTAACTCATATGTGAAAAGTCACAATATGTTGAATTTTTGTTTAACATAAAAGCATATGTGTTTCGGGTTTTCAACTTTTTCTATTTGCAATAGTTAAAACCGATTCAACCTTTCTCTGGTAAAGGTTGTTGTTGTTGTTGTTGTTCTTTTGTTCTTGCGAGAGGATGACAACATAAATGGGAGAGAGTTCTAACTTGAACTTGCGTTTAATGATATATCTTTATGGGGAGAAGAGGATACGGAATTTGAGGTAACGAATTTGTTAGTTAATCGTTTTTCTGTTTAAGAAAAGTTTGAGTTTATTGCATATATTTTGTTTTTGCTTAACAAAATTCGGTATAATTGATGTTTATTCCATTATGTGTGTATGGATGTATGTGTCTGTGATTCAATTGTTTCCGGTTAAGAAAAACTGATTTGATATCTTTCTTTATTGTTTAGTTAGACTTCACGAAATATCGGTGCAATTGCGGTGCTTTAATGTCTATGTTTATTTCAGTTGCTTCCGGTTAAGAAAAATAATTGTGCAAGTCAATTTATTTGGTTTGTATGTATTGTTTATGGTTAACAAAATACGAGATCATTTGTTTAGCCCAATTCGATTCCGGATAAGAGAAACTAAGTTAATTCTGATCTTAGTTAGACTTATCAAAAGTAAAGGATTCGGTTATTCAAGTCTAATCGAATGCCTTGACAAGAAATATTAGTTAACTAACCTAGTATTTATCTTGTCTAAAGTGAAAGGTCTAAGTTATTGTCTGAATAATTAGTGCCTGATGAGAAAAATAAAGTTAATTATGATCTTTATTTTGGTCTTACCGAAACAAGCGATTGTACTTGTGCAATCGATTTAGCAAGGGAACTAAGTTTTATTAGTCAATTTGTTAAACTATTAGGGAAAATTGCTTTGGGAAATTATTTCCTTGATAACATATTAAAACCAAATTACTTGTAGTTTCGGTTTTGATATTGGTTATCTAAATTGGTATGTGAAACCCTCGTGCTTAACTCTTATAGGTTGTACAATTCTTTTAGATTGTAAAATTCTTTCGGTTTTTGGTATTTTCTCGGACCTTTGTCATTTTGTTATAAACAGGGGGAGAAATATATGGAGTAAACAAGTGATTTGTAATTACGTAGCAAAGGACAATTGTGCTTAAACATTATATCTAACGAAAGAGTAAAGCATTGACTAAGGGGGAGAAACATACCATATAATGATTGTATTTATTTGGACTAGAAAGGGAAATAACAAAGATGTGTGGATTGAAAATCTACCTAGTATTAGCTTTGTTATTTAAATGTCAACAACGACATTTATGGATTGAATATATGCAGGGTATTGTGCTGTTGAAACTTGGAATCAAGCGTATGTATAATGAATTTTTGTAATTTGTTTATCCATATGATTGTAAGAGTTTTATCACTAAAATTGACAAAGGGGGAGATTGTTAGAGCATAGCTCGGTTGAACACACCAAGCGTTGGTATGTCAAGATTGGTTGTCATATTTTAATGAACCAAAACTTATTTAAAGAGTCACTTGATTATTTACTAGAGTCAACTTCGTATAGGTTAGCTTAAAAGTATTAGGATATGAGACATTACAAGTATTACGTGAAGACTTGAAGAATGTGAAGAAGTAAAGAGATACAACGACGACATCATCCTTCCACTTGAGGTTAGTAATATTTGACTTGAACTGTTTCATTCCCTAACGTATCTTTTAATCGTGCATATTGAAAACATAACTGCGAAGCTATGAATATTATACTCTAGTTAGACATAGTATTATGGAATTACAATACGAAGTATAACGTCTATCTTTTGAACTTCGTATATAAGACATCGACATAATCGTATGAATGCTATTGTGATTATGTATGGGTATGGGTGAAGATTTCGTCGTAGGAAACAATGTTTTACATTCTTTTAAAGGAAGTAAATTCATAAACTTGTTTTGTGAATCGAAAGGGAAATCGCTAGGCTTATTGGTATTGTTATTCATTGAAAATCTTTTGAATTACCAATATGTGTGTTTAGTATAACCGCTCATAGCTTGTTTATGTATCTTGGTAAAACTATTCACAAGGCTTGACTTTTGTATTGGTATGACTTTTATTAGTGAAACCGATCTTAAGTAATCACCTAAGATGTTAAGATCGATATCTTGAAATTTTTGTAATTTGTTTATCCATATGATTGTAAGAGTTTTGTCACTAAAATTGACAAATGGGGAGATTATTAGACCATAACTCTGTTGAACCCACCAAGCGTTGGTATGTCAAGTTTGGTTGTCATAATTTAGTGAATCAAAAACTCAATTAAGAAGTCGATTGATTATGTACTAAATACAACTTCGTATAGGTTAGGCTAGAAAGATTAGGATAATGAGACATTCAAGTATTACTCTAAGACTTGAAGAATGTGAAGAAGTAACAAGTTGCATCGACGACATCATCCTTCCTCTTGAGGTTAGTAATATTTTGACTTGAACTGTTTCATTCTCGATATATCTTTCAACTCGTGCTATATTGAAAACATAACTGCGAAGCTGTGAATGATTATACTCTAGTAAACATAGTGTTAAGGAATTACAATACGAAGTATAACGCTTATCTTTTGAATTTCGTATATAAGACATCGACATAATCGTATGAATGCTATTGTGATTATGTGTATGGGTATGGGTGAATATTTCGTCCTAGGAAACAATTTTTACATTCGTTTAAAGGAAGTACATTCATACACTTGTTTTGTGAATCGAAAATGGAAATCGCTAGGCTTATTGGTATTGTTATTCATTGCGTATCTTTAGATTACCAATATGTGTGATTATTACAACCGATCATTATTTATTATGTATCTTGGTAAAACTATTCACAGTGCCTGACTTATGTACTGGTATGACTTTTATGAGTGTAACCAATCCTAAGTAATCACCTAAGATGGTATGATCGATATTTGTAATTGGTGTGACCGATCCTAGTAATTGGTGTAACCGATCCTAGTAATTGGTGTGACCGATCACAAAAGAGTTGTAACCGATCCTTGTAATTAGTGTAACCGGTCCTAGTAATTGGTGTAACCGATCCTGGTAACTGGGGTGACCAATCACAAGTAATACCATGAGAATATGGTGACCGGTCCTGGTAATTGATGTAACCAATTTGGTAACTGATGTAATTGGTCCCAGTAACCATATTAAGGTAGAACCGATCCTTGTGTTTGGTAGAACCGTAAACCCATGATTAGTGTGTTGATTTGATCAATCACATAGTTCTTGGAAATCAGATGAACCAGTTCTAAACTTGTTTTGAAGTATGGTATAATCGGTTCCAAGATTGTAAATATGAAAAAGGATTTACAAAGAAATAAGATGTCGACATACTTTGAACATGTTCAGTAACTCTTATCTTTTATTGTTCAAAGATATTCCTTAATAACTCAAGGAGATCCAGGACCGAAATAAGTTGAGAATCTTTTAATTAAGGTTGTCAATTTTATATGATTTTAATTACCAGCAATTAAAATGCATATCTCTGGAAAATAAAAAACGACAATGTGCATTTACTAATTGGAGATTTTATAGTAGGATTTCGGTTAATATTGGACAGAGCATTTCTAGGAATTATGAAAACCGAATTTGGAAATATATTGCATATTTTGAGAATATTTTCGGTTTTGGAAATTCCTTGGTGTCCAAACTTCCTTGGTCTATAAATACCCAAGTTTTCATTTCGAGCAAACTATCCTAAGAGCCAGAAAAACTGCCTTGTTGTGTTGTTACTGGTGGAGCCTTCTATATGGAGAGGAAAATACCCTAATTAGGCGAAATCTCTTACGACCGCTCGTTTAAAGACTCATGTGGAATCAAGAAGCTCTACGAGTACCATTGGTAGGAAACTAGATAATTGCAGTATTATTAGTTTTCGATTTGATTTGATTGACTAACGGTTGTTGAACTTTGATTGCACCTAGTTTGTTTATTCTTGAGAATCTTCTCTTCTGATATAAGATTCACTCAAACTAGATCGAAGTGTCGACGGGATCTTTAGAACTGTTTGTATATCTAAAGACGTCTTGTGATAATCCATTGTTAACTCCGTTCTGTGCGTGATTGGTCACAAGAGATTCAAGTTGTGGTGTGCAGGTGTTTATTGAATATTTAAGAAGATCTGAAGACGAAGAAGATTTCTTATTTGGGTTCATAATCTTTGGTGTGCATAAAACTTGATTGGTTGGGATCCAACTATAATCGGTTTATCTTTGATAGATTTGATTGATTAGTTGCGTAGATCGGCATCAGTATTTAGTATCTTGATAGATCCTATTACTGACTGCATAATCTAAACTGTGCTACTTTGGTAGTTGTTGGATAGATTGATCTAAACCCGATAAAGGAGTTTATTGGATTAAACAAAAGAGCCTTTATCTAACTCATATCACTGAGATTGAATAGAGTTGTTACTGAACAGAATTGTTGTTCCTTTACTGTTTGGAATACGACCCAAAGGAATTGTTCCAGTGCGTGGACTTATTGAATGTCGGAAGCGCAGGGATACTGAAGAAACTAGGTGAACTATAGGTTTAGTTGCTTGGTCTCAACAGTACGAAGTTAGTTTGATTTTGTATAGCGGATTAATTCTGAGAGTATTCAATTCTGGACTAGGTCCCCGGGTTTTTCTGCATTTGCGGTTTCCTCGTTAACAAAATCTTGTTGTATCATTTACTTTTGTTTTCCGCAATTATAATTGTTGTTATTATAATTTAAAGTAAATTACACAAACGTTAACTCCGTATTACTTGATAGTGATCCTATAGAGTTTTGTTAAGTACGAACCTATTATCAAGTAATCACACTTTGATTATTGTATTCTCTCGATCTCGTATCCATAGATGATCACACAAAGTATGAATACCGATTCGTTGTATTGTCTCGACTCAGTCCATAGACAATCACTTTCGGTAAGAGGACTTATAGGTGGAAAAGTTTAAGATTTTGGTATATTTGGGTACCCTCATCTTTTCACTTGTTGTTAGTTACGCCCTTCTTATGATGAATTTTGGGATTAGTAAGTTATGCGGTACAGGGATCTTATAAATGTTATAGGAGCTTTTATTACTTGTGTTAGTTATTCCCTTCTTACTTGTACACTTCCAAGGATATAATGACTGCTTTGTTTATTATGCATGATTGCTGATTGTGTAAAGTAGAACTTTCAAGCCAAGTTAGAAAGTTTTCAGCTTGGTGTTGCAAACTACCAGTTAATGAGTTATCAATTGATACTTTCATCTTCATGTATTATTTCATCTTTTTGGTAATATAAACATGATATTATGTAGATACTTCGATTTTAAAAACTGAACTCGAGGGTTAGTGCTTGGTTGTTCTTCATGTTAGTTCTTTGATCCTCAAAATATGAAATTTATGTTGCATTTGCAGACTAAACGTGATTTTTTCTTTTCTTGTTATGAATGTTTTATCTTGTTTATACTACTAAAGACATCTCAAGACAAATATATTGTGCAATAGTAGCACGACTGACTCCACGTCTGCAGATGTGTGTTCGACTCACGCTAGATTCACTCATTTTGTGTATACATTTTGTTGGTGATAACTTATACTAGTTGCCTCCATATTGGAGACAACTAGTACTAGTTGCATCCGTATTTAGAGATAACTTGGGTTGGTTGCTTTCGTAATTGGAGACTCTGGGCTAGTTGCTTCCATTATTTTTGATGTTTTTTGGTATGCGTTTTTCTTCCTTTTTGATGTGTTTGTTTATCGTATGTTTATACGTGGTTAGACATTTTTATACTTCCAAATACGGGGACTACCAAAGTTGACGTTTACACTTTATTATTTCCTTTAGCATGACACCACCAGTGTCCTGGATTCTTGACTTTGGACAAGTTGTCTAGAGTTATTGAAAAAACTTGTGCAAGGCGCTTTCAACTTTCAATACAAATTGAACAAGTTTCTTCTGGTTTTATATCTTGCTTACATTTTAATTGTTGGTAAGCCTATCTGTATTATAGTCTCTTTTGTTATACATTAGCTGATGCAATTTTCTACTGAAATGACATGCTTATGTATCTATAGGTTTTGGATACTTTACTGGGCTAAGCTATTCTGGTTGTGGTTTAATATACAAATTTAGGTTCTAAATTATAACATTCATTTACTAGTCTAGGCTCTCATTTATTATTGTGTTTCAAAATGAGTATTGTTAATAGCGTTATAATTCCTTACTACATGTATACTTTGAAGGTAGTGCATAAGCTTTCTTAAATTTCTGTCTTGGAAAGTATATTTATCTTGTTCATAACAAGAAATATATTTGTGTCATGTATTTCAGGCTTATGTGGTCTTCATGTCACCTTCTTGGAAAAGACCTGATTACTCAAAACACAAACCTATGAGATTGATATCGGGGGAGTGATTCAACCTCTTGATGGTCTTTTTTTTTTCTTGTATTCTTGGTTATCAAGTCTATAGTTTGCACTTTTTGACAGGTTACTGGTGCAATTAGTTATCAAGTCTTTTTTATTTTACTTTATTATGTCGCTAAGAATATTCAGGCTGCAAATTGTTTGCACTCGAAGGTATCTCTTCTCTAAGGCTCATTTGTGCGAGAAATGTTGAAGTGGATCTGCAAACAAGCTTACATGGAGAAATTACATCCATTAATCATTCTAAACATGTACTAGGTTCAGTGTTTATGAAAATGAGACATTATATATATCTGTAAACAGTCATCAAATTATTTGTGTTAGCAGTGGATGGATTATCTGCATTGTCCTTACTACTCGAGTTCCATTTTCTCCTATAACGAATTTGTGTTAAGGATCTTTTTTCTCTCCAAATAATGCATGCCAAGGCTATATGGTTTGTGATGTCATACCGACTGTATAAAATTTATCTGATCTCAAAGATTTTTGATATAATGACTGCGCATTTGTATGATTTTGGAGTCAGCTTGAGCTAGTTGACTCCACTTTTTAAAGCCAACTTGTTTTCTGGATTCCATTTTTTGGGGGCAACTTATGCTAGATGACTCCACTTTTGGAGCCAACTTAAGAAAGTTGATTCTACTTTTGAGACCAACTTTCCCTAGTTGACTTAAATTTTGAGACCAACTTTTGCTAGTTGACTCTACTTCTTGATCCAAATTACTTTTTTGATCTCAGGTTGTTGGAGCCAACTTACGCAAGTTGATTCCACTTCTGGAGCCAACTTGAGAAAGTTGTCTCCATTTTCGAGCCAACTTGTCCTAGTTGCCTCCATTTATTCCCGCACTTTAGATTTCAGATCCAACTTAATCAAGTTGACCCTAAATTGTTTGGAGCCAACTTAACCTAGTTGTCTCCATATTTGGAGCCAACTTGAGCTAGTTGACTCAAAAATAGATAATTAATTTGCATGGATATGTTTTTATATTTAAG
The DNA here is from genome assembly GCF_003573695.1 of Papaver somniferum. Lineage (NCBI taxonomy): Eukaryota > Viridiplantae > Streptophyta > Magnoliopsida > Ranunculales > Papaveraceae > Papaver > Papaver somniferum. Next base: position 107,393,658 of record NC_039367.1, on the reverse strand, counting down.
ATATCTCCATAACCCACGTATGCCTTCAATGCATCATAGTGATTCATTCATTTTAAGATAATATATCTATTCATATCACGTTTCGGTCTAGAGTGTCATTCAACAGACACAAATCTAACAAATGCAAAACCTTATTCTTAATGCACTATTCATTAATCTCATTTATATAACTTACCTAACTTAAATACATTAAATCATCTTCATCTGCATCTATTTCAAGCCCACCAACGAACACTTCATATTCTTCTTTGTATATTATTATTGTATCTTTCTGCAAGAGGGAATGCATCTGTTTCATAATCGTCTTCTCTACTCGAGTATCTACTTATAAATTGAGGATCATGATCCAAACTTGGTGATTGTACACTTATGCATGGTCGACTGGTATAAGAAGGGTCGAATCCATGTTTCTGCAATGTGATTAATAGATATAAGATATTAATCTATTTAATTCATTCTTATGTTAATTTGATATCAAAAAATAAGAATTGAAAATAAAACTACTTGCTTCCAACTATTGATTCAACTACAGCTACAACTTACTTGATGTTAATGAAAAAGACTACTTGTCGCCAAGATTGTTAAATCTTTCTACCTCTACTTGATCTACTTTGGTATATTCCAAAATACATGGAGATATACATTAACAGTATCGTATGTGGGGTAACTTAGTGTTTTTCAGTTCATTCTTGATTCCATGAACTATAGTCGGATCCATTCTTTTGGCAAGCTACAACTAAAGGTCTAAATATGACAATGAGACAAATCTTATGCTTTTTGAGAGATTGTCACCTATTAATCTAATAACAAAATAAATCGGTAACTCCAATATCGTGTAATTAACCCTTTACTTTTGATGATTTCTTCTTGTTTTCTTAATATGTTTTGACCAAAAGAATAGTTAATTAGTACTGAATTAGTTTTCTTAAATTATGAAAATTAGCACAACTTGTCTCCAAAACCCGAAACAACTAGCACGAGTTATTTCCAAAATTGGAGTCAACTAGTACAAGTTGATCCGAAAACTGGATACATAGCAAAGTTATTGTGCTACAAATATGAGAACTTCCACATGTTGTTTCAAAATTTGGAGCAACTTGCTCAACTGTGGAACAACTACCACAATATTAAAAATATTAAAAGTAAACAATCAATTGAGAAACTTGTCGACAAATCCCCTACTACAACGGACTAAATTTCCATATATTAATACCATAAACACTAAAAGTAGACTAAATCACAATTCTAAACTTACAATAACTCATTACCAGAGATTTTGAGAGTTACCTTTTAAAGATGTTTATGTTGATTTTTTAGCATCAATATCATCGGTTTCCATGCATCAATATATTGATCTCATTACATGCAATGAAATTATAAAATTCATTAGTAAATGAAACAAAAAACAACAACGATTAATAGATCTGTACTGGATAAAGGATATTTGAAACAAAAAATAATATCCGATTTATAAATCTGTACTAGATGAAGAAGATTTGAAACAAAAAAAACAAATTGACGAATCAGAATCAAACAAAATTACCAGTTAAATACAAATCAACATAAGTTGTTAAGGAAGATTAATTTGCATAAAAATCAACCAAAAATTTATTACTAAACCCTAACAAAATCAAAATGAATTGAAATGAAAACTATTTGAAACAAGTTAATCGATGTTGTACCTTTGATTTGTACCTTAATTTGAAGATTACACATTATTAATATTCGAACATCAATTACAAACCCTAGTTTTATGTTTTGTTTTTTTAAATTTTCCGTTTCGAAGATCTTCTGTATCTCTATAACCCTATCAAAAACTAGTTTTTAGTTTGATTTCTGCAATTTTTTTGAATTTTTTTCTGTCTAGATTTTAGGTTTTGGAGAAAATGGAAAGAGGAAGAAAGTGAGAGAGAGAACCGAAAACCTGAAATGAAATTAATACCTCCATGTTTAATCAGATGCGACGTTTATGTCTATTTAACTAGGGCTATTTTAGTAATATGCTAATTCGGGTTTTGGGCTTCTGGAAGTTTGGGGGTATATTTTAAGTTTATTTTTCAATGGGCCTCACTAGGGATATATAAATAATGTTCCCAATTTTTATTATTTGTCAAATCAATGATATCCATGTTAGTTTTGATCCACATATCAAAATCTAACCGTTAATGTCTAACTCATCTTAGATTCTAGTCTGGTCTCTTTTATGATCTCACAGCGAAATTATGTTACTTATCTATCTATGTTTCACGAGGTTAAGAATTCAATTATGCAAAGACTATCACCGGTGAGTTTTCTTACTCTTACTTGATGCATGTCGGATAAATATTACATACTATATTGAAAACGAACCTGCAAAAAAAAAGGTTATCTCCCGGTGCGCAGCACGGGTTACTATCTGATATACGTCTCGATCTTCTTTTCCCTTCTTTATTTTCCTCAAATAGAGAGTAATGAGAGAAACACAATGGAAGCGTTGAAGGTTTGGAGAGTATCTTCAAGTCAGTTCAAACACTTCATGTATTTTGCCTCTGGAACCACTAAAACCACATCTACTAAGTTCATACCTTTCAGGTGTAGTTCTTCTTCTCCCTCCCCTACCACTAGCGCGTTAGAAAAAAACAAGTTTTGTTTTTAAACTAGGATACATGAACAATAATTTGATCTCGACCTATTGCTCACTATATGTTTTTTTCATGTGAATAGATAAAATATTAGTCCCACATAGACTAAAACCTTAAGAGTTGTTAGACTTAAATACCATGGGTTTGGATAAAGTGCATGGCCTTTTGGGTATACACACTTTTGTGTGGGGGAGAAGACCTAGACTAGGGAAAGGGTTTCCTTTTCCCATACACGAGGTGCTTCACGCTGCCGCCGTACGACTGTCCGGTCGGTTGGGCCGGGCTCGGGTTCATTAGATCCTATCTTTTTGCTGAAAGTTTTGGTGCGTGTTTTCCATACATGTACATGATTTCTCACTGGATTTTACGCGCGAAAAATATTTTCGCCTCTTTCGATGTCTGACATTCTGACATGACCGTTCTGTTATCTGACAAAAGTTTTGAGTCTTTCCTTGTCAATGTTTTCTGTCAGCTTTGACATTGCACGTGAGAATATACTCAGTCTTTGTCTGACTCTTCTTGTTTATAACATTTTGAAAATAATAAAAGAAAGCTTCAACTTATTTTGAAAGTACAGAAACAAAAACAATTTCTACTTCTCTTATTTTCTTTCTTTGTTTTCCTGTGACTGTTTTTGTTTCACAATAACCATTTGTTTACTATTGTACATCGCTGCCAAACTCTTAGGGTATTTTCTTTGTGTGCTACATTGAAAAATACTAACAATAGTTGTATCCTGGAGGTAACTCATCAATGGTTATATCATCTCTCTACTTAGAGGAGTAACATTCGATATTGTCTTTAGGTCAGCGTATCTCATATGTGCCTCTATTATTTCCTTTGTAGTTGTAGGAAATCCTACACTACACCCCTCATATGATTTCATTAACATTCAACTCATTTTAGATTAACAATCTTAATTTTATTGATGAATCTTTGAACAATCTTACAAGAAAAGATAAAGGAATTGAGAATAACCACTGCTCTAGATTTTCTCTCTCCTATTTACTTGTTTCTTACTCAAAAATTGATCTCTCCCTTCCTTTACAACTGAACGACTATTTATAGGGAAATACATAGTGGATGACAGCTAATCTGTCCTTTATTTTCGGATATGGCTTGCGACATTCTCGCAACCTAACAAATGTTAATCTCGCAAACTCTCTAATTTTCACAACACCATCACATTTTTCTCTTAATTTTAGCTATCGTCGTTTATTATGTCACTTCTGAAATTGTTCTGCGACGCTGTTGTGTTGTGTTGTTGATAATTTCGCTGAGGCATTATTGTTGCGAGATTATGATCCTACATATTGCCTCTTCTCATATCTTCTCTGCAAAGTAGAGAATGATGTGAGAAATGCCGCAGCTGTCCATCTCTTCATATTCTGCATTTATCACACGTATTCTTTCTTCCATTTGTTTCTTGACACGTCTTCTGTAACCGCTGCTTTTCAACCGCTCACATCTTTTCGCCTTAATGGTGTTTATTTCTTCGAGTAAAAAATCTTCTTTATATATTCTTCTTACTCTTCTTTCCATTTTCTTTTTACTTTCTCTTCTCTTTTTATTCTCTCATCTCTGCAATTCTATTGTTCTTCCGTAAGTTCTGCTACTGTAATTCTTCCCTCTTCAATCTTCTTACTTTTGATTCATTCCCATACTCTATATTCAAATATGCCTCCAAGTGGCCATAAACATGAGAAAAATTTAAAAGACGTCCAAAAAGATCTTGCTGAGAAAGGTTTCACACTTTCTACCATTCCTGGTGAAAGTGCCAAATCAATTCTTTCTATCAAAATTTTCTCTGATCAATATTGTGATGATCAATCAATCATAATTTCGCTAGGTCAAATTCTCGTAGGTCTCCCCATTCCTCTTTATGACCCAGATATTCCTCTGTTCTATGAAATTCTCGCTCACTCGGGATTTTCGCGAGCTATCTTCCAATTGAGTGGGGATTGCATCCGTATGATGCTAGAGTTCGCTAACCGTGGTGCTGATAAAGGATCTCTGTACTCCAAAGAACTTAGGGATACTAAATTCGCAGACTTGGAGATATTGCTGAGAAGTACACGGTAGCGAGTTTCTTTGAAAATTATGAATTGATCTTCATGAAGAAAGAGAATACTCGCTGGGGTATTCGTTTGAAATGGAAAGATAACATTGATGAAGTTAAATACTCATGCAAGACATTGATTGGAATTCTGGTAAGAACACAACTCCTCGCAAATCCAAAGACGATAAATGGTGTGTTTTTCCCTTGATGCTAAAAAGACCTTACATTGCTGGGTCAAATGTTCTTCCTGATAATCTCGCTACCTATCAACCTTGGGTATTCTCTTGGCCCGAGAAGGAGAAAGAGGTGTGTTTCTTCCAGTTTCGCTCACTTTATACTTATTTATCTTTATTCTTTTGTTCGCTGACACTTGCGACATTCTACAGATCCAAAAACTGAAAGATAGTTATAACAGGACAGGGAAGACTAGTACCTTGTTAGCTCTTCGCTCATACACAGATGAGGTAAGAAATATTCTCTTATGATTTTAAAACCGTATACTGTTGCTTCCATTTCTTATTTCTATCTGTGTGTGAAGATTATTGCTGAAATAGAAGACCCTGCCAATGTTGCGAAGACTGGTGATAAAGGCAAAGGTGCTCTTCGCAGGGAAAAACCAACTGCTCCTCCTTCAAAGAAAAGAAAACTCCGTTCTTCCTCTCCTTCAAATATTCTTTCTCATGAAAACTACGAGAATGATGAGGATGATGAGGATAATGATGATCTTGCTGCAAATGAAGATTCTCCATCTGAATCTTCTATGGCTAAGCTTTCTGGCCACTTTTCTGATTCTTTGCAAGGAATGGGAGATAGTCAATTCGCTAACACCTGTAAATCTCTCGCTACAATTTGCATTGTTTCTTTGTTGGATGGTGATAATTCTCTTCGCGGAGTTTCTAGATCAGTGACTCCCAATTTCCTAGATTCTCTGAATAGTTTGGTATGCTTTCATCCTTTTACTTCTTCATTGTTGTAACTCAAAATTTCTTTCTATTTTAATACTTTTTATATTTTCTCGCAGGATGGAAAAGCTTCTTTCGTTGTTGCCTCAGATCTAGAGAGAAGACGCGAAAATCTTGAAAAGAAGAATCTTCAATTTCGCACAAAGAATGAGGAACTAGAAGCTGAAGTCAAATGTATTCGTGAGAAAAACAGACAACTAGAAATTGATTCTTCTTCGTATAAGAACAAAATCTCTAGTCTTCAGCAAGCTAATAATCAACTCTATGGTATGTTACTTTTCTCATTTCCTTGCATTCATTCATCCTGTTGTTTTATCTTATTTAATTGATCCTTTTTGCAGACATTTATGGTCTTTCTGATGAAGCTACCATTCTTCGTTCATTTCCTAATGCCTTGGATAATGATACCCTTCTTGAGCGTCTTAATAAATATTTAAATAGTTTCTCAAATGATAAAATTTCATCTCTTTCTCTGAATGAACTAAGATCCAAATTTCGCCTCTTAGAAATTGACCATAGATCTAGTTTAAGCTTAGCCAACCGATTTAAGCGTCTCTTTCTTAATTCTAAAGAGAAAATCAATGAGCTAAGAACCAAAATTAGCGGTCTCATAGATGATAAGGATCTCATCTCTGATCAAGGTGCTAAGGCTTTGGAGAAATTCCAAGAGACCCTTCTTGAAGTTCAACTTGAACGAGATGAAGCTAACCGCAAGAATACCGAACTCTGCGAAAAAGAAAACCAAATTCGTTCTCGTCTTCTTATAAGTAATGAGGATGAATTCGCTTGGCTGTGAAAATCTTAGACGATGCCAGAAAATATTTAGGTATAAATGTTAGTCTCCAAGTTGAGCATACAGCCTTGATTAAAGATATGATTTCTGACAGAGAAGGTTATTAACTGTTCTCCAATACTAATCTTTTGTTTCTTATGAATTTTCATCAAGTTATTAATTGATTGCCTTTTGCTCGCAGATTCTGAAAGTAGATATCGCAAAAGGATTGAGGAACTTGAAGCTGAAAAAGTGGAACTCCCAAAGAATCTTTCTTCTCGCAACAACAAGTATTCTAGATTAAAGAATCAAATCAAGATCACTGTTGCGAACTTTAAGAATGATGCTATGCATTTTCGCAATCAAACTATTCAAATGGTTTGTGATGACCATAGCATTCCTCATTCTGATTATCCTTCTCTCTTGGAGGAGATCCCAAAGAACATTCCCAGTCTGATTATTTCTGATAGCGAAGCTGATGATGAAGAATCTGATGGTGATGAAGGTTCTGATGGAGATGAAAGTTCTGATGCAGACGAAGAAGGGAACAAGTCTGATGAAGATGATGAAGGATCAACTAAGAAGTAGTTTTTTTTTTATTTCTTTAATCTTCTGTAATACTTGTACATTTATTCCTCCTTTCTGTATATTTGCGAATTCTTTTGGTTTTCCATATTCCTTAATATATGAGTTTCTTTCATTTTGACCTGCATTCATTAAAACAATTCTTCCTTGCAATATGGTTACTCAATATAATCATTAATTTTTTAATTTTTGCGTAAATCTATCATGTGGAAACAAATAAAATTTTGTAATTTTATTCATTCTCATACTTGCCTCTGGTATTTGTATCCAAATGAGAGATTTTGCAGATTTTTCTTATTTTGTGCCTCAACTTCGCAGTTGTTTATCTATAATTTCGCAATCTCATGCAAAGTGAATTTTGATTCTTTTCAAAATCTCATTCCTGTGTGGTCTTATTTTTCCTTCCTAATTAAAGGTCTTATTATGCCACCTCTTGTTATTGCGACAAAATCGCAGGACGTTCTTTCACTTTCATGCAAAAACCCATTGATCTTGACTTAACTTTTTTTTTGTATTATGGCCTCTTCAGGAATGTTGCGACAATATGATAGGCCTAAATATTCTTGAGAAAATAAATCCCCATGACATTGTCGTCGTGCGACGAAATCGCAGGACGTCTTCGCACTTTCATGCGAAAACCCATTGATCTCGTCTTATCTTTTTATTTTGTATTATTGCCTCTTCAGGATTGTTTCACAAATATGACAAGCCTTAATACCCTTGCGAGTAACAAGCCTCATTACATTTGCGTCTTAAGACACTTATCAGCTCCCTAATGAAGGGTGCCGCCCTTATCTTCCCCCTGGTTGTCCCTTCAAGGAGGCGTACTTCTACCATACACGGTTAGATCCTCCCATCCAGTCTTAACAACAACCAGTTGTTTTCGCAGCCTCTTATCCATTTTACCTATAGGTCTTATGATTACGAGACTGCACCCTAAGTGGGGTTTTCTTCAGGTCGAGTGCAGTATAAGCCAAGACTTGTCAAGAATGGCAAGGTACGCTTCAAACGCCCCTGGCACTCTTGACTCAACCGTGTACCTCGGCGCCTTGATCAGATTCTGCACTCCTTGGGAGAGTCCTTATTACCTTAGTCGCCCAACCTAAGTCATATGCTTAAGCTGAGAATCCAAGGTGCCTCTCCCGGATGGGCTTTATTGACCCCAAATCTCCATGACTCAGGTTCCGGTGGCGGTGTAGCCTTTCCCTGAGCCATGCAACAGGTACCCCCTTATATGACGTACTTTAGGTCTTACATTTGCCTCTTGCGAAATTGTATTCGCGAACTAGGGTGTACGCCATAAAGGTTCGCCCCTTTCTCTTTTGTCATTGTTCTCTGATTGTCTTTTGTAGAATTCATTATCTCTGCGAGATTCTTGCACATCATCATATATTTGCATTTCGCAATCTCAATTTTGTCATTCAATAAAATGTATTTTTGAGAATTTTATTTATTGCGAGAGTGTCGCAACAAATCAATCATTCATACATTACCTTTGCATCCTCTGCTTCTTTGTTATTTTCTGCTACTGTTCCTTGGTAGTGGTATGTTCACCATTTTTTATTCTGAGCTAGCATTAGTTTCGCAACATCTCTTCTTCTTTTCTTTCGATTGCATCCACCATCAACCTCTCACTTCTTTGTGTCTCTTTGATTTTGTGTCGCCAATTTTCCTTCTTGTTTGCTCTTCCTTCGCAAGATTCTATCTCAGTTTCGTAACACCTCTTTCCTTCAACCCAATCTCCCTTTATGATTCCTACACCGCTGGGGTGAGGGAATTTGATGCACTGGTGGAAAGTTGAAGCTACACCTAGAATCCCATGTAGCCAAGGTCGACCAATTAATGCATTGTAGGGTGATTCTACATCAACGACACAAAAGGATTTCAGAAGATATTCCCTTCAATGGAATTCGCATAGTAACCTCCCCTTTAGGCTTGTTGGCAGTACCATTAAAACCATATATCTTATATGTTGATGGTATAAGATCATCATCTCTTCTCCTCATAGTTTTATAAGTATGATAAAATAAGATGTTCACGAGCTTAGTATCGATTAGAATATTAATTGCCCATGAATCTTCAGCTTCATCATCCTCATCTTCTTTCGGTTTTGGATTAATTTCTAATTTTACTACCAATGGATTATCATGTACCTCTTCACCTTCGGGATTTCTTCTGCGGTAAAAGAAATAATTGTTTCTTGCCATTCCTCTAGTGGCGAGATTTTCGCAATATTCATAATTTCTCTTCCATCATTATCTCTTGCGAACACTCTACTCAAAACATTGTCATGAAAATCTTCAATTGTCTTGTATGAATGTACGATAGAGTGACAGAATAGATTCTTTGCTTTTGCACCAACTTCTATGAAGAATGTTTCCTTCTTTTTCATCGTGTTTACTTTGTGATGTCTGGTGGTGGTGGCAATGGTTGAGATTGTGGGTGCCCTACCAAAAAGTGGTTTAGTTTTCCTTGATCTATCATTCTCAGAATAATTCTTTTTACATTTCTGCAATCATTTGTAGTATGTCCATGAAAATGATGATAAGAACAAAACTCATGACTTCTGTGGTTTGGAGGTGGTTCCGTTCCCATGTTCCATGGTGTTGGTATATTCTCCATCAAAATTATAGCTTCCCATATTTTCTCCACACTTGCATTTAGAGGTGGCATCTTGATTTCTTCTCATACTACCTTGTAACCTCCTTGTCCTCTATTATAGTTTTGTCTTTGACCTCCATAAGTTTCTTGTGGCTGATCGAGTCTTTGAATCTTATTATTTCCACCACGATTGTAGAAATTTCTTTCTCCTTCATACTCCTCTTGATCTCGGCTTCCCATAGCCACCAGTTTCTGTTGATTTTTACCCGTCACCTTCTCTTGTTGTACTTGCGAAGTATTCGCCACTGTGTTTATTATCTTGGGTAATAAGCTTGCATTCACTGTTTGTGAACTGGTGTTCGCAACTGGGTATGATTCCATTTTATTTTGCCTTTCCTCTAGAGAAATATATTCTTCTTGAAGTTCTCGCAATTCAGTCATTGTGATCGTATTCTTGACTCTGAAAATTTGGATATACAATAGGTTGGTTGCAAACATAGCATTGATAAATGATAGTATAAGATATCTCTCATCTACACGGCCAGCCATTTCGCTACACATAGTCCTCCATCTTTTAGTTAGGTGCTTCAAAATTTCGCCAACCCTTTGTTTTAATCCAAACACGCCTTTTACCAGGTCGCGAAGAATTATTACTTATATATGCCCCCAGGAATGTAGTCTTCAAATGATTGAATGATGTTATTGTATTCTTTGGTAGACCTTCGAACCATTTTAACGCCTCCCCTGTTAAGCTGGATGCGAAATATTTGCATAATACAACATCATGATTTTCCCATTGCAACATGCACCTCATGTAGGCTTTAATGTGTTGAATTGCACAAGTTGTTCCATCAAAAATACTGGTTAATGCGGGCAAATTGCATTTCGGTGGTATTCCTCCTAGTTGTACTTCCCTTGTAAATGGAGTTTTCGCAGCTTCTTCTATAGCTTCATCCAATTGTCTTCTGCCTACTTATCCTCTATTATTTAGCATTCCTCTCATTTCTTCTAATTATTTCAAGATTTGTTTATTTACACCTGAATTTTGATCCATTGGTATTTTTAATTTCGCCTTCTTTCTTCTGCGTTCATGTCTTTATTCTCTCGCGAAATTTTGCATTTCTTCTTCATTATCCACATCTCGTCTTCTTTTGCGAGTCTCTTCTTCATCTCTATCTTGAATTCGCATATGATTATGTCTCTCATTTTCCCCTTCATGATTTTTTTCATTTCTTATTAATTCCATTCGCTGTCTTTCAGCCATCCTCTGTATTCTATCATACTCTTCATTGATATTACCGTTATTCCGGTTTTGTGTACGCCTTCTTTCTCGATTGTCGTGATTGTTCTGGCGAATTGTCTCCTGGATCTCTTATTCTTTCATTTCCGCTCTCAATCTTTAACGTTCGCAAATTAAACGTGCTTGTTCATTATAATGTCTTTCAATTTCTTCTTCAATCGTCTGTTAATTTCTTTGAGTTTCTCTTTCATGTAAAATTTTCCTTCCTTCCTCTCGATTTCCTTCACCATCTTGGTCATTTCGTCCCTGACGTTGTCCGTTCTCTTGATTTCTACCATTTTTCCTATCATCAAAAGTTTCATTTTGTGGAACGTAACGATCATCAGTTATTTCTCTATTTTCGCGATATTCTTCATTAGGATTTGATATTTCTTCTTGAATATTGTTTCCAGCATTAATCGTGGGTGAGTTTCGCCTCATTTCTCTTCTAGTCGATCTTGAATATGATTTTGTAATACTTCTCGATCTTCTACTCTGTAATCTCATATTTTCCATCCTCAATTCGTGATTTTGCCTTGTTAAATTCGCACGTTCATCTGCCTCAGCTCTTCTTTCTTCGTGTATTCTTCGTCTCAACGTTTCTAACGCTCCAATTTCCTCATCTCCATGAATTATTCCTTCATATTCTTCTTGATTTCTCTCCACCTGTCTATGGTTTCTGGTTTGTTGCTCTTCTTCTACTTCTTCTGCTGAATTTGATTGCCAAGTGTGTATACTCACCCTATCATAATCTGTATTCCTCCTTTGTACTAGTGTTTGTTGAACTAGTGGTTTAATTTTATTTTCTCTATTACTTCTCATTCTAGTAGATTCTCCCATTTTACTTCTTTCCCTTCCAGCAATTCTCTTGCTTCTTCTAACAGTAGTTGGTTGTTCTGATGTATTTCTTCTTCTAGCCATTTCTTCAATGTTAATAAATTGCAAGAAATTATGTAAAATTCTTAATCAATCACTCCAAATCTTCACAAATCTCAATATTAATCTTCAATTTTTTCTAGAATAATCTTCAATGTTTCCTGTTTCTAGCGCCATTATCTAGTTGCAGGAAATCCTACAGTACACCCCTCATATGATTTCATTAACATTCAACTCATTTTAGATTAACAATCTTAATTTTATTGATGAATCTTTGAACAATCTTACAAGAAAAGATAAAGGAATTGAGAATAACCACTGCTCTAGATTTTCTCTCTCCTATTTACTTGTTTCTTACTCAAAAATTGATCTCTCCCTTCCTTTACAACTGAAAGACTATTTATAGGGAAATACATAGTGGATGACAGCTAATCTGTCCTTTATTTTTGGATATGGCTTGCGACATTCTCGCAACCTAACAAATGTTAATCTCGCAAACTCTCTAATTTTCGCAGCACCATCACATTTTTCTCATGATTTTAGCTGACGTCGTTTATTATGTCACTTCTGAAACTGTTCTGCGACGTTGTTGTGTTGTGTTGTTGATAATTTCGCTGAGGCATTATATCCAACAATCTGATCCTACATCCTTCTACAATTATCGCTGCAGCATCCGAAATATCCATCCAGCGTCGGTTTGAGCTAAGTATTATTTCTCAGTTTATTACGATTGTTGTTACTAGAACCAACAATCTAAAGAAAAATACCTTATTACTTTAATTTTCTGTAACAAAACAATGGGAAAAAGTATTGTTGATAAACCTACTAATTTTAGTGGAAAATATTTTAAACGTTGACAATCGAAAATGTTATTTTTTTCCCAAAGACCAGAGATTAGATGAAGTTGCTTTGACAAAACCATAAAGAAGGCTTGTGACTGTGGTTATAAAGATAGACCGGATAAGTGGACTAGGAAGAACTATATGTGTAAAAATCATATACTAAACTGTCTGGATGCTTCACTATATGATTTTTATAGTGCAAAAGAGAATTTTACTGCTTTTGATTTATGGGAATCCTTGGAAGAAAAATATCTTGCTGAGGCTGCTGGAAGCAAGAAGTTTTTGGTGGCTAGGTTCCTTGAATACAAAATGAATGATGAAAAACTTGTGGTTGATCAATTCATGGAACTTCAATTAATCATCAATGAAATTCTTGCTGAAGGCATGGTTACTGATGAAGCTTTCAAAGTATCTGCAGTTATTGAAAACTTCCACCTTCGTGGACTGAGTACAAAAGGAGGACACCATACAAGACCCGTGAAATCACCATGATAGTGCTGGGGAAAAAGATTCAAGTTGAGGAACTATTGTGCTGCAAAGACAAGAACCTGTTGTTTACAAAAGACATGTCCAACAAAGCTCATATCCTAGATGATACTACTGCACCAAAGAAAGAACATGATGGAAAATCTGAATCCAGCAAAAATGGTAACAAACGTCGTAACTTCAAAGGTAACCATCTCAAATCTATGGGTGGTGTCTCTAAAAACACTATCAAAGATAACTGTTATAATTGTGGTAAAGCTGGACATATGGCTAAAGACTGAGCTAAAAAGATGAAAAAATGATCCGAAATTGAAAAATAAAGGCAAACATAGTAGATGAATCTGGATATTATACTTACATGGTGTCTGAAGTCAACCTTGTCTCTAATGTGATCAATGTGAGAGACTGGTGGTTAGATTCTGGAGCCACCAGGCATGTCTGCAAGTTCAGAATTGCTTTCTCCTCCTATGTCAAAGTAAGAGATGATGAAAAATTGATTATGGAAAACTCTTCCACCGCGAAAGTGGTGGGAAAAGGCAAGCTTAATTGAATTTAATCTCACTTCAGGAAAAACTCTCGCATTGAATGACGTGTATCACGTCCCGGACATATGCAAGAATCTTATCCAAATACCATCTTACTTGGGAAAGGTTTTAGAAATGTTGTTGAGTCTAACAATATTGTAATCACTAAAGGTGGTGTCTTTGTAGAAAAAGGTTATGTCACTGAAAACATGATTAAGCTTAGTGTACTTGCTTTGAACTTGAATAATAATGCATCTTCTTCTGCTTATATTAATGATTCCTCATATGTTTGGCATGATAGAATTCGACATGTTAATTTCAAACCTTTGGAAAGAGTTACTAGTTTAGGTTGCATTCCTAAAATAAACATTGACAAAGGTCATAGATCTAAAATTTATTTTGAATCTAAATATGCAAGAAAACCATTTAAGAAAAAGGTTGAACATAGAACAGTTCCCCTAGAACTAGTACACTCGGACTTAGGAGATTTAATATCAACACCAACTAGAGGTGGCAGAAAATGGTATGTCACTTTTATAGATGATTACTCGAGATACTGTCAGGTTTATCCCCTTAAAAGTAAAGATGGGGATTTAGAGGCTTTCAAACTATATAAACTTGAATTATAAAACCAAAAAGGTGTTACAATTCAAAATCTTAGGTAAGACCATGGTGGTGAGTACATAATACATATAGGAGAATTTTGTAGACTAAATGGCATCATCTATGAAACTACTACACCTTCTTTAATTGAGTCAAATGGTATAGCTGAAAGGAAAAACTGAACACTCATAGATAAGGTGAACGTTATGTTGACTAGTTCAGGGTTACCTTCGAACTTCTGGGGGAGGCGATTCTCTCTGCCTATTATATCTTGAACCGAGTTCCTTTCAAGAAATCTGATAAAACTCCTTATGAGTTGTAGAAAGGTAGATAACCTTCCTATGCATACTTTAAAGTGTGGGGGTGTTTGGACGAGGTGGCAATTCCTCCTCCCAAGAGAACCAAAATAGGACCCAAAACTTTGGATTGTGTTTTCATTGGTTATCCTGAGCATACTAATGCACATAGGTTTATGGTCATAAGTTTTGACCTTAATAACATTGGTATGAACAATTTAATGGAGTCTTGAGATGCAGTGTTTTTTGAACACATATTTCCTTTGAGGTATGGACCTCGTAAAAGGTTTCATGATGATCTCACAGATGTTCCTTCGACTAGTCATCCCCTGTATCTAGAGGATGAGACCGAACCTAGAAGATGTAAGAGAGCTAGAACCGAGACAAGTTATTAGGTCCCGACTTTGTGACTCTTGCGGTAGAGTCTGAACCCCAAACCTATAAGGAAGCTATGACTTCTACAGAAGCCCCCTTATAGGAAGAATCTTCGATAAATGAGTGGGATTTCATTCAGCAAAACATAACTTGGGAAATTGTAAACTTACCTCCAGGTGGTAAAGCCGTAGGTTGCAAATGGGTCTTCAAAAGGAAGCTTAGGACAGATGGAACTATATAGAAATTCAAAGATAAGTTGGTAGCTAAAAGATATAGACAAAATGAAGGATTAGATTTTTTTGATACTTATTCACCTGTCACTAGAAACACTTTTATTAGGATGTTGATTGGTATCGCTTTTATTAATGAGCTTCCTATACATCAGATGGATGTTAAAACTGCATTCTTATATGGTGAATTGAATGAAGAAAATTATATGGACCAGCCTGCAGGTTTTGTTGTAAAAGGTTGTGAAAACAAAGTATGCAAATTGAATAAATCTCTGTATAGTTTGAAACAATCACCTAAATAGTGGCATGATTATTTTTTATCATGTAATGATATCTAATGGCTTTAAGGTTAATGAATCTGATAAATGTGTTTACATTAAATCTGTGGATGATGCTTATGTTATTATATGCATGTATGTTGATGATATGTTCATATTAGGTAGTAACATTGATATTATTAATACCACTAAAAACATGCTTAATAAAAACTTTGACATGAAAGACTTAAACCCTGATGATGTAATCTAAGGGATGAAAATCAGAAAGATGTATGATGGATATAGTCTTAGTCAATCTCATTATGTCGAAATTGTACTTAAGATATTTAATCATGAAAATTATAAACTTGTCTCTACTCCTTATGATCCCACTTGTAACTTGAAAAATAACAAGGGTGAGGGAATTTCTCAACTTGAGTATTCCCGCGTAATTGACTGTCTTATGTATTTGATGAATTACACAAGACTTGATATTGCTTACGCTGTGAGTAGATTGAGCAGGTACACTTGCAACCCTGGCATGATCATTTGAATGCTCTCAACATAGTTCTATGCTACTTGAGAAGAACTTCAAACTTTTGCTTAATTTTTAGGAAGTATATCGCTGTGTTGGAAGGGTATTGTGATGCCAACTGGATATCAGACTCAGATGAGTCCAAATCCACTAGTGGGTACATCTTCACACTTGGAGGTGCGTCTGTGTCATGGAAGTCTTCCAAACATATATGTATAGCTCGATCCACGGTGGAGTCTGAGTTTATAGTCTTGGACAAAGCTGGAGAGAAAGTTGAATGGATACAAGCTTTCTTGTAAGGGATTCAACTCTGGACCAAGCATGTGTCTTCGATCGCAATCCACCGAGACAGTCAAGTTGTTATTGGATGTGCAAGGAACAATGTATACAACGGAAATTCTATACATATACGAAGAAGGAACAAGAAAGTGAAACAACTACTCTCCACTGGTATTATCTCTCTTGACTTTGTAAGATCCAAAGATAGTATTGCACATCCTTTGACGAAAGGTTTATCTATAGAGGTAGTTAGATCCACATCGAGGGGGATGGGACTTAAGCTCATAGAATAAATCACCATGAAGGATACTCAACATTGTGAATGGAAAATCCAAGATCAAGGTTCAATGAGACAACTAATTTATAGTGATATCGAGACAAACACTATTTTTGTCCCTCCCTATGGTGTAATTGTGTGATAGTGCAACCTGCCTGCACGAGAGGATGGTCTGTTGAGATCCTAATGGATTCCATAGCTTTGTTTAAAGTTGGGTGTGGCAGAACACTCATGATGGACCCACCTATGTAGATGTTGGAAGTGGGGTCGCTTCCTATGAGAATTTGAGCTGATTCTTTAAAGACATTCATCAAACAAGGATTTAGCCCACGACCAAAATGGGCACAACCGCACGAGCTTAAAAGTTTTCGTTTGAGATATCAAGTGTGGTTGTTATTTATAAATTTCATTCACTGTTGGCGGTTCAAGACATTGTGTTCACCGTTACAACAAGCAGTTCCGATAACTTCACACTAAGTTAAGGTTCAATCTTTCGGACACCTTATCCTAATTTTGATGTCTTCTGTTTTTTCATTCATGCGGGGAATTTTTAGAAAAAACAAGTTTTGTTTTTAAACTAAAATACATGAACCATGATTTGATCCCTACATCTATTGCTCACAATATGTTTTTTCATGTGAATAGATAGAAAAAACATTAGTCCCACATAGACTAAAACCTTAAGAGTTGTTAGACTTAAATACCATGAGTTTTGGATAAAGGTCATGGCCCTTTGGGTCTACATAATTTTGTGTGAGGGAAAATACCTAGACTAGGGAAAGGTTGCCTTTTCCGTACACACCGTGCTTCACAGCGAAGAACGCACGCCTCGCCGTCCGTCCGGTCAGTCGGTCGGGCCGGGCTCAGGTTCGGGTGTGGGTTCATTAGATCATATCTTTTTCTGGAAGTTTTGGTATGTGTTTTCCACACATATACATGATTTCTCACTGGATTTTAGGCATGAAATTTTTTTCCGGCTCTTTTGATGTCTGACTTTCTACATGACTGCTCTGTTGTCAGACAAAAGTTTTGAGTCCTTCCTTGTCAATGTTTTCTGTTAGCTTTGTCAGTTTGTGTGAGAGTCTCCTCCTTCTTGTCTAGCTCTTCTTGTTTATAACGTTTTGAAAATTGTAAAAAAAGCTTCAACTTATTCTGAAAGTACAGAAACAAAAACAACTTCTACTTCTCCTATTTTGTTTCTCTGTTTTCATGTGACAGTTTATGTTTCACTGTAACCATTTTAGTTTACTATTCTACATCACTGCCAAGCTCTTAGGGTGTTTTCTTTGTTTGCTACGTTGATAAATACTAACAATAGCATCTCTCTGTTTAGAGGAGTAGCCGACGATATTATATTTAGGTCAGCGTATCTCATAAGTGCCTCTATTATTTCCTGCTAGAATTATCGTTGCAGCATCTGAAACATCCATCAAGCGTCGTTTTGAGCTAAGTATTATTTCTCAGTTTATTACGATTGTTGTTACTAGAACCAACAACAATGGGAAAAAAGCATTGTTGACAAACCTACTAAGTTTACTGGAAAAGATTTTGAACTTTGGCAATCGAAAATGTTATTTTTTCTCAAAGACCATAGATTAGATGAAGTTGCTTTGACAAAACCCTCATGAAGGCTTCATGACAGTGGTTATGAAGATAGACTGGATAGGTGGACTAGGAATAATTATATGTGTAAAATCATATACTAAACTGTCTGGATGCTTCACTATATGATTTTTCTAATGCAAAAGAGAATTTCGCTGCTTTTGATTTATGGGAAGCCTTAGAAGAAAAATATCTTGCTGAGGCTGCTGGAAGCAAGAAGTTTTTGGTGGCTAGGTTCCTTGAATACAAAATGAATGATGAAAAACTTGTGGTTGATCAATTTATGAAACTTCAGTTAATCATCAATGAAATTCTTGCTGAAGGAATAGTTATTGATGAAGCTTTCCAAGTATCTACAGTTATGAAAAAGGAGGTTGCGGCACAAGACTCGTGAAATCACCGTGATAGATCTAGGAAAAAAGATTACAGTTGAGGAACTATTGTGCTGCAAATACAAGAACCTATTGTTAAGCAAAGACATGTCCAACAAATCTCATATCCTAGATGATAATACTGCACCAAAGAAAGAACATGATAGAAAATATGAATCCAGCAAAAATGGTAACAATGTAAAAAAACGTCGTAACTCCAAATGTAACCATCTTAAACCTAAGGGAGGTGTCTCTGAAAACACCATCAAAGGTAATTGTTATAATTGTGGTAAACCTGAATATATGGCTAAAGACTGTAGAGCTAAAAAGACGAAAAAATGATCTGAAACAGAAAAATAATGCAAACATAGTAGATGAATCTGAATATTATACTGACATGGTGTATGAAGTCAACCTTTTCTCTAATGCGACCAATGTGAGAGAGTGGTGGTTAGATTATGGAGACACCAGGCATGTATGCAAGTTCAAAGATGTTTTCTCCTCCTATGTCAAAGTATGAGATGATGAGAATTTGTTTATGGTAAAATCTTCCACCGCGAAAATGGTGGGAAAAGGCAAGGCTGAATTGAAGCTCACTTTCGGAAAAACTCTCACATTGAATGACGTGTATCACGTCCCGGACATACGCAAGAATCTTATCCCAGAGACCATCTTACTTGGTAAAGGTTTTAGAATTGTTGTTGAGTCTAACAATGTTGTAATCACTAAGGTGGTGTCTTTGTAGGAAAGGGTTATGTCACTGAAAACATGATTAAGCTTAGTGTACTTGCTTTGAACTTGAATAATAATACATCTTTTTCTGCCTATATTTGTGACTCCTTATATGTTTAGCATGATAGACTTGGACATGTTAATTTCAAATCTTTGGAAAGACTTGCTGGTTTAGGTTGCATTCCTAAAATTGTTTTGATCTAAATATGCAAGAAAGCCATTTAATAGAAAGGTTGAACGTAGAACAGTTCCCCTAGAACTAGTACACTTGGACTTAGGAGAGTTGAAATAAACACCAACTAGAGGTGGCAGAAAATGGTATATCACTTTTACAGATGAATACTCACGATACTGTCAGGTTTATCCTCTTAAAATTAAAGATGGGGCTTTACAGGATTTCACAGTATATAAACTTGAAGTAGAAAACCAAAAAGGTGTAACAATTAAAACTCTTAGGTCAGACCGTGGTGGTGAGTATGTAATACCTATAGGAGAATTTTGTAGACTAAATGGCATCATATATGAAAGTATTGCACCTTTTTCACTTGAGTCAAATGGTATAGCTGAAAGAAAAAACCGAACACTCATAGATAAGGTGAGCGCTATGTTGACTAGTTTAGGATTACCTTCGAACTTGTGGATAGGCGATTCTCTCTACCTATTATATCTTGAACCGATTTCCTTTCAAGAAATATGATAAAACTCCTTATGGGTTGTGGAAAGGTAGACAACCTTCTTATGCATACTTTAAAGTGTGGGGGTGTTTGGCCAAGGTGGCCGTTCCTCCTCCCAAGAGAACCAAAATAGGACCCAAAACTTTGGATTGCATTTTCATTGGTTATCCTAAGCATACTAGTGCACATAGGTTTATGGTCATAAGGTGGCCATACTAGTGCACATACTAGTCATCCCCCGTCTCTAGAGGCTGAGACCGAACCTAGAAGAAGTACGAGAGTTAGAACTGTAAGGACCCTCAAGCTCGTAAACGCTATTAGACGGGTCAAGAGTCGATATAGGGATCATCAAGAAACGATTAATCCGATAATGATTCGATTAGTTTGACACAAATATTAATTAATAGTAATTAATCTAACAACGAACTAGATACGAAACTAGTACCATTGGTTAGATCTCGAAAAGTTCTGTGGAATGGGATACTCGCACGTGTCAATCGGATACCGAACGAAGAAGATATCTTATTATTAGTATGGAGGGGAAAGTAGTATTTTTGCTATCAACCGCCTGGCTGCCCGTATCTTTTATCTGGGTGCCTTAAGATTTTTGGCCGTCCTTATCTCCAACCCGCTCGAAGATAATTCCATTCTCTTATCTTCTTTATCTTTCTTTTCTTCTTCTGCTCTTCCTCTCAATCTCTCCGTCGATCTTAGTTCAAGTGAGTGAGTTCTTTTTCGGTATGATAAATTCATAGAAAGCTTTTAGTAGTCGAATTATGTTGTATCCCTCTTGTAACAAGGCTACACTGTAGTCTTCCCTTACATAGTTAACTGTGTGCTTTAGAAAGTTAGCTTAGCTGTCTATTGGATAATTAGGAACCGTTGATTGCTAGCCACGCGTCAGTTGAGGATTGAGCTTTATTAGGGTTCAATGATTTGCTATTAAAGCTGTAAGAAGAGTTTTAACTCTTCAGACATGATTTTGTTGTTAATGAAATACCCATTTGGCTGCGCTTGGTGCACATATTTGGCTTGAATCTTCTATTAAAGAGGTGATTCTTCACCAATTGTATCTTCTCTGTGTGTTATTTGTTGTAGGGATACAACAATTGGCATCTGAGCCGTTCAATCCCATTCAATTTCCACCATTTTTTTCCCAATAACACTCAAAGATGTGAACGATAAGGTGGAAGCAAACACCGCTGCCATTTCTAAATTGCAAGCTGATTTCACTAGATTTTCTTCAGATCTGACTTCTAAATTTGATTTATTTATGAAGAAGTTAGATTTCATTCCAGAGCCGGCTAGTACTTCTCGTACAGAACCTCAGGGAGATAAACGATTTAACAATCAACATCAACATCATCGCCTTCCTAAGCTGGATTTCCCAAGATTCGATGGTGAGAATCCTCGAGCATGGATACAGAAGAGTGAAAGATACTTTGAGTTGAATGATATTGAGGAACACAAGAAAGTGAATATTGTTGCAATCTACCTGGAGGGTAAGGCTGAAACTTGGTTTTTAAATTTTCAGGTCAATAGACATAGAATTACTTGGCAAGATTGAGCTACCAATCTCTGTGCACCCTATTGAGAAAAATTTTGTGGGTAGTTTTAATAAATTGGTGCAATCTTCATATGTGGATGACTATTATGAAGAATTTGAGTTGCTTAAGACATTAATGTTGAAGATGAATCCAACTCTTAGGGAAGAATACTTTGTTATGAGTTTCCTTAGTGGTTTGAAAGAAGAGATTGGCAAAACTATTTCTATGTTTCATCCAAAAACCTTAGCAGATGCTTTTTCCCTTGCTAGGCTACAAGAACAAAAAATTGCTCTAGCAGCAACTGCCACTAAACCATTTACTAAGTCATTCAACAATTCTTTCAATTCTAACAGACAATACTCTTATAGTAACTTTCCACCCAAGCCCATTTTAACTTATCCAAAATATGCTCCACTCACTCCTAAATATTCTATCACCCTTCCCAACAAACTTAACTCTCAATCTCCCACAATTAAGAGACTTACACCCGAAGAAATGAATAGAAGGAGAGATCAAGGCTTATGTTACAAATGTGATGAGGTGTATAAAACTGGACATTTCTGTAAAGGCAAACCGAAGATTTTCATGCTTCAGATGGACAATGCTGAATCTCCAGAAACTGAGGAAGAGGAAGAAGTTTTTGAGGAGACTACTGAATCTACAGTTCAATCTGATGTTGAAATTTTACTACATGCTCTTACATGCACTGCTACTGGTGACACAATTAGAATTCCTTGTATTCTCAAGGACAAAACAGTATCCATTTTAATTGATTCAGGCGTCACTATAAGTTTTATTGATAGTGCTTTAGTAAGTTCACTACAACGCCATATTGAGTCAACTAATCCAATGGTAGTCACAGTTGCAAATTGGGAGAAAACTTTCAGTACTGGTATTTGTCCACAGGTTACTTGGACTATGCAGAGCAACAAATTTGTGGAAAATCTCAGAGTCTTACCATTGGGGGGATGTGACATTGTGCTTGGGGCAGACTGGCTCAGAACTTTAGGTGATGTACTTTTTAACTTCTCTAAGTTGTGTATTTCCTTCAAGTACCAAAATAAGAAAATTACACTACAGGGTACAACACCAAAAATTTCCTTGTCCATGATGAGAAGTGATGCAGTCAAGAAATTTTTTGAAACAAATTCCCATGGCTTGGTGGGTCACTTATACTCCATATCTACCACCACTACACCCATTTCCACACCTCCTGAAATACTTCCTTTACTTCAAGAGTTTAATGATATTTTTGCAGAGCCAAATCAGCTACCTCCTCAGAGGAATTTAGGTCACAAAATTCCCTTACAACCCAACTCAGTCCCTGTGAACAAAGAGCTTATAAATGCCCATATATTCAAAAAGATGTAGTAGAACATCTTGTCAAAGAGATGCTCTCCACTGGCATCTTCCAACCTATCCATAGCCCCTTTGCATCACCAATACTTCTAGTCAAGAAGAAAGACAACACATGGAGATTATGTTTTGACTATAGAAAACTAAACAACATTACAGTCAAAGACAAATTCCCCATACCCATTATTGAAGAGTTATTGGATGAATTAAATAGAGATACTACCTTCACAAGAATTGACTTGAGAGCTGGATATCGTCAAATTAGAGTGCATCTCTCAGACATTTTCAAGACTGCTTTCAGAACACATCAAGGCCATTATGAGTTTAAAGTGATGCCCTTTGGCCTCACTAATGCTCCAGCTACATTTCAAGCTTTAATGAATGAGGTATTTCAACCTGCATTCAGAAAATTTATTCTGGTCTTCTTTGATGATATTTTAATCTACAACAAGAACATATCTGAGCATTTGGAACATCTCAGGTTTCCCTTCTCATTACTCAGACAACATAAACTCTATGCTAAGTTATCTAAATGCTGTTTTGGCAAATTTTCCCTAGAGTATTTGGGACATATTATCACAGTTGAAGGTATTTGTGCTGATCCAAGTAAAATTGCTTGCATGCAATCTTGGCCAACACCCTCCACTCTCAAGGAATTAAGAGGATTTCTTGGCCTTATAGGATACTATAGGAAGTTTTTCAAGAGCTATGGAGCACTCAGTAAACCACTTACTGATCTTCTCAATAAAATTTCTTTTTTCTGGACTTTAGCTGCCACTTCAGCTTTTGAACAACTCAAGCCTGACATGTCCACAACACCAGTTTTAACCTTACCAGATTTCACTAAACCATTTGTGGTTGAGAGTGATGTAAGTGACTTAAGTATTGGAGCTGTATTACTCAGGAAGGAAGGCCAATTGCTTACTTTAGAAAACCACTGGGTCCAAGAGCTAGAGCATTATCAACATACGAGAAGGAGTTTCTGGCCATTGTCATGGCAGTCCAAAGGTGAAGGCATTCCTTGCAAGGAGCTAAATTCATTATTCAAACTGATCATCAAAGCATCAAGTATTTCTTGGAGCAAAGAATAACTACACCATTACAACAAATATGGTTGATCAAACTATTGGGCTTTGATTATGATATTAGATACAAAAAGGGAGCTGAGAATGTAGTGGCAGATGCACTTTTTAGAAGGCCTCTTAATTCAGCTAATTGCAACTCCTTAGATGCTTCTACACCAGCATGGGATCAAGAGGTACTCTCTAGTTATGCTAATGATGAGAAAGCACATGGCATTATTTCTAAACTTCTACTCAGCCCTTCCAGTGTTGAGTATTTCACTTACAAGGAAGGCATCTTAAGATATCAAACAAAGATATATATTGGTATTCGTGGTAACATAAGACAAGCTCTCTTGCACTCTCTACACACTTCTGTTGTAGGAGGTCATTCTGGCATTCAAGCTACTTATGCTAGAGCAAAAGCACATTTCTATTGGCAAGGCCTCAAAAAGGATGTTTTTCTCTATGTATCTCAATGTGACACATTCCAGAGAAACAAAAGTGATCAGATTAATGCTGTTAGCCTTCTGCAACCTCTTCCTGTGCCTGATCATTCTTGGAAACATATCACCATGGACTTCATTGATGGTATTCTAACCAGCAACAAGAAGAGTGTCATCTTAGTTGTAGTAGACATGCTCACTAAGTATGTTCATTTCATTGCCTTGCAACACCCATACACAGCCTCCTCAGTGTCAAAGTTTTTCCTTGATCAAATATTCAAACTTCATTCTTTGCCTTCCTCTATTGTGTCAGATAGAGACAAGGTATTTACAAGTAAATTTTGGACTGATTTATTCAAAGCTTTAGGTGCAAGCTTGAATTTAAGATCTGCATATCACCCTCAGACAGATGGTCAAACCGAGAGGGTAAATGCTTGCTTATAAAACTATTTAAGGTGTTTAACAGGTCACAAGCCAGGCAGTTGGAGTAATTGGTTGTCACTTTCAGAATGGTGGTACAACACAAGATTTCACAGAGGTTTAAAAATGTCTCCCTTCCAAGCTTTGTATGGCTATGTACCTCCCCACCTAGCTTTTCCTTCTACCTCTACTACTTTTGTGGATGTTGTGGAAGCTTACTTAAAATCAAAAGACTCTATGCTTGACATCATCAAAGAATCTCTACATCAAGCACAGGCAAGAATGAAACTCTATGATGATTCCTCAAGAGTGGAAAGATCTTTTGCAGAGGGAGATTTAGTCTACCTGAAACTCCAACCTTACAGTAAATCATCAGTGTCCTTGAGAAATAACTTCAAGCTCTCAGCTAAATATTATGGGACTTTCAAATTTTTACAAAAGATTGGTGTAGTGGCTTACAAACTTCAACTGCCTTCACATTCAAGGATACACCCTTTTTTCCATGTTTCACAGATGAAGCGGCATATTGGTATGAAACACACACCTTACCCTACTCTACCTATTATGGATATCCATAGTGAGATTATCATGCTTCCTGAGAAGGTGTTGAAGACAAAAACAATACTCAGAGGCAACAAGCTGGTGCGCCAAGTACTCATCCAATGGACCAACTCTTCAGCAGAAGATGCTACTTGGGAGGACATATCCGTTATTAGGTCTCATTACCATAGATTTGTCCTTGAGGACAAGGACAATTTTCAGGGGTAGGCAATGTTGTATCCCTCATGTAACAAGGCTACACTGTAGTCTGCACTTATCTAGTTAACTGTGTGCTTTAGTAAGTTAGCTTAACTGTCTATTGGCTGATTAGGAACCGTTGATTGCTAGCCACACGTCAGTTGAGGATTGAGCCTCATTAGGGTTCAATGATTTGTTATTAAAGCTGTAAGAAGAGTTTTGTCTCTTCAGACCTGATTTTGTTGTTAATGAAATACCCATTTGGCTGCGCCTGGTGCACAGATTTGGTTTGAATCTTCGATTCAAGAGGTGATTATTCACCAATTATATCTTCTCTGTGTGTTATTTGTTGTAGGGATACAACAAATTAAAGGAGAAGGTAATAATTTTGTTGTTGATAGAACTCTAGAAGATGCCATTTTTGGTAAGTTAAATTAGGGTTTCGTATTTGATTAATTCTTTTTTATGAATTTGATTTAAATGGATTGGTTATAGAATGGGTTTGCTGTTAATTGAAGTACAGATGGATATGAGAAGTTTAATTTTAATTTCATAGGGACTTAGGATTTGTATTGTTCTTCCCCAAACTGGAATTAGGGTTCATGGAGTGATTGAATAATTTACAGGAACTGGAAGAGATGAGTTTGGCAACGATTAAACTTGAAACAGATGAAGAATTTGGTTGAGAAGGTGGTTTAGGTTAAAAATAAGATGTAGATGAATTGAAGAATCACAATGTAGAATATGAATTGTTAAATTTAGATTGTTGTTGGTGATTTAGAATTTGGTTTCTCTGACCAGAGGACGTTGAAGTTGGGAGTTGTTAAGTAGAGAAGATAGAGTTACCTGAACTGGAGTTTAGAATGTTATGTGGTTGTGGTAAATGGATGTATCTGAAGTTAGTAATGAAACATTGGTGTTGGAAGTTACAGGGATTGGTGTTTGAGGATACAGTTATGAAGAATACTAGTGTCATAATGAGTTACAGTTGAAGATTGTGTATGAACTGTATTATTTGTAGTTAGTGGAAGCTGTGTATAGGATTGAATTAGTAGTTGGTGGTGGTGATGCTGCTCAGTTGGTGGTGGTGGTGGTGGTGTTAATGTAATAAGAGTGCAGTTGAGATACAGATGTATACTGGGAAGGATTGATGAATTACAGAGAATGAAGCTAATAATATGGTGATGCTGAGAGCTGCAGTTGATGTCAATTGAGCTGTTAGTGGAGACAATGAAGAGCTGGAAGAAATGTTGGTGTTCAAGAGTAGTGATTACAGGGAATGAATTGAGTTACAATGTTAGCCAATGGATTTGGAGGAGGAAGTGTAGTTGTGCTACTCTAACAACTTCGTATGGAGTGGGTACAATCTGGTGTTGAAATTTAAATAGTTGTGATGGGTATGTAATGCAGATGAGGATGAAATTTAGATGCATGTTAGGTAGTGGCATGGACTTGATGATGTTGTTATTGCAGGGTAGTGATGAAGCTGCCAGTGTTACTCAATGAACAACTACCTTGAAATGGATATGGTATGCATTGAAATGGATATGGTATGTATGATGCTGTTATTGCAGGGTAGTGATGAAGCTACCAGTGTTACTCAATGAACAACTGCTTGAACTATCAATGTAGTCTGAGTATATGTTGAGTGATAAGGAAATGGTGGTGTTGTTCTGAGCTGCAGGTGTTGGTGCTAGTATGAGTTAATGAAGATTAGATTACAGTAGAATTGTTGTTAGAGATGTTGTTAGGGGAACTTCAGTTAGAAGTTGTTGTTGTTAGAGTTGTTCTGTTGGTATCAACACTAAAAGTAATAATTGTATGAAATCTTTTATCTTGAATTTAAACCTGTTAGTCATCTCAGTCAGTTTAGCTGACTCACTTTGTCATTTGACTTAGTGTATCTGACTGAGTTAACTCAGTGGCTAGACATGACCAAACCTGACTCAGTGAGTCTTGACTAAGTTAAATTCTTGACCGAGTTGCCCTGACTTGACTATTGACATTGACCGTTTGTTGACTATGTTGACCAAACGTTGATCGTTAGTCGACTAGGCCTTGGCTTAATGGGACGATTAGTGGGCTGGGTTGGATCAAGCCCGTGGATCGTGGGCTTGGGGTTAGAACTAGTCTTTCTTTCGTTGATTTTTTGGACCCCTTATGGTCCGAATTGACCTTTGATTCTTTCTACAAAGTTGTAGATCTTCTTGAGACATATCTAATGGACTATAGAACCAATGCAATTGAATTAGTAAACCTTTAATATGCTAAAGGTAGAGAATGAAAGAGGTGTAGAAGCATAAATGGACGTAGAACCATTAGATAGTTCACTTATCTTATAACTAGAGAATTGTATAAGATTATGTTATGAGTCTTGTACGAGTTTATTGGATAAATCCTTAGAGTGCTTGTGTGATTAGCAGTTAATCTTTATTAACAACGATCAATCAAAAGAATGAACCAATGTATCATGGATCGCAAGGTAGGCGTTGCTTGTCGTCAAAAGAGGTGGGAACCTTGTAACCTTCTTGTAATAATTAAGCTTTCCTTTATCTGCGGGTATGATGAGACTTTATTATCTTTGTGCATGATTGCGTGTACTTTGATGTACCATTCCTGTATCTTTGTGTATGATGTTTATTTTGTATCTGTATGTAAGATGTTTGCTATGATGTGTTTTTGTGTGATATGTATTGTGAGATTTCCCTGCGAGGAGTGACTGTGTTTCCCCACGGCTCCCTGCTAAGTTAGGTAAGCGAATGCTCTTCCGTCGGCAACATTATTTAGTAAGGAGGATGCTCTTCCGTTTAAATATTACTTAGTAGGGCAGATGCTCTTCCATTTGAATATTATTATCTTTTAATTTTATCGTCTTAAGATAGTATGGCGGATGCCCTTCTGTTTTAATACTATATATACTATTTTATTTGGGGGAATCACTCATGTGCATATTATACTTGATTGACTAACTTTTATGATCTTGATGGTAATATTCTGAATCATGGTTTGTATGGGCACTCTGTGTGGACGATGTTATTATTATCGTCTGCTCCAATGAGTTTGACGATGTTAGGATAACACTTGCTTCTTATTGCATGGATTTCTGAATGTTTCAATTTGTTTTCATTCTTAAATTATTGTTATTATTTTAGAACTGTGGAGCATGTTAGTGATTACTTGAATGTTATTTGTTTTCCGTTGGGCACCCCTTTGGGATGATGTGCTCACTTGATCCCACTTCAGTTTCAGTGATCAGAAGAAATAATGCACGTGAAGATATCCATTTTTCGTAGCTTAAGGTTTTAACGAACTGAAGATGTTTGTTTATCTTTTATGTATGTATTGTTTTATTAATCTGTAAAACAACACATTATTATATTCATATCACTCGAGAAATTTTCACTTATATAATATCAGAGTATATTGGATTGTTATGAGATTCAGTTTATGTAATTATGATTCTTAGAATCGATAATATGGATTTGATGCTTCAATTAGGTTGTAATTCTATCAGCTAAGCAGGGTTAGTATTTGGGGCGTCACAAGAAACAATACAAGTTTTGGTCCCGACTTTGTGACTCTTGCGGTAGAGTCTGAACCCCAACATATAAGGAAGCTATGACTTCTACAGAAGCCCCCTTATAGGAAGAAGCTTTGATAAATGAGTGGGATTTCATTCAGCAAAACGGAACTTGGGAAATTGTAAACTTACCTCCTGGTAATAAATCCATAGGTTGCAAATGGGTCTTCAAAAGGAAGCTTAGGACATATGGAACTGTATAGAAATTCAAAGATAGGTTGGTAGCTAAATGATATAGACAAAAGGAAGGATTAGATTTTTTCGATACATTTCGAGCACGGGGTTTTCTGGTCAAAGTGTATATTCACCTGTCACTAGAATCACTTTTATTAGGATGTTGATTGGTATCGCTTCTATTAATGAGCTTCCTATACATCAGATGAATGTTAAAAATGCATTCTTATATGGTGAATTGAATGAAGAAATTTATATGGACCAACCTGCAGGTTTTGTTGTAAAAGGTTGTGAAAACAAAGTATGCAAATTGAATAAATCTCTGTATGGTTTGAAACAATCACCTGAACAGTGGCATGATTATATTTTTTCATGTAATGATATCTAATAGATTTAAGGTTAATGAATCTGATAAATGTGTTTACATTAAATCTGTGGATGATGCTTATGTTATTGTGTGCATGTATGTTAATGATATGCTCATATTAGGTACTAACATTGATATTACTAATACCACTAAAAACATGCTTAATAAAAAATGTGACATGAGACTTAGGCCCTGCTAATGTAATCTTAGGGATGAAAATTTGAAAGATATATGATGGATATAGTCTTAGTCAATCTCATTATGTCGAAACTTTACTTAAGATATTTAATCATGAAAATGCTAAAACTGTCTCTACTCCTTATGATCCCAATTGTAACTTGAAAAAGAACAAGGGTGAGGGAATTTCTCAACTTGAGTATTCCCACGTAATTGGCAGTCTTATGTATTTGATGAACTGCATAAGACTTGATATTGCTTACGTTGTGAGTAGATTTAGCTGGTACACTTGCAACTCAAGGCAAGATTATTGGAATGCTCCCAACAGAGTTCTACGCTACTTGAGAGGCACTTCAAACTTTTTCTTATGTTTTGGGAAGTATCCCGCTGTGCTGGAAGGGTATTGTGATGCCAACTGGATATTAGACTCATATGAGTCCAACTCTACTAGTGGGTACATCTTCACACCAGGATTTATCCCACGGCCAAAATGGGCACAACCGGAAGAGCTTGGCAGCTTTCGTTTGAGACATCAAGTGTAGTTGTTATTTCTGAATTGTACTCACTGTTGGAAGTTCAAGACATTGTGTTCACCGTTACAACAAGTAGTTCCGGTAACTTCGCACTAAGTTAAGGATTAATCTTTGGGACACCTTAGCCTAATTTTGATGTCTTTTGTTTCCTCATGTTTTTTTGATATGTTTTATCATTCATGTGGGGGATTGTTAAAAAAAAAAAACAAGTTTTGTTATTAAACTAAAATAGATGAACCATAATTTGATCCCTATACCTATTGCTCACTATATGTTTTTTTTTCATGTGAATAGATAAAACATTAGTCCCGCATAGACTAAACTTTAAGAGTTGTTAGACTAAAATACCATGGGTTTTGGATAAAGGGATGTCCCTTTGGGTCTACACACTTGTGTATGAGGGAGAAGACCTAGACTAGGCAAGGTTACCTTTCCCGTACGTGTGGTATTTCGCACCGAAGCACGCACGCTGCCGTCGTCCGTCCGGTCTGTTGGGTCTCGGGTGTAGGTGTGGGTTCGTTAGATCCTATCTTTTTGCTGAAGTTTTTGGTACGTGTTTTCCATAAAAGAATCTTTTCGTCTCTTTTGATGTATGACTTTCTGACATGACCGTTTTGTTGTCCGACAAAAGTTTTGAGTCTTTCCTTGTCAATGTTTTCTGTCAGCTTTGTCAGTGCGCATGATAATCTACCCAGTCTTTGTCTGAATCTTCTTGTTTTCTGTAAGATTTGCAAGTGCGCGTGAGAATCTACTAAGTCTTTGTATGGCTCTTCTAGTTTATAACGTTTTAAAAATTATAAAAGAAAGCTTCTGCTTATTTTGAAAGTACAGAAAAAAAACGACTTCTATTTTTCCTCTTTTTTTCTTTGTTTTTCTTTGACTGTTTTTGTTTCACTGTGACTATTTGAGTTTACTATTCTATATCACTTCCAAGGTATTAGGGTATTTTCTTTGTGTGCTACATTAAAAAAATATTAACAATAGTCGTATCCTGGAGGCAACTCGTCAGTGGATATAGCATCTCTCTGTTTAGAAGAGTAGCGGGCGATATTGTCTTTAGGTCAGCGTATCTCATACGTGCCTCTATTATTTCCTGCTACACTTATCGTTGTAGCATCCGAAACATCCATCAAGAGTCGGTTTGATCTAAGTATTATTTCTCAGTTTATTACGATTGTTGTTACTAGAACCAACATAAAGTATTTTCAAAACCCAATAGTCGTAGAAGGTCATTTTCTTCATCACCAACTTCCGCTAGAGATTCTATTCGAGCTATTCGTCTCAAAAAGGTATTTAAAATTCTTTCTGTAGAATGAAACTGTAACTTGGGCGTTCACTTAAATGTG
The DNA here is from genome assembly GCF_003573695.1 of Papaver somniferum. Classification (NCBI taxonomy): domain Eukaryota; kingdom Viridiplantae; phylum Streptophyta; class Magnoliopsida; order Ranunculales; family Papaveraceae; genus Papaver; species Papaver somniferum. The sequence continues at coordinate 107,362,075 of NC_039367.1, read as the reverse complement.
TGAATTATACTTAGGTAGAAGAATTAAGACAAAAGTTCATGAACCTTATGCTTATGGATGGGACATGACTCATACTGCTAGTCAACTTCAAGAAATATATAAGAATTTAGGTAATGGTGAAGAGTCGAGTAAAGAGGTTGATTTGGTGTCAATAGATGGACGAATTATTGCTTGTAGATCTTTTGGAAAGCTTGCTTTTTTAACACTAAGAGATGATTCTGGGACAATCCAGGTATGATTCTGGGGCTTCCTGTCTATAGTCGAGTTTGGTGTTGCTGTGAGTTTTAGAAAAGTGCTTTTCTGTTGTGCTGCGTTGTGTGTTGCTGTGTGATGTGTTGTGAAAATAAAGCGGCATAACGTTTGGTAAACTATAATTTAAAAAACATTGTTAAATTAACAAACTATAAATTCTGTTTGGTAAATTGATAGTTTAAAGTGATGGTGATGTATCCAATGACAAAAATAGACATCTTTTAATAGTTAATTTTAAATATATTATAACTATAATAAATTATATTTTTATTCTAATGTATTTAATAAAATAAAATAAATATTTATTTTATTATTTTATTTTATTTTTAAGCTGAGAAAATTGCTGAGGTTTGTTCTTTAGAGCTTCAAGCTTGGTACTTAGATGATGGAACCATCATTGGTGACACAGCACAGGTTGCTAAGGATTTTACGATCATTCAAAAAGATGGTGTGGGGTTAGGGCTGCACATGAATGTCAGCAAAACTGAGTTATATTGGCCTTCTCCTGACAGCAGAAGCTTTGAGCTGTTTCCTTCTCACATTAGCAGACCACCAAATGGTGTCAAATTATTGGGCGGTCTAGTGAAAACTAACTCTGGTTTTTGTATGGATATGGTTCACAAAAGGGTTCAGAAAACTGTCAGTTTGATGGAGGTTGTTAGCAAATTAGAGGATCCTCAATGCGAATTGCTGCTTCTCAGGAACTGCACTGGAGTCTCAAGATTGTATTTTACCTTGAGAACTACCATGCCTGGTTTCATAGACTTGGTTGCAGAAACCTTTGATACTCATCTTTTCCAGTTTTTGCATCGATTAATCACGGGCGATGGTCCGGGTTATGGGCTTTTAAAACATAGGCTTGTTACTCTTCCTCTCAAGTATGGTGGTTTAGGTACATATTCTATGTCTGATACACGCACTTACTGTTACCTTGCTTCCTGCCTCCATACCTTTGCCTTACAGAGATCCATTCTGAGACATTCAGGTATTAATCCTGCTAGTTCTTGCTTTTCTAATGCCTTACATGACTTTAACACAGCTTGTAGTGCCTCCATTTCTACACCCGGTTTAGAAGATGTTGCACCTGTCCACTCTATGAGTTCCCTCGCAACTATTTACTTTGATATTGTGGTTAGTTCGATGCCTACCATATTCCAGATGACAGATCGTGATAGTGCATTATGGCAATGCAACCGTGACCAGCATGCTCAATTTTTCCTATTGGCAATACCCATTGAAGGCTTGGGACGAAAAATCGTCCCGAGACACTTCAGTGCAATCCTCAAGTATAGGCTTGGGATTCCTTTCTTTGAAGAGGATGGGCTTTTCCCTAGTTGCTCGTCTGCGATGGATAAGTTTTGGGATCACGCCTTGCATTGCAAAAATGATCTGGGCTTGAAATTCAGACATGACCTCCTTCGTGACATTATTGCGGATATATGTTATCGGTTGGGAGTTCCGGCAGGGAAAGAGGTTGATTTCGGACTTATCTCTAACAATGGCTCTGGTCTTCTTCCGGCGGACATAATGGTTTATAACTGGGACAATGGCCGTGATGTGTGCCTTGATGTTACTGTTGTTTCCCCCTTCACAGGAAATGGTGTTCGTTCCTTTGTGCCTGGTCAGGCCATTGAAAAAGTTGTTTCCCTCAAGCGTAAGAAGTACCTGGTGAAATGTAATGCTCAGGGTTTCGGTTTTGGCACCTTAGCTTTCACCACTTTGGGTGGACTGGGTGATGAGACTATCGACTTTCTTAAGAGATTGCATACTTTCTCAGCTAGTCATGATGCTAATGTTAGTGTTGGAAATTTTCTTTTCATAGAGTAGGGGTTGCTCTTCAGAGAGGGGTTGTCACACAACTTGTGTCTCGCGTGCCAACTAACTTCTTGAAAGAACCTGTCCTGGAGTAATTTTTATTTAAAATAACAAAAAAAAAATCAAAAAGAGAAAGATATAAAATATTTGAATTTGATAAGGAAATTTTATTTTTTATAATTATTTTTATCATTTAGTAAAGAATTCTATGATTATGGTTTGCTTTAAAAAAATATTTTTATAGTAATTTTTATTTATTATTTCAAAAGAAAATATGAAAAATAGTGGAACAAGATAGAAGTTAGAAACATAATGATAAGTGTACAATATTTCAGGGTAAAATTTGTTTTTGTAATAAAATAACAAGGTTGAAATAGAGAATCAACTAAGTCAAATTATATGGGCCCACAACTTCTGTTTTTCCAGCTTTTAAAAGATAATGCTGAGTAGCTTTTAAAAGCAGGCCTTAAATGGATGTGTTTCTCTCCAAAAGCACTTTGAAAAAGATTAACCAAACACAATTTTTAAAAAATGTTTGTTACAAGTTTGTTACAAAATGTTTTTGATAGAAAAAAAGCAATCCCAAACAGGGTTTTATATATGTTGAAACTAGTACTCGTTTGTGCGCATTTTGCTTGTTAAACATTTCTAGTACTCGTTAGTTCCCTTATATTGATTCTGTACACATTCCTAGTTGTAGCTTTATTGCAAGAAGGAAAAGCTTCTGCAAGATCAGTTTGATGAGTTAAAGACGTTTGTGGATATCGGGGAAATTGAAAAGACGAGGGTACTCAAATATACCTCAATCTAAAACTTTTCCACCTATAAGTCCTTTCACCGAAAGTGATTGTCTATGGACTGAGTCGAGACAATACAACTAATCGGTTCACACTTCGTGTGATCGTCTATGATACGAGATCGAGACAATACGACAACAAGATAACTTGTGTGATTGACTATGGATACAAGATCGAGACAATACAACAACGAAGTATGTTTACTTGATAATAGTTTCGGACTTAACCAAACACAATAGGATTGCTATCAAGTAAATAGAAATAAACGTTTGTGTAATTTACTTTAAATTATAATAACAACAATTATAATTGCGGAAACAAAAGTAAATGACACGGCAAGATTTTGTTAACGAGGAAACCGCAAATGCAGAAAAATCCCGGGACCTTGTCCAGAATTGAATACTCTCAGGATTAGCTGTTATACAAAATCTAAACCAACATCGTATAGTTGAGACCAACCAACTAAACCTATAGTTCACCTAGTTCCGTTTGTATTCACGCGCCACCAACTTGCAATAAATCACGCACTTAGAACAATTTCTTTTGTTCGCATTCCAAATAGTAAAGGAACAACAAATCTGTTCGGTAACAACTCTTTTCAAACAACGTGATATGAGTTTGACAAAAAGCTCTTCCGTTTATTCCAATAAACTCCTTTGTCAGGTCCTTAGATCTATCTTTTCAACAACTACCAAAGAAATTGTTAAGATTATGATATCAATACTTTTAATCACAAAGAAACGTATTGATGCCGATATACTCAACTAATCAATCCAATATATCACAAAGATAAACCGATTATAGTTGGATCCCTTTCCATCCGAAACAAGTTTTGTGCATACCAAAGATTATGAACCCATATATCTCTTATTCTTCAAATCTTCTTTGATCTTCAATAAACACCTGCACACAATCAACTTGAATCTCTTGTGATCAATCACACAAAAAACGGAGTCTATTAACGATGGATTATCACAAGACGTCTTTAGATCTACAAACAGTTCTAAAGTTCCCCGTCGAAACTTCGATCTAGTTTGAGTGAATCTTATATCAGAAGAGAAGATTCTCAAGCATAAACAAACTAGGTGCAATCAAAGTTCAACAACTGTTAGTCAATCAAATCAATCGAAAACTACTAATAAACTACAATTATATAGTTTCCCACCAACGATACTCATAGAGCTTCCCAATCCCAAAGAAGTCTTTAAAACGAGCGGTCGTAAGAGATTTCGCCTAATTAGGGTACTTTCCTCTCCGAATAGATGGCTCCACCAGTAACAACACAACTAGGTAGTTTTGCTGGCTCTGAGGATTAGTTTGCTTGAAATACAAACTTAAGTATTTATAGACAAGGAAGTTTGGACACCAAGGAATTTCCTAAACCGAATATTCTCTCAAAGATATGCAATAAGGGCAAAAACGGTTTTTATAATTCCTGAAAATACTTTGTCCAAACATTGACCGAAATCTCAGTAGAAAATCTCCAACTAGTAAATGCATATTACTAATTTTTATTTTCTAAAGATATGCATTTTAATTGCTGGAAATTAAAAGCATATAAAAACTCAATTTATTTCGATCCGGGATTCTCCTTTAGCTATTAAGGAATATCTTTGAACAATAAAAGATAAGAGTTACTGCACATGTTAAAAGTATGTTGACATCTTTACTTTATAAATCCTTTTTCATATTTACAATCTTGGAACCGATTTGCCACACTTCCAAACAAGTTTAGAATTGGTTCATCTGACTTCCAAGAACTATGTGATTGATTATCCTATCAAATCACCATTAATGGGTTTCACGGTTCTACCTCAACATAAAGTTTCGTTTCTACCTCCAAGTGGGTACTAGGATCGGTTACACTAGTTACCACAAAATGACTAACTAAGTACTAGGATCGGTTACCACTTCTTATGGTAAAACTTGTGATCAGTTGACTAAGTTGTAGGATCGGTTACACCAACTTACTAAAACTTGTTAAACCTCTTACAAGGATCGATTACACTCTCTCTTGTGATCGTCACACCTCTTACTAGGATCGGTTACCCAATGGCTAGTATTTAGTCACACTAATTTCAAGATATCGATCTTACCATCTCAGGTGATTACTTAAGATCAGTTTCACTAATAAAAGTCATACCAATACAAAAGTCAGGCCTTGTGAATAGTTTTACCAAGATACATAAACAATTTATGAGCGGTTATACTAAACACACATATTGGTAATTCAAAAGATTTGCAATGAATAAAAATACCAATAAGCCTAGCAATTTCCCTTTCGATTCATAAAACAAGTTTATGAATTTACTTCCTTTAAACGAATGTAAAACATTGTTTCCTAGGAAGAAATCTTCAACCATACCCATACATAATCACAATAGCATTCATACGATTATGTCGATGTCTAATGTACGAAGTTCAAAAGATAGACGTTATACTTCGTATTGTAAATCCTTAATACAATGTCTAACTAGAGTATAATATTCACAACTTCACAGTTATGTTTTCAATATGCACGACTTGAAAGATATGTTAGGGAACGAAACAGTTCAATAAAAATATTACTAACCTCAAGTGGAAGGATGATGTCGTCGTTGTAGCTCCTTACTTCTTCACATTCTTCAAGTCTTCATTTAATACTTGTAATGTCTCATATCCTAATACTTTCAAGCTAACCTATACGAAGTTGACTCTAGTAAATAATCAAGCGACTCTTTAAATGAGTTTTGGTTCATTAAAATATGACAACCAATCTTGACATACCAACGCTTGGTGGGTTCAACCGAGCTATGCTCTAACAATCTCCCCCTTTGTCAATTTTAGTGACAAAACTCTTACATCATATGGATAAACAAATTACAAGAATTCATTACACATACGCTTGATTCCAAGTTTCAACAGAACAATAACCTGTATACATTCAATCCTTTAAATGTCGTTGTTGACATTATAATAACAAAACTAATACTCCCCCTAAAGGTAAGATAGGTAGATTTTCAATCCGCATGTCTTTGTTATTCCCTTTGTAGTTAAGATAACCACAAGTATCAATATGATATGCTACTCCCCCTTAGTCTATGCTTTACTCTTTCGTTAGATATAACGTTTAAGCACCATTGTCCTTTCCCTTAGTGATACCAAATCAATATCAAATCACTTGTTTACTTCATATATTTCTCCCCCTTTTGTCACAAAATGACAAAGGTATGAGCAAATAAAGGACAAACCGAAAGGATCTTACAAATCTTACAAGAGAATTGCAACCAATAAGAGTTAAGCACGAGGGTTCCACACACCATTTTTGATAACCAATATCAAAACCGAAACTAAAAAGTAATTTTTTTTTTGATATGTCACCAAGTAAACAATTACCCGAAGCAATTTTTCCCTAATAGTTTAGCAAACCAAAAAATCGACTAAGCACCTTAGTTCCTTTGCTAAACCTATTGCACAAATACAATCGCTTGTTTGATAAGACCAAAATAAAGATCAGAATTAACTTTATTTTTCTCATCAAGTTCTAATTATTCAAATAATAACTTAGACCTTTCACTTTTAAACAAGACAAGTACTAGGTTAGTTAACTAGCATTTCTTGTTAAGGCATTCGCTTATACTTGAATAACCGAAACCTCCACTTTGATAAGTCTAACTAAGATCAGAATTAATCTAGTTTCTTTTATCCGGAATTGAATTGGACTAAACAATTCATCCTGAATACCTTTTCTTTTGTTAAGCCATAAACAATTCATACAAACCAAATAAGTCAACTTGCATAATTATTTACCTCAATTGGAAGCAATTGAAACAACACCGCAATTGCACCGAAATTTTGTAAGCCTAAACAATTGATACCAAACAATAAAGCAAGATAACAATAGTTTTTCTTAACTGAAAACAATTGAATCACACACACATCCATACACAAACAATGGAATAAACATCAATTGTACCGAAATTTTGTTAAGCAAAAGCAATAAATATATGCAATAAAATCAAGCTTTTCTTAAACAGGAAAACGATTAACTAACAAATTCGTTACTTCAAATTCTGCATCCTCTTCTCCCTTTTCTTCATATCTTTTCGGGGCTGATATCATCATGTTGTCATCCTCTCGCAAGAACAAAAGAACAACAACAATCAACCTTCACCAGAGAAAGGTTGAAAACCGGTTTTAGCTAATGCAATGCAAAAGTTGAAGCCCCGAAACACATATGCTTTTATGCTAAACCAAATGATTCAACATATTGTGACTTTTTCACATATTGTTTCAATCAGGATCCCTCATGATCCTTTGATAAAGCCTACCAACATGGGCTAGAACTCAGTCCTGCTAAATCAAAAAGTCACTCAAACCATAAGGGTTCACACCATATGAGATCGAATATTAAGGTCATGAAACCAAAATCAAACATCCCATAAACATACATAGCAATAAGATAAAGCATTGAAGCACAGGGTATGTAATCAAAAACTATCACAAGAAAAATTATAAAATAATAATATATTCATTAAATAAGATAGTTTTATTCAAAATAGACCTTATACAATTATTGAAAGAAATCAAAAACTGATGTCTATTTTCCTTGATTAATCCTTCATCTCAATGCTAGAGGAAGGTAGATTATTACTTTCAGTCTTCAACTTGTGAAATTCTTCAAGTGGATAACCTTGTTGTTTGACCAGGATTTCTTGCAGTTGAGAAATTTTCGTGAAGGATTCTGCAAGAACATGTAATTCGGTCTTTGATTGAACACAGAAGTGTGTCAATGCTTCAATGCACTGATCTTTCTTCAGCATATTCTCTCTTTCCTTCTTTCTAAGCCAATCTCTCTTTTTGATTTTGATCTTTGATTTCTCTATATCAAGAGAAGATGCAGACTTATTCTTAAAGTGATATTTCTGATCTAGCATCTTATCAAGAGACGACATTGGATCAAGACTCATAGTTCGGACAAGGAATGTCCAATAAAAGAGAAGGATCTTTTTATAATTTTCACACTATCGAAAATATAATATTCCTAAAAATATGAACATCTCTAATATTTTCAATTACTAGATTTTATTTTCATAATCTACACGTAAGTTCCTTGATCTTTCTTCTTCCTCACTCAAAAATTGGCACACGAGGTGAGGAAAGAATGCTAATACCGATTAGGTGGTATTAGTATGAGATTTTCTCTCATTATGGAATTTTGAACAACCAGAGTGTCCTTGATCTAGTATCGTATGATAAATTCTCCTGTCGTTACTTCGAACTAGCGAAGTATCTTGAGATTGACTTAGGTTGCCTATGCAACTTTTAGCAATTCTGTTTTTAAGACAGTTTTTGCATCTTGTCTTATTTTTCCCTTTACAATTAGATGATTTAATAACATCGGAAGATATGTCCATTTTTAAAATGGGTAAATCACTAATGGAGGAGGAAGAAATAATATTGAAGAGTAATGCAATATTAGTTGTTTCCTCTTCTTCAGAATCATATGAATCAGAGCTCTCATCTAGAGTTACAACCAGAGCCTTGCTTCCAGTGTATTTCTTAAGATTGGGACAGTCTTTAACACTATGACCAAACCATTTACACTTAAAGCACTGCGGCTTATATTCATCATCTTCTTCATGATCCTTTTTGACAGGAACTCGATCATGTGGACAAGAAGATCGATGAGTATCCTTTATGAACCTCTTATTTCTTTTCTTTAAGAGATCTCGAAACTGTCTAGTAATCAATGATAATGATTGTTCAATTTCATCATCATAATTTTCTGCAATCTGTTCATCTGAATCATCTATCTATCTATTCCTCTCCATTGGAGCTTTCAGAACTTTTGCAGCTTTAAAAGCGATTCCTTTTTTTTTTGAATAGACTGTGATTCATGATCAAAGATCTTAAACTTTCCAACGAGTGTGCTTCGTGAGAGTGTTAAAAGATCATTTGCTTCTATGATTGCATGCTTCTTAGAATCGTATCTAGATGGCAACGATCTGAGAATTTTGCACACTATATCCTTTTCAGAAATAGTCTTTCCAAGAGAGAAAGAAACATTAATTATCTCAGAGAGTTTAATATGAAACTCTTCAAAAGTGTCGTTGTCATCCATTGGAAGGTTTTCCCAATCGGATGTAAGAGTTTGAAGTCTAGCTTATTTCTCTGATGTGTTTCCTTCGAAAACGATCTGAAGATTATCCCAAGCTTCATTCGAAGTTTGACATGTTGATACATGATGTTGTAGATCACGGCTTACAACATGTATTATAGCATTCAAATCATCTAAATTCTGCTTTGCAAGAGCCTTTTCTTCGTTTGAAAAATCTACTAAGCGTTTATACTCAGTTTCCGAATTTTCTATCTTTGGACGAATATAACCATCGACGACTAATAGCCACGTATTAAAGTCTCGTGATTGAAGAAAAGATCTCATAACAGATTTCTACCATAGATAGTTTGTCCCGTCAAATCTTGGCGGTACGTTAATTGAAGTGGATTCATGAGAATTCGAGTTCGTTCTTATAGGTTGGATCGCACCAAACACAGATTGTTAGATATTTTCGTGTTTGCCTGCTCTGATACCGATTGAAAATACGAGGGTACCCAAATATACCTCAATCTAAAACTTTTCCACCTATAAGTCCTTTCTCCGAAAGTGATTGTCTATGGACTGAGTCGAGACGATACAACTAATCGATTCACACTTCGTGTGATCGTCTATGGATACGAGATCGAGACAATACGACAACAAGATAACTTTTGCGATTGACTATGGATAAACGAAGTATGTTTACTTGATAAAGGTTCGGAATTAACCAAACACAATAGGATTGCTATCAAGTAAATAGGAATAAACGTTTGTGGAATTTACTTTAAATTATAATAACAACAATTATAATTGCGGAAAATAAAAGCAAATGACACAGCAAGATTTTGTTAACGAGGAAACCGCAAATGCAGAAAAATCCCGTGACCTTGTCCAGAATTGAATACTCTCAGGATTAAGCCGCTATACAAAATCTAAACCAACTTCTTATAGTTGAGACCAAACAACTAAACCTATAGTTCACCTAGTTCCGTATGTATTAAGTCACGAACTTGGAACAATTCCTTTGGTTCGTATTCCAAACAGTAAAGGAATAACAAATATGTTCGATAACAACTCTTTCAAACAACGTGATATGAGTTTGACAAAAGACTCTTCCGATTATCCCAATTTTTATAGCATTGCTCGGTCGAACTCGCATGCGTTGCTATCTCAAGCATGTTTGTCAATGTTAGTGATCAAAACTATAAGTCTTGATTTCTAGTCTACTATAGCTAAGGTCTCGGACTAGGATAGAAAGTGTAGTTGAGCTCAAGAACTCCATGGAAATCATCATACAAGACGAAGGACTACTCAAGGAACCGGTGGATCTTCATCGACTAAAAGGTATGTGGAGACTTGAACTTATCTATCACTCAAAAGTCTATTCATCTCCTATCTTGAGAGAAAAGTCGTTTTGCTATATAGACTTAGATTATACACATTTGCTATTTCGAGCCGAGTTTATATCGCCTATCCATTTCTCGAAATATGTGTTGGTAAGCTTTCTCTTTAGCCAAGTTCATCTTTACCTAGTGACGAAAGTCATGACAAGTTTCAATCACTTTGAAAATTGCTTACTTTGACGAAAAATAGTTTGTGAATAACAACTATAGAATATCAACGTCCTCTAAGAATGTTTCAATGATTGAAATGAGAGTTCAGATTACATAAATATTGGAGGATATAAGCATTGTTGTGGAAACACATATATGTATAAGTCCTTATTCCTTAAACCAAAGTTTGCGAACTTTGTTGATCAAGAGAAATGGAATGTGGCGTGAGCCAAGTCCGCGAACTGGCGGAAGTTCTCGTCCCGAGAATTTCTGCTGGAGTTTGTGAACTCCGTCCGCAAACCCAGTCCGCGAACTTGAGTAGGTTATATCTAAAAACGATGTTTGTGAACTTATTCTTATATAAACTAAGGAATGCAAATTGCAAACCATGGCTATATAGTTCATGAACCGATTCGAGTGAATCAAATCGTTTTTGCTTTGATTGTGTCTTGGGTAGTTACATAAGATTTCCTTTCAATTGAACAACTCTCTAACTAGTTCATTTGAGTCACTTGAACTAGTTATGGTGAATAAGAATATGGTTGATATGAAAGTGATCATATGGCTAACCATTTGGTTGACTATTGTTGAACCAAAAAATGTACAAGTTTGGGTACGGTTACACAAGCCTAGAAACGTGCATTTCATTTGTGTGTAACAAGCTAGTTTTCGATGTAACGGTTGAAATATATTAACTTGAATCTAAATCAGGTTTTCATCTAACGGTGAACATTGAATGCTTTGTTACCAAGCTAACATTGATTGCAAACCCTGATTTGAAAAACTATATAAGGGAGAACTCTAGCAAGTGGAAAACCTAAACCCCACACCTTCTGTGTGATACTAGTTGTGCTAAGATAGAGTCGATTCTCCTTTAACCTTTGTTTTCTTCTTCTAAACCAGGTTAACGACTTAAAGACTTCATTGGGATTGTGAAGCCAGACCGATACTACTTTCTCGTAGTTGTGTGATCTGATCTTACTGTTTCTATCGTATGAATACAATTGTAATAATTGGCTTGAGATTGATATCTCCGATAGGCAAGATATAAAAGTAATCACAAACACTTCGTCTCATCGTTTGTGATTCCAAAATATCTTTTTTCGCTGCGTTGATTAGGATTTTTGTGAGGTTATTGATAATACTAGGTTGTTCTTCGGGAATATAAGTCTGGTTTATCAATTGGTTCCTGTTCACCTTGATTTATCAAAAGACGGAATAAAACTCGTAGGTATATTCGTGGAGAAGGATTTATCTATTACCGTAGACTTTTCTGTGTGATATAGATTTGTTTATCAAAGTCTTCGACTTTGGGTCGTAGCAACTCTTAGTTGTGGGTGAGATCAGCTAAGGGAATCAAGTACGTAGCATCCTACTGGGATCAGAGATGTATGAGCATAACTATACCTTGGATCAGTGTGAGATTGATTGGGGTTCAACTACAGTCCAGACCGAAGTTAATTTGGAGTAGGCTAGTGTCTGTAGCGGCTTAATACAATGTGTGTTCAATCTGGACTAGGTCCCGGGGTTTTTCTGCATTTGCGGTTTCCTCGTTAACAAAATTCTGGTGTCTGTGTTATTTCTTTTCCGCATTATATTTTGTTATATAATTGAAATATCACATGTTGTGCGTTTCTCAATTAATTAGAATATCCGACCTTTTGGTTGTTGATTTAAATTGATTGACACTTGGATATTGGTTTTTGGTACCATCCAAGTTATCTCTCTAGTATTTGATAAAGACACGCAAATTTCTATTTGCTTGAGTATATATCAAATCGAGAGATTGAGATATAAACTCTTTGATATACTTTTTATCTAGATTGAGTCTGACTGTCTAGTTGATTCTCTAGAAAGTATATTAGAGTTTGTCCATACAGATTGCTAAGCGAAATATTGGGTGTGGTTGTTGTACCCTCGCTTTTTCACCAATAAACTCCTTTGTCAGGTTCTTAGATCTATCTTTTCAACAACTACCAAAGTAATTGTTAAGACCATGCAATCAATACTTATAATCACAAAAAAACATATTGATGCAGATCTACTCAACTAAACAATCCAATCTATCACAAAGACAAACCGATTATAGTTGGATCCCTTTCCATCCGAAACAAGTTTTGTGCACACCAAAGATTATGAACCCAAATATCTTCTTTGTATTCAAATCTTCTATGATCTTCAATAAACACCTGCACACAATCAACTTGAATCTCTTGTGATCAATCACACACAAAACGAATTCTGTTAACGATGGATTATCACAAGACGTCATTATATCTACAAACAGTTCTAAATATCCCCGTCGAAATTTCGATCTAGTTTGAGTGAATCTTATATCAGAAGAGAAGATTCTCAAGCATAAACAAACTAGGTGCAATCAAAGTTCAACAGCCGTTAGTCAATCAAATCAATCGAAAACTAATAATAAACTGCAATTATATAGTTTCCCACCAACGGTCCTCGTAGAGCTTCTCAATCCTAAAGAAGTCTTCAAAACGAGCGGTCGTAAGAGATTTCTCCTAATTAGGGTACTTTCCTCTCTGAATAGACGGCTCCACCAGTAACAACACAACTAGGTAGTTTTGCTGGCTCTGAGGATTATTTTGCTTGAAATGCAAACTTCAGTATTTATAGACAAGGAAGTTTGGACACCAAGGAATTCCCAAAACCGAATATTCTCAAAGATATGCAATCAGGGAAAAAACGGTTTTCATAATTCTTGAAAATGCTTTGTCCAAATATTGACCGAAATCTCAGTAGAAAATCTCCAACTAGTAAATGCACATTACTAATTTTTATTTTCTAAAGATATGCATTTTAATTGTTGGAAACTAAAAGCATATAAGGAATATCTTTCGATCCGGGATTCTCCTTTAGCTATTAAGGAATATCTTTGAACAATAAAAGATAATAGTTACTACACATGTTCAAAGTATGTTGACATCTTTACTTTGTAAACCCTTTTTCATATTTACAATCTTGGAACCGATTTTCCACAGTTCCAAACAAGTTTAGAATTGGTTCATCTGACTTCCAAGAAATATGTGATTGATTATCCTATCAAATCACCATTAACGGGTTTCACGGTTCCACCTCAACATAAAGTTTCAGTTCTACCTCCAAGTGGGTACTAGGATCGGTTATACTAGTTACCATAAAATGGCTAACTAAGTACTAGGATCGGTTACCACTTCTTATAGTAAAACTTGTGATCGGTTGACCAAGTTATAGGATCGGTTACACCAACTTACTAAAACTTGTTAAACCTCTTACATGGATCGATTATACTCCCTCTTTTGATCGGTCACACCTCTTACTACGATCGGTTACCCAATGGCTAATATTTAGTCACACCAACTTCAAGATATAGATCTTACCATCCCAGGTGATTACTTAAGATCAGTTTCACTAATAAAAGTCATACCAATAAAAAAAGTCAGGCCTTGTGAATAGTTTTACCAAGACACATAAACAAGTTATGAGCGGTTATACTAAACACACATATTGGTAATTCAAAATATTTGCAATGAATAACAATATCAATAAGCCTAGCGATTTCCCTTTCGATTCACAAAACAAGTTTATGAGTTTACTTCTTTTAAACGAATGTAAAACATTGTTCCTAGGACGAAATCTTCACCCATACCCATATATAATCACAATAGCATTCATACGATTATGTCAATGTCTTATATACGAAGTTCAAAAGATAGACGTTATACTTTGTATTGTAATTCCTTAATACTATGTCTAACTAGAGTATAATATTCACAGCTTCGCAGTTATGTTTTAAATATGCACGACTTGAAAGATACGTTACGGAATGAAACAGTTCAAGTCAAATATTACTAACCTCAAGTGGAAGGATAATGTTGTCGCTGTAGCTCCTTACTTCTTCACATTCTTCAAGTCTTCACGTAATACTTGTAATGTCTCATATCCTAATACTTTCAAGCTAACCTATACGAAGTTGACTCTAGTAAATAATCAAGCTACTCTTTAAATGAGTTTTGGTTCACTAAAATATTACAACCAATCTTGACATACCAACGCTTGGTGGGTTCAACCGAGCTATGCTCTAACAGAAATATTAGGTGCAAGTGGTTCAATAAAGCGGACAGAGAAAGGTTATTCATTGTGTCTGACATTTGTTAGATGTCGTTTCACATATTGCTATAAAAACGACTCCTACTAATAGCAAATCTGTGTTCTTTGGCTTCATACTGTTTTGTTTGGCATTCGAATGTGAAAGCATGAGAAGGTGGGTTTTTTTTTTTACATTGGAGTGTTTTCAGTTGAGATTATTGCTAATTCATCTCATGTTTGTTTCAGGAGAGATTTATGTTTACATAAGTTCGTTTGCCCTTCTCAAAAAATCTCTCTTCCCATTGCCTGATAAGTTCCATGGTCTAACAGATTTAGATAAGCGTTACCGTCAAAGGTGAGTTTGAAGTCCAAATATAATTGTAATTTTAGATTTGCAAAGAAGTATTACTGCCAACTGCAAGTTACGCGAAAAAGATATGATTTCCCTTTAGGAGTGACATATCCGGTAGATTTACGTACAGTCATACAATATCCTTTTTCTGTACCCGAGAAGAACTTCAGTGGTCCTATAGTTAACAAAAAGTTGATTTAGTGGTTAGACGCCTCGGAGTTTGTTGCAGTACAGTCTTTTTTTCTATAAGTAAAAGAGTAAGAGAGCTCGTCAAAGCTAACTACTCTGGTTTACAATCAGAGGATCACCTGAGCCAAGTCTAGCTTCGGGGTGATCCATCAAAATATGAGTACGAATATTACAGTTATCCTTAAAAGTAGTGTTTGATGGAGACTGTAATAAAGTTCAAAGAGACTGGAGGTAGGACCTTTCCAGTTAAAGTTTTAAAATAAGATAGAATGACTAGCTATTCTAAATAAGTTGGTTGTAGTGGTGTTTTGTTGCAATACAATATTTAGTGATGTTTGGCAAACGCTAATATCTTTTCGACTTTGTTGTCCATATTTATTTTTAGGTACGTAGACATGATTGCAAATCCTGAGGTAGCTGACATATTCAGGGAAGAGCCAAAGTAAGAGGTCAATTTTTCAAGAATACATTTTCTAGTACAATTCAATCTGGAAAAAAATGTGGCTTCCTCATCATTCTTATGATGTTCAATGGAGCACATTCTTCCATCTGCTGCTACATATTATTTACTAGAATTCATGCCTTACTCATTCTTCATTTCAAATTGTAGTTTTTTAGTTAATTTTATATTGCATCTTCTATATCATGACATGCTGATTTTATGTAGATTGTGTCGGAGATACAAAAGACAGTGGAATCATTCGGTTTTCAATTTTTCAAGTATACATTTTCTAGTACAATTCAATCTAAATATATGGTTTATAATCATTCTTATGATGTTCAATGGAGCACATTCTTCCATCTTCTGCTATATATTATTTATTAGAATTCATGCCTTACTCATTCTTCATTTCAAATTATAGTTTTTTAGTTAATGTTATATTACATCTTCTATATCATGACATGCTGATTTTATGTTGATTGTGTCGGAGATACGAAAGACAGTGAAATCATTTGGTTTCATCGAAGTTGAAACTCCAGTTCTACAGGAAAGTTTTTTTTCTGTTATGTTAATTGATTTACTTCTTGATTGCAAGAATATGTAAGCCCGAAAGAATATACATAAAACTGAATTTGTCAAGATGGATAGACATACTAAGGATTGACAGACTGAGAGCTCTTTCTTAATTCTATGGGTGGTGGTGCATGGTCGTTCTTAGTTGGTGGAGTGATTTGTCTGGTTAATTTCGTTAACGAACGAGACCTTAGCCTGCTAACTAGCTATGCGGAGGATTCCCTCCGCGAACAGCTTCTTAGAGGGACTATGGTCATTTAGGCCACATAAGTTTGAGGCAATAACAGGTCTGTGATGTCCTTAGATGTTCTGGGACGCACGCGCGCTACACTGATGTATTCAACGAGTATATAGCCTTGGCCTACAAACCCGGATAATCTTCGAAAATTTCATCGTGATGGGGATAGATCATTGCAATGACCTTGGCCGGAATGACAAGACCGGACCCTTCAGCAATGTTGAGCGTCAAAACCATTGTGATTTAGCATCTGGCGATTTCCCTTTAGGTGGTCAGCCGTATCCATGAATTCGGGCCCATGGGTACGGGCCATTCGCCAGGGTCCACTTTGAAGACGGTCATACCCTCAACATGCGAACTTGTAAAACCACCAGTTGGCAGACTTGCTCTGTCTTCTGGGTAGGGATAATGTGAATATGCTAATCTAGCGGTCATGAATACGTAAATCCTACTAGAGCGGTGTGCTTACTCCATGTTCATCACAACGCGACACGGGATGTGTTAAGGATTACTCTTGCCTCCGGGTAAGTTGCTCCCAGACAGGTTGACGGCCGTTGCAGAAAAACTTTTGTCGTATTTTAGAGATAAGATCGTTATGCGGTTTATCTCTGCTCTACACGGTACTTGTTACTGGAAAAAGAGCTTTGGTCTTTAGTCTTTGGTATTAAGACTTACTTTGAAGAAATTGAAGGTATCAAACCAGTAATGGTTGTGTCAAGTTGCATCTAACTTCAGATCATGTTGAAGTATTATCTGATTCTTACTCGCTTTTTTATGTAGTGAAAATTGTAGGATATCTTAAGTGACCATCATTTGAATCGAGCAATCTCTATTGAAATTAATCCTTTGGTTCGTTCAAAATTCTGTTGCAAAATGGGAAGATTTCAGAAGAAGAAAAAAAACACGAGAATATTCACTTTAGTATGTTTTTAACTGGTGACTCTGATGATCATGATGAGTGATAGTGGTACCCTAGCAAATATCAGTTGCATTCTAAATTGATAAGTGGTTTTGCTTTTCCCGTAAGAGAAGCAAGCTGATCATATTTTGTTTTTATCAATCAGGGAGCAACTGGTGGGGCAGTAGCTAGACCATTTATTTTCTAGAATGAAGCTCGATGAGATTTTTTTCAATACATTGATTGTCTAACATACTCATTTGCAACTTATAGGTCGGAGGATTTGAAAAGGTATATGAAATTGGACGAATTTTCAGAAATGAAGGCATTTCAACACGTCATAATCCTGAATTTACCACTATTGAGGTACCTCTCATCTTACTCACAATCTTTTATTTTAATTACCACAGAGAGAGTATTAGTCTGGATTACGTCACTCACATGGTGACACGTTTTAACTCTTAGTTGTATGAAGCATATTCAGACTACCAAAGCATGATGAACATGACAGAGGAAATCGTTGTTAGATGTGCTCTTGCAGTTCAGGGGAAGCTTACTGTTGATTATACATTACTTCGGCTGAATTTTCCTTTCCTGTTGTTGTTTTATGCTGGAAATATCAAGTTAGATCAGAAGCTCAAGCGCATTAAGCTGCAAATGAGTGGAACTAGTACTTCAGTCGGGCCTAATTTTTACTTATCTAATCGCTTGAAGATTCAGTCCGGCCTAATTTTTACTTATCTAATCGCTTGAAGAATTTTGTTTACTGTTAATGTTTTGGTATGGTTTATAAAGTAAATCTTCACACTTATTACTTGTAGGGTTTGGAAATAAGTCTAGAAAGGCCTTGGAGGAGGGAAAGCATGCACAATCTCGTGAAAGAAGCAACTGGGATAGACTTTATTGAGTTGGGAAATGATGTTAAAGTAACTAAAGAAGTTGCTATTAAAGTACTTGAGGTCAAGGATAGATCTTGTATGGAAGCTTGTTCTTTTTAACCTACCATTTTTTAGTGCCACTCAAAAGAAATTAGGGGCCACCTTTTTATTCCCATCCATTAAAGGGGGTTAAGGGGTGTCTTAAAAATAGTAAAGTGTCTATATTATCCTTTACCTTTATATTAAATCTAAACGTATGTCCTTCATATCATTCCTCTTCTTCTTCTCTTTTCTACCGATTGGAATTTTTTTTCATCATTTCAGTTTTGATTGAAAACAAAGATCGTCGATCAAACAAATGTTTTGATTGATTGTTTAAAATTAAAACTCAAAATTCATTAACCTTAAAGTTGAAACTTAGAACATAAAAAAAAAAGGAGTTAAACAAACAAAATGAATAGATGATAGTAGTTGTGATTCAAAATTAGGATTTGATTACTTGAAATCAAAATTTTGATCCGAAAATTTTCTTGCATTTACACTAGCAGAAACATAATCGGTAGATAATATTGTACTTTAGCTACTGATTATGATTGATGTTCTTGGATTTGCAGTAGCAGAAACATAATCGGTAGATAATAATCTACTTTACCTACCGATTATGGTTGATGTTCATCATTTCTTAAGAACATCAACCATAATCGGTAGGTAAATTTATCATTATCTATCGATTATTCTTGATTCAAAAAATTTAATTTTTTTGTACTAAAAGTTACGCACAACCGGTAAATAATGAACACCATTAACTACTGATTGTGAAAGTAGATAATTTCGAAATTTTATTAAGTTTTGAAAATTTCAATTTTGGGCCATGAACACAATTGGTAGATAATAAGCATCACTTATTAACACAATTTACTAATGATTATGATAATACCAAAATTCGAAAATTGAGTATATTCGGAGGTTAAAGTAACACACTTTACTACCGATTATGGTAGTACGAAAGTTCGAAATTTAGGATTTTGGCAAAATCACATTTTAGAGCCACTATATATTCGGAAGTTAAATTTATTACCGATTATGGTAGTACCAAAAAATTGAGTATATTCGGAGGTTAAAGTAATACACTTTACTACCGATTATGATAGTACCAAAGCTTGAAAATTTTAGAATTTTGGCGAAATCTCATTTTGGGGCCAATATACATTCGGAAGTTAAATTTACTAACGATTATGGTAGTACTAAAATTCGAAAATTGAGTATATTCGGAGGTCAAAGTAATACACTTTACTACTGATTATGGTAGTACCAAAGTTTGAAAATCTTAGAATTTTGGCAAAATCTCATTTTGGGACCAATATACATTCGGAAGTTAAATTTACTACCGATTATAGTAGTACTAAAATTCGAAAATTGAGTATATTCGGAGGTTAAAATAACACAATTTACTACCGATTGTAATTAAACTACCGATTGTAGTATTAACTACCGATTGTGGAAGGACAATTTTGCAATTACGAAATACGCGAGATAAGGGCTAGCTTTCATTTAGGTTTGGGTGACCCTATTTTATCTTATTGTTGGCCCCTAATTCCTTTTGGGTGGCCCCTAAAAATGCGTTTCTTTTTAGAGCTGTTGCAGTTATCTTAACGTTTATATGTATTTGTATCTGTTTCTCCTTGACTCTCCATACCCAAGTTAGAACGGTTCGCAATAAATCATTCTAAGCTCGTAAATGTTTTCGTTGATACATGTTTTTAAGACTGTTATAGAACCAACACTCCTGCAACCAACATTTGTTTTAGATTATCCAGTCGAGATATCACCTCTTGCTAAACCACATAGAAGGTATTAAGGATTCCTAGATTATATGCGTAATTTGGTTACGTTTCTAAGAGTGATAGAGAGGTGGGATACAAAAGAAAAAACTCGGACTATAAAAGTTATTGTTAACCTCCCGAGCTGTCATGCATATCGTTAACGCAAAATGGATCATTTGTCCAAATATTTTTAAAACATGGTTTAAATAGAGAGTAAAAATTATTACGGGTGAAATGGACGCCAAAAAAATAGCAAGGATGAAACTGGATTCATTCTGACTTAAACTTAAAAGATAGCAAGGATGAAACTGGATGCATCCTGATGTAAATTAAAAATAAGAAAAAGTATTTGAAAATGGGTAAGATGAAACTGTTTACATCCTGGATATTTTTACATTTTTGTCCATTTAAACAGTATCAAAATCTAAATGTCTTTTTCACCCAGGATTTGTTGATTTTGGCCTTTTTAACCAATTTTGTGTATCGTTAAATGACTGTTAAGGTGAATCATCTTAACCCACACGAGGTGTACTAACTAAGCTTTTCGGTAATTATTGCTCATTTTAGTTGTGAACACATAAATCACGAGGCCATCCAAGTGTTCACAAACAAGTGTTCACAAACAATATTCACATACGTCCTAATTCTAGAATCGTACATCGTATACGTAATGGGATGATTATATCGATTCATCGACTCAAAGCCTTCGGGCTTGTCATTGTCTAGTCGAATATTATCATAAATAATGCTCGTGCAAGGAAATAAATCATGAAACAAGTATAAATACAATGCATATGAAGTATAACGCAGAATGTAAGATGCAGAAATGTAAATGAGACAGATTTACGTGGTTCGGCACTAAGGCCTACGTCCACGGGGTTTGGTGTTTCACTATGTACTGAATGGTTACAATGATAGTCGAATAACTTTAGAATATACATGGGTCTGCGGAAGTAAATGGATTACTTAGTCTTCCTATTTCTCTCTCCTATATTCTCCTCTAATTGCTCTCCCAAAATCCTCCCCCCTCTCTCTTATTGGAGAGGGGTATTTATAGGGAGAGAACGTGGGTCCCATCTCTGAAGTGCCGTTGTAATCTTATCTTCTTGTGCTTTGTGCCTATTACGCAGAGGTCTTCCGTATATGTCGCGGCCTGAACTTGAACACGAAGGGTTATCCTCTCTTCTTCCACGAGCTGATCGACACGTGTATATCTCTTTGGTATTTAATGCGGGCAGATGGATGTCTGCTCGTGTCAGACAAGTGTCTCTTTGTCTGGTCACATCTGTGTCAGCCAAACTTCCTCTCGGCCGTTGATCTGGGATCTTCCTCGGGATTGGGTGCGTTAATACCCAAGGGGTATTATCTGGTGCTCCTTTGTGCCATCATACCTCTGTGGTCCTCGGTCCCTGACCGTCAGATCTGTTGACCGATGGCATCTTCTGATGAAATGCCTGCTATCATGTTTCGATGTCTCGCTTCACATGCCTTCCACGTGTCTCTTTCCATACACGTGGAGGATGATGAGAAGTGTACATACAATTTGCCCCTCTTCTTCTAACTTGGTAGTATTTCACAATTTTGAAGAAGAATGGTAGTCCTACACGTTTCCCACTTTGCATTAACTTCTCCCGTAACTGCTCCTTGGTACGAGGAGCAGTTATTGTCTTTTCTAGCTTCATAAATAGGAAAGAGAATGTGAAAAAAAACTTTTATCCTCTTCTTGTCAGTGTTCATTCTCTTCTTGTTTTCTTGTTCTTGTTCTTTAGTCATTTACTATCACCGTCCTTGTGAGGAATATAGCATTCAATTTTCTATTTCTTTCTTCTGCTTCTTCTGTTCTTGATTGTTGCTGCCCCTGCATCCGTCGATACCTCCGATCCTCCTTTCTTCTACTGCAGTTAGTGCTTGTCGTCCTCTTTTATACAGGTCTGGGATTTTCTTATCGGTTGTTCACCATTGTTTTATCTGTATTTTTATTCGTTTGTCTCCTGCTGCTGTGTTCTTGGTTTTGTGATGAAGATCATATATGTCGAAGCATATATGCTTGCCCCTGTTCTTTGTCTACAGCGTCTGTGGGTCTGTGTATGAGTATTATCCCTGGATGGAGTATTTTTTAGTTTCTTAGGGTTTCTCATGTTTATCCGAATGAACCATCAATTATGGGTTTTTTGATCTTTAGTGATCTCCTCGTATTCTTTTCTAAACTTTTTTTGTGTTTCCTTGTAGATATGTCTGATCGTCCGCGGGCTCCTTACCAAACTCCGCCGTCTAGTCCTCCAAGATCCCCTCCGCGTAGAGATCCTGATAGATCTCCACTTGGGGAAGGTATTCACAAGTCTTCGATGTCTGATTCTCGGGGTCATAGGTTTTCGTCTTCCTCCGTTGTGAAGATTATGCCTTCTAAAAAAGGGGATATGCCGAAGGATCCCTCTGGGTCTAGGTATGCTGTTAACCGCGCCTCTTCTCGTCCTCGTGAAGATTCTAGGAGTACGCAGGCTCCTCCTCGTGATGACTCTAGGAGTACGCGGGCTCCTCCTCCTCGTAATGAAGTGGTGGATGCTCCGCCCCTTCGTTCAATGGCTCCTCCTTCAGTGTCTCCGCATAAATCTCTGCCGCCTCCTCCCGCGGTTTCTTCCAAAAGGAAGTACTCCAAGGGTACCATATCGAGAGCTGATCCGTCTACAAATCTTCTTTCTAAAAGGAAAGCTTCGGAATTGGGTCCTACTTCTGATTCCGCAGACGAGGAAGAAACTGTCACCGTGATCAGCAGCATTTTAGTGGGTAAGAAGAAGGTCACTTCAAGCATATTGATCTTGAGATGTTTAAGGAAAAACATGAACTCCAAGATTTTGAGGTTCTCTTCTATGCTCCTGACGATGATATCACTTACGAGCTCCTTGTTAATTATCAGTTTGACGAGTTCCATCTGTTGACTATGGTTGGAGCCTTCGAGGCGGGTCTTATGTTGCCCTTATATAAGTCGGGTGACTCCTTTTATTATTACGTGTTGGGTAATCGCGAAGGCTCTTCTACGAACACTCATAATCGTTCCGTATCACAACTATCTGGGAATTATCTTCGTTCACTGAAGGAATGTTATCTGCAGAGCAAGGGAGAGACTATGATGACCTGCTATGTTCCAAATCCCGCTGAGAGGGAGTGGTACACTCCTCAGAACTTTAACAGTTCTTTTGGGGATGATGTCAATAGCAGAAACCGTAAGCCGTGGAGTGTTAGTCTTCGTAACATTGCTGCTCCCCGTGGTGAAATTCGTCTCTTGAGTGAGGTGAGTGACGCCAAGCCGAAGTATGTTCCTGGTACTGAGGGATCTGCTAACCGGAAGCTCTTTCCTTCTCGTGAAAGGATTAAGCGTGACCATGATTATGAATGGCATGCTACTGTTATTGAGGTAGTTGGTCCTTGGGCTTACGGATGGATTCCGGGTCCACGTGGTTGGCGTCCTTCTGACAATAGCAAGCCTCGTGAAAATCCTCCTGCTCGTTATGGAGATTTCTGTCCTTGGCGTCCTAATTTCGCGGGCATGAACTTTCCTTATGCTCTGGATGTCGTTGATGGAGATGAGGAGGAGGATTCTGGTGCTATCCATTCATCAAATAGTGTTGCTGCTACTGCCAAGGTATAGTTTCTTCTTGTATTCTCCATCCTTTTGCCCCTTTTTCCTTGCTTGAAATAATTTTCATTTTTGAAGTGAGGGAAAAAATGAGTCTTTGTGGGATGTGTACTGGTTTTTAGGTGTCTAAGAAGAAGAAACTTGGACCCAAGCAATCTTCTACTGCGGTTATCAGTGAGGTTGAGGGTAATGGGGAGGTTACGAGTCCCGTAAACCAAGGGTATGGTGAGGATGAAGAAATGTCCAACGGAGAAGAGTGTACTGACACTTCTTACCCTGATGAAGAAGGCGGTAATGAAGAAGAGGTTGCCGCGGATGGTGATGGTGAGGCTGAAGTTGCCGCGGGTAGTGATGGTGAGGCTGAAGTTTCCGCGGTTGGTGATCTTGAAGAAGAAGCTGCCGCGGGTGGTGATGGTGAGGCTGAGGGTAATGTTACCGTCTGTGGTACTGGTGGGAGTGGATCTGCCCCTGCTGGTGATGACATTGTTGGTGTGGGTACTTTTCCCGTGATTTCCCCAGAATTCTCTTTCGGAAGGATATATTCCGCGGGGGAATCCTTCGATGTAACTGCTGCCATGGGTCTTGCCGAGGACTTCTCATTGATTTCCCCACATGATGATTGGGATGTGCTTGGGGACCTTGGAAAAGAATGTACCACTGATCAGCAGGCTGAGAACGCAGGTGGTTGTGCTGAGGTTGGTAATGTCGAGGCTTGCGCGGGTGAGGAGATAACCGCCAAGGGGAATTCTGCGGTTGAGTCTCCTTTCGAGGATTTTCCTTTGTCGCTAATGCCTGAGGGTGAAGATGCCATTTTGGCTTGGCTAAGGAAGAAAAACCTGATGTTCGTCCCCAACCCTGCCCTTGTGGTCACTGGTGAGAAGAATTCCGACGCTTATACTCGTCGAATGATGCAACTGTCTTCTGAAGCCTGCGTTGCTGAGATGTGGGGGAAAGATCTTAGAGCTTCGGAAGCTAATTTATTGGTTGATCCTCCCTCATCTGTTGCTGATATGATGGCCATAGCTGATGGGTACCAGTACGGTTATCCCCAGCAGCGTGTTTGTACTCTTTTTATGATATACGCGCATTGTGTTTTTCGTGATATCTGATTCCTTTGGTATAATAATGTTTGTTGATTGTGACGTAGATGATGAGGAGCGAACATTGTAACCATGTTATATACCAGTTCTTTAAAGCAAAGTCTCTAAAGTTGGAGGCCAAGCTTCGTCATAGGGAAGAGGAGTTGTCTGCACCTGAAGCGGAAATAAATGACCTGAGGGGCCGTCTGAAAGAAAAAGAACAGCTGGGCAATGCTGAGGAGAGCTTCGTTCAGAGCTTGCTATAGTCCGCAATGAGTTAGAGCATACTCGTAGAAGTGTCTCGTCCTTCACAGGTTTGTATTTAATGGATTCTTTACTCCTTGTGATTCCCTATCTGTATTTTGGTGTTCTGTCTGAGTCTCCCCACCCTATCTTCAGTGGGTGGAGTCCCCGAGTTTATATAACTTCGGAAAGAAAGGGAACGACAGAAATCCCGTATTGCAGAGTTAGTGGGTAAGTTGAAGAGTGAAGCCGCAAAGTGGAATGCTCGTGCTGATGAGCACAACGCCTTAACAGCTGAGTGGCGTGAAAAGCGAAAACTGATGGTTGATATGCAAAATAAGTACAATCATGACCGTTGTTTGTTTAATGGTACGCTGCTATGGACGCGTGATAATCTACGTGATGCTCGAGAACATGCTTCAGACTTAGAGGCTAGAGTGCGCTTTTTAGAAGGAGAGTTACAACAGGCTCGTTCTTTCTTAGGCCCTGGGGTTAGGGATAGTATGCTGCGTCTTTCTGAGGAAAGAGATAATGCTAGGGCCGAGGTTGGTGCACTTGCTAAAGCCCTAGCAGCGTCTCGAGCGGATGTTGCTCGCCAAGTGGAGTCTGAAAGAGATCTTGAGATGAATGTGTATCGACTTCATAAAAGGATGGGGGAGGTGAATGATGAAGTCAACCATCTTCGTCACTTGGATTCGATGAAGCAGTTAGATTTAGACTCCAGTCAATTTGCTCTAACGAACCTTCAAACGGATTATGAGAAACTATCCACCGAATATGACTTTCTCGATGAGGCTCGGGACGTAGTTGTCAATGAGTATGAGGAGGCTTCGGATAATTTCGAAGGTATAACCTCGTTTTATCGAGTGTGATTTTGTTATTTCTTCGTTTTAACCCCTTGGTATTTTTTGTTTTCAGCACTCGAGGGACAGCTTCAGGCAACAAATGATGAGCTTAAAAAGACTCCATCTTCCTTAGTGCAGCAGGAAGGACAAACCAATCATTTCAAAGGGTTGGCCGCGTCTAGTGGGGAAGCAGCGGAGATTGCCTCCAAAGAGATGGAACGCCTATCGGTATTGTTGTCTCAAGCCCATCAGCGGACCGCTGTTATCACTTATAAGGCTCGATGTCAGTTGGCTGAAGAGACAAACAAAGTCCTGGATAAGATTGAACTTGGCCTTAAAGTCGAACATGGACTTGTCAAGAACTATCCGCGCCGTCCCCTCCCCGCGCCTTTGCCTGGTTCTTCTGGGCCTTCTTCTGGTAGAAGAGTACCCTCGTCTCGCAGAGACAAACCCGTTGATGGAGCTGTGTCGTCCAAGTAAATTTCTGTTATTAGTCATAGGAAGTTGATCCTCGTTGATTATATAATTTCGGATCATTTTTTGATTTGTTTCCTGTTTTTCTTTATTTGCCGAGTCTTGTAATCAACTCTTTATGAAATGGATCATCCTTTTGGCGTACCTGCGTTGTCAATTCGTCTTTTTATTTTAAAGTACTGTGAAGTGTTAAACTAGAAATAACTGGTTTTGTAAAAAGTTGAGAGTGTTTGAGTGCGACACCGAAGGTAAATACCTTCGTGATCGTCTTGAGACCTGTCACCCCGCTGGCGAACCCTGGGCCAGAGGATTCCCGAACGGTGGGGGCCGAGGCACCGTTCTAGGATATAGAATGCTTAATTGAAAATATTTACATGCACCCATTCCGTCGACCCACTGCCTTAAAATTGGTTGGGTATCTCTTTCTGTCGGGTGCCTTCCCCCTGGTCTTACACTCATAGACACTGATAGGGGAACCCTGAGAGATTGTAGATTAACTACTTTCCCTAATATTGTTAATAAATTTCGTTTACTTGAAGATTCCCCAAAAAGCTTGTTTGATTGATAGGTTGAGGCCTGCTACTCCTCGTCCAGTGATAGAAACATGTAAAGCGGTTACGCTGCCTTCTTCTTCTGGTATTCCCCACGCAGATGCAAAGCTGCGATGTTCCTATGGGTAGTACGGTTTGAGCCATTTAGCATTCCAAGGGTGTCGTAGGACCTCGACTTTCAGATTGCGAAGATAGTAGGAACTGTTTCCCGCAATGTCGTGTATTATAAAAGGTCCTCCCCACGTAGGTGCTAACTTTCCCCATTTCTTCTGTCGTTGATACTGCGGGATTGTTCTTAGCACATACTGCCCCTCTAAAAAATTTCGAAGCTTTACCTTTTTGTTGTACTCCCTTGGTAGTCTCTATTGATAATTTTCCATCTTCTGCAATGCTGTTTCCCTCCTTCCTTCCAGGTCGTCCAGTCTCTCTAACATCATGTCTATTATGAGGTTTTTCTCCCATGCTTCGGTCTTTTTGGTTGGCATGAGGATCTCTGTTGGGATGACTTCTTCAGTTCCATAAGTGAGGAGAAACGGGGATTCCCCAGTGGCAGATCTTCGTGTTGTCCTGTATGCTCATAATACATTGTGTAGTTGTTCACACCATCGCCCCTTGTGTTCGTCTAATTTCTTTTTGAGTATAAGGGCGAAGGTCTTGTTGGTAGCTTTCGCTTGTCCTTTGATTTGAGGGTATATGGGGGTGGAATTGTTTTTCCTTATTTTGAAAGCGTCGAAGAGCATGTCTATGTTTTTCCCCTGTAATTGTTTACCATTATCAGACACGATTTCCGCCGGTATGCCGAACCTGCAAATAATGTTTTGGAATATGAAAGTGAACACGTCCACGTCTCTGATCCTGGCTAAGGCTTTGGCTTCCACCCATTTACTGAAGTAGTCCGTGGCTACTATCAAAAATCGTCTTTTCCTTGATCCTTCGATGAAAGGCCCCACGATATCTATGCCCCATTTTGCGAATGGCCACGGACTATCCACAGAATTCAACGTTGTTGCTGGTGCATGTATCTTTTTGGCAAAACGCTGACATTCTTCACATCGTCGGGACATTCTTGCGGCATCTTGTACCATTGTGGGCCAGTAATATCCTTGCATTTTTGCTTTGTCGGCTAGTGATCTCATGCCGCTATGATTTCCTGCGTCACCATAATGGATGTCGTTTAGAATTCGATGCCCCTCTTTCCTGGATAAGCAGCGTAGTAACGGACCGAGGAAAGATTTTTTGTACAGGATTCCATCCCGAAGGTCATATCTTCCTACTTTAGAGAGTATTTTCCTATTTAGTTTGTGATCCGCGAGTAAGATTCCATCCTTGAGGAATGCATGGATCATCATTCTCCAATCATCTTCGTTGCTGAAATCTTCGTCTTGATTTTCTCTTGAAAGGATATGTTCTTCGTCAAAATCGTCACGGATGTCTTATCCCACCTGATATTCAATATTTTCTTCCACTGTATCTTTATTTGTAGCAAAGGAAAATTGTGTTGCAATCGAGGGTTCGTATACCCTTGTGATTTTGATAGCTTCAATACTATTGTCCTTCAGCATGGATGATATATATGCTAGGGCATCCGCGTGCCTGAGATCCCTTCGGCATAAATGTCGGAATTTGATGTTCGGAATTTGTGATGCCAATGTTTGGACCAAGGCCATGTAAGCTTATAGGGTGTCGTGGTACACATTGTATTCGAGCCCTATTTGTCGTATGACAAGCTGCGAATCACTTGTCAGTCTTACATCGGTTACCCTCATCTCTATTATTAAGCGGAGGGCATGTACGACTGCCTCGTATTCGATGATGTTGTTAGTATGCTCTTTGAATTCTAACCTGAGTGCCTGTACGATCCTTTCTCCAGTTGGGGTGGTGATGACAATGCCTATTCCTGCCCATTCCTTATTTTTGGAACCATCGACGAAGACTTCCCATTGTCTTTGACTCGCGGGTTCGAGGACATCAATTGGATCCTTGCTTTCTTCATCGGCTTCTGGTATTCCCTTAATCTCTTCGTCGTTGTCCATGGGGAGGTCTGCTAAGAAATCCGCCAAAACTTGGGATTTTTGGGAATGTTGAATTTCATGAATGATGTTGAATTGGTCCAGGTGGGTGTTCCACTTGGCTATTCTGCCTGCCTTTCCCGCACTTTTGAGGACTGCTTCCAGTGGTGCTTTGCATGGGACACGGATGAAGTGAGTTAGGAAATAGGCTCTCAGCTTTTGAGTAGCCCACACCAATGCCAGGATAAGTTGTTCGATCTTCGTGTAGTTCCTTTCCGCAGAATTGAGGGTCTTACTGACATAATAGATAGGCTGTTCTATCTTCGTATTGGTTTTGACCAACACTGCGCTAACTGCGTCTTCTGTCGCTGCTATGTACAATGCCAAAACCTCATCAGGATCAGGCTTCTGCAGGATTGGAATTGAAGCCAGGTGTTCTTTGATTTTTTGGAAGGCTTCTTCGCATTCTGCGGTCCATTCAAACTTACTCCATTTTTTGAGAATATTGAAAAAATGTTTGCATTTGTCCGAGGGATACGGGCAATAAATCTGCCCAAGGCTGCTATGGACCCATTGAGCTTCTGCACTTCTTTTAAATTCTTCGGAGATGGCATTTCTACTATCGCCTGAATCTTCGCTGGGTCCACCTCAATGCCCCTTTTTGTTACCAGATATCTGAGGAATTTCCCTGAGGTGACACCGAAAGTGCATTTTTCTGGATTTACTTTCATGTGATGTTTCCTCATTGCTTCGAAGATATCTCTCAGATCCTGGTGGTGATCTTTGCGCAACTTACTTTTGACGAGCATGTCATCAACGTAGACTTCTAAGGTACTACCAATCCATGGCCTGAAGATAGCATCGACCATTCTTTGGTACGTTGCCCCTGCGTTTCGAAGTCCAAAGGGCATTCTAGTGTAGCAATAAAGGCCATGTGGGTGATAGGCACATTTTTGTGTCTTATATAATCTCAATTGTATATATTATTAGTGCTCGATTTTATATTTATTATGGCTTTTTATGTCCCTGTAGGTATTTTGGAGAAATAAGCTTTTGTGGCGAAATTGGATCGAAAAGCGGTTTTTGTGCTCGTGGGAGAAAATTACTATACGGACTCTCATTTTGGATAAGGGGTAACATAATTACTAAGGGGTGACCTATTTCCAGGCAGCTGCTAAAGGGAGAACAGCACAGGATAAGGGGACACCCACCTTCTTCACGTTTCAAATTAGAAATATTGGCGGGAAAAGAGACTTCACGTCTGCAGATTTTGGACGTGAAGCTTTGGGCAGTCTTAAAGAGATTCAACACCGGAGATTGATTGGGCTGGACTTCTCATGGCTATACAAGTTTACTAGAAGCAATTGGATCGATCGAATTGGGCTGGAATGGCCGGAAAAGGGAAACAGAGGTGAATAAGGAAATACGGCTATGTGGATTTGTTTTAGGAAATTCAGAGAGAATAAAGACCTAAAATTTGTTCCAAAGGTACATATTCTATCTAAGTAAGAGTTTGATATAAGTGGGAGAGCTCAGAAACGCGTAAAACAATTTCTGGAAGGAATTATTGCCGTGACTGCCAAGAAAGGAAATAAGAGATTTTGATGCGATTTGGGAAAGATTCAATGACCCTTTTATGTATAAATAGGATGCTTAGGTCCCCTAGAAGAAGGAACAGAGAGGTTTGGGGTCGAGAGGAGAGCTCAGGAGGCGAGAATCAGAGTTGCAGGAAGTTACGTCTCTGCTGCTGGTTCTGCTGCTTCCATTGAAGAGCACGAAGAACACGAAGAACAGACTTCCAAAGACAGTCGTTCTTCTACAATGAAAAGGACAGACGCTTGGCAGTCTTAAAACAACAGAAACAGCACTTCAGTTTTATCGTTCTTTTCTGGACGCCTTCTGTGGGTCGCAGATTCACTGATTTTATTCTTTTCACTCTTTTAATCAACTTTTGGGCTATAAACATGTATTTTGAGCAAGTGATTAATATGAGGAGCTAAACCCCAACACTGGTATGACGGAGGAAGCCCTATTTCACACATGTGGTAATTCTAATAATTCTTTTATGACTATTTGCATTGATTTTTAATCGATTTATGATTTTTATTGAATGGGTGTGATTTTGTTTGATGGTGTATGCTTGGTCTATGTATTTTTGATACATTATGCTTTTGATTTACAATTATTACTTTTCAAAAATCTACTTTTTGGCAAAGAATAAGAGTCCATATTTTTAATATTTGATCTATAATTGATTGGAATTATTATTTGAATTACATGAATGGAATTTGGTGGAATCCTGAGTCAAAGTCTCTCTCGATATTCGTGACAACCTTGTGAATATATTTTTAGTATTTTTATTCTTAGTTCTTAAAACAAACCTTTACACAATCCAAGTTGAACGAACTTTATTACCACTTTTTCTACAACAATTAAAATCACATCAATTTTTGGTGCCGCTGCCGGGGATTTGTATTAGGTTTTAGGTTTTAGGTTTTAGATTTATTTTATTTCTTTTAGAATTTTTGTTCTCTTTTACGCCTTTGGTATTTTTCGATTCTTTTCAGATTTGGAGCGAATCTACAAGGGAAGAAAAAGTGTTATAAAAGGAAAGCATCGCCAAAGAAGGAAAGAAAAGAGGAATCCTAAAGGAATGAAGAAGAAGATTTTGTATATAGTTATTTTGTTTTATTTTTAGAAACTGTAAATAGGGTATTATTTTTGTAATTTTTCTTTTCCTTTTTGGACATTTTTATTTTTGGACTTTTTGGACATTCTTGGACATTATTTTTAAACCCTACGGAAGGGTTAAGATTAAATATAAACTGTTTGCAGGGAAGGACGACAGTTACGATATTGTCTCGGCCCCTCGGGTTCGTACACTGACATCGGAGTCGGTGGCCTGAGTCGACTTCAACGGTTCATCGCCCGTCTGGTACGGGAGGTAAGACTCTATCCACCCCCACCCACGAATCCCCTGTCAGTGGGTTTTATTTTGTGTGACAACTCACACCCCTGCAATAGAATGTCGAACTGGTATCACAATAGCCAATACAACGAATATCCGACTGAGTTTCAAAATGGAAGTTACAATTTTAACCATAGTGTGAATAATGATTGGGAACATCAACCTTTTCAAGGTTACGGCTCATACCATGGTGAGCCCAATTACTATACACACACACACCGGTCATACGAGAAAGAAAATAAGGATTATTATAGTACTAGTTCCTCGTCTTTGGACAATATAATGAAAATGTTGAAAACTAGTCCCTATTATGATCCTTCTGAACCTGTTCTTCCTCTAGAAGAGTCTCTCAAACAATTAACTGAGAATACAAATAGGTTTGTGTTAGAAATGAATAAAAAAAATGCACCTTCTATACACGATACCATAAGGAAGTCATGTGAGTTGACTCAGAAAATGTTGTTAGAGGCCCAGAACAGAACTGCTCAAGATAGTCTTAATTTCCAATATAGTGTTTCCAATAGTACCCTTGAAAATGAGGATAGTTATTTGCATAATCAAGATGCCGAGGTTAGAATTGGTAACACTACTTTTTTAGATGAGGTTCAACCATTTTCATGCTATTATGATGATTATGACGAGGATAGTGTTGATGAAGAATTTGAAATACGTAGGCATAGTGATCAGGAATTTGTTACTCCAAATGAACTTTATGATGATAGTGTTATTTCTGGTTCAGATCCCGATAATTTTAATGATTATTCACCTATTCAAAAGGACGAGGATTTGACTAGAGATACCCCCGTTTTAGACGATGTAGTATTTCCTTTTGATTACGAAGCCGATAATGGTTTGGAGGAACGAGTTTTTTATGAGAATATTGTTTTAGAGTCTAGCGATTTAGAAACATTAGTTCTTAGACAAAGAAAGTGAACTCGTAGAGATGAGTGAGGATGAACCATACTTAGAAGAATCAATTGACCATTTTCAGGAATCTAATGACCTTGAAATTAGGGACGTTGTGACTAGTCTTTCTAGAGACACTGAAAACTCTAAGTTTGGGGGTGATTATCATTCTCCATGTGCTTTAACTATTAGAAAGGTCTCTGACTTGGGACTTGACATATGTGCCTCAACCATTTTACAAGATTATCTTCATATACGTTTTCCTGAACCTAGTGATGTCCATAAGGAAGTTCAGTTGTTAGAAACCCATCCTCTGGTTGATGTGGTTTACCCAGGCTATGATATCCAGATTGACTTTGTTTTCCCACCAAATATTTTTCATCCAATTGTGGGAACGTATAAATTTCCGATGCGTCAATTATTTAGTTTTGAGACTAAACCTAATTACTTTAAGAGATTAGGGTCGATACATTTGCTTAAGACTGACCACCAGTTTCATCATGGTCGATTGTGTGAATCAAAACTGATTGACTTTAAGGATCCTCAATTATTCAGGTTATTATTTTCGGAAATGCTTTTCTGCACTCCATTCACAGCACTACTCACCACTCAAATCCAAGTGTCCCAATAATACTGGTCAAGGCTATTCAACCATGACCCACCTGCTTACCAAAAATGTTTTTAACTCCCAAAATCAAGGGTCTAGATGTGGGTGAGTGGCAATTAGTGCTGTGACAAGTGAGTGGAATAGCAATTCCGTTATTATTATGTGCTTTTAAATTTTTACTTGAGTTTCTTCAGACTCTAATACCTAAACCGGATCTTAGCTTTGAGGAATTCCAACCCATGAAAATATTTTATTTGGACCCAGTTATAGAACCTGAACCTGAACCACAGCTAGATGTAGTTGTCTTAAACAGGAAACTAGACAAGGGTGCGCTTTATTTGTTAATTTTCTTGGCAGGTTGCAGATTCCTTTTATTTGTGATAGCTCTATTTGGTTTTGATGACCCACAGAAATTTCGGCTATTACTTTATGATTTTATGAGGTGACTAATCCTTTCTTAGTCTGGCTGAAGACTTTAAACTTAGTACTTCTTGGGAGGTAACCCAACATTCATGCGACACGGTAATACCTTTCCTTATCTCTTTTGCTTCAAATGGTAACAGTTTCTCCTTGTTCATGCTTTTAATTTCATCTTTAGAACATTGAAGACAATGTTAGATTTAAGTTTGGGGGTATGGGAGAAACTTTTTAGTTGCAGTATGAATAAATAAACTCCAGATCTTAGAAATTTATGCCTATTGAGGATTGCACTAACTAATCTAAGTGGATGGAAGCATTTTGATTGTAGGAGTTGAGGAACCAATCTGATTAGATGGCAACATCTAGAAGAGTCTATTCATAAAAGCACAGAGCTCAGTTGTTAGAAATAACATGATAGTTTCACCATATCTCGTTGAGTCCTTTTCACTTCTATTTTTATTTTATTTTGTTTTGAAACTATGTTTCTCTAAGTGATAGGTGGGGCCCACGATTCAAGTTGTTACCAATGCTAGATTGAATTAGAGTGATTGAGATACCATGAAAAAAAAAGTTGAAAAAGAAAAAAAATAAAAAAATAAAATTGAGACCAGACCATTTGACCAAAAGGAATAAATTCAATAAAGTCGACCACTGGTACCCTTGTATATGCCAGTTGTGTTGACCTAGAGTTAGGTTATCGATCACTGGTTCCCTTGTATATGCCAGTGTGTTGATATTAGTCAGACTAATATCTCAATCCATTAGGATAGGTTCATTTTCGCGGAGGCCTTCAGACAGATATGGGAAACGCCGTTCACTTAGTAAACATCAAAACCATCTATGTTTTTCTATATCCATCTTCTTGATCTATCCATGTGATTAGTTTTGACTCCGAATATGATGTCCATAGTGAAACTATCTGAGTAGGGATCTGTCACTTATTATGAATTTTAGTATGCTTGAGTGCAAACTCGTGTACATCAATTGGAATTTCGCATCAGGGTACTTCCTCCTGTAGTCAATAAGTATGCCAACCAAGGAGATTCTTTAGTGCCTTCCAAGGTTTGTTGTAGATAGCTAGGGTCTGGAGTAGTAAAGGTTTTGTGGGTATATCTCTAGTAAGACCTCCCGAGACTATAACTCGGCCACTAGGGACACCTAGGGGTTTAAAGGCTTATTGCATACGCTAAATGCAATCGACGATGCCTGCGACAGTGAGTTAGGATTTTATTTTCTATTTAATTTGCTCGAGGACTAGCAAATAATAAGTTTGGGGGTATTTGATAGGCACATTTTTGTGTCTTATATAATCTCAGTTGTATATATTATTAGTGCTCGATTTTATATTTATTATGGATTTTTTGTCCCTGTAGGTATTTTGGAGAAATAAGCTTTTGTGGCGAAATTGGCTCGAAAAGCGGTTTTTGTGCTCGTGGGAGAAAATTACTATACGGACTCTCATTTTGGATAAGGGGTAACCTAATTACTAAGGGGTGACCTATTTCCAGGCAGCTACTAAAGGGAGAACAGCACAGGATAAGGGGACGCCCACCTTCTCCACGTTTCAAATTAGAAATATTGGCGGGAAAAGAGACTTCACGTCTGCAGATTTTGGACGTGAAGATTTGGGAAGTTTTAAAGAGATTCAACACCGGAAATTGATTGGGCTGGACTTCTCATGGCTATACAAGTTTACTAGAAGCAATTGGATCGATCGAATTGGGCTGGAATGGCCGGAAAAGGGAAACAGAGGTGAATAAGGAAATACGGATATGTGGATTTGTATTAGGAAAATCAGAGAGAATAAAGACCTAAAATTCGTTCCAAAGGTACATATTCTATCTAAGGAAGAGTTTGATATAAGTGGGAGAGCTTAGAAACGCGTAAAACAATTTCTGGAAGGAATTATTGCCGTGACTGCCAAGGAAGGAAAGAAGAGATTTTGATGCGATTCGGGAAAGATTCAATGACCCTTTTGTATATAAATAGGATGCTTAGGTCCCCTAGAAGAAGGAACATAGAGGTTTGGGGTCGAGAGGAGAGATCAGGAGGCGAGAATCAGAGTTGCAGGAAGTTACGTCTCTGCTGCTGCTGCTGCCATTGAAGAGCACGAAGAACACGAAGAACAGACTTCCAAAGACAGTCGTTCTTCTACAGTGAAAAGGACAGACGCTTGACAGTCTTAAAACAACAGAAACATCACTTCAGTTTTATCGTTCTTTTCTGGACGCCTTCTGTGGGTCGCAGATTCACTGATTTTATTCTTTTCACTCTTTTAATCAACTTTTGGGCCATAAACATGTATTTTGAGCAAGTGATTAATATGAGGAGCTAAACCCCAACATTGGGATGACGGAGGAATCTCTATTTCACGCATGTGGTAATTCTAATAATTCTTTTATGACTATTTGCATTGATTTTTAATCGATTTATGATTTTTATTGAATGGGTGTGATTTCGTTTGATGGTGTATGCTTGGTCTATGTATTTTTGATACATCATGCTTTTGATTTACAATCATTACTTTTCAAAAATCTACTTTTTGGCAAAGAATAAGAGTCCATATTTTTAATATTTGATCTATAATTGATTGGAATTATTATTTGAATCACATGAATGGAATTTGGTGGAATCCTGAGTCTCAGTCTCTCTCGATATTCGTGACAACCTTGTGAATATATTTTTAGTATTTTTATTCTTAGTTCTTAAAACAAACCTTTACACAATCCGAGTTGAACGAACTTTATTACCACTTTTTCTAAAACAATTAAAATCACATCAGTGGGGTGTAGAATGTTGTGTGTAGTTGATCTTCTTCTTCCAGGGCTACTTGGTTGTAACCAGAATATCCATCCATGAATGACAGCTCTTCGTATCCTTCCACTTCTTCAACCAGCTGATCTATGCTTGGCAGGGGATAGCTGTCCTTTGGACATGCCTTGTTGAGGTTAGTAAAGTCGATGCATATCCTAACCCCTCCATTTTTCTTAGGAACAATGACCATGTTGGAGATCCATGTAGGGTACTTGACTTCCTTGATGAACCCTGCTTCTAGTAGTTTCCAAAGTTCTTTTTCCACTGCCTTATGATACTCCGGTGCAACTTTTCTTATTTTCTGCCTGAAAGGTGGCGTGCCTGGTTTGATGCGCAGCTCGTGTTGGATTATTTTCGGATCAATCCCCGGCATATCTCCTAGCTTCCAGGCGAATACATCCGCGTATTCTTTAAGTAATTTGGTTAAGGAATCTTCTCTTCTTTCGTCCATTATGGTCCCTACTTTGATCATCTTCGGGTTTTCTTCCGTTCCTATGTTGATTTCTTTTACGGGCTCTACTGGTGTGAACAACGGCTTCGGATCCCCGAGGACTGGGACGTTGTTTGATTGCTATTTGGTATGTTTTTGTCCTTCGTTGGCTGCTGAAGTACCTGTCTCGGTGTTTAGGACATTATCATCTTTTGTCAAACCCCTCCCTGTGGTTTCCTTGAGGAACTGGTCTACGGCCTTTTCTTTTGCAGCTTCTTTATTTTCAACTCTTCGGGTTTTTCGCAGGTCTTCTTGTTCGCTGTTGATACGATCCTGAGTGGTTTGGCACTCCTTCGTAGAGACCCGATCTTCCTTGATTTCCATCACTCCCTCAGGTGTAGGGAATCTGAGATATTGGTAGTAATATGCCGCCACTCCTTTGAGTTTATGTAACCACTTTCGTCCAATAATGGCGTTATAGGGGGATGGGGCGTCAACCACGCTGAATCGTGTTTCTACTTTCATGGGTCCGGCGTTAACCTGCAACCCGATGTCTCCTAATGGCTTTGTGGGTGCTCCATTGAATCCGTAGATGGTGTAATAAGAGGTCATTAGTTGTTCATCATGGAGCTTCATCCGTTTGAATGCGTCGTAGAATAGAACGTTCACTGAGCTTCCCCCGTCTATGAGGATCTTTTTGAGGTTACATCCAGCCACTGGTAGCGTTAGGACCAAGGGATCGTTATGATCTTCCATATCTTCTTCGATATCTTCAGCATCAAAGATAATAGGTGCGTCCATCCACTCTTCGTGTTCGTCCACCTCTACACCATCAATCTTATATAATTCGTAGTGGTCTTCGAACTGCTTTCGTAGCCTCTTTCCTATCTGCGCTGTAAGGGAGGGCCCCGCGGCTTCGGAACACGAGATGGTGTTGATTTTGCGGTTTCCCTCTGGAAGTTGGACTGGCTTGGTCCATTTGGATCTATCCTCGGCGACCTCCTTTCGTATGTAATGTTTGAGTTCGCCAGCATCAATCAGTTTTTGGATCATTATTTTGAGGTTTTTGCATTTCTCGGTCTGGTGTCCATTGAAGCAATGATATTCACAGTAATCTTTAGACTTCTCGGTTCTTGGGGGCTGTTTTCCCTTAGACCACGGCCACTCCAAATTTTCTCTTCCTTTGATCTCTCGCAAGATCCGAGCATAGCTAGCATTGAGCTTCGTGTAAACTTGATCTTCGAATTTTCGATCGTCTTTTCGCCGTTCATCTCTTCGTTCCTTCCTATCTTCGTGAGGCCGTTCCACTGAGCTATTTATTTTGGCCCCATTGGTTTGTTCTGTGGAATTGGTACGGTGAGACCTCTGCGTGTGTGCCCTCGGGTTCTCACGCTGGATTTATTCAAGATGAGCGTACTTTTCAATAATTATTCGAAGATATCCTTCTGTCTTAGGCACGCTTCCATGAATCTCGACAAATAGTGGACTCATTCGGTCTAATCCCCACTTGTAGCAGTTGATACTTACTACTGGGTCCACACTCCCTATGGCTTGGCAGATTTTGTGCCATCTATTAGTGTATTCCCTCGTGTTTTCCTTGTAGACAATTGCCAGAGAAAAAATCTTATCCATTCCCGTGTTGACAGCTTTGTTGTACATGTATGTCCTCATAAAATTCTCTGCGAGTTTATCGTAGGAGTTGATGGAATCAGGTGGTAGGTTGTCAAACCAAGACAAAGCCGATCCCTTCAGACTTGAAGGGAAATATCTACAGAGGACGGCGTCGTTCTGACTCCATCGGGCTAAGATACTGTTATAATACCGGATATGTGCCGCGGGATCACTGGATCCGTCGTAGCATTCAAAATTTGGGATAGGGCACTTTAATGGAATGGTGGTATTTGCCAGGCGATGAGTTAGGGGAGTGGAGTTAGCTTCTTTCATCACCTCTTCAAGCCTTCCTCCGCCTTGTCTGGCTTTTAACTGTTTGATCTTAGCCATCATATCATCACGCAGCTCCTCCATTGCGCGGTAATATCCCATGTTCTCATGCTCAGTTGAGAGTTTCTTTTTTCGATCTTCGATGTAATAATAGTCTAACTCTTCGGTGGCATATTCCGGATCTGATGCGCTGCTTCCCCTGGAGTCAGTTGCTAGGACGACCCTTCGGTCTCGATTGGGCTCTGACGCTTTAGAATTTTCTTCGTCCAATTGTTGGCTAGTCTTCATGCTTTGGGCAATCTTATCTTTCAAGTCTTGGTTCTCCCTGGCCAGAAGAGCTACGGCATCTGCGTAGACCTGCTGGCTCTTTTTCAATTCTTCGAGCTCTACTATCATTCGGTGGGATTGGTTTGATCCCTGATTGGGAGTTCCGGCGGGTACCCCTACGGATACAGTTCCCCTTTCGTCTACAGTGTGTATTAAGGGTGGTCGAGGATCAGCTTCAATCGTTGATATCTCCAAGTTTGGTCCCCTCGGTTGAGTTTCCGCCCGTGGTCCTAAAAGCACTGGTATGGTTTGATTCTGACCGTTGGTTGATGGCATTACGAAGATTGGTGGATGTGCGGGCTGATGCGTCATGGATTCTTCTACCCCCTCTTTTTGTTGATGGATTTGGCTTGGGACCCAAGTCTTGTTAGCTTCCGCGGACTGGGGGGCCGCAACAGTCTTCGTGGCTGCTGCTTTGAGGGCCGCGGATGCTATGGTGTTAGTGTTCATAGGTGAAGTGATTTACGCAGCATCCTGCCTCTGAGCAGTTTTTTTAGCTTTGTCTCCTTTATGCTTGCTTCGGGTCATGACCGAGGTAACCCTCGGTGTCTCCTTTGATGAGGCTTTGGTTTTTCCTGCCTATAGTATCTTCTCCATGTTTAATCCTTTCCTGCATAGGGAAATAAATAAGGATAGCCAAATATATCCACGAGGATAGGGTTAGCGCCAATCGTACCCGCAAGACTATTGGAATAGAAGGAAATGAGTTGCCCAAGGGCCCTTAATAGAAGAGAAATGCAAAGATTTCATGGGTCTAGTTTTTGAAATACGAATCTTTTAATAAATGATCATGAATCTTGTTTTCCGACTACTTTTGAAAAGAACTCTTGAAAAGGCAGATCTGTCACGAGGACCCACGAATCTGGATTATTAAGTCTTAGTTGGAGAAAACACCTCAAGTGCAAATCGGTGATAGATAGCCGCGGGTTTGTCTGCTTTGAAATGGTGTTTTTGAAAATGAAGAACATCAACCCAAAAAAATAAAAAAGGTTTTGAAGGCACGCTGAACCCAGAAAAGGGCACAACCATAGTGTGCGTTTTATGGTGCAATCACAGGATAAGATAAATCTTTTACCGGGACAGAGTCCCTGTTTCTAGCGCCAAATTGTGAACACATAAATCACAAACAAGTGTTCACAAACAATATTCACATACGTCCTAATTCTAGAATCGTACATCGTATACGTAATGGGATGATTATATCGATTCATAGACTCAAAGCCTTCGGGCTTGTCATTGTATAGTCGAATATTATCATAAATAATGCTCGTGCAAGGAAATAAATCATGAAACAAGTATAAATACAATGCATATGAAGTATAACGCAGAATGTAAGATGCAGAAATGCGAATGAGACAGATTTACGTGGTTCGGCACTAAGGCCTACGTCCACGGGGTTTGGTGTTTCACTATGTACTGAATGGTTACAAAGATAGTCGGATGACTTTAGAATATACATGGGTCTGCGGAAGTAAATGGATTACTTACTCTTCCTATTTCTCTCTCCTATATTCTCCTCTAATTGCTCTCCAAAAATCCTCCCCCCTCTCTCTTATTGGAGAGGGGTATTTATAGGGAGAGAACGTGGGTCCCATCTCTGAAGTGCCGTTATAATCTTATCTTCATGTGCTTTGTGCCTATTACGCAGAGGTCTTCGGTATATGCCGCAGCCTGAACTTGAACACGAAGGGTTATCCTCGCTTCTTCCACGAGCTGATCGACACGTGTATATCTCTTTGGTATTTAATGCGGGCAGATGGATGTCTTCTCGTGTCATACAAGTGTCTCTTTGTCTGGTCACATCTGTGTCAGCCAAACTTCCTCTCGGCCGTTGATCTGGGATCTTCCTCGGGATTGGGTGCGTTAATACCCAAGGGGTATTATCTGGTGCTCCTCTGTGCCATCATACCTCTGTGGTCCTCGGTCTCTGATCGTCAGATCTGTTGACCGATGACATCTTCTGATGAAATTCCTGCTATCATGTTTCGATGTCTCGCTTCACATGCCTTCCACGTGTCTCTTTCCATACACGTGGAGGATGATGAGAAGTGTACATACATTAGTAAAGCTGGTTTGACTGAGAGATTTGAATTATTCATCTGTGGACGTGAACTTGCCAATGCGTTCTCTGAGTTGACAGATCCTTCGGATCAGGTAATTATATATTCATGGA
This sequence comes from Papaver somniferum, assembly GCF_003573695.1. Classification (NCBI taxonomy): domain Eukaryota; kingdom Viridiplantae; phylum Streptophyta; class Magnoliopsida; order Ranunculales; family Papaveraceae; genus Papaver; species Papaver somniferum. Next base: position 107,320,679 of record NC_039367.1, on the reverse strand, counting down.
GACATAATAGATGTTTTCTTTCATTGATACCTTTTATTTTTCTGGCCAAAATGGATTCTGATGTCAAGATCTTTAATACCTTGTTTAAATAGGTTTTTATTTACGAGTATGCTGATTTTTATTTTATGGCAGCGAGAACGCTTAGGAAAACAAGTGAAGCAGCATAATGAGATGAGAGAAGCAAGTGGTTTACATACCGTTTCTGCAGAAGAAAGAGAAAAGAAAAATGATAAATCTTACGAAGTTACTCTAGAAGAAGATTTTCTGACAGCTTTGGAATATTGGAACGCCACCCGCTTTTGGAATGGACTGTATTCCATTTATTGTATACTGGCTATGGTGTATGTGCTAACTTTGTTGAAAAAACGGGGGTCTAACAACCACATCAAATATTTCGTTTAGGCAATCTGTATGGACTAACTCCAATATATTTCCAAAAGAATCAACTAGATAGTCAGACTCAATCAAGGAAAATACATCCAAGAGTTATATCTCAATTTCTCAAATCAATCTACAATCAAACAGATAGAAATTTGTGAGCCGGATTAATATGAGAAATAACTTGGATGGTACCAAAGACCAATATTCAAGCGTCAATCAATTTCAATCAATAACCAAAGGTTGGATTCACTAATTGATTGAACTACGCACAACCTGTGATATTTCAATTATATAGAAAATATAATGCGGAAAAGAAATAACACAGACACCAGAAGTTTTTTTAGCGAGGAAACCGCAAATGCAGAAAAACCCCGGGACCTAGTCCATATTTGAACACCACACTGTATTAAACCGCTACATACTCTATCCTACTACAAGTTAACTTCGCACTGGAATGTAGTTGAGCCCTAACCAATCTCACACTGATTAAGGTACAGTCGTGTTCCTTATGCCTCTGAATCCCAGAAGGACTCTACGCACTTGATTCCCTTAGCTGACCTCACTCACAACTAAGAGTTGCAACGACCCAAAGTCGAATACTTGATAAACAAATCTGTCTCACACAGAAAAGTCTATTGAATAGATAAATCCACTAGTACAAACCTTTACATAGGCCACGTTTCAGTCTATTTGCGTGGTTAATTGTCATAGGTATGACTATAGCCACGTTTTGTGCTACCCTGTAGCCATAGTGCACCATTTGGTCATGGGTTCAAGCCTAAACCCATCAACTGTAGCCATCGTGCAACGTTTGGTCATCAGTTTCAGTTTAAACCCACTATATGTAGTCGTAGATACGTATGTGGCACACTAAGCAATTATGTATGTGTCGAATGTGTAGGATGGTAATAGACACACTTATTAATCTGTGACGGAAAGAGAATTTATTTAGCCACTTTAAAAAAAAGTTATGTGTCCAAAATGTAGTGTCCGTTAGACATGTCTATATCAAACGACAACATCTTCGCAGAATAAATTAAACGATAAAATATTGATAAAATTCTTTATCCGAACATTCATTCACTGATCCCATGCTTAAAAAAAAAATCCAGTAAAACCAAGAATCATGGAAATCCACTATAATTCTAAGGGGAAAAAAAATTGTACTAGTAAACTGAAGATAATGAGCATCTCACTATCCTAGTTACTGCAAGACAACATTTACTTCTCCGCATTCCAAAACAAATCCACTATCTAGTAAATTGAAGATAGTGAGCATCTCATTATACTAGTTACTGCAAGACAACATTTATTTCTACGCATTCCAAAAGAATTAGGATAAGGTGACAATAGCAGTTACAAAATCTTGCTCTATACAGTGCCAACCAATGAAAACAAAACACAATAGCATTGGAGAAAAACTTCAAAATAAGGAAAGAGAGCAATCCAAAGTAAATCTTTAATAAACTATCTGAAACCTATCAGAATTTTATCATCATAGTAAAACTTAAGCAGTAGCAACTCAAGCAGTAGCGGATCCTTGCTGCAAGACGTTCCCTTGCCTCTTTGATGATGATTAACTTGATACCCTTTCGCTTGGGTAGGGTCACCCATGTCTTTGACCCCTTACCATTGTTGAAGACATTTGCCAAACAGGTGGAAAATTCATGACCGGTGTTATCCTGGATGTGAAGGGTATCAAAACTTCCCTTATGATTTTCTCTATTCTTTAATGACACCAACACAGTATCTGTTTCTTCCTCCAGTGACCATGACAACGATGTCAATGTCAAATTTGATGAAATTAATCCTGTTGATCTCAAGATCAAGCCTGATGGTATCGTTAGCCTTGACAAGGGGATTTGGGTAGCGGATAGTGTGACCATCAAATGTGTTGATGTATGGGATACCCTTTGTTCTAAAATGCACATTAGGGACCTTGCAAGCGTGAACTGCAACAGTAAAATGTTTTGTGAACCACATTTTCTTAGTGAAATTTAAGTCTATAACTCCCAGAAGACAACTTTTTTTAAAACTAAGCACATCTAGAGAGTGTTGATTAGGCTACAAAATAAAAGGTTTAATTATACCCCGTACGGCTGTGTAAACAACAAAACATAAAGACTGACCTTGGCCTCTTCATCCTTGATTGAGTGGAGTCTAAAATGACCCTTGGTGTTGTAAAGGAGATGGAAGTTCTCATTTGTCTTGGGAATTGACATGACATCTGAAAAATAGGAATCACGTTTTGTTAACTGAGAATAAAAAATCGGCTATGCAATGTCTTGGGAAATCATTACATAAGCATACAACGAAACATGAACTAGTTGTTGATTCCATCAATAATGATCGTGGGTTCTTAATATTTTTGTAGGTAAGTTATCGTGGGTTCTTTATCATTCCTCCAAAAGGGTATGTCTTGTATGTTCTGACCTTGCCATTAACAAGAATATGCCTTTGCATCAAGATAGCAAAAACTTCAGGGTATGTAAGAGCATAATTCAACCTATTTCGCAGAATAAGAATCAAAATAGTGAGCATCTCACTGTAATCTTGTTGTAGGAAAGAAGTTTTTCCATGAATCTTCTTTTTCTTAGATATTGGTGGAGAACTGGAAGATCGCATAGCTAGACGAGTCAATATCCCCAGTTATTGCAGCATTGGCATCTAACTGCTGCATGTAGGGTTTCACTATGATTACATTATCCCGTGGAAGACAGTGAGTCTCTCTTCCTACCAGCGTAATTCTTGCAGTCCATGCATTTTCAGAATAGAGAATGTTGGCTTGGAAGAGCAATTTTCATCAACTCTGAACCAACCATTAATATCTAACAAAATAAAAGATAATAACCCATGGACAAATTTTTAAAAACTCGATGAGTTAGACCACATACCTTAGTGTCAAGAACTCCATGAGAACTACTAGCAATCTTTGGTCGGAATGCATTCGAATTAAGCTCTAAATTAGCTTCCACAGTCTCTTGCCTAAAAGTCTTGTTCTCAACATTGTTAGAACAACTTGTGCAGTTGCATCCATCACAGTAAACTCCTAAACCAAAGCACTAACTAAATCAAATTAGATAACTAAACCTCCAAATAATTTTTTAAAAATAAAAATCAAATTAATAAAGCCCCAAAATCAATGTGTGATAAAGGGAACAAGGTAAATTTATATACCTTCTTTTCTTCATCTTCAAAATCAATGTCCTCCTTCTTCACCTGTTTTCTCGTCAAGTTATGCCACCCTGAAATTTGAAATCTAAAATGCCGAAAATGCTTTCTCCCTAACTGCACAATATATCCAAAAATGCAAGGATTCATCAATTGCACCCAACAATTTTACAGGAGTTCAAAAAACTTATACTTTTATTTACAAGAATCTAGAATTCAATACTGCATAAGCCATGTTAATTATAATCAAACCCTCATGACACCACACTGCATCTGTACTCAGCAAGTTTCTGAAAAAGAAAAAATGACTCATCTCTTGAAACATGGATTACAATGAAATTTTTGAACAAGCAACAAATTTTAAACCAAAGTATACCCATAATCATAAAACACCAATCATCAAATCTATATACAGTCATGAAAAATATAAGAATAATAAAGATACCTAGCTTTTATATATTTTGAACTATGAATCCAATCAAATAATCTATTCACATAATTTATAAATAAATACAGACCTTCATACCCCCGATATCAGTGTACGATTATAGGAAAAAGATAAATCTAATCGAGCAAAAAAAAAAAAAAAAAAGGAAAAAGATAAATCCATATATCATCTTTTTCTCCAAAATCTCTGAAAAATGCATATAACTTAATAAGAGAAGATCTAAAATTACCAGATGTTTTTGATTTACAGTTGATTAACCACTCATAGAGGTATTGATTTCTGATTTTTTTGAGAAAAAATACTTTACTTCTTGTTTATTGATATTCTGGTGGTGAACACGGAAGTGGTGAAGTTATGTTCATGGGTATTCTCGGAGGGTTCGAGCTTGGAAAGAGAAGAAGAGTAAACAAAGAGGAAGGAATGTGATAAGATGAAGTTAATTAGGGTTTTGAGGGAAAAGAAAAATTACTGAAATTTTAGGTGGAAATAGTGCGCCGAAACTTCGTTGTTCCCGCCCATGGAGATTCACAATTTTCCCTCCTTTGTTTAAGATGGTAATCCAATTTTTGTGTTTGCATTTATATTCGTTCGATCAAAGATTTTGATCTTCTATTGGTCGAATAAACGCAAATTGTCTTTGTGTGACTTAAATACCACATGTCAAATCATGATTGGTCGAACAAATACCATGCATATTGTCTTTATGTGATTTAAACAACAATCGCAAGAGTTGTTCCTCCAATAATCTGAATTTGCTAATAATTTAGGGTGGATCAGTAGTAGAATCCTTAAAATTTGTGGATAATTAGTCAAAATAAGCGTTATCCAGTGATTGTGAGATGAAAATGGGTACAATTTGACTGAAGCAGATGGGATTGGATGGATAATCGGTCACACTGAGTATCATATAGTGATTTTGAGTATGATTCGATAGAACATAGTAAAATTTAGTAAATTTGGATTAAATTTGTGGATAATCTGTCAAAGTAAGAGTTATCCGGTGATTGTGAAAGAAAGTTGAGTATAATTGGTTTGAATTAAATGAAAGTAGGTGGATAATCTATCATATTGAGTAAGATCAAGTGATTTTAAGTATGTTTCGATCGGATTGGGCAAATTTGAGTAAAACTGGGTTAATTTTGTGGATATCAGTCAAAGTAAGCGTTATCCATTGATTTTCGAAGAAAGTTGAGTATAATCAGATTAAATTAGATGAAAACAACTGGATAATCAGTTATATTATGTACAATAAGTGATTTCGAGTATAATTTGGTGGAAAGGACTAAAGTAGTAAAATCTGATTAATTATGTAGGTAATAGGTAAAAGTAAGTGTTATCCAGTGATTGTGGAAGAAAGTTGAATACAATTGGATTGAATTAGGTGGATAATCGGTTATAATGATTGTGATATGGTGATTATGAATATGATTTGATAAAATGAAGTGAATTAGATTAAATTTGTGGACAATCAGTCAAGAAAAGCGTTATCTAATGACAGTGAGAGAAAATTGTGCATATTGGATTGAATTACATGGAATTGGGTGGATGATGGGTCATATTGAGTATCGTCTAGCAATTTCGAGCATGATCTGATGGGATGAAGTAAAAATAAGAGTTTATACTAATGATGAAAGAAAGTTGAGTATAACTAATTTGTATTGGATGGAATTACGTGGGTAATTAAATCATACTGAATATGACCCGGTGATGTTGAATATGATCTGACGGAATAAAGTATCATTGAGTAGGATACACCAATAAACCTTATAAGCAATATCTAATTGTAAATCGAAAATTTATTGCGAAACTTGAACAAAAATTAGTACATCGAGTAAAATTGTCAAATCTTAACAAAAATTATTCGTAAAGTTATAAAGCCCTACCAAACAAGGTCTCACGTTGGTAAAAAATCAATAAAAATGTAACCATTGCATAAAAAATCACCATGAAGATTAAATCAAAGTTTGTGATCCTGGTTAATGTACACTGAGATATCTAGTGTCCATTGCGATCACGTGGGATCGAACAAAGTCCAAAATCGTATCAATAATCTCTGACTTTTCTTTGAAACATAAAATAACTTTATTAGGCTAGAAAAAATTATACGCGAGTATGTTGTGCCTAAGGAGTCAGCTATATAATACATTTTGGTTCAAGAAAAATAGGACAATATGGTTTCATATTGTAGTTAAGAATAATCCTGGTTGGCTTCCGTCTGGTGCTTGGTTTGATAATATTATTGTCGAGAATAATCCTTGATGGCTTTCATCTGCTGCTTGGTTCGATAATTTATACGCCGTTTGGTTCCTCTTTTGCCGGTTGTGGTTTAGTATTTGATGTGAAATTAATGTTATCCGATACTTAATTTTTGGCATCACATTTCAGATATATCAAGGCACACTTTGGTCTATTGTGTTTTTGTCGACGTCTCTGTCTTTATGATCCAGTTTTTTTTTTCCTTTTTTGATAAGATAGAATAATGGTCCTAGAATTACCCCTTGGTAATGGTCCATGTTAATTAAAATTAAAGAGAATAAACTTAAAAAAAAAAAATTCCCATATGTTAAAATGTATTTGCACTTTACTTTAATACCCTTTTGGTATATGTAATTTTGTTTTTGCAATCCAACGTTTTAGCAATTTTCGGTTCTCACTCTTATTAGGTTTATATTTGCTCGTTGCTTTGATTGCTCTTCCTCCGGCAACCCTAGAGAAAAGTAAACTATGAAGCGGCGCAAGATCTATCTCTAACTTTCCCCCTCCTTCAAGATTTTTTCCGTCTTTTGATAAATCAAGGTGAACAAGAACCAATTGATACACCAGACTTATATTCCAAAAGAACAACCTAGTAATACCAATCACCTCACAATGATCTTAACCGTATGGTAGCGGAACAAGATATTATGGAATCACAAACGATGAAACGAAGATGTTTGCGACTGTTTTTTATCTTACCTATCGGAGATTGAATCTCGAGCAAATCTTAGAGAATATAGTACTCAATACGATAGAACAAAGTAAGATCAGAACATGCAATAACAGAGAAAATAGTTGGGTCTGGCTTCAGAATCCCAATGAAGTCTTTAAGTCGTTAACCTATAATGGTTTTAGAAAAACCTAGGTTAAAGGAGAATCGACTCTAGTCGCAACTAGTATCACACAGGAGGTGTGGGGATTAGGTTTCCCAGTTGCTAGAGTTTCCCCTTATATAGTCTTCAAATCAGGGTTTGTAATCAATGCTACCTTGGTAACAAAGCATTGAATATTCATTGTTAGATAAAAACCTGATTAGATTCAAGCTAATATCTTTCAACCGTTAGATTGAACTTAGCTTGTTATACACAAATTAATGAAATGTGCCTTCATTTAGATATGGGTAACCGTACCTAAACGTGTACACTTGGTTGGCTCAACAATAGTTAACCGAAGTTAGCCATATGAACACTTTCATAGCATCCTTGTTCATTTTTATCACAACTAGTTCAAATGCTCAAATGAAACTAGTTATAGAGTTGTTCAATTGTTTATATTCTCAAAGAAGTATACAAGACACAATTGAAGCAAAATAGATTTTGATTCACTCGAATCAATTTATGAACATTATAGCCACGGTTTTCAAAAGATTTCACCTTATTATATAAATGTATTTGTTCATGAACAAACCGATTTTAGAACTTAACCCACTCAAGTATGCAAACGGGTAAACAAACTTAGAGTTTCAGACCTGGTCTGTCCGTCAGTATGCGAACGGGTATGCATACTGTCGTTCACGACCAAACTTAGATGCATTAGTATGAAAACGGGTACGCATACTAAATTCTCGGACTTGAACTGTTAAGCCAGTACGCATACGGGTTTGCAAACTAAGTTCCCAGACTTCAATTTTTAAACCAGTACGCATACGGGTATGCATACTATGGTTCCCGGACTTACAGTAACTTACAACAGTTAGCATACAAGTACGCATACTATGTTATATCCAATCAATGGTTAATTGTTCTAAACTCCATTTTAATCATTGAAACATTCTTAGAAGACGGGAATAGCTGTCTCACACAAACTATTAGCTTCAAAGCAATTTTCAAGTGATCAATAGATCGATACGAAACATTCTGAGTCTACATCTAATGACTGTCTCACACAAATCATGTAAGATGTTACCAGGCGATTTTCACATGATCATCTTTTGACTTTCGTCAAGAATAAAAGATGAACTTGGCTAAAGCAAAAGCTTACCAACACATATTTCGAGAAATATGTGAGCAAGTTAAACTCAACTCGAAATATCAAATGTGTATAAAGTAAAGTCTATATAGCTATACGACTTTTGCTTCAATAGGAGATAGAGTAGAAATAGACTTCTGAGTGATAGATGAGTTCAAGTCTCCACATACCTTTTGTTGATGAAGTTCCACAAGCTCCTCTTAGTAGTTCTTCGTCTTCAATCTATGAACGCCGTGAAGTCTAAAGCTCGACTACACATTTTATCCTAATCCGAGACATATTTATAAGTAGATTAGAAATCAAGACTTATATTTTGACGACTAAACTTGAAAAACAAGCTTGAGATAGCAACGCTTGTGAGTTCGACAGAGCAGTGCTCTAACATTTGTGATGCAGGGGCATAAGAAACCCATCCTTTGTGTAAGTGTACATTCTGATTCTTTATACTAGGTCCCATTTAGTTTTCATCACAGTCGAGAAATCCATTTCTGAGACCCTTTTTACACGTTGATACAAGCCACTAGACGTGCATAATCCAGCCATATTGATTCTCTGGCATCACAGAATGACCATTCTTTAACTGAGTAAAATTAGTCAATTGGGTGATCAAGGGTATTTTAGATGCATTTATAAAGTGGGTCTGCAAAATACTGCAATTGAGCACATGAGTAATTATATTTGAAGTTTATATATTTATTATGTTGGTAAAAGAGAGAGGGAGAACTCTGTTTATCATACAAATACTTCTAATAGTCTCTTCAAAAATGTCCGCAGGGACTTGGGAATTGACAGGCTAGTAATGCTTCTGACAAACTCGGCCAATATACGTGATGTTGTTGCATTTCATGTTCTCAAAGTTCAGCAGTAAAGTCCAAATTATGGACTGCACAAATGATTGGTCTTCTGGAATTATTAGCTAAATTTTCTGGCATCCGAAGAAGATCACTACATTATGCGAAGGCAAGGGATGCAGATTCTTAGTTAATTTTGACACTCCACGACATGAAATTTTGTTAGAGCATAAAATGTCTTCTTTTATTTTTAAACTGTAAAAGTTTCCCTTCAATTGTCCATCGTCTTTGTCATCACATACAATGCATCTTCATCGTTTCTTTACTATCCAGGTACTTGAGATATCTCATGTTTTAAACTACTTAGCTCTTGTCGAGTTTTTCATCAACTTTCATTAACAACCAGGTAACTACCATTATTTTTTTATTTTTTATTTTTTATAAATCTCATAAATTTCATTCGTGATATGCTAGAGATTACATGAATTTCAAGTACAACAAGATCAAAGATCAAATTACAATTAAAAGGTACTAACAAAGAGTAATTTGTGAAGAGAAGTGACAAACTACCAACAAGAGTATCAAGCAATCCTAAGATTGAGAGAATGGTTTTGGGATTATAATCCAACCATTTTGAAAGGGATTTTTCTTCTTGAAAAAGAGATCTTCTCATAAAAATATGAGAGTAATATGCCCAAAGTCTTGAATCTTGATCACCATACTTGAACTTACCTAAAATCTCCACTGAAAATCACAAAGAAACTCCATGAAAGAGCATAAAGAATCTCCATAAAGGAGAAGACACAAGCAAAATGGGCAAAACACCCACAAAAACCCCATAAAATCTCCTAAAAACAATGAAGATTGAAACAAAAACTTAAATAAATCTATCCTAGACTATTAACTATCTAAGAAAACTAGAAAAGGAAAGGAAACCTGCTCAGATCTAGCCCATTTTAATGGTGGTGAAAGTTTTTTTTGGTTTTGGGAAGAAGCTGGAAAGGAGAGAGGTTTTTCATTTTTGGTTTGTCGATAGTCTTACCTCGTGATGCTCGTTTGTAACTACCATAATTTATACTCCATAATTTTCCTCCTTGATCGTTTAATTCTACCCACTTTATCAGTTTTCTGCATCAATTCAGAGCGGCCATTTTTGACTTTATCTATTGCTAAAATTAAACCCTGCAATAAAATGAATGATGAGATCTTCAGACTCTTTATAATTACATTTAAAAGGAGTTTAACATAAATTGGATTACTGATGATTGTTAAGATTTTAGAGAAAGCTGCATTGTATCTAACAATTATTTTGTTTATTTTTCTTAATTTTTTTTTTGTACAATTTTATTTACTACAAATAACTAGTCGGAAACCTAGTTTATTTTGTTATTTATTTTAATTTTTTCTTTAAAGAAGCATATATATTGATGATAAACTGTAGATATTATTGAACTGATTTCGTGTAATTTTTTTTTTCCTTCTTTGACACGGCTTCCACATTGAGTCCTAACTCATCCCTGCAGTCATGTTGTTGGATTCTGTAAGAGCAAGTTGCTAATGATGATCCAACCAATACTATGTGTCCATGTGTACCAATGCTCAACCAATAATATGTGTCCATGTGTACCAATGACAACTCATTGTTACCTGTCTTTGCCTTATCTCTGTATTTGTCGGATGTCTCCTTTAAATACTTTTCTTTATTTCCATGTAATCTTTAACTGTGATAATTCAACACAACTCAGTTCATTCATGGTATCAGATACCATAACACCTCATCTACATGTGTCTCTTCAACCTAATTCTACAACCTCATCAACATTCTTCAACAATCTTCTTCAGAAATTGGAAGACAAACTAACAATTCTTTGAATTTCGTTGCTTCTTCTGCAAACAACCTCATCAACAACAACATCCATCACTTTCTGCCATTACAATCACCACCACCACCACCTTCAAAACCTCAGAACAAGCAATTACAACCACAACAACCTTCAAACAATCATTCACAACCACCACCACCTCAAAACTATCCACAACAACCTTCTTCTTCTACAAATTTACAACCTAATACACAACAATCACAAAAACACACTTTTTATCAACCTCAATTATAATCTACACCTTATTCACAACATTATCGTTGTTTTCAATTACATTTTCAAAATATTTCTCACTATGTTTCTGTCAAACTTATCTAATTTTTTAGTATGCAAAGATCAGATGGCTTCGATTTTGATCGGTACCAATTTATACATCTATGTTGATGGATCTATCGAACCTCAACTTCAATTTTTGTTTCAAGATAATGTTTTTCATGTTAATCCTATGTATATGGAATGGATAGCTTTAGATCATTTTGTTGGTTCAATGCAACTGTTCTTGCCTCTCTTGCATCTGAACTTCTTAGAAAAGCTACTGCTAGAGACAAATGGAATCATTTATCTAAGATCTTCACTCAAAAAATGTTTGCAAGAAATTCTCAATTACGATCTCAGCTTCACTCTATTCGAAAAGGTAATCTTTCGACCTTTGATTTTCTTCATCAAATCAAGACTATTTCTGATTCTTTAGATGAAATTGGTGAACCTGTGTCTGATAAGGATATCATGATGTACACTCTCTGGTCTTGGAAGAGAATATGCTAACTTCGTAATTATGATTCAAAATAGAGAGGCTCCTCTTGCATTTGCAGAACTAAGATCCAGATTGATCTTTCATGAACAGTGGCTTAAGGATCAAGAACATGATTCTTTCTCACCTTTAATGTCTGACCCTACCAATTCTGCTTTCTTTGTTAGAAGATTTTCTAATTCTCAACACTCTGTTGGAAGTTCATCTAGACAATCTAGTGGGAATTTTGGTTCTTCTAATTCTTCTTCACAGAATTTTTCACCACATTTGGTTTTTCTAATGGCAATGGTAATTTCTTTTAAAAAGGTGATTTTAATCCTTCTCATAAGCCATTTTCTACACCTACTACTACTCCTACTGGAAGTGGTAATTTTCATGGTGGTAATGGAAATTTTAATGTTGGAAATGGACAACCTCCTTGTCAAATTTTCTACAGACAAGGTCACTTTGCAAACAGGTGTAAGTTTAGATACTCCACATCTAGAATTGATGTTGTTGTTATGCAAAAAGCTTGTGCAGGAATTGAAGTCTCTAACCAAATGCAAAATTCTTCTACTTCTTCTCCTGATATGTCTAATGCTTGAGATCCTTCTTCTTATACTGGTCATTGGAGTACCAATGAAACAGGTCCAGTATGGATTCCTGACTCTGGAGCCACCAGTCACATGACTAATGATTCCACTATCTTAACTGCTGCTGAAGAGTTTGATGGAGATGAGAAGGTTATAGTGGGAGATGGTAAGTTACTTCTTATCACTCTCACGGGATCTTCTACTTTACACCCTACTTCTAGTGCTACTTCTTTTCAGTTAAACAATAGTTTGTTTGTTCCAAACATGAAACAGAATTTAATCTCTATTGCTAAATTCACTACTGATAACAACTGTTCATTTGAATTCTTTCCTTGGGGTTATGAAATAAAGTATATTCTCAACAAACAAGTACTAGCCAGGGGATTGATGAAGCACAGTTTATATCCTCTATCAACTAAGCTACTTCTTCAATCAGCTCAACATGTAGCTCTCAGTTCTATCTTTGCTTCACCAACAATTTTGCATCAAACATTGGGTCAGCCAGCAACAAAGATTGTTCAAAAGCTTGTTTCATCTGAAGATATGAAGATTTCAAATAAAGATTTGAAGTTGTTTGTTCATCATGTCAATTAGGAAAGAGCAAGTGCTTGCCTTTTATTTCTTCTAGTTTTATATCTTGTCATCCTTTGGCTTTGATTCACTGTGACATATGGGGTCCTGCACCTATAGTGTCTACTCTAGGATATAGATACTATATACTATTTGTAGATGACTTCAGTAAATCCAATTGGATTTATCTAGTGAAATGTAGAACTGATAGTCTTGCTTGTTTCAAATTATTCAAATCTTCAATGGAAAATCTTCTTGAAAACAAGATTAAAGAATTTCAGACTGATGGTGCTTATGAACTGGTTACAGGTCCTTTTAGGGAATTCTTGGACTCAAATGGTATTACAGTTAGAATCTATTGTCCACATGTACACCAACAAAATGGATCTGCAGAAAAAAAACATAGGCAAGTAACTGAAATAGGTAACACTTTGTCCTTTATAGCTAATCTTCCAAACAGGTTTTGGTTTGATGCTTTCTTGACTGCCACTTATTTGATAAATAGAAATCCAACAAAGCTCTTAGCTTTCAAATGTCCCTATGCAGTATTATTTGGCAAACAACCTGATTATTCTTTTCTCAAAGTTTTTGGTTGTCTTTGTTTTCCAAATAATGTACATGCTAGGAAGGATAAACTAAGTCCAAGATCAGTGTCTTGTGTTTTTCTGGGATATAGTCCTTTTCATAAAGGATATAGATGTTATGATCCTTCTACTCACAAAGTTTATACAACTATTCATGTTGTTTTTAATGAATTGGTTTTTCCATTTGCTACACCAACATCAAGTTGATTGCATTCACCTGATACTTCAAGGACTTCAAATATACTTCTCCAGTCACAGCTCTCTACTTCATATGGACATCTTCCTGCTCCTTCACTTGATACTTCAGTTGCTACTTATCTTGTTATTGCTTCACCTACTGGTAACACTTCTACTCCTACTGAGTTATCTACTTTTTCTGAGTATAATGTTCTCATGTGTCCAAGTCATTACTAGGTTACTCTGAGGGGTGCCTATAGTACATAATTGGGGTGTGATAATAATAGTGAATGAGTGGCTAACCTCTTAGCCGTTGGGATGCCGACATGTGTCAATAATCGGTTTGTCCTTGTATTTCGTTTCTGAGTGGATTAGGATATTAATTGTGTAAGAGAACAGTTACGGCTGCTCAAGAAAATTAATGAAAATAGTTTAGTTTTAGCTTCTTCTTCCTAAATCTGTTCTTAAGGCTGATTCTTTGAATCAGATTTCTCAATTATCCTCGTTCTGTGTGTTAATTTGTTGTGGAAACACAACAATTGGCATCAGAGCCTACTTTCCTATCATGGGTGGTGAAAAAAATCCTACAATCAAAGAAGTAAACGAAGAATTACATAGATTTAAGGATTTGTTCTCTGAAAAGTTGTCCAAAATCAATGAAAGGTTAGATGGCCTTGCAACACAGGATACTAAGTTTAAATCATCAGTATTATCCAGAGAAGACATCTTCAAATACATAGAAAACTTTTCAAACAAAAGGAATGATGAACATCGAGACTCAGGTGGTGATGGTTCTCACTCAAATAACCAGAATAATGGAGGAGCGATGTTCAATCTACCAACATGAGAATCGTGATTTCAACTCTAACCCAAGGATTCCAAAGATATATTTTACTATATTTGATGGGGAGAACCCAAAAGGATGGATTCAAAAATACGATCATTATTTCCTTCTCAACGGCATTAGAGATGAAAACCAGAAAGTCATCATGGCAGCTATGCACCTAGAAGGAAAAGCAGATAAGTGGTTGACTAACTTGCAATCTAGTAGATATATTACTTCTTGGTATGAATTAGGTGAGCTTGCTTGTTTTAGATTTGAAAATCCAGCTAATGAAAACATATTAGGGATATTCAATAAATTGTCTCAAACTACCACAGTGGATGACTATTTTGAGCAATTTGAGAATCTTAAAGCTCTATTGTATCGTCAATATCCCATGTTGAATGAAAATTACTATGTGATGAGCTTCAGTGGGGGGATTGAGAGATGATATTAAGTGATAGGTATTGTAAACACCTAGTTTTATATCTAGTATTTATGCTTTCTTTGCTATTGTCTTTGTGAATTATATCTCTTATGTTTGCTTTTGAGTTTAATAGGTGCAATGGAGTCATTGGAGCAAAAAGAAAGTGGAACTAGCTCAAATCCAGAATTTCTTCTCATCATCTTGAATACAACGAAAATACGAAGCTAGTGGCGAAAGAATGGGATCATTCCGACATCGTATGAAGAAGCTGCGAGTATTTGAAGCGTACCAGAGTGGTGGAATTTGTTAACTGAGCTGAACTGTCAGTTTCACTGAACTGACAATTGAAAAGATTGCTTAGGTGTCCCTTATCAATTTGTTGGTCGCCTCTAGTAATTTTGTTCATTACATGCCCCTAGACTAGATCGAATTTTATTCTCAGAGCAGAGAGCTAGACATGGCGGCTGTTAGAAGAGAGAACCAGAGAGAGGAAGAGAGGAGTACATGGAGGCGGCACCGTATTTCAGACAGATCAAGAATTTGGAGCTGTGGAAGATGATGTTGGTTCGTGAAATGAAGGGGATCGATGTGTTGTTAATGGTGAGATCGAGAGAAGGGAGAAATTCAAGGAACTGATGGTTTTGCAGTGGCTTCGATTGAGAGAGGGTTGTGCTGATAATTAGGTTCTGAATTCAGAGTTTTGGTTGAATTTGAAAATGGGTTTGATTGGGATGTTGCAAAAGCAGTCTGGGATGTTGTCGGTTTGAAGAAGCAGATGAACTAGAAGATGGCTTTGTTGTGAAATTGAATCTAGTGTTTGCCAGTGAAGATTAAGAGAGTAATTTGTGGAGTTGCAAGTTGGTTTGGTGGTGACAAATCGAGGGTTTGAAGCAGAAATTGGAGAAGATGGTGGAGTCCTTGTTAGGGTCTGTGATGGATGAGAAAAGGGGATCGACAACTGTGATTGATGGAGGTTCGACAATTGAAAGCAAATTGAGAATGGGTTTGATGTTACAAGTGAGAAGTGAATGTGAAGGGGATCTGTGGTAGATTTGAGTTTGCAGCAAGTGTAAGAGAATGGGTAAGCCGGAAACAGATAAAGAAATAGTGACTGTCACTGGTGATTCACAATGGTTTGAGCTGGATGATTATGAAAGATGAAGAAAAGGGATTGTGGCATCAACCGATGCAGTGAAGTTGTTTGAACTGAGCTATAGGTGATTGTGGCAATGCAACTGGTGCAAGTGAAGTTGCAAGTGCTTAGTATTATAGATCTTGGTTGCAGTTGAACTAATAAGCTTTGGTTTTGGCAGTAGCTTGTGCTCCTGTAGAAGGATTGAAAGATAAGTATGCAACTGGTTGGAAGTGTTGGTGGACGAAATTGCAATTGATGAACAACCAGGTACATGTTATGGTGGTTACAGTCAGGTGCTGGTGATGATTCAGAATGGAGACTGATGCTGTTGAGCATAGAATGGGTTTAGCTAGATTGTTTAGCTGAGAATAAATTAAGAGCAAGTGTTGATTGAAAGTATACGAGACTGTGGCTGAGAACGAAATAGGAATGCTGGTTGTTATTACAGGAAAATGGGTTCATGCTGAAATTGGTGGTGGTTGTAGCCAAGGATATTGCAGTAATGAGAAAATCCGGAACTGCAGGAATGAAGTGACAAGTGATGTTGTTTGAGTTGGAGATGGAAATGGCTTGCTTGAGCTGTTGTTGTTGTAATGGGTTGCAGATGAGATACAAGGTCTGGAATGCTGGGTATTTTGCAGTTGGTGGTGATAATGAGCTCAGGGAGAATTATGAGTTTTGGGTTCTGAAAGAAATTAGATTAATACTGCAGCTACAGGAAACGAATGGAGATGCTTAGATGTATGTTAGGACATGATGTGAAGCATACAAAGATGGACATGAAGGAAATCGATACTTGAAATTGCAGTGAGAGACTTGAAGGGTGTTGTGTGGTGTTTCTGCTAGTAAGATGATGGTGCTAAGCTTCTGGGAAAGAAACAAGATGAGAAGCTACAGCTTTGAGGTTCACAGGGAATGTTTGTGTTGTTGCAGCAGCTGGTTATGGAGATTGTGTCGAGTCTGTGCATTGCAGGGAAGTAGGTTGTTGTGTTACTAAAGGATGAGTTCTGGTGGCAATGGAAATGATGGCTTGGTATATGCATCTCGCCATCTGGAGTAATTGAAGAAATTTTTGCAGGAAATGGTGTTGAAAGTAACGCAGTTTGTGGACGAATGGATGAATGTAAAATTGCAGGGGAGATGCCGGCAGTTTGAGGAAATGATTGAGCAAGAGATTAAGTTGTAAGTTCTCTGGAACTGACAGGCCAAATATCTGATGGGCTCAGAGTTGTGAGCTTAACTGTGTGGGATCTTTCTAAGCAGAAGCAAACAGTTAGCCTACGTTTGGATTTGGAATTCGTGGAGGCAGTGAAGGGATATAAAACAAGTTTCATCTCTTTTATTTCAAGATTTTGATTATCTCCTCCTTTACTTTTGGTTCTAAGGTTTAGAAACATGAAAAATTTTCTTTTTCTTCTTGTTATGAACTCCATGAACATGATCTAGGTTATTATTTTTGGTTATGGATAAAGTTGATTTCACATAACATGAATCCTTGTTTGATATATTAGTTTTGTCTAAGTATTATCGTTTATGATTCACCATTAATATTGTTACATGATTTGAATGCTTGTTTAGTCGAGTCGCGAATCGATTGAGTTTGTTTTCATCTTTATTGCTAGATTAGAGTTTATTATACGTAAAAGTGATAAATTTATGATTGCAAGTAGCATAATTGTGAGTATTGCTTGTAGTGATACATCCTAGTAGTCACAAGTGAATTATAACCTTTGTTAAATTGGATTAGTGCTTTTACACGTTCGATTGATTTGATTGGCCTGATTTCATAGAACTTAATGCATCTAGGGAATTAAACTTGATTAGTGCTTTTACACGTTAGTTTGTTATCTTAGATAGAATTCATATTCGCATCTTTTGATGTGTTTATTGATAACAAGAGGAGATTTGCGGGATATACTTGCGATCTAGGGATTTTGATAATGAGAGATTAAATATCAATTCTAGTTATTAAGACAAGAACATGTTAGTGAATGACAATGATATCCTTAACCAATATCTTTATATCTTGATTTGCGTGTTTGTTTTACTTTATTTGTTTTTAGTATAACTTAGTTTATAAAAATCAGAAAACCCCCTTGTTAAGGAAACCAAAACATATTGACAACCTAAGTCCTCTCTGTGGGAACGATCCTTTCTTGCCCTTGCTTCATTATATATTTTGAATAGTAAGAAAGTGTAATTATTTTTGACGCTTACGACAAAGAAAAAATTTTGGCGCCGCTGCCGGGGAGGCAGCGGGTTGTTATTTGTTTTTGGTTTTTGTATTTTTGTTTTAGTTTTTCTTATTTCTGGTTTTTGACATAGTTTTGAGACCTCTTGTTTCAGGTACCAATTTCTATGGACGTAGCATATTGGAACAATGGATACGGTTTTCAACAACCTCAACACTATGAAAATTACCCACCATCTATGGGATACAATCAAAACCAATTTATTGGCTATGATGCATATCCTAGATAACCTTGTAGTTGGTATGTAAGTCAAGCACCAAGGTGAGATAATTCTATTTCTAATTGGCTTCATTCGAGTTGTATGCAGATTTTGAATGGATTACAAGACATGCAACAAAGACTAGACCGTAGTTATTTTCATTCACCCATTCAAAGGGAAGAGTCATGGGAAAGAGAACCTATTGTAGCCAACGGTGGTAAGCGTGTGAACGTCAAGAAACTTGCACATAAATTATACAAGTTGGAAAATGATGGAGTCTCGGAAGATCTTGTCGATGAAATTAGTAGGATCATTTACATGGAGCTTAAACGGCGTCGTGATAAAGGTTGGGAAACTGACGACGATTCTTATTATGGTGAGTCTGAAAATGAAGATGATTGTGTTGAAAAGGATCAAGCTTTGGAGATATTTGATGACATTAGTGTAGTTGACTCAACTATTGATCTTTATAATGATCAAACACCTATTCAAAAGGTAATGAGTATGATGAAACTAGTGTTTTACAGAACTTCCTTGCAACAAGGTTTGAGCCTAATGATGACGAGTGTGTTGAGAATGTGACCAATTTGACCAATATTGCGGAAGACCCAATTGAGTATGCAAAGAATTGTAATGATGATGTTTATGTCGAGACTTTGGTTAAGGCGGAAACGGAAGAAAAATGGTTGCAAGGTTTGATAGAGGACCATGATATAAAAGAGGTGAGTAATTCACTTGAGTTTTTCAAGGATGAAGAGGATTATGTGATACAAGAGATTGTGCAAGGTTTGTCTAACCCTTTGCATATTGTTTCTTCTCCTTTACCTCTTATTGGTTAGAATTTATGTGCTTCGAGAATATTATTGAATGACTTTATTTCTCGATATCCGCCATTAGAAACATTTGATTCTCATACTATGCAAGTTTGCAAAGAAGAAACCATAGAAGTTCCTGAATTTTATGTTCTTTATACACTTCCAAGTGTGGACAAGAATAAGTGTGGGGGAAACTTATATTGGGCTATAGCTTCACTTTTGCTTTACTATACTAATGTTTGTATGAAGTTACTATTTGCAAAACAGGTTACATGAAAGGATCCCCAACTTTTCAGATTATTGGTGTATGGGAAATTTGTCGTGCAAGTCGGGCTGACGACTTTAAACCAAGTGCGAAATGGGATGCAACCCATACGATGAGTATTTCTTGTCTTATTTTTATATTCTTGTTTCGTTTTTATCTTTTTCTTGTCTTGTATTTACTTTTTCTGATTTTTTGTCGCATATCATTATATGATTTCCCACCTTGACTTTGTTTGGATGATTCAATTTACATTGAGGACAATGTAAAGTTTAATTGTGGGGGAGTGGTTAAGCATTTGCATTGTAAATTTTTCATGAAATTTTCAACTTTTGTGTAAAATAGTGAATAAACAAACTCCAACTTGTAGTTAGTTTAGAGTCACATAGTATACATGTCGCTAAGATTACATCGATATTCTCACAAGAGTGATTGAACTTAGAGATGACAAAGAACATGATCGGGTTTCTTACTTGTATGAGAGTTAAAGTTGGATTTAACCATGCCAGTGGAAAATGAGGTGCAGAATGAATCGATATTAGAGTTGTGGTCCCCTATAGTGGAGACTACCCATGTTACATCATGAGAGGCACCGACCTTCACTTCTTTGTACCTGTCTAAATTTGTGCTTTTAGAGTGTGTGTCACCGTACATAAACTCCGGGTAGAATGGTGAGCTACCCAACCTCCCACTAATAGAAGCACTACTTTGATCTCTTGAGTGATATTTTGTCAATCATGATGGTGCCATCGAATTGCTAACTTACATACCACTTGTAATCTTGTTCGCAGTTAGCATCATCCACTTTATCTCTCTCTACACCAACATGTCCATAGAAACACCATCATCATTAACAAGAGGAGCATCACAAATTCGAAGGAAAGTTGAAGACGTTCAAGGTTTACAAGCAACAGTACAGAAATGAGCAGGTTTCAGATTCAAGTAAAGCAACAAGACAAGGAGCAGAATTTTTACAAGTTGAAGACTATTGTACAAGAGCGAAGATTATTAAGATGAGAGTTCAAGGAGTTTATGATATCGAGACATACAAGTTGTGAAGAATCAAGCGGTAAACTACTTACACCATGGCCTTTGTACTTGAATTTTTTATTTTATCTTATTTGTATATTATTTTCTCATGTTCTCAAAAAGCTTGGGACATGGTCGTTGTTATTGTAAGTCCCTTGTCAAAAAAAAAAATGAAAAAAAATAAAAGAAAAAAAAGAAGAAAAAAAAATAGAAAAAAAAAAGACAAGAGAAAATTTTGTTAGGTTTATTATTAGTTTTGTTATTTTGTTTTGTTTTTATTTTGTATTTTTTTTATTTTTCTTGTCTCAATAAGAAAAAAAAAAAGACAAGAAAAATTCATTGCATCATATTTTGGTTTGTTTAGTTCGTTTTTGGTTTTGTATTCATTCAATAATGCCAATGGAAAGAAAAAATATCCATAATGAAGTTTCAAGCAACAAGAAATTAGAGGAAAGAATCACATTGTCAAGATTCTACGAAGTTCAAGATTTCATCATCGACAGTTGAAGACCGAAGACGAAGATGAAGACAACGATTGAAGACCGAAGACGTTTCTATGGATGCTGTGAGAGTGGTGCTAACTGCACGCCGAACGGATAACGAGGTAAGTAAGCATATTTTCACCTTCGTTAAGTGGTTGATTTCCTTTCTTAGAGATCGTCAGAAAAAGGGTTTTCAAAATGAATAAAAGATGTGAGTTTTCAAAACAATTCGGAGGGTCTTTAGCTTCCTAGCATTCAACGTGTCGCAGAAATCTCTCTTCATTCCTACCTGGACACATGTGTGACCCATAAAAAGTTATTTATTATTGAGAGCAACTTCATAAAACCCTTTCTTGTGAGGCAGAGTCGAGACTTTTGATCACTCCGAACCCGAATTTCTTTCGATAAGGGATGGTTATTTCTCTCTCAACTTTTAAGGATGAGATTATGTTCATTTATGTGTATAACTTCTTATGACTAGTGTGCATAATATCTATGTCTTCTTAGCGCGTTGGATGATATCATTTCGGAGAACTAGTAAGTTGGAAAAGTATGTTTTATGGGTATATCTCTAGTAAGCCCTCACGAGAATATAACTCGTCCACTAGGGACACCTAGGGGTTCAAAGGCTTGTTATACATGCTAAGTGTGACCGTAGCCTCGACGACACGGAGTTGTATGTAAATTTTAGAATTAGTTTTGTTTGATTTGCTCGAGGATTAGCAAAGTCTAAGTGTGGGGGAATTTGATAGGTGTTGTAAACACCTAGTTTTATATATAGTATTTATGCTTTCTTTACTATTGTCTTTGTGAATTGTATTTGCTTTTGAGTTTAATAGGTGCAAGGGAGTCATTAGAGCAAAAATAAAGTGGAACTAGCTCAAATCAAGGATTTCTTATCATCATCTTGAAGACAACGAAAATACGAAGCTAGTGGCGAATGAATGGGATCATTCCTACATTGTATGAAGAAGCTGCGAGAATTTGAAGCGTATCAGAGTTGTGGAATTTGTTAACTGAGCTAAACTGTCAGTTTCACTGAACTGACAATTGAAAAGATTGCTTAAATGTCCCTTATCAATTTGTTGGGCGCCTCTAGTAATTTTGTTCAGTACATGCCCCTAGACTAGATCGAATTTCATTCTCAGAGCAGAGAGCTAGCCATGACGACTGTTGTAAGAGAGAACCAGAGAGAGGAAGAGAGGAGTACATGGAGGCGACACCGTATCTCAGATAGATCAAGAATTTGGAGCTGTGGAAGATGATGTTGGTTCGTAAAATGGAGGGGATCCATGTGTTGTTAATGGTGAGATCGAGAAAAGGGAGAAATTCAAGGAACTGATGGTTTTGCAGTGGCTTCGATTGAGAGAGTGTTGTGCTGATAATTAGGTTCTGAATTCAAAGTTTTGGTTGAATTTGAAAAGGGGTTTGATTGGGATGTTGCAGAAGCCGTCTGGGATGTTGTCGGTTTGAAGAAGCAAATGATGAACTAAAAGATGGCTTTGTTGTGAAATTGAATCTGGTGTTTTCCAGTGAAGATTAAGAGAGGAATTTGTGGAGTTTCAGGTTGGTTTGGTGGTGACAAATCGAGGGTTTGAAGCAGAAATTGGAGAAGATGGTGGAGTCCTTGTTAGGGTCTGTGATGGATGAGAAAAGGGGATCGACAGCTGTGATTGATGGAGGTTCGATAGTTGAAAGAAAATTGAGAATGGGTTTGATGTTACCAGTGAGAAATGAATGTGAAGGGGATCTGTGGTAGATTTGAGTTTGCAGCAAGTGTAAGAGAATGGGTAAGCCGGAAACAGATAAAGAAATAGTGACTGTCATTGGTGATTCAGAATGGTTTGAGCTGGATGATTGTGAAAGATGAAGAAAAGGGATTATGGCATCAGCTGATGCAGTGAAGTTGTTTGAACTGAGCTATAGGTGATTGTGGCAATGCAACTGGTGCAAGTGAAGTTGTAGGTGCTTAGTATTATAGAGCTTGGTTGCAGTTGAACCAATAAGCTTTGGTTTTGGCAGTAGCTTGTGCTGCTGTAGAAGGATCGGAAGCTAAATGTGCAACTGGTTGGCAGTGTTCGTGGTCGAAATTGCAGTTGATGAACAACCAAGTACATGTTATGGTGGTTACAGTCAGGTGCTGGTGATGATTCAAAATGGAGACTGATGTTGTTGAGCATAGAATGGGTTCAGCTGGATTGTTTAGCTGAGAATGAATTAAGAGCAGGTGTTGGTTGAAAGTATACGAGACTGTGGCTGAGAACAAAATAGGAATGCTGGTTGTTATTACATGAAAATGGGTTCAAGCTGAAATTAGTGGTAGTTGTAGCCAAGGATAATGCAATAATGAGCAAATCTGGAACTGCGGGAATGAAGTGACAAGTGATGTTGTTTCAGTTGGAGATGGAAATGGCTTGCTTGAGCTGTTGTTGCTGCAATGGGTTGCAGATGAGCTACAAGGGGTGGAATGCTGGGTATTTGGCAGTTGGTGGTGATAATGAGCTCAGGGAAGAATTATGAATTTTGGGTTCTGAAAGCAATTAGATTAATACTGCAGCTGCAAGAAACGAATGGAGAGGCTTAGATGTATGTTAGGACATGATGTACAACATACAAAGATGGACATGAAGGAAATCGATAATTGAAATTGCAATGAGAGACTTGAAGGGTGTTGTGTGGTGTTTCTGCCAGTAAGATGATGGTGTTAAGCTACTGGGAAAGAAACAAGATGAGAATCTACAGCTTTGAGGTTCACAGGGAATTTTTGTGTTGTTCGAGCAGCTGGTTATGGAGATTGTGTTGAGTATGTGCATTGCAGGGAAGTAGGTTGTTGTGCTACTAAAGGCTGAGTTCTTGTGGCAATGGAAATGATGGCTTGGTATATGCATCTCGCCATCTGGAGTAATTTAAGCAATTATTACCGGAAATGGTGCTGAAAGTAACGCAGTTTGTGGACGAATGAATGAATGTAAAATTGCAGGGGAGATGCCGGCAGTTTGAGGAACTGATTGAGCAAGAGATTAAGTTGTCAGTTATCTGGAACTGACAGGCCAAATACCTGATGGGCTCAGAGTTGTGGTCTTAACTGTGTGGGCTCTTTCTAAGCAGAAGCAAACAGTTAGCTACGTTTGGATTTGGAATTCGGGGAGGCATTGAAGGGATATAAAACAAGTTTCATCTCTCTTATTTGAAGATTTTGATTATCTTTTCCTCTACTTTTGGTTCTAAGTTTTAGAAACATGAAAACTTTCCCTTTTCTTCTTGTTATGAACTCCATGAGCATGAGCTAGATTATTATTTTTGGTTATGGATAAAGTTGATTTCACATAACATGAATCCTTGTTTGATATATTATTTTTGTCTCAGTATTATCGTTTATGATTTACCATCAATATTGTTACATGATTTGAATGCTTGTTTAGTCAAGTCACGAATTGATTGAGTTTGCTTTCATCTTTATTGCTAGATTAGAGTTTATTATACGCAAAAGTGATAAATTTTTGATTGCAAGTAGCATAATTGTGAGTATTGCTTGTAGTGATACATCCTAGTAATCACAATTGAATTATAACTTTGTTAAATCGGATTAGTTATTTTACACGTTCAATTGCTTTAATTGGCCTGATTTCATAGAACTTAATGCATCTAGGGAATTAAACTTGATTAATGCTTTTACACGTTAGGTTGTTCTCTTAGATAGAATTCATATTCACATCTTTTAATGTGTTTATTGATGACAAGAGGAGATTTGCGGGATATACTTGCGATCTAGGGATTTTGATAATGAGAGATTAAATATCAATTCTAGTTATTAAGACAAGAACATGTTAGTGAATGAAAATGATATCCTTAACCAATATCTTTATACCTTGATTTGCGTGTTTGCTTTACTTTATTTATTTTTAGTATAACTTAGTTTATAAAAATCAAAAAAACCCCATTGTTACCTTTAGGAAACCAAAACATATTGACAACTTGAGTCCTCTCTGTGGGAACGATCCTTTCTTGCCCTTGCTTCATTATATATTTTGAGTAGTAAGAAAGTGTAATTATTTTTTACGCTTACGAAAACGAACATTAAGCACTCAGTTAGTATGTTCCATCCCACCACCTTGATGCAGGCGTTTTCTCTAGCTAGAATGCAAGAACATACCCTTGCCAACCAGCAGAAAAACAACAGACCTCAGAACAATTTTTTTTCTAATTCTTACAATACTGCTAGACAACCCACTTCACAAAATTTCCCACCCAAACCTGTATCCCTCCCACCTTTGCTTCCACTGCCAACTACCATTCCTACAAAACCCATCTCTACTCCAATTCCTATTAAGAGATTAACACCTGAACAAATGCAAAAGAGAAAGAAAGATGGTTTGTGTTTTAACTATGATGAGGTATATAGACCACGACATTTTTGTAAAAAGCAACAATTATTCTTAATGGTAGCTGATAACTCTGAGGCTGAAAGCAGTGAAGAAGAAGAAGAAATGACTCAACCTGAAGACCCTCCTACTGTTGAGAGCGACATAGAAATCTCTCTTCATGCCCTTACTGGCCATGCTACTGGAGAAACAATCAAAATTCCAGGTTCTATTAAAAACCAAACCATTTCAATACTTATTGATACAGGAAGTACACACAGCTTCATTGATTGTGGTTTTGCGAAATCATTGGGATGTCTTATTCAGCCTACTGCCAAATTGTTAGTCACTGTGGAAAATAGAGACAAGACGGTCATCTCTGGTATTTGTGCTGGCATTCACTGGAAAATGCAAAGTCATGATTTCATTGGGGACTTAAGGCTACTTTCATTGGGATGTTGCGATGTTGTTCATGGAGCTGATTGGCTTAAGAAGTTAGGAGACATTCTTCTCAACTTTTCTACCTTAAGTATCTCTTTTAACCATCATGGGAAAAAGATCACCTTAGTGGGTACCCATACAACCCCTTCTCTTCAGATGATTGATTCATCAAGGTTGCAAGAGTTCCTTAAGAAGAACTCTCATTGTATCATGGGTCAATTGTTTGCTGTTACCCATACTCCTCCCCAAGATCCTCCACCACCAGTTATATCTGACATTTTGCAACAATTTCAAGATGTTTTCTTTGAGCCTACTTCACTTCCACCACAAAGGTCCTTGGATCACTCCATTCCCCTCATTCCAAACTCCACTCCAGTTAAGCAAAGGACCTATAAATGTCCTTATATTCAAAAGGGAGTAGTTGAGCAACTGGTCCAAGAAATGTTACAAAGTGGAGTCATTCAGCCAAGTCATAGCCTATTTGCCTCTCGAATACTTCTGGTGAAGAAAAAGGACAATAGATGGAGATTCTGTGTGGATTACAGGCAACTAAACAACATCACAATTAAAGTTAAGTTCCCTATACCTGTTATTGATGAGTTTTTGGATGAATTATTTGGCTCATGTGTGTTTACTAGAATTCACTTGAGATCAAGATATCACCAAATTAGGGTCACACTGACAGATATCTACAAAACAGCTTTTAAAACCCATCATGGCCATTATGAATTCACAGTTATGCCCTTTGGTCTCACTAATGCACCTACAACATTTCAAGCTTTGATGAATGACATTTTTCAACCATATTTGAGAAAATTCATCTTGGTATTCTTTGATGGCATTCTAGTATATATTCCTGACATGGAAACTCATACAAAACATCTACATATCACACTTTCCTTATGGAGACAACATCAGCTTTATGCCAAATTGTCAAAATGATGTTTTGCACTACCTGAACTGGAGTACTTAGGCCATATCATTACTGCTCATGGTGTGGTAGCTGACCCTGCTAAGATTTTTGTTATAACTAGCTGGCCTACACCTACCAATATCAAATAGCTCAGGGGATTTTTAGGCCTCACTGGCTACTACAGAAAATTTTTCAGGAACTATGGAGTGATTAGCAAGCCTCTCACTGAATTACTTAAGAAGAATGCTTTCACTTGGACTCCAGCTGCTACTGAAGCTTTAAACTCTCTCAATCTAGCTATGACTACTACTCCAGTCCTTTCTCTGCCAGATTTTTCAAAGTTATTTGTTCTGGAAACTGATGCTTGTGCTACTGGTATTGGAGTTGTTTTGATGCAAGAGGGCAGGCCAATTTCTTTCTTCAGCAAGCCACTTGGTTCTAGTACACTTGGACTCTCTACTTATGAAAAGGAACTTATATTTGTAGGGTGTACTGTGACCAAATGGAGGCACTACTTATTGGGCCATCACTTCACTATCAAGACTGACCAACAGAGCATCAAGTATTCTCTAGAACAAAAAATCACTACTGGTATACAACAAAAATGGCTTATGAAGCTACTGGGATATAACTATGATATTCAGTATAAAAAATAGGTGGAGAATAAGGTGGCAGATGCTCTCTCCAGAAGACATCACAGTGACAACTCCTGTTGCAGCATTACACTTTCTCATCCACTCTGGAAACAAGAAGTACTTTCCAGCTATGACCAAGATCAGAAGGTGCAACAGCTTATCTCTCCACTACTTTTGTCTCCAACCTCCACTTTCCATACACTTATAGCTTTTGAGATATAAGAACAGACTTTATATTGGCACTTGCAACAATGTCAGGCAGTATATTCTCTTGGCCACTCATGCTTCTGCAGTAGGTGGACATTCTGGCATCTATGAGAGCCAAAACCCAATTCTTTTGGCCTGACGTGAAAGTTGAAGTTTTTTCTCTAGTGTCTTCTTGTGATGTTTTTCAAAGGCACAAGGGAGAACACACATTGCCAGCTGGTTTTCTTCAACCCTTACCAGTTCCAGATCATGATTGGCAACACATTAGCATGGACTTTATTGAAGGCTTGCCTAAGAGTGACAGAAAAGATGTTATTTTAGTGGTGGTAGACAGATTCACAAAATACAGTCATTTTATTCCTTTACATCACCCATATACAGCTTCCTCAGTGGCCAAAGCCTTTATGCATCACATCTTTAGATTATATGGGCTACCTGCTTCTATTGTGTCATACAGGTACAAAGTGTTCACCAGCAACTTCTGGCAGGACTTATTCAAGAATTTAGGTACTGCTCTCAAATTTAGCACTGCTTATCACCCTCAGACAGATGGACAGACTAAAAGGTTCAATACTTGTCTGGAAAATTACCTAAGATGCATGACTGGTCATCAGCCTAAGAATTAGATGCATTGGTTGGATTTATCTGAATGGTGGTACAACACCAGTTTCCCCACCAGCCTTAAGATGTCTCCTTTTAAAGCCCTATATGGTTATGAAGCTCCACATTTGGCCTTTCCACCTTCTGTTACTACTTCAGTGGACTCAGTGGAGAAATATCTGAAACAAAGAGAGAGCATTCTACTACTTCTCAAAGACACACTGACAAAAGCTCAGGAAATGATGAAACACTTTGATGGTGCTAAAAGAACTGACAGAGATTTTGAAGTTGGTGATCTGGTGTACCTAAAACTGCATCCCTACAAACAAGTATCAGTATCCCTGAGAAGCAACTTCAAGCTCTCAGCCAAGTACTATGGTCCCTTCCCTGTCATTCAGAAGATTGGTACTCTATCTTACAAGTTACAACTGCCTCTTGAAGCCAGAATTCACCCAGTGTTTCATGTCTCACAGTTAAAGAAGATGATCGGTGTCTCTCACACTCCTTCCCCTACATTTTCAGTTGTTGATCATGAAGGACATGTCATTGTCACTCCCATTGCAGTTTTGGACTCCAGATTGTTGGTCAGAGGTAACCATTTTGTTCAACAACTCCTTATCCACTGGTCCAACTCAACAGCAGAGAAGGCTACATGGGAAGACTCATCCAATATCTCAGCACACTTTCCAGTTTTTAATCCTTGAGGACAAGGATTATTTCATGGGAGGGGTATTGTCATGTTTTTAAGTAATTACTAGGTTACTCTGAGGGGTGCCTCTAGTACATAAATGGGGTGTGCTAATAATAGTGAATGAGTGGCTAACCTCTTAGCCGTTGGGATGCCGACAGGTGTCAATAATCGGTTCGTCCTTGTATTTCGTTTCTGAGTGGATTAGGGTATTAATTGTATAAGAGAACAGTTGCGGCTGCTCAAGAAAGTTAATGAAAATGGTTTAGTTTTAGATTCTTATTCCTAAATCTCTTCTTAAGGATGATTCTTTGAATCAGATGTCTCAATTATCCTCGTTCTATGTGTTAATTTGTTGTGGAAACACAACAAATTTCATTCATACTAGATTAAAGTCTAGCATTTCAAAACCTAAACCCATAGGCTCAGATTTCATAGCTAATTCTCACATTAAACATCATATCCCAGTAGCTTACACTGCTATATTAAAATCTCTTGATGTACCAAAAACTTTCAAACAAGCTGCTAAAAGACCAAAGTGGGTACTAGCAATGAAAAACGAATATGAAGCTCTTCATAGTAATGACACTTGGAGAGAGGTGTCGTATGTTCTTGGAATGAATGTACTAGGTTGTAAATGGGTATACAAAACCAAACTTAAGGCAGATGGCACTCTAGAGAGACATAAAGCAAGATTAGTGGCTCAGGGTTACAATCAAATTGATGATGTAGACTATGAGGAGACTTTTAGTCCAGTGGTTAAGCCAACAACTATAAGATGTGTTTTAAGTCTTGCTTTAAATCAGCACTGGTCAATAAGGCAATTGGATGTATCCAATTCCTTTCTACATGGAGATTTGAAAAAGATGTTTATATGATGCAGCCTCCTGGGTTTTTTTTTTCCAAAGAGAATCCTTCTTATGTTTGTTAACTTCAGAAGTCCTTATATGGCTTAAAACAACCCCTAGGGCATGGTTTGATAAATTCAGCAATTTCTTATTCTCTCAAGGATTCAACCAATCAGAATGTGATCACTCCATGTTTTATTATAGTCAATATGGTGTCAAGATGATTCTTTTAGTCTATGTTGATGATATCATTTTGGTTGGCAGTTCAGATGATACTTTATCCACATTCATTAAGTCTTTAAGTACTGCTTTTGCAATGAAAGACTTAGGATCACTTTCTTATTTTCTGGGTATAGAAGATCTTTTTACTTCAAACACCAATTCAATGCTTCTTACTCAAAATAAGTATTCTCTGGAGTTATTAAAGAGGTTTGATATGTGTAGATGGTGGATTTTCGACAAAGGCTAAAATCGTAAAACCATAATTGTACATACTCCTGATCCAACAATCAGATGAGTATTGAGGCTCATGTATCTCTCATTGAAGCATGAAAGATCATGTCGCAAGAACCTCTGACCGAGAATACTGTCTCTCAGAGCATATGTAGATGTGCAGTCTCTCAACTGAGGCAACGACATATCTTATGAATACTGAGCAATTTCAGTAATTACTTTTATATAGAATCGAACGATTGGACGACTCCTAGACAACTTGTCTGCTAGTATAGAGCAATAATGTCTTCAGGATGTAACAATATTTTCCCTGACTATATAAAAGAAATATGATGCTTCAACAAGCTCATATCACTCAATTCTCAAATAATTAATGCTCCTAGACAGCATGCCTGCTAGTATAGAGCCATCAATTAATTATTTCTAATCATTAAATTCATTAACTGAATATTCAGAAATATTCTACGTCCTTCATGATATTTCATTACTTCAATTCGTGGTTCTTCCCAGCAGAATTCCATGGGTTAGTGATAAATATTCAATGTACGGGAATCTGAGCCGTTATCGAGTAAGCTCCGACCAAAATAGTGCAAGTGTATTCAGCAATAATGCACTAACGAGCACCTGAATGCACGAACGAGCATTCCCAAATACGAAGGAACGATGAACCTATGCAAAATAGGAAGAAAAATAATAATAATAAAAAAATATTAGCTAAGGCGCTAGGGGACTAGGCCCACCGACCGACCACTCATGACGTGGCCAGTCCCACGCCTAATTCTTTGTTTTATCATTATTTTATTATTTTTCCTTGAACTCATGAAAATCCCTTCATTTGAACAAAAATCATTCGTTTGAGGAAACTCCTCAGTTTCATGGTGTTTCCTTCACACCAAGGAAATAATATAAAATTGGGAAAGGGGTCATGGGACCGGGTCTACTAGTCGTCCGGCTATACCCTAGTTGTGTCCGGTCCCACACCTCATGATTCCTTATTATTTTATTATTATTATTTCCTTCATCTTATGAAACTCCTTAATTTCATGATATTTCCTTCAAATCATGAAAATAATATAAAATTAGAAAAGGTTCACGGGACCGGGCCATTACCCGGTCGACCATGCCCTAGCCATGGCCGTCCCACACGCCCCTTATTTTGTTGTTATTATTATTATTATTATTATTGTTACCTTCATCTCATGGAAACTCCTTCACTTCAAGGAAACTCCTTAGTCTCAACAAACTCCTTGATTTCATGATATTTCCTTAAAATCATGAAAATAATATAAAATTAGAAAAAGTGACATGGGACCGGGCTTATTGGCTGGCCGACCATGCCTTAGCCATAGCCGGTCCCACACTTTATGATTCCTTATTTTATTATTATTATTTCCTTCATCTTATGAAGTTCCTCAGTTTGAGCAAAACCTTGATTTCTTCATATTTTCTCAAATGTTGCTCGAACGCGCATCAGAAAATATCAAAATTCTCAGGACTGAGACACGAACACTTTGGTGACATGGTCATATTAGCTTGACCGACCAAGGTTGGACCTTTGGCTTGCAAGAAGCCGGTCCCACATATTTTCATAATTTGACCTAATTTGTTCACATTAGGTTGAAACTCTTCCAAACAACTTGGAATTTCATAAAACGATCGTCAGTCGGTCCTATGAACAACCAGGGCCGGTTCCATGACCTCTTGGTCGGTCCCTTATCTCTTCATAATTAGGCTCTATTGCCTAACGCTCATGCGAGCATTATTTTACTAAAATGATTAAACCAGTTGTTTGTACCCTATTCAAATAGTGTACGTGCGTGCCACACAAGCTGTTTAATAGCGTCAAGACTGTGGGTTTAGTGAGGAAACCCACAGGGCTTATTGAGGAAGCCAGACCGGACTTATTGAGGAATACAAACTGTGGGTTTATTGAGGAAACCCACAGGGATTATTGAGGAAGCCAGACCAGACTTATTGAGGAAGTCCGAAGGTTTATTGAGGAAACCAGACTGTGGGTTTATTGAGGAAACCCACAGGGATTATTGAGGAAGCCAGACCGGACTTATTGAGGAAGTCCGGAGGTTTATTGAGGAAATCATATTGTGGATTTATTGAGGAAACCCACATGGATTAGTAAAAAAACCCAGTCTAGCTTGTTATAGAAGCCCAAATGACTTATTGTGGAAGTCATTTTGAGATAGACACAAATCTTGGAGAATAAACAAGGATCTCCCAAGACAGTTATCAAATCTTGAAGAGATAAATATGGAACTTTCAAGATAAATATGAATGTTGTTGGGATATACACAAATCTTGGGAAGATAATATGGATCTACCAAGATATATTCAAATATTGTCAAGATATACAAAGATCTTACAAGATAAACATGGATTTTCAAGGATAAGTACAAATCCAGGTGGTTATCTTAGATAACTACAAATTTAGGTTATTATGGAACCAAATTAGGGTTTTATGCCCATAAATAGAGGCAAAACCTAACTCAAAAGGTACACAATTCTATTCCTTTTCTCTGCAACTCACTTGCTTAGAATACCCTCTGACTTTAGCATCAGAGTGTCTTTGCAGGTACCCCCACCACTTTTCATTAACAATTCTTTGTAGTTTTTCATCAACGACGGCGATTGGATCATCTTACACGCATCTCGAAGATTGTTGGGGTGATTAATTTTTGCACCAACATCTTTTGGCGCCGACTAAGGGGACCCGAAAAAAAAGATCGTGCTCCCCCTTTGAGAAAAGTTTTGTTTTCCAAGTATTTTTGAAAGTCGGGGTTTCAAAAAACGTTTGGAGAAGAACAAAAATACGTTCACAAAATTTTCTGAAAAGTTGCTGAAAGTTTACAACATCCTCAGAAAAGTTGCAGAAGATCCAAAAGTTGCTGAAAGTTTTGCACGATCCAGTAAGTTGCAGAAAGTCTCAAGGTAGCGATCCAGAAAGTTGTTGAAAGTTCTGAACGATCCAGGAAGTTGCAGAAAGTCTGAGCGTTATGATCCCCAGAGTAGCTGAAAGTTCTGTACGACCCAGAAAGTTGTAGAAAGTCAGAACGTTGCGACCAGGAAAGTTTCGAAAAGTCTGAACGTTGCGATCTAGAAGTTGCTGAAGATCTGTTTCAGAAAAGTTGCGGAAATAAAAGTCGTTAACAGAAAAAGTAACAAAAGTAATCTACCATTGGATTCGATAAAAATAACTTATCCGTATACAAGTAGCTCCGGTATTAATGGAAGGAACGGTAAATTACTTACCGAAAATCCTCAACTCAACATGTTAACAATCGAGCACTACGGAGCGCTATCATCTATATTTACTAGAAAAGAGACGGCAACGGAGAAGACACCTTATCTTAAGCTCATAGCCATCCGGCAATTGAGGATTGGATATAGTGGATCCATTTCCCGCCTCACCTGAGGGCGTCTTTGCAATTTGGGAGTATCTCTACAAATATTGGGGCGGCTAAACTGACGCCTACATGCAATTAAAACCAACGTGGTTAAGGAAGTAGAACAATAGAAGACATGTACTTTTTCCACGTCATTGCTAGTAATGGCGACTAGGGTGCTCGTTGAATACCGGAGCTACTTGTATACGGATAAGTTATTTTTATCGAATCCAATGGTAGATTATCGGTTGAATCCAGGCATCAAATTAAGGCTCCGAAATTTTTCTATTAAAAACAATTAAGGGCGGTCATGTTCTATTAATAAAAGAAACAAGGAGACTGCTCGTCGTATTAAAGACGACAAAAATCTATTATAGAAGAAACAAGGAGACTACTCATCGTATTAAAGACGACAAAGACATGGAGGCAGTCAACCTGTAGATCAGGGAATATCGCACCTGAGAGCGTCACAGGAGCAAACAACGCTTGGTGAATGGAAGTGGCTTACGGGATAGGAAAACATTTCTCATCGTCTCTAGAGACGATCGGGGATGACGAGTTAACCCCAACAAGTGAATGGCCTCTGCATGAGCCAGAGAGAGTAAGTGGTTACTCAAGTACAAGGAGTAAATAAATACGCTGTGAAGAATCGTACCTTTGGAATTGGGATAGATTGTTTGAACAAGAGAAATGCCCTTCCATCTAGGGAGGAAAGGTGAGAACAGCGAAAAGCAAACTGGCGTTCGATCCGTTATGGGTAACCACCAGTCCTCATCCTAGTAGTTTGTTTCTTCCTGATGTCGTTGGAATTGGAGGAGCGAGGTGGCTGAGACATACTGCAAACCAGAAGCACGATCAAGTACTTGGGAAACCTCAGTCATGGCATGATAGTAATGATTATCCTCCGGCAGCATGCCTGTTCTCTCCATACTACGTGCGATGGCGGGATCTCTTATAGCGGAGTCTCCAACATTGATAACGAAACTGCTGGGCTTATACCAAACTGGTAAGTAAGGCTCGTTGGATACTTCAAAGCGTGCTAGACACGTCGGTATAAGAACTGGGAGGGGGGGGGGGGGGGGGGGGGGGGGGGGGGGGGGGGGGGGGGGGGGGGGGGGGGGAGGGGATTGGGGGGATGATTAGCTGGGTGACGAATGAACACTATCAGCATGAGCGTTGTCACCATTAGCCTCATCATCACTGATAATTATTATGTGTGGCGCAGCCTCCGTCTCCATGGCTGCAGAACGAGTGGGGAGATCGACATTGGACGTACCGGTAACATTCGAAAGGGTGTTGGGAAAGTCCCTTGCTGCTGCACGACGACTGAGAGTGTAAGGAACACATCCACCCCCACGAATCATGGATGTGTGACGTACAGGACCAATGTTCTTGGAATCATTGATTTCTTTTGGTGAAGCCATTCTGTGCATGAAGGAACCAAAACAAGAGACATGAATATATATACAAGTATCTAATAAAGAGATATCTGTATGTATACTAAATCCAGGGAGGTTAATAGAGGAAGAAGCAACTAAGTAGAGGTATATTCTTTGAATTATATAGTGCATGTCAAAGTCATTACAAGAGAAAGAAGGATAGTTCATACCTTGAACAATGTAAATCTTTGGAGAAGATTGTAGTGTTGTGTTAGAAACGAAAAAAATCAAGAGTTGATCAATTAACAGAAGCTGGATTAAAGAAGAAAAAGGTAGTTATATGTATAAACATGGTTGCTTGATTAATGAGACAAGGTGATGTCATTTGCATCACCATCAGTAAAACGGAGTACAGTTCGAGAAGGAGTTTTCGCAAGGAAACAATGGTTCTTTCGTTGACGGACAAGGTAGAAAGTGTCTACATATTCCCAGTGAAGGGGTGTATGTGAATTTACTAGGCTGATTAAAGTTAAGAGAATGAAGAAGCAAAAAGTTAGTGTGCGATTACGGGAGAACGAACTGAGGTTTCATACCTTGAGCACTGCCATCCCTTGAGAAGGTAATGCTGCTGTTTCAAATACACGGAACAAGAAGAAAATCGGCGGACTTTGCCAGTTAGAAAGGAAACACTAAATAGTCCAACGAAGAGCAAATTTACTGTAGGATCAGAATCTCGCAACGATAATATTTCAGCGAAATTATCAACAACACAATACAACAGCGTCGCATAACAATTTCAGGAAGAATAAAATAAACGACGTCAGCTAAATCACGAGAAAGATATGATAGTCCTGCGAAAATTAGAGAGCCTGCGAAATTAACATTTGTAAGGTTGCGAGAATATCGCAGACCATACCTGAAAATAAAGGACAGATTAGCTGTCATCCACTATGTATTTCCTTATAAATAGTCGTTCAAAGTTGTAAAGAGGGGAGAGATCTTTTTTTGAGTAAGAAACAAGTAAATAGGAGAGAGAAAGTCTTGAGCAGAGATCATTCTTGATTTCTTTATCTTTCCTTGTAAGAATATTCAAAGATTGATCAATAAAATTAAGAGTGTAAACCTAAAAATGAGTTGATTAATAATGAAATCATATGAGGGGTGTAGTGTAGGATTTCCTGCGACTACATAATGGCGCTAGAAACAGGGAGGTATTGAAGATTATTCTAGAAAAAGCTGAATATTGATATTGAGATTTGTAAAAATTTAGAGTGATTGATTAAGAATTTTCCATAATTTCTTGCAATATTGTTAACATTGGAGAAATGGCTAGAAGAAGAAATACATCCGAACAACCGACTACTGTTAGAAGAAGCAAGAGAATTGCTGGAAGAGAAAGAAGTGAAATGGGAGAATCTACTAGAATGAGAAGTAATAGAGAAAATCAAATTCAACCACCAATTCGACAAACACTAGTTCAAGGGAGGAACACAGATTATGATAGGGTGAGCATACACACTTGGCAATCAAATTCGGCAGAAGAAGTAGAAGAAGAGCAACAAAACAGAAATTATAGACAGGAAGAGAGAAATCAAGAAGCAGATGAAGGAATAATTCATGGAGATGAGGAAATTGGAGCGTTAGAAACGTTGAGACGAAGAATACATGAAGAAAGAAGAGCTGAGGCAGAAGAACGTACAAATTTAACAAGACAAAATCACGAATTAAGGATGGAGAATATAAGACTACAGAATAGAAGATCGAGAAGTATTACAAAATCATATTCAAGATCGACTAGAAGAGAAATGAGGCGAAACTCACCCACAATCAATGTTGGAAACAATATTCAAGAAGAAATATCAAATCCTAATGAAGAATATCGCGAAAATAGAGAAAGAGCTGATGATCGTTACGTTCCACAAAATGAAACTTTTGATGATGGGAAAAATGGTGGAAATCAAGAGAACGGACAACATCAGGGACGAAATGACCAAAATGACGAAGGAAATCGAGAGGAAGGAAGAAGAATTTTACATGAGAGAGAAACTCAAAGAAATCAACAGACAATTGAAGAAGAAATTGAAAGACATTATGCTGAACAAGCACGTTTAATCTGCGAACGTGAAAGATTGAGAGCGGAAATGGAAGAACAGGAGCTTCAGGAGACAATTCGCCAGAACAATCACGACAATCGAGAAAGAAGACGTACACAAAACCGGAATAACGATAATCTCAATGAGTAGTATGATAGAGTAAAGAGGATGGTTGAAAGAAAACGAATTGAATTGATAAGAAATGAACAAAATCATGGAGGGGAAAATGAAAGTAATCATCATATGAGAATTCAAGATAGAGATGAGGAAGAGAATCGCAGAAGAAGACGAGATGAGGATAATGAAGAAGAAATGCAAAATTTCGCGAGAGAAGATAGACATGAACGCAGAAGAAGAGAGGCGAAATTAAAAAGACCAATGGATCAAGATTCAGGTGTAAATAAACAAATCTTGAAAGAATTAGAAGAAATGAGAGGAATGCTAAATAATAGAGGAGAAGTAGGCAAAAGACAATTGGATGAAGCAATAGAAGAAGCTGCGAAAACTCCATTTACAAGGGAAGTACAATTAGGAGGAATACCATCGAAATGCAATTTGCCCGTATTAACCAGTATGTTTGTAACAACTTTTGCAATTCAACACATTAAAGCCTATGTGAGGTGCATGTTACAATGGGAAAATCATGATGCCGTATTGTGCAAATATTTCGCATACAGCTTAACAGGAGAGGCGTTAAATGGTTTGAAGGTCTGCCAAAGAACACAATAACCTCCTTCAATCATTTGCAGACTACATTCTTGGGGGAATTTATAAGTAATAATTCCTCGTGACCTGGTATAGAAGATGTGTTTGGATTAAAACAAAGGATTGGCGAAATTTTGAAACACCTGACTAAAAGATGGAGAACTATGTGTAGCGAAATGGCTGGCCGTGTAGATGAGAGATATCTTATATTATCATTTATCAATGCTATGTTTGCAATAAACCTATTGTATGTCCAAATTTTCAGAGTCAAGAATACGATCACAATGACTGAATTGCGAGAACTTCAAGAAGAATACATTGTTATAGAGGAAAGGCTAAATGAAATGGAATCATATCCAGTTGCGAACACCATCTCACAAACAGCGAATGCAAGCTTATTACCCAAGCTAATAACACAGTGGCGAATACGTCGCAGTACAACAAGAGAAGGTGACAAGTAACATAACAGAAACTGGTGGCTATGGGAAGCGATATTAAGACGAGTATGAAAGAGAAAGAAATTTCTACAATCTGGTGGAATAAAAAGATCAAAGACTCGATCAAACCGCAGAAACTTATGGAGGTCAAAGACAAAACTACAATAGAGGACAAGTAGGTCACAGGTAGTATGGGAAGAAATCAAGAGAACCTCTAAATGAAAGTTGGAGAAGATATGGGAAGCTATAACCTTGATAGAAAATATACCAACACCATGGAACATGGGAACGAACACCTCCAAATCACAGAAGCCATAGTTTTTTTCTTATCATCATTTTCATGGACATACAAGAAATGATTGCAGAATGTAAAAAGAATTATTTTGAGAATGATAGATCAAGGAAAACTAAACGACTTTCTGGTAGGGCATCCACAATCTCAACCACTGCCACCACCACCAGAGCATCACAAAGTGAATACGATGAAAAAGAAAGAAACATTCTTCATAGAAGTTGGTGCAAAAGCAAAAAATCTATTCTGTCACTCTATCGTACATTCATATAAGACAATTGAAGATTTTCATGATAATGTTTTGAGTAGAGTGTTCGCAAGAGATAATGATGGAAGAGAAATTATGAATATTGCGAAAATCTCGCCACTAGAGGAATGGCAGAAAAGACATTTTTTCTTTACCGCAGAAGAAATTCCCGAAGGAGAAGAGGTGCATGACAATCCATTGGTAGTAAAATTAGAAATTAATCCAAAACCGAAAGAAGATGAGGATGATGAAGCTGAAGATTCATGGGCAATCAATAGAATTCTAATCGATACTGGAAGCTCTGTGAACATCTTATTTTATCATACTTATAAAACCATGGGTGGAAGAGATGATGATCTTATACCATCAACATATAAGATATATGGTTTTAATGGTACTGCTAACAAGCCTAAAGGGGAGGTTACTATGCGAATTCCATTGAAGGGAATATCTTCCGAAATCTTATTCTGTGTCGTTGATGTAGAATCACCCTACAATGCGTTAATTGGTCGACCTTGGCTACATGGGATTCTAGGTGTAGCTTCAACTTTCCACCAGTGCATCAAATTCCCTCACCCCAGTGGTGTAGGAATCATAAAGGGAGATTGGGTTGAAGGAAAGAGGTGTTACGAAACTGAGATAGAATCTTGCGAAGGAAGAGCAAACAAGAAGGAAAACTGGCGACACAAAATCAAAGATACACAAAGAAGTGAGAGGTTGATGGTGGATGCAATCGAAAGGAAAGGAAGAGATGTTGCGAAACTAATGCTAGCTCAGAATAAAAATGAACATACCACTACCAAGGAAGCAGTAGCAGAAAATAATAAAGAAGCAGAGGATGACAAAGGTAATAAAAACAAAAATGTATGAATGATTAAGTTGTTGCGATACTCTCGCAATAAGTAAAATTCTCAAAAATACATTTGATTGAATGGCAAAATTGAGATTGCGAAATTCAGATACAATATGATGATTTGCGAGACTCTCGCAGAGATAATGAATTTTACAGAATAATCAGAGAAAAATGACAAAAGAGAAAGAGGCGAACCTTTATGGCGTACACCCTAGTTCGCGAATACAATTTCGCAAGAGGCAAATGTAAGACCTAAAGTACGTCATATAAGGGGGTACCTGTTGCATGGCTCAGGGAAAGGCTACACCCCCCGGAACCTGAGTCATGGAGATTTGGGGTCAATAAGCCCATCCGGGAGAGGCACCTTGGATTCTCAGCTTAAGCATATGACTTAGGTTGGGCGACTAAGGTAATAAGGACTCTCCCAAGGAGTGCAGATCTGATCAAGGCGCCGAGGTACACGGTTGAGTCAAGAGTGCCAGAGACGTTTGAAGCGTACTTTGCCATTCTTGACAAGTCTTGGCTTATACTGCACTCGGCCTGAAGAAAACCCCACTTAGGGTGCAGTCTCGTAACCATAAGCCCTATAGGTAAAAGGGATAAGAGGCTGCGAAAACAACTGGTTGTTTTAAGACTGGATGGGAGGAGCTAACCTTGTATGGTAGAAGTACGCCTCCTTGAAGGGGCAACCAGGGGGATAAGGGCGGCACCCTCCATTAGGGAGCTGATAAGTGTCTTAAGACGCAAATGTCATGAGGCTTTTTATTCGCAAGGATATTAAGGCTTGTCATATTTTGCAACAATCCTGAAGAGGCAATAATACAAAAGAAAAGGATAAGACGAGATCAATGGGTTTTCGCATGAAAGTGCGAAGACGTCCTGCGATTTCGTCGCAAGACGGCAATGTCATGGGGCTTCATTTTCGCAAGAATATTTAGGCCTGTCATATTGTCGCAACATTCCTGAAGAGGCCATAATACAAAAAAAAGTTAAGGCAAGATCAATGGGTTTTTGCATGAAAGTGCAAGGACGTCCTGCGATTTTGTCGCAATGACAAGAGGTGGCATAATAAGACCTTTAATTAGGAAGGCAAAATAAGACCACACAGGAATGAGATTTTGAAAAGAAACAAAATTCACTTCGCATAAGATTGCGAAGTTATACATAATTAACCGCGAAATTGAGACATAAAATAAGAAAAAATTTATGAAATCTCTCATTTGGATTCAAATAACAGAGGCAAGTATGGGAATGTATAAAATTAGAAAATGTTATTTGTCTCCATATGATAGATTTACTCAAAGATTCAAGAATTAATGATTATATTGATTAACTGTATTGCAAAGAAGAATTGTTTTAATTAATGCAGGTCAAAATGAAAGAAACACAAATATACAGAAAGAATAAATAAATGTACAAGTATTACAAAGAATCAAAGAAAGAAATAAAGACTATTTCTGTAGTTGCAGCAAATCCTACAACACACCCCTTGTATTATCATGACTATGATTTCTAGATCTAAACTTATTTGATATGAAAATAAAGATAAAGATAATGAAAATAGAAAATAAGACACAAGATTTACGTGGTTCGATCAGTTCGATCTACATCCACGGGGTTAGGTTTCACTATGATCATTGAATTACATATGAATTACATTGAGACTCCATTAATGAGTATTTGGAGCTCTCTCTGATTTTTGGGGAAGAATAAGATGATAATAATAATACCAGTTACTTTTCTCTCTCCTACCTTTCTCTTTATATGGGATGCTACCTAGTGGATGACAGCTCACATATAGTGGAGTACCCCTCATATTATCTCGCGCCCAAACTACATTCTCGCAAGCTTCGCTACCTTCTCGCAAACTCTCTCTATAATTTCGCATGCTCTATCTATAATTTCACAAATTCTTACTGTTGTGCGATATTCGGATCCTACATCTTGCCTCTTTTTCCTTGAATATTGCTTAAAGAGCGATCTTTAAGGAAAAATCCACCTTGTTGTAGTCGTTGGAGGAACGAGCGAAAGAATATTGGACTTGGAAAGTACGTACTTGCCTCTATTATTTTGTGAAGTTCCGGAATGTTACGAAGTAAATAAGAATTATCATCTTTTGAAGTATGCGAAGTACGAAGTATCCTTGAAGAAGTATAAGAAGCATTCAATTCTCGAAATGTAAGAAGTATCCGTACTTGAATGAGAATAATAAGTATTGCCTCTATTCATGCGAAATTATTACTCCATTTTTGGTGATTCTTGCCGAGAAGATAAAGAACATAAAATGTTTTCTTGGTAATCCATAGTTGCCTCTGTTCTTTATCTATGAGGGTAGAATCTTTGAGAAAATATTGAATGTGCGAATTGTTTCTTCATTCTCATCTTTCCTCTGTCTCATGTTTTGTGCTCATGTGATAGTATAATCTCTTCAAGTTGCTTATAATTGTGCGAAATAATTGAGCGAAATGATCATATCGTTCGGAATAATCACATATGCAAAATTCTGACACATTCAGAATAATCCTACAAAATTCTGACACATTCTGCGAAATTCTGAATAATCCTGCAAAATTCTGACACATTCTGCGAAATTCAAAATAATCCTGTGAAATTCTGAAAAATTCTGCGAAATTCTGACACATTCTGCGAAATTCTGAAAAATTCTGCGAAATTCTGAATAGTCCTGCGAAATTCTGAATAGTCCTGCGAAATTCTGAATAGTCCTGCGAAATTCTGAATAATCCTGCGAAATTCTGCGATATTATTGCGAAGTTCTGCAATATTATTCCGTACAGTTTTGTAAAGTACTTGTGCGAATATAATGCATATGTGATAATTATGTTATGAAATGTGTATGCGATGTTTATGCTATGCTTTTATGATGCGAGTATGATGTTTGTATGATGAGAATGCTTATCTATTGCAATGTATAGCTAATGTTTGCGTTACTTAGCTCATTTTGCACGCTAAAATTGATGTGGCTTTAAATTGCCTCCATTCTCCATTTCTATGGCTTTTTCTTTAGTGTATGCATTCCTCTTCGTGTATTTATTGTTCCTCACAAGTTCTTACTTGTGTTTCATCTTTCCTTTTTCCTGCACTATTAGTATCTCATAACAGTATGATCATAATATCAAGTTTGCGGCATTTTCACTGCCTCAGTTTCATTTCCATGTACATATTCGCAAGCTTGTTTGCTTACATATAATCATTCTCGCAAGATTACTTGCTTACTCATTTTCTTATGTGGTCTTATTTTTCCTTCCTAGTTAAAGGTTTTATTTTGCCACCTCTTGTCATTGCGACAAAATCGCAGGACGTCTTTGCACTTTCATGCAAAAACCCATTGATCTTGCCTTAACTTTTTCTTTGTATTATTGCCTCTTCAGGATTGTTGCGACAATATGACAGGCCTAAATATTCTTGCGAAAATAAAGCCCCATGACATTGTCGTCTTGCGACGAAATCGCAGGACGTCTTCACACTTTCATGTAATGACCCTTTGATCTCGTCTTATCTTTTTCTCTAGTATTATTGCCTCTTCAGGATTGTTGCACAAATATGACAAGCCTTAATACCCTTGTGAGTAAAAAGCCTCATGACATTTGTGTATTAAGACACTTATCAGCTCCCTAATGGAGGGTGTCGCCCTTATCTCCCCCATGGATGCCCCTTCAAGGAGGCGTACTTCTACCATACAAGGTTAGCTCCTCCCATCCGGTCTTAAAAACAACCAATTGTTTTCGCAGTCTCTTATCCCTTTTACCTATAGGGCTTATGGTTACGAGACTGCACCCTAAGTGGGGTTTTCTTCGGGCCGAGTGCAGTATCAGCCAAGACTTGTCAAGAATGGCAAGGACGCTTCAAACGCCGCTGGCACTCTTGACTCAACCATGTACCTCGGCGCCTTGACCAGATTCTGCACTCCTTGGGAGAGTCCTTATTACCTTAGTCGCCCAACCTAAGTCATATGCTTAAGCTGAGAATCCAAGGTGCCTCTCCCGGATGGGCTTTATTGATCCCAAATCTCCATGATTCAGGTTCCAGGGGCGGTGTAACCTTTTCCCTGAGTCATGTTACAGGTACCCCCTTCTATGACGTACTTTAGGTCTTACATTTTCCTCTTGCGAAATTTTATTCGCGAACTAGGGTGTACGCCATAAAGGTTCGCCCCATTCTAATCTTAGATTTTTATGGATCTTAGATTGTCTCTTGCGAAATTTTCGCGTTTCTTTGTTCTTTTATTCTTTCATTCATTCTTTCATTTTCATAATATCATATCATTTGAAGAAAAGTAAATATTCAAGAGAAGTTCTAATACATTATAATTCTGAAATCTTTGTAATTGTGAAATCTTTGTAATTCTGCGATTGTTTCGCATTTTGTAAATCAAATCAAAAATACTTTTATTCGTTCTTAGTATAAAGTAAAATGTTCAAGGAAGTGGTACTTATATTTCATGTGAATCGTTGTTGTTGTCAAAGAAGTGAATAAATGCCCTGAAATGTATGAATTTTGCGCAGCAAAAAGAAGTGTGAGAAGTGAGACTTGAACCCTTGATCTGCCTCTTGGATTTTCTCGAACCATACCAACTGTGCTAAGCCTCTTTTGAGAAATAATCAAATTTCTTGCCAAGTAATCAAATTCCAACTGTGTAAGAGGAAATTCTGTATAAATTTCGCATAATAAAAATAAACATGCGAGAAGCAAGAATTGATCTCGCGATCTGCTGCTTGCATTCATGCCTCCTGACCAACTGTGCTAACCCTCTCTTGAGAAATAATCAAAGATTGTGCGAAGTAATCAAATATCAACTCTGCGAAATGAATATTTGCGAAGCAAATATTATTTGGTCGCAGGGAGAATCGAACCCATGTCCTCTAGTTTGCATACTCCTTCTCTGACCATCTGCGCTACTTGTTTCTTGCGAAAGAAACACACAATGTTGTACTTTATTCCATTTCTTCGCCTTTAGGATTTCAAAAATGTGCGAAAAATTAAGCTTGATGAGGGATTCGAACTCGAGTCTTACAACTCACTCTAGCGAAGCTTGACCAACCGTGATACCTCTTGTTTGCGAACTAATGAAACAATATTACGAAATTATTCATTTCTTCTCTATCTGTAAAAATAAGAAAACTATGATCGCAGGGAAGTTCGAACTTGCGACCACGAACGTACATATTGTTCTCTTGACCAACTGTTCAAGAATCTCTTTGCGAAATAAACGCACAATGTTTTTCTCTTATTATTTTATTCTCCCATGCAAATGAGAAGAAAATGAAAAATATTTGTCTCTGCGAAATTCGAACCCGTGACCTATCACTTACTCGCTCCAGCTCAAACCACCTGTGCGAATTTCTGTTTGTGATAGAAATTGCAGCATCTGTCTCTTATCTTTTCTTCGTCCTT
This sequence comes from Papaver somniferum, assembly GCF_003573695.1. NCBI lineage: Eukaryota > Viridiplantae > Streptophyta > Magnoliopsida > Ranunculales > Papaveraceae > Papaver > Papaver somniferum. Next base: position 107,275,741 of record NC_039367.1, on the reverse strand, counting down.
CCTTAACTTCTTTCACATTTGCCTTCTTCTCCTGAACATGAAAATCTTCCACTGAAACTTCCATTTTCTCCTTAAATTTCACCACAACAACTAATTTTTTCTCTCACTCTTTTCATGTCTTTGAATTGTTGATGATGTTTACTCCCTGAAAGTGTGGTTTCTTCCATAAAGTTTCCATTTTTGAACCTAAATTTTGTAGATCTAGAAAAATATGAACAGTAGCTAATCTTCATGAAAATTTCTTGAATCAACAAGTTACAGGAAGGATAAATCCTTTACTCGTCCCTGTTTCTAGCGTCATTATGTAGTTGCAGGAAATCCTACAACACACCCCTTGTATTATCATGACTATGATTTCTAGATCTAAACTTATTTGATATGAAAATAAAGATAAAGATAATGAAAATAGAAAATAAGACACAAGATTTACGTGGTTCGATCAATTCGATCTACATCCACGGGGTTAGGTTTCACTATGATCATTGAATTACATATGAATTACATTGAGACTCCATTAATGAGTATTTGGAGCTCTCTCTCTCTCTCTGGTTTTTGGGGAAGAATAAGAAGATAATAATAATACCAGTTACTTTTCTCTCTCCTACCTTTCTCTTTATATAGGATGCTACCTAGTGGATGCCAGCTCACATATAGTGGAGTACATCTCATATTATCTCGCGCCCAAACTACATTCTCGCAAGCTTCGCTACCTTCTCGCAAACTCTCTCTATAATTTCACAGGCTCTATCTATAATTTCACAAATTCTTACTGTTGTGCGATATTCGGATCCTACAACTTCTTAGTTAATCCTTCATTATCTTCATCAGACTTGTTCCCTTCTTCGTCTGCGTCAGAATCTTCATTACCATCAGAACCTCCATCACTATCAGATTCTTCATCGTCAGCTTCGCTATCAGAGATAATCAAACTGGGAGCATTCTGTGGGATTTCTTCCAAGAGACAAGGATAATCATAATGTGGGATTTTATGATCGTCACAAACCATTTGGATAGTTTGATTGCGAAAATGCATAGCATCATTCTTAAAATTCGCAACAGTGGTCTTGATTTGATTCTTTAATATAGAATACTTGTCGTTGCGAGAAGAAAGTTCTTTGCGAGTTCCTCCTTTTCAGCTTCGAGTTCTTCAATCTTTTCATGATATCTATTTTCATAATCTGCGAGCAAAAGACAATCAATTATTAACTTGATGAGAATTCATAAGAAGAAGCAAAAGATTAGTAAAGAAGAGCAGTTAGTAACCTTCTCTGTCAGAAATCATATCTCTAATCAAGGCTGTATGCTCAACTTGGAGACTAACATTTACACCTAAATCTTTTTTAATCTAAGATTTTCGCAGCCCAAACAAATTCATCCTCACTACTTATAAGAAGACGAGAACGAATTTGATTTTCCCTTTCGCAGAGTTCGATGTTCTTGCGGTTAGCTTCATCTCGTTCAAGTTGAACTTCAAGAAGAGCCTCTTGGAATTTCGCCAAAGCCTTGGAACCTTGATCAGAGATGTGATCCTTATCATCTATGAGACCGCTAATTTTGGTTCTTAACGCATTGGTTTTCTCTTTAGAATCAAGAAGGAGACGCTTAAATTGGTTGGATAAGCCTAAACTAGATCTATGGTCAATTTCTAAGAGGCGAAATTTAGATCTAAGCTCATTTAGAGAAAGAGATGAAATTCTATCATTTGAGAAGTTATTTAAGGAATTGTTAAGACGCTCAAGAAGGGTATCATTATGCAAGGCATTAGGAAATGAACGAAGAAGGGTAGCTTCATCAGAAAGACCATAAATGTCTGCAAAAAGGAGCATTTAAATAAGATAAAACAACAGGATGAATTAATAAAGGGAAAAGAGAAAAGTAACATACCGTAAAGCTGATTATTAGCTTGCTGAAGACTAGAGATTTTGTTCTTATACGAGGAAGAATCAATTTCTAATTGTCTATTTTTCTCGCGAAGACCTTTAACTTCAGCTTCCAATTCTTCATTCTTTTTGCGAAATTGAAGATTCTTCTTCTCAAGATTTTCGCGTCTTCTCTCTAGATCTGAGGCAACAGCAAAAGAAGCTTTTCCATCTTGCGAGAAAATATAAAAAAAAAATTAATATAGAAAGAAATTTTGAGTTATAACAATGAAGAAGTAAAAGGATAAAAGTATTCCAGACTATTGAGAGAATGCAAGAAGTCGGGAGTCACTGATCTAGAAACTCCACGAAGAGAGTTATCACCATCCAGTAAAGGGACATCGCAAAGGGTAGCGAGAGCTTTGCAGGTATTTGTGAATTGGCTATCTCTCATTCCTTGTAGAGAATCAGAAAAGAGGCCAGAGAGCTTAGCCATAGAAGATTCAGGTGGAGAATCTTCACTTGCAGCAAGATCATCATTGTCCTCATCACCCTTGTCACTTTCGGAATTTTCGTGAGGAGGGATATTTGAAGGAGAAGAAGAACGAACTTTCCTTTTCTTTGAAGGAGGACCAGTTGATTTTTCCCTGCGAAGAGCACCTTTACCTTTATCACCAGTCTTCGCAACATCGGCAGATTCTTCTACTTCAGCAATAATCTTCACACACAGATAGAAATAAGAAATGGAAGCATGGAAGCAACAGTATACTGTTTAAAATCATAAGAGAAAATTGAAGAAAATTTAAAATCATAAGAGAAAATTTCTTACCTCATCTGTGTATGAGCGAAGAGCTAACAGAGTACTAGCTTTCCCAATCCTGTTATATTCAGTTTTTGGATCTGCAGAATGTCGCAAGAGTTAGCGAACAGAATAATAAAAATCAATAAAGAAATATAAAGTGAGTTAAATGGGAATAAACATACCTCTTTCTCCTTCTCGGGCCAAGAGAAAACCCAAGGTTGATAAGCAGCGAGATTCGCAGGAAGAACATTTGACCAGCAATGTAGGGTCCTTTTAGCATTAAAGAAAAAACACACCATTTATCATCTTTGGATTGGCGAGGAGTTGTGTTTTTACCAGAATGCCAGTCAATATCTTGCATGAGAATTTTGGCTTCATCAATGTTATCTTTCCTTTTTAAGCGAATATCCCAGTGAGTATTCTCTTTCTTCATGGAGATCAGTTCATAGTTCTCAAAGAAACTCACTACTGTGTATTTCTCAGCAATTATCTCTAAGTATGTGAATTTAGGATCCCTAAGTTCTTTGGAGTATAGAGATCCTTTACCAGCACCACGGGTAGCGAATTCTAGCATCAGACGAATGCAGTCCCCACTCAGTTGGAAGATAGCTCGCGAAAATCCCGAGTGAGCGATAATTTCATAAAATAAAGGAAGATTTAGGTTATAAAGAGGAATAGGGAGACCTTCGAGAATTTGACCTAGCGAAATTATGATTGATTGATCATCACAATAATGGTCAGAGAAAATTTTGACAGAAAGAATTGATTTGGCATTTTCACCAGGAATGGTGGAGAGTGTGAAACCTTTATCAGCAAGATCTTTTTGGACATCTTTTAAACTCTTCTCATGTCTATGACCACTTGGAGCCATATTTGAATATAGAGTATGGGAATGAATAAAAAGTAAGAGGATTGAAGGGGGGGAAATTACAGCAGCAGAACTTGCAGAAGAATAACAGAGTTGCAGAGATGAGAAAATAAAAATAGAAGAGAAAGTAAAAAGAAAAGTGGAAAGAAGAGTAAGAAGAGTATATAAAGGAGATTTTTTTTACTCGAAGAAATAAATACCATTAAGACGAAAAGACGTGAGCGGTTGAAAGGCAGCGGTTACAGAAGACGTGTCAAGAAACAAATGGAAGAAAGAATACGTGTGATAAATGCAGAATATGAAAAGATGAACAGCTGCGTCATTTCTCACATCATTCTCTACTTTGCAGAGAAGATATGAGAAGAGGCAAGATATAGGATCAGAATCTCGTAACGATAATATTTCAGCGAAATTATCAACAACATTATACAACAGCGTCGCAGAACAATTTTAGGAAGAATAAAATAAATGACGTCAGCTAAGATCACGAGAAAGATATGATAGTCCTGCGAAAATTAGAGAGCTTGCGAAATTAACATTTGTAAGGTTGCGAGAATGTCGCAGACCATACCCGAAAATAAAGGACAGATTAGCTGTCATCCACTATGTATTTCCTTATAAATAGTCGTTCAAAGTTGTAAAGAGGGGAGAGATCTTTTTTTGAGTAAGAAACAAGTAAATAGGAGAGAGAAAGTCTAGAGCAGAGATCATTCTTGATTTCTTTATCTTTTTTTGTAAGAATATTCAAAGATTGATCAATAAAATTAAGAGTGTAAACCTAAAAATGAATTGATTAATAATGAAATCATATGAGGGGTGTAGTGTAGGATTTCCCGCAACTACATTTACGAAAGCTGAAAGTGGGAGATCAAGATCCTAAAGAAGCCTACAGAGTGGCGAAATAATTTTTAAAATATCAACTACTCGTTACGGTCGTTTGGTTCGTCATCTCCAGAAGGGTCGTATGTTTCCTCATCATTGTAAGAGTCATTGGCGTGCCCTCCGTACCCATGAGATCGAGCGCGTACAAGACGAGTACGAATTTGATCACGCTGTCCGTGCATGACTTCCAGAGCTTCATTAACCTCAACATTTTTAATCTCGTGAGCACCATGATGATCTTTAAGCCTTACGTTGTCATACTGATAATTCTACAATGCAAGCTCCTGGATCCTTTCCAGGTTGGCTATGGATTCTGAACAAAATTGTCCAGTTCGTTGAAGGAGGGAAAGCCCCTGAAAATAGCAAGGAGTCGTAGGAGTGATTGTCAGCAGGCGGCATGCCCGATTTGACGATTCCACGAGCAACAATGGGATCACTCACGGCAAAATCCTTGCTTCAGATGTGATATTACGATGATTTTTCATCCGCATTTATATTGGAAAATATCGGTGACATGCAAGCAATAAAGCCTAAGAGTTTGGTAAGATTGAAGTTTCAATAGAAATCAAATTCTTAGTTCGAAAGGGAATTGGATCTCGGCTATGGGAATTGTCCCTGATTGAACACGGTATGAGACACACCGTAGCTGGAGTACGCGTAGAAGTTGGAAAACGCTAACAGCGTAACCAGTTTGATCACTTGCGAGGAGGTGGCGTGAACTGGGTCATGTGGGGACGTGTTTTGTGACACATGGGCTCATGACTCAAGTGGTGGAGTAAGAAAGGTCCCACCAAGGGACTGTTGGAAGAGCTATACAAACACGCTGGGCTTGAAGTCTAACAATGACGTATACAATATTGGCTAGGAGTTTGAAAAGGTAAACATGAGTGGAGACCAAAGGGAGTCGATTTCTTAGTTTTACAAGGATTCAAATCCACAGTTTTACGCAGAATCAAACTCTCACTGGCCATGGAGTTTGGCGCTGGAGTGATGGAGTGCGGAACGTGTTGGTTAAACTTCAACATAGAAGTCACTAACAAGCTGGTTAGGACAAGATTAGGAAACTGATGTAATCCTAAGGGAATTAGAAGTCATCTAGTTCTAAGAAAGGAAAGACATGTAATAAGGTAATAGGACTAGGAAAAAGAATTCATAGTTATATATATATATGATCACCAAAGTTGTGGTTGATCATATGAGCAAGATTAGAGCTTGTGTTTAGTTTTGAGAGATTTTCTAAACATCAATAAAGAGAGTTGTCTTTATATAAGCTAAGTTTCATCTTGCAGTTGCCATTAATTGGTATCAGAGCTTGTTTCTGAGCCATGGAAAATGAAACCACCATTGTGGGTGCAAAACAGTTCACGCCACCATCAATACAAGTTCCAATCCTCAACGCCACAAACTACACAGTATGGGCCATGAGAATGAAGGTACTGATGAAAATCTACAAGGTGTGGGAAACAATTGATCCTGGTACATTGGACCCAGACAAAAACAATGTTGCCATTGGATTACTCTTTCAAGCAATACCAGAATGTCTTGTTCTACAAGTTGGTGAACAGGAAACTTCAAAGAAAATTTGGGATGCAATAAAGGCACGTAATCTCGGAGCTGATCGAGTTAAAGAAGCCCGTCTGCAGACCTTAATGTCTGAATTTGAAAGAATGAAGATGAAAGACACTGATACTATTGATAGCTTTGCAGGAAAGCTATCAGAGATAGCCTCAAAAGCTGCGTCACTTGGACAATCCATTGATGAAGATAAACTGGTAAAGAAGTTTCTCAATAGTTTACCAAGATCCAAGTATATTCATATCATAGCTTCTCTCGAACAAGTCTTAGATTTAAAGAAGACTAGCTATGAAGATATAATTGGAAGATTGAAAGCATATGAAGAGAGAATCCTTGATGAAGAAAACAATGGAGAAACTCAAGAAAAACTCTTGTACACAAACTCTTACCAACAAAACTCTGCGACAAGAGGAAGAGGTGGTAGAGGAAACAGAGGCCGAGGAAGGGGAGGAAGGTTTAACTCACAAGATAGAACAACAAATCAGAATGATCAAAACCAAGGGAAAGAAAAGAAGGATAGATCAAACATTATTTGTTACAGATGTGATAAACCAGGACACTTCTCCTCTGCATGCCCTGAAAGAATACATAAGATGGAAGAAGCAAACAAGAATGAAACAAGGGAAGCAGATACAACTCTTTTCATGCACGAAGTTGTATTCTTAAACGAAGGGAAACTAATACCAAAGAACTACGAATCAAAGGATGGAGAAGAAGGAATATGGTATTTAGATAATGGAGCCAGCAATCACATGACTGGTAAGAGACACTACTTTTCTGAACTCAATGAGAAAATCAAAGGACAAGTGAAGTTTGGGGATGGATCTTCTGTAGAAATTGAAGGGAAAGGATCAATTCTATTTCAGAGCAAGACCGGAGAACAGAAGCTTGTCACAAAAATCTACTTCATCCCAAACTTACAAAGCAACATTCTAAGTTTAGGACAAGCTACAAAAGTTGGATGTGATATTAGAATGCGACAAGATTATCTAACAGTTCATGACCCAAGTGGAAGACTTTTAGTTAGAGTCTCACGCTCACATAATAGACTCTACAAGATAAGTCTCATGATTGGAAGGCCATTGTGTCTGAATATGAGACTGGAAGATAAGACATGGAAGTGGCACACAAGGTTAGGACACATAAGTTTCAGAACCTTAAAAACTATGTCTCAGAACAAGATGGTTCGAGGACTACCACAGATAAACGATGAATCAAGGATCTGTGAATCATGTTTAGTTGGGAAACAAACGCGTCAAGGTTTTCCAAAAGAAACAACATTCAGAGCCTCAAAGACATTAGAGCCTCTTCATGCTGATTTATGTGGTCCTATTACACCACAAACCCTTGCAAATAACAAATACATATTTGTTATTATAGATGACTTCTCAAGATATATGTGGTCTATTCTTATGAAAGAAAAGATTGAAGCATTTGACAGATTCAAAGCTTTCAGAAATATGATAGAAAAAGAGTTAAAAGAGGAGGTCAAAATGCTTAGAACTGATAGAGGAGGAGAGTTCACTTCCTTAGAGTTCAACAAGTTCTGTGAGTCAAATGGAATCAAAAGGCAACTCACAACACCATATACACCACAACAAAACGGAGTGGTGGAGAGGAGAAACATGACTCTAATGGAGATGACAAGAAGTTCTTTAAAGGGTATGCAGGTACCTAATTATCTATGGGGAGAATCTTTACGACACTCCACATACCTAATAAACAGGATACCTACGAAAGCTCTGAAAGACATGACTCCATATGAAAGCTTGCGAAAGAGAAAACCAAACATATATCATTTAAGAGTGTTTGGTTGCAAAGCATACGCAAAAGTTGATTCTGCAACTCTTAAGAAACTGGATGATCGATCTCAGACTCTTGTGCATCTAGGAATTGAGCCTGGATCCAAATCTTACAGATTATTCAATCCAACAACGAAAAGAGTGATAGTGAGTTGAGATGTGGTATTCGATGAAAAAGCAAACTGGAACTGGAAAGAAACTAATGACGGACCAAGTAGGGATCCAGGAATTTTTCACATGAGATGGGGTCAAGTAATTGATGAAGGCGAAGGACCCATAATCATCAATACCAATGGAAACAATGATGTTAATCAAGAAGAAGAAGAGAATAATGAAATAACTCAACCCATTCCACTGCGAAAATCAACAAGACAGATACAAAAGCCACAGTATATGGAGTATTATGTTCTTCAAGCTGCAGAAGAATGTGAGATTATGCTACTTTCTGTTAATGATGAACCAAGGAATTTTCAGGAAGCAAAGGTCTCGACTAAATGGACACAAGCATGTAGAGAATAAATTATTTCAATAAACAGAAACAAGACTTGGTTTCTAGTTGATAAGCCAGATGGGATTCAGATTAACCAAGAAGCTTATGCAAGGAGAATTCTGAAAGAAGCAGGACTTGAAACTTGTAATCCAACTAAGATACCAATGGAGTTTGGACTTAAAGTTTCAAAGGCACAAGAAGAAGCAGAGATTGATTCAACGAGTTATAAAAGAAATGTTGGATGCCTAAGATACTTATTACACACAAGACCAGATTTGGATTTCTCTGTGGGAGTAGCAAGCCGTTATATGCAGAGTCCACGCAAGTCTCATGGTGATGTAATAAAGCAGATATTGAGATATCTAAGAGGAACAATCAGCTGTGGATTAAAGTATGGTCGAGGAGGATCAAAAGGAATTGTTGGGTATAGTGACAGCAGTCATAATATTGGCCAAGATGATGGAAAAGGTACAACTGGTCATATATTTTATCTAGGCGAAGCACCTATTACATGGTGTTCACAGAAGCAAGACACTATAGCCCTCTCATCCTGTGAAGCTGAGTTTATGGCCGCAACAGAAGCATCTAAACAATCAATATGGCTTCAAGAATTATTTGGTGAAATCAAAGGAAGAGAACCTGAAAAATTTCTCATCAAGATTGATAATAAGTCTGCAATTGCACTCACTAAAAATCCAGTGTTTCATGGGAAGACGAAACATATTCACAAAAGGTATCATTTCATACGAGAATGCATCGAGAAGGAGGTCATCAACGTTGAACACATACCAGGAACTGAGCAGAAAGCATATATATTGACAAAGGAATTAGCTCGGATCAAGTTTGAAGAAATGATACAATTGATTGGAGTACAAGATATGTCACGGGTAAGGTTGAAGCTTAACGGGGAAAATGTTGGTTAAACTTCAACATAGAAGTCACTAACAAGCTGGTTAGGACAAGATTAGGAAATTGATGTAATCCTAAGGGAATTAGAAGTCATCTAGTTCTAAGAAAAGGAAAGACATGTAATAAGGTAATAGGACTAGGAAAAGGAATTCATAGTTCTATATATATATGATCACCAAAGTTGTGGTTGATCATATGAGAAAGATTAGAGCTTGTGTTTAGTTTTGAGAGATTTTGTAAACATCAATAAAGAGAGTTGTCTTTATATAAGCTAAGTTTCATCTTGCAGTTGCCATTAGAACGTACCTTAGCGGGTGTACCTAGTACGTGGAAGTTGGAAAACACTGGTAGCAAGACGAGTTGTTACTTATAGGAGAAGTGACATGGATTGTGATCTCTCTTCCATATTTATATTGGAAAAGAACAGTGGCACGCAAGTAACCAGTTCGAAGAGTTTGATAGTAATGGAATTTCAATAAGAATCAAATTTGTAAGTTCAAACAGGGATTGGATTTCTGCCAGCTATGGAAACGCCGCATAGGTATACCGAGCTGTAGAACTCGTAGTTAAACAGAAAGGAGTTTTAAGAGGATTCAAATTCGCAGTTCTATGAGTAACTTGATTACTATCATCCGTGGATATCGACACTGATTGAACAAGTTATGAAAAGTGTTTTTTCTGTACTACGAGGGACGAATGGTGACGTAAGCGTTAACCAAATGTTCCAAAGTTAAGACGTGACGATGTATGCACCAATTGGAAAGGGTTGGCATCATCTCATGTGGCCACAAAAGGGAGGCGCTAACATTTCCTCAATCTGGTCACAAAAAGGAAGTGAAGGCACGTATAAAGATCATGAACAAACGTGTTCTTTACTAGTATATGGGATACATAATTTGGATTAATGAATTCAGAACTTGGGCCTATGACACCAAGTGACCGTTTGAAGCCCACAGAAAGTTCAACAAGGACGGACATGGACTTGGCAAGCTGCGTATTTAGGAAGAAAAATTCCAGGTACGTATTGCGTTATTTAAGAGTGGTAAATTAGCATGAAAATATTTTACAGGTAAAACCATGTCGGATATGCACTAGGATGTGCCATGATTCATTTGAGCAATTATGTACATGCCTCCGTCACATGTAGCCATTGTCTTCTTAATCCGTCAACAAGTTGAGAATTAAGAGGGAGAGATGTTTGTACCCTATTCAAATAGTGTACGTGCGTGCCACACAAGCTGTTTAATAGCGTCAAGACTGTGGGTTTATTGAGGAAACCCACATGACTTATTGAGGAAGCTAGACCGGACTTATTGAGGAAGTCCGGAGGTTTATTGACGAAACCAGACTGTGGGTTTATTGAGGAAACCCACAAGGCTTATTGAGGAAGCCAGGCCGGACTTATTGAGGAAGTCCAGAGGTTTATTGAGGAAACCAGACTGTGGGTTTATTGAGGAAATCCACATGGCTTAGTAAAAAAACCCAGTCTAGCTTGTTATAGAAGCCCAAATGACTTATTGTGGAAGTCATTTTGAGATAGACACAAATCTTGGAGGATAAACAAGGATCTCCCAAGACAGTTATCAAATCTTGAAAGATAAATATGGATCTTTCAAGATAAATATGAATGTTGTGGGGATATACACAAATCTTGGGAAGATAATATGGATCTACCAAGATATATTCAAATCTTGTCAAGATATACAAAGATCTTACAAGATAAACATGGATTTTCAAGGATAAGTACAAATCCAGGTGGTTATCTTAGATAACTACAAATTTAGGTTATTCTGGAACCAAATTAGGGTTTTATGCCTATAAATAGAGGCCAAAACCTAACTCAAAAGCTAGACAATTCTATTCCTTTTCTCCGCAACTCACTTGCTTAGAACACCCTCTGACTTTAGCATCGGAGTGTCTTTGCATGTACCCCCACCACTTTTCATCAGCAATTCTTTGGGGGTTTTCATCAACGGCGGCGATTGGATCATATTACACGCATCTCGAAGATTGTTGGGGTGATTAATTTTTGCACCAACACCAGCATTTAATCATCTTTTCACCAACTGGTCTTCAAGAGACTTTGGTATTTTTCACTCGATCACCTAGGCGATACACGGTCAACCCATCATCCCATGTAGTCGGTCCCTCCTTCACTCCGTGGTTGATTTTCAATAAATCATCAATTGATCAAAATTAGGGTTTCGAATCCAAGGTTCATAGTTCCAGATTCAGACACAAATAATTTTATGTTGATCCCGTAATCAACACTTTAATTATCATACTCGGTTCTGTGAGTATTTTAAATTAATATTTTATTTGGTTCTGCTACCAATAATTCATCAGATGAGCAATATTTGCTCAGATGAGCAATATTTGCTCAACTATCAATATTCAACAATTCATCAAATGAACAACATTTTTTCACCTTAACTATCAACATTTATTCGACAATGATACCTATGTCTCAACAGTCACGTTCAATTCATGAGTCCTAGAACATTTGTTCGACTCAGCAATACAAAGACTCATCGTCTCATGAAGTCAACAACTGACTAATTAAAATCACGAGACATCAATCGTGTCACATGGGGGGATATCAACTAGGGTTTTGGTCTGGAGGGCTATGGCACATGTGTTTATACACACGATGAGAATGTGAGAAAGTCATGCAAGCAGTTAGACGAGTTAGCAAAGTAGTGGGTAGAAAATCAACCAAGTCTTCGCACGATGAGCAACTGGTTTTAACACGATTTCCACTTCCCCACTCTTTGACTCCAGCAACTGTCACACTTCATGGTATCAAGGTGTCTACAATTCTTGCAATATAAATAAGTCTATGAATCATGATTGAAACAACATACAATCTTTCGTCAAACAGACAACAAGAGAATAAAAACTCAGTGTCTGAACAATTACTCTCAACAGAGAAAATTCAATCAATCAGAATTTATCTTATTTCTTCGCGCAGAATACATAACACACCTATAATTTCGATCACCATTGATCTCACAAATTTCTTAGCTTCCCTCCTACAGATCGACCCATCCTCTCTTGTGACTGAATTGACTCTAGAACGGCCATTGTCTTGGTTTAGGCCGGAGTCCTACAGATTGATCTCTCGAATTCAAAGCACTCCCTTTTGCAGTGCATCTGTGTGAGGTTAGACAGTTTGATCGGTTCAAGGAGTTTCCTCCGCATGGTCGTCTCCTCAATTCCTTAAAAACCAGCAACTCGTTTTGCCCCATCTACAGATGGAACCACAGTGGTAGATCATTCTCTCTTTTGCAATCTCACATTTTCGCAAGATGGCTGGTCTTAGGTCCGGGTTAGTTACGAATGCAAACGACGCTAGCATTAGCAACAATAACAATGATAGTATTCCAGAAACCATTCCTGCTTCCAACAATGGTGGTGATACTAATCCTCCTCAAACCAACACTGGAAATCATCCTCTCTTCGTCCGACATCCCGAGGAAGTCAGAGAAAATCCGCCTACCATAGGTGATCTCATGAAAGTTCAAGAGACTCTTGCCAAGAATCAGATTGACATGGCTGCCACTCGGAAGGAATTATGAAATTATCTCAAGACTCTTACAGACAAGATGTCAGAGAAAACTCAAGAGAAAGGAAAATCTAAAGAAACATCTTCAGACGCTGATCCTGAAGTCACTCCAATCCATGTAGTAGATGATGAAGAAGTTCATAAGGCTGTAGACATCCTAGCAGCAAAAGAACCGTCATGTTTCCTCACTTGTGAAGACCTGGAGCGCCTCTTGGAGGATCGTGGAAACGATAAGACGTCCTCTGTTCACCGCCACCAACCTCCATACCCTGCTGCTACACAAAGGATTCCTCTGCCAAAAGGTTATACCTCTCCAACATTCACCCTTTATGATGGAACAGGAAATGCTTGAGAACACGTTTCTCGGTTTCTAGAGGCATTGGGCGAACATGAGCACAACCATGTCGTCCGTCTGAAGGAATTTTCAAAATCTCTTAAAGGCAGGGCATATACCTGGTACAATAACATCGTACCAGGAAGTATCACTAGTTGGGGAGAAATGATTAATGCTTTCTACAAAAAATATTTCTTCGTTTCAGAGAAAATCACGCTCTATGATCTTGAAAGGATGTTTCAAAGGAGCAATGAACATCTTAATGATTATGTAAAAAGGTTCAGAGTTTAATCCTTGGACTGTCATGATCCAAATTTCACGGAAAAACAACTCGTGGATTTGTGAATCAATGGAATGATCCCGGTCTACAGAGCTTTACTGGAAAATCTCCGGTTCCAGACCTTTTCAGAACTTCATGATGCGGCTAAGAGATCAACAACTACCGCACCAGCTTTACTGGAGAGGGCTAAAGCTACAAAGGCCGAAGAACCACGAAAAACTCGAGGTAGCAGATGTTTAATCAATAAAAAGTACAACCTCCAACCTTCCACAAATGTTGTTGCATAAGGGAGCAGACGAAAAGCTGAGCCGCAACGCAAGCGTACTTCTCCAGCCTCTTCAAAAGTACAAAGGAAGGATAATGCACGAGCACACACAGGAACCGATGAAGAAGCACCTGATTTCCCATTTCCCATTGAAGAAGTGATTGAACTATTAGATGTCTGGGTTCAACACGGTGCAATCAAGTTGTCGTATGTCAAGAAAGAACCAACTGAAGAGGCCATGGAAAGTCCTCGTTATTGTCGCTTTCACAGGTTCGTCAATCATCCCACGAGTGACTGCAGAACTTTGAAGTGGATATTCAAAGAAAATTTGGAATCAAGAGAGCTTAACTTGGGGACCGAAGGAGTACATAGGGACCTTCTCCCGGTCGGAACCTTCACTCTCTCTGAACCACCCATCAAGGAAGCAGTTCAATCCTTAATCGTGCATGTCTGCGAATTGCTGTACTTATCAAAGGCTCAAAGGAAATACATGTTTTGCATTGAATCACATCGTGTCAGGGAAACGTTTATCGATTCAAGAGACACTCCCTGAGCCTCTAGCAACAGACAAAGAAATGTACGACTGGGGACTTCTTACCACAGTCCATCCCAAAGGAAACGAGTTCGAGCGTTGATTGATGTTGGCACTGCTGTCAGTATTATCCCTCTGAAAACACTCAGAGCTGCTGATATCACATGACAAGAAGCCATTCATGCTCTAGTATCAATCATGGATCATGAAGGGACGCCCAGAGATGCTTATGGATACATTACCCTCAAGCTGAAGATAAACTCGACTTGGATAGAAACCAAGTTCTACATAATCCGAGAGGACCCAGGATATGATATGATCTTTGGACGTACGTGGATTCATGCCGAAAAGGTAACTCCAACATCTTCAATTTCACATTTCCCTGAGGAAAGCTCTGATTCGAAAGAAATAGATTATACTCCATCGTTCGAGCATCTAAAGGAAGTCAAAGCCTTGATGGAGCTGACACAAGGACCTGGAGAAAATGCGCATGATTTCATCAACAGGTTCCGCACTCAGGCAAGTCTTATTCCTCCTCATGCATCCATTTTATCAACTTTCAAATATGTTGCTTGGGTCCGAGGGCTTCACTCCACCAACAAATTATGTATTGCAAAATGATATGAATGGATAACCTCACCTCACCAATATTTTACTAAGTGGTTAGAAGTGTAGCCTCTCCGAGTCGAGCACCTCACTAATACAGTCATTGCTGAGATAATGGCTGAAACGACAAGCAGTATCCTAGATACTCACCCCTACGCGAATGTCCATGTGTACCGCAAGAGTGGAAGGTTTCGACAACATGGAATCCCACTACAAGAGGAATTCCAAACCAACAGAAGATATTCAGGGCACGGCCAATCAAGTCTAACAAGTTCCAGGAAGGAGATTTAGTTCTCAAAGCAACTAAGCGTAACTTTCATTCTGCAAAGAACTCCAACTGGGAAGGACCTTTTATGATCTCTAAGTCCGTTGCTGGTGGATACTACAGATTGATCAACATGGGTGGCAAAGCAAATGTGGCAATAATACACGAAACATGGCTCAAAGCGTTCGACGCCTAAGATGTGGGATCTTTGCGGTATTTGGGTTCAAGGCATGAAAACCCAAAAATACCCGAATTTGGCATTTAGGATTTTCTTTCACTGTGTTTCAATTTCCTCCAAAATGTTTGCAATACTTGCATTCAGTAATTTAAATTCAGCAATTTATCAAAATTAAGTTTACTTAAAGAAAATCTCTATCAAATCCAAAGTAAATCCTCAATGAATTACTTATCCAAAACCAATCAAACCCAAAAATGTTATTCTCGCATGAGTCCCTGATAGCATTTATCTTCTTACGAAGCCACTTCACATTGAAGCCAAGTCTCTCAAAATTCTCCAAATTGAACTCCCAATCAAAGAGTACATCTGGAGTAACAGTATTTCTAGCTCTAGTGCATATATCATTTATAACACGCAAGATAACACTTACTTGCATTGTTAAAGAATAAACACGCTTAGGGTCTCTTTCAAGGATGATGTGACCAAACTTCCTCCATATCTTCTCGTACAAGCCTGCATATCCAATAGGAACGTGGAATCAACTAGTTCGTGATATGGGAGTGATGCGCCAAATGGAGGATCAAAAGCAACTCATGCACTTGGATATTCATGCCCCACTATATGATTCTCAATTATCGGAGCAACTTCTACAGTCATGGCAACAGTTTCTTCAGTCTCTTCTACTCGTGGCTCGGTTTCTTCCATCACTGAAGCAACAACAATTGAAGTCTCGGACTCTTTAAGAATTTCAGCAACAACTCTCTCACGGACTTAAATTGCAGGGATGGTCGTCTCTTTATCAATAACCCCAGGGTTGCTCGAGTCATCATCATTGGTTCCTTCATTCTCAACTTCGGCATTTGACACCTAATGTGAAGATTACATAAGATTAGAGCTATCCAAGTATGAAACTAAGGGAAATCGTAAAATCTAGCATGTAAGTGAACTAATACTATTTAAGTTCTTTATTATACATGCAATACATGATCAAATAGCGTGAAAGTCATAAAAACACGTTTTACAACAAGCTCATCTGAAGAGATTTTACACTTCCCTGCATAATATGACGAACTAGGAGCAATTGGTGAAGAATCTAAGGTTGAGTTTTCTATTTGTATGGATGTTATCTACAACATATCAAAATTTCATATCAATTTGATAAACGAGTAAAGAGATGTGGCCAAAACATTGGACTACATGACAGCTGAAAATTTTCTGGAAGTCTCCTACAAGTTTACTGTTTCGTCGATTTCGACCTCTAAACATGCTCAAAACTTAAAAGGCTTCTTTGATAAAGCTTGGAAATTTCCTGGGCATAAGAAAACTGGGGTAAACCGTAAAAATCCGACATCGGACGAAGATTTTACAACATTTCTACTAAAAGGCTGAATTCTGGATTTTCTGGTGACGTATTTCGGCAAATCTTTTCGTATATTTACATGGATTCTCGTTAATCTATTCAAAAATCAACAATTTTATGCTTCTATGAATAAAATAAAGAGAATACTTACATGGGTGGTCTCTGAAGCGTTTAAAGAACCGGAATTGCCCGTATCAGCGTCAGGAGCATTGCTCTCATTCGGTCTTGAGTTTTGGGAATTCTCTTCATCACAGTCCTCCGAAGATGAACGAGCATCACCAGGACTCTCCACTTCCATGGAAACATCCTCCTGGATGCATTCATAACAATTAGAATTTTATTCACAAACGTTGTGATTAAATATGCAAAGAGATACTTACATCAACTTCTTCTTCAACATTCAATTCAGAAACTGTTTGCCCAGAGAATTGAAGGCCATCGATACTTGACGGGGCGAAATTCTGTAATGGAGTAACAAACATTGGTTTTGTGATCCTAATTACACGGATGATAATAAGTCACGACGAAAAAAATATTGACAACTCACCAAAGAAACCACTGGGGACTTTATGGTGTTAGGAAACATCTTATAATTTTTGCTCATGCCTTCTCCGCCGTGAGTAATTGCTTCCGTTTCCGAGAAGTCTACATCGATTCGAGGTCTCACGATACGACCGTCTTGTGAAAAATTGATGAAATGATCAAAATACAATTACCATGTCCTTATGAAGATTATAAGAAGGATACATACTTGTGAACACCCTGAAGATGTCTTTCGTTTATCACCGGAGAGATACTTCAATCTTGGTCGAGTTGAAATCATCTCAGCAGAGGGAGGATCTTTCACCAAAGGCTGAACAGCCGTCGCGAAGTCATATAAGAGATCAAATTGTTGATTCCAAAAGTCTATGTAACCTGGAGTTACATACGTAATTCGTTCAGAACAAGGGAACCAGTAATCACTTCCTTCCACATGTGTACGGTCTAAACGGGTCTTGAGTTGTTCAACCGATAGTGTTCTCCTTCGAAGAGTTAGAACACACCGATCCATACCCATTTGTCGAGATGCTCTGTCAATGTTGTATTCTTCCACTGAAAGGTCTCCATATATCGCTGATACTAAGTGACCAGGAGTGCAACTCAGCATAAAAGATCTTTCGCCATCACTCAGATTCGTACCATATTTTAAAATAATACTTTTTCCAGCATTGAAAGCTCTCAATTGAGAAATATAAGAAGGAATTGACACCCATGGGCGGAGATTAAACTCATACTCATTGTCTAATACATCGACAAGATGTGCCTTAACTCGAGGTTGTTTTGTGCACCAGCGCATAATCCTGGCATTATCCTTCTCAAAGAAAACATGACGAGCGTCAACATTCGACCCTTGTAAGATAGTACGAGGAATGGGCGCATAATTCTTAAAGTGTTCCCACATCAAAGCTTGGAGAAACATCGTATTGGCATAGCATTCAATCTTCATAAAGCTGTTTGAGACACTGGAGTCCATAATCAAGGAGTGTAAGTTAGAATACAAGGAACCCAAGAATAGGCTACCTATCGGAAGTTTCTCACCTTTAGCCATCTTAATAGAAAAGGGAATCAAAAACGGCTTCAACAAATTTCCACTATCTTCAAATACATCTCTGAACATCCATAAACACAAGAAAGCAGCAATAGATAACGTACCGTCGACAGGCCTGTCAGGAGCATTATCTCTCGGCCACCAGTGCGTTAACCAATGAGCATAACAACATTTGCTGGATACTTTATTAATTTCCTCCATTTCAGTTGTCAAGATGATAGAGATCACCCTCTCTTCTGCTGAAAGACTCTCAGGAAGATTGCCCGTGATTGGGAGATGTGATAAAGAAACTACATCCTCTAAAGTAATGGTAAACTCTCCCCAACTGCATATGAAAGTATGGGTTGGAATGTACCAGCGAGCAAGCAGAGCTACTATACCTCGCACATCGTGAAAGATAAATAAGCTCCAGATGCTTGAATAGCCCTTGTTACCTTCTGCACTATCCAGCATGGCTCGAACATGAAGAAAGCCTAGCATATGCCGTGCCCATCCAGAAAACTTTTCTAAAGGTCGTCGAGAAAGCATAAATTCAATAACCGAAGCATAAAAATGTCTTCGCTAAAGACAAAATCGGATGGCCGCCCGAGGAGTTACAAGTTTCTTCTGAGAAACTTCTCTGGGATTTATCAGAAGACGAAACGCTGGGGTCTAGATACGCCTTTCAGGTCTATGATGAACCACGAAGAAAGAATCCTTTGTACTCGGAATATTCTTTATTCCAAGAGCTTCTTCTTCCCCTTCTTCATTTTCATCCATACATGTATCATCTCTAGAGACATCATTATCTTGGGAGTCAGACATCCTTATGAAGTAGCTGTAACATCCACACAATACTCTAATTCAACACATCGTCCATACAAGATGCAAACTTCGATAAAGTGATGGAATGGAGCAATTGGATGATAAAAATGCTCATACGAGCATCTACAAAATGGTAATTCTTAACTCTTACCTGTTTACGATTCCACTAGCAGTAGTGGTGATACAAGAGGTTAGCACTTCAAAACTTGCTCGTTTCTTCGAACCTACAAAAATGAGCAAAACTTTGATTTTCAAAAATCGAAACCTGAATTTCATAAAATCATGAACATAATTTTTCCACTGTGTGAACATTCACCACTTAGTTATGAAAATACTCACACCAAGGCAATATTTCATCATAAATAATTGTCTACTTTTAATGATTATTCAAAATCAAAATTTGATTTTCAACAAAATAATATATATATATATATAAACGTGATTTATTCACGTAATTTAAAAAAAATGTATATAAACTATATTTTGGACGTGAGCAAACTCACTTAAAAAAAATCGTGAACATGTCACAGTCTTTTATATAAAAAAAAATATATTTTTCCTTCGTATGATCGTCCGTCTTTGAAACGAAGATTTATTCTGATTTTATGAAAATTCATACAACAAGATAAAGTTCTGGCTTTCATGAAAGCTCATAGACAAAATTTTATCACTAGACACAGGTCTATATATTAAAAAAATCTCTCCTAAGTCAGGGATTATTGTTAGTTTCTTAAACTAACGATCGAACGAATGTACGTTCCTAAACCAAGGGTTTTCTACAAAATTCGCGCCTATGTATGCACATGTATATATAATTTTAAACATGAACAACTCATGAATAACCTATAAACTTCTGGATATTTTTTTTTTGCTTACCTGGTCGGTGCCGGCCGGAATATGGCGGCGACGGTCGGCGGCGTTGAGCTCCAGAAAAATTTCACCGCTTCCTTCCTCTGCTGCTGGCGTGAAGGAGGTGAAGGGATGAAGGTGGTGGTCGGTTATGTGAAGGAGAAATAAAAAAAAAAGGCAATTAATCCCTTTTATATCAAATTTTATTTCCAAAACCTAATTCCACAAGGATTTCCTTTCTTGGGCCCGGATCCGTGAATCCTAAATCGACCAAGGTTCCACCGCCAAATCCGCGGTGCTAAACCACTTTACGCTCGTTAGACGATGCTCTATCATACTACTCTGATCTTCGTTCAATCCATGGTTCGCTCGTGCAATCGAAAATCCGTTAACATCTTATCTTACGACTAAGTTCAATTACTTATTTCGTCTATAACTAGAAGATCACCATCCAGTGCTGACTGAGGAACATGACTGTCCCTCACTAAGCAGGGGACTTAGTGTAGATGGTGGATTTTCGACAAAGGATAAAACCGTAAAACCATAATTGTACATACTCCTGATCCAGTAATCAGATGAGTATTGAGGCTCATGTCTCTCTCTTTGAAGCATGAAAGCTCATGTCGCAAGAACCTCTGACTGAGAATATTGTTTCTCATAGCATATGTAGATGTGCAGTCTCTCAACTGAGGCAACGACATATCTCATGAATACTGAGCAATTTCAGTAATTACTTCTATATAGAATTGGACGACTCCTAGACAACTTGCCTGCTAGTATAGAGCAATAAAGTCTTCAGGATGTAACAATATTTTCCCTGACTATATAAAAGGAAAAAAAATGATGCTTCAACAAGCTCATATAACTCAATTCTCAAATAATTAATGCTCCTAGACAGCATACCTGCTAGTATAGAGCCATCAATTAATTATTTCTAATCATTAAATTCATTAACTGAATATTCAGAAATATTCTACGTTCTTCATAATATTTCATTACTTCAATTCGTGGTTCTTCCCAGCAAAATTCCATGGGTTAGTGATAAATATTCAATGTACGGGCATCTGAGCCGCTAAAGAGTAAGCCCCGACCAAAATGGTGCAAGTGTATTCAGCAATAATGCACTAACGAGCACCTAAATGCACGAACGAGCATTCCCAATTACGAAGGAACGATGAACCTATGCGAAATAGGAAGAAAAATAATAATAATAAAATATTAGCTAAGGCGCTAGAGGACTGGGCCCACCGACCGGCCAGTCATGTCGTGGCCAGTCCCACGCCTAATCCTTTATTTTATCATATTTTTATTATTTTTCCTTGATCTCATGAAAATCCCTTCATTTGAACAAAACTCTTTCGTTTGAGGAAACTCCTCAGTTTCATGGTGTTTCCTTCACACCAAGGAAATAATATAAAATTGGAAAAGGTGTCATGGGACCGGGTCTACTAGCCGGCCGGCTATGCCCTAGTTGTGGTCGGTCCCACACCTCATGATTCCTTATTATGTTATTATTATTATTTCCTTCATCTTATGAAACTCCTTAATTTCATGATATTTCCTTCAAATCATGAAAATAATATAAAATTAGGAAATATTCACGGGACCGGGCCATTAGCCGGCGGACCATGCCCTAGCGTGGCCGGTCCCACATGCCCCTTATTTTGTTGTTATTATTATTATTATTATTATAACAGGATTTGATAGATATTATTACATGAAACTAGTTGGAAGCCTAACAAGCTAAGCTCCAACGACATACTATTACATTAATTGAACAGGTTGCTGTCTAACCTACCAGCGAGCCTCATGGGTAACCAAGCCAAGGGAGACGAAACGGCGGGAGGGGGGGCTGAGATTGTGTCACAAGGGGGACAAACTAACACTACCTTCCATGTTAATTCCTGCAATATTACGCCATTGGGGACTCGAACCTGGGACCTCCTGGAGCGCATTAAACTTTGGGGAACGGGGATGACCAGCTGAGCTAGCCATTATTATTATTATTATTATTATTATTATTATTATAAACCACTCAGGGTATTTTATTAGCAAGACGAAAGTGTGTATATTACAAGTCGGTGGAAGGCAACCGAGCGACAAGCTGGGCGCCAACACCTAATTATTATTATTATTATTATTATTATTATTATTATTATATTATTGGATGGATATTATTACATGAAACTACTTGGAAGCCTAACAAGCTAAGCTCCAACGACATACTATTACATTAATTGAACAGGTTGTTGTGCTAATCTACCAGCGAACCTCATGGGTAACCTAGCCAAGGGAGCCGAAACGGCGGGAGGGGGGCTGAGATTGTGTCACAAGGGGGGCAAACTAACACTACCTTCCATGTTAATTCCTGCAATATTACGCCATTGGGGACTCGAACCTGTGACCTCCTGGAGCGCATTAAACTTTGGGGAACGGGGATGACCAGCTGAGCTAGGGGCCCGTTATTATTATTGTTATTGTTTCCTTCATCTCATGGAAACTCCTTCACTTAAAGGAAACTCTTTGATTTCATGATATTTCCTTAAAATCATGAAAATAATATAAAATTAGGAAAAGTGTCATGGCACCGGGCTTATTGGCCGACCGTCCATGCCTTAGCCATAGCCGGTCCCATACTTTATGATTCCTTATTTTATTATTATTATTATTATTATTATTATTATTTCCTTCATCTTATGAAGTTCCTCAGTTTGAGCAAAACCTAGATTTCTTCATATTTTCTCAAATGTTGCTCAAACGCGCATCAGAAAATATCAAAATTCTCAGGACTGAGACACGAACACTTTGGTGACATGGGCATATTACCTTGACCGACCAGGGTTGGCCCATTGGCTTGCAAGAAGCCGGTCCCACATATTTTCATAATTTGACCTAATTT
Source organism: Papaver somniferum (assembly GCF_003573695.1). NCBI lineage: Eukaryota > Viridiplantae > Streptophyta > Magnoliopsida > Ranunculales > Papaveraceae > Papaver > Papaver somniferum. The sequence goes on along the minus strand of NC_039367.1, from coordinate 107,253,029 downwards.
GTTCACATTAGGTTGAAACTCTTTCAAACAACTTGGAATTTCATAAAACGATCGTCAGTCGGTCCCATGACCAACCAGGGCCGGTTCCATGACCCCTTGGTCGGTCCCTCATCTCTTCATAATTAGGTTTTATTGCCTAACACTCAGACGAGCATTATTTTACTAAAATGATTAAACCAGCATTTAATCATCTTTTCACCAACTAGTCTTCAAGAGACTTTGGTATTTTCTCACTCGAGCACCTGGGCGCTACATGGTCGACCCATCATCCCATGTAGTCGGTCCCTCTTTCACTTCGTGGTTGATTTTCAATAAATCATCAATTGATCAAAATTAGGTTTTGAATCCAAGGTTCATAGTTCCAGATTCAAACACTAATAATTTTATGTTGATCCCGTAATCAACACTTTAATTATCATACTCGGTTCTGCGATTATTTTAAATTAATATTTTATTTGGTTCTGCTACCAATAATTCATCAAACGAGCAATATTTGCTCAGACTAAGGAATATTGGTTCAACTATCAATAATCAACAATTCATCAAATGAACAATATTTGTTCACCTTAACTATCAACATTTATTCGACAATGATACCTTTGTCTCAACATACACGTTCAATTCATGAGTCCCAGAACATTTGTTCGACTCAGCAATACAAAGACTCATCGTCTCATCAAGTCAACAACTGACTAATTAAAATCACGAGACATCAATCGTGTCACATGGGGGGATATCAACTAGGGTTTTGGTCTGGCATTCTACGACACGTGTGTTCATACACATGATGAGAGTTTGACCAAGTCGTGCAAGCAGTTAGAGGAGTTAGCAAAGTAGTGGCTACAAAATCAACTAAGTCTCTGCACGATGAGCAACTGGTTTTAACACGATTTCCACTTCCCCACTCTTTGACTCCAGCAACTGTCACATTTCATGGGATCAAGGTGTCTACAATTCTTGCAATATAAATAAGTCTCTGAATCATGATTGAAACAACAGATAATCTTTCATCAAACAGACAACAAGAGAACAAAAACTTAGCGTCTGAACAATTACTCTCAACAGAGTGAATTCAATCAATCAGAATTTATCTTATTTCTTCACGCAGAATACACAACACACCAACAATTTCGATCACCATTGATCTCACACATTTCTCAGCTTCCCTCCTACAGATCGACCCATCCTCTCTTGTGACCAAATTGATTCTGGAACGACCATTTTCTTGGTTTAGGTCGGAGCCCTACAGATTGATCTCTCGAATTCAAATCACTCCCTTTTGCAGTGCATCTGTGTGAGGTTAAATAGTTTTCTCGGTTCAAGGAGTTTCCTCCGCACGGTCGTCTCCTCAATTCCTTAAAAACCAACAACTCGTTTTGCCCCATCTACAATATGTTAGAATGCAAGCCATGCAAAACACCATTTGCACAAGGTCAAAGAGCATCTATTTCTACTTATAGATGTTTAGTTGGTGGTCTTCAATACTTGACATTTACAAGGCCAGACATTAGTTATGCAGTTAACTATGTTTCTCAATTCATGGATCAACCAACTGATCTTCATCTGCAACTTGCTAAAAGAATTTTAAGGTATATTAAAGGCTCTCTAGGATCTGGTATTACACTCAATGGAGAAAACCGTAGTACTATTACTGCCTATAGTAATAGTGACTGGGCTGGCTGTCCAGATTCAAGAAGATCTACTACTGGCTATTGTGTCTTTCTTGGAGCTAATCTTGTTTCTTGGTCTTCCAAGAAACAACCTATTGTGGCTCATTCCTCCACCGAAGCTGAATATAAAGCATTAGCAGTTGTTTCCTCTGAAGTTGGATGGATTTCTTATATTCTGGATGAACTAGGCGTTCCTCTTACTACCCCTTGTCTCATGTACTGTGACAATATGGGTGCAAGTAGCCTAGCTTCAAATCCTGTCTGCCATGCTCGCACCAAGTATATTGAAGTAGATTATCATTCTGTCAGAAGCTTAGTCATGATTGGTATTATCTCTGTTAAGTATATTCATACTTTGGATCAAATTGCTGATCTATTTACTAAAGGCCTCAGTAAGCAACTATTCTTCACGTTACAGGGCAAACTGATGCATTACAAGACTGCTCAGTTTGAGGGGGGCTGTAAGAACAAGTAGCTGATGATGATCCAACCAATACCATGTGCCCATGTGTACCAATGCTCAACCAATAATATGTGTCCATGTGTACCAATGACAGCTCACTGTTACCTGTCTTTATCTTCTCTATGTATTTGTCGGTTGTCTCCTTTAAATACTTTTTAATTCGCAATAACTGTAATAAATCAATACAACTCAGTTCCTTCAGATTCTAAAATTCCATTTGCACTTCTTATTAACTCAGTTCCTTCAGATTCTAAAGTTCCATTTGTACTTCTTATTATGGTAACAACGAAATGAAAAGGCTGGGATGAAATTGAAAGAACCTTAACTTGACCAGCATAAATCATACCTTACAGTTCACCATTCTTCTCATTTGTTTTGGTTCCTTTGCACTGGTGGCTTCTATGAAATCCAAAATAAACAATTAAGAAATAACTTATTTGTAGTAACCAACTCCAGAACATGTCTTTTCCATCTATAACGAGAACTTGGTTCAAAATCCCTAAAAATAAAAACCTTCGGTCGATGTTGAGAAAATTGAATAGAGAAATGACATTTCTTTGTTTTCAAAAGAACTTGAGAAGGGGATTCTAAGAACTGTCAATGTAGGATCTGGCTATAGATACAGTGCTACTAAGTCTAAACATTTCACATTGAAAGTCTACTAAAGACTGAGCATTTCCACTAAAGAATGGTGCTCAAGTCTTATGGTGGAATCCATCCATCTTTCATCTTCCATGTCACCTCAGCACTTGGAACTGTGGATGGAAGCGCAAGTATAATGGTGGAATAGTAGAAACGCTATTCTTAATGGAGCTAAAAAAACGCAATTAAGAATGGAGCTAAAAAAACGTTATTAAGAATGGAGCTTTTTTCTCGGCCGTTAGATTTCAACAACTCATTTTAAATCTACGGATAAAAAAAAGCGCAATTCTTAATGGCGTTTTTTTAGCGCTATTCTTATTAGCGTTTAGCGCTATTCTTATTGGCACTAAGATGGATTCCTCGAACCCTTCCACGAAATCGTGGAACCTTGCTTGGATTTTCTGTGGAAGACCCTAACTTGGAAGCCACTAGACTTGACATTCCATGGTTTTTCCACACTTTGAATAGTTTGGATTCCACCATAAGACTTGCTCTTATAACCACAAAAATCTCATTTCTAGACCCAGATACATAATACTCCCTCCGTCCCTAATAAGATGACCTACTTGGTTTAAACTTTGTCCCATAAATAGATGACCTATTTCACTAATCATGGGATATTTCTAAAACTACCCTTTTAATTTATTATTTTTCTATAAGAAATATGTATAATTTGATAGTCATGTTTATATTCGTTGCGCAGGTGTTTTAAAATGCTTTTCAACGGTATAAAGTTTATAAAAAACCGTGGTATAGTTTAAGAGATAAATCGTTTCTAAATTTTGCTAATTATTGCCCATAAGGGTACAATTATAAAAAATAGTTAAATATACTCCACTTTCCTCATTGCCTTAAAATTTGTGCAAACTACAACTAGGTCATCTTATTAGGGACGGAGGGAGTATATCACTGTTTAGATAACACCGAGTCGTAAAAATAACCAAAGAATGTAACACAAGTACAAAATCAAGAAAAATTGTCAGCGCATAAAAAGGTGAAGTAAAGAGAAAAAGATTTGAGGCTTAGTGTTTGTAGTCTGGGTTGTCCCTCAGCCCAAGTTGTGAGAGAACTTGGCAATACCAATTCCAGTCTGTTCTTCGGAGATATCTAAGAATCTTCTTCCTCCTTTGCACCATTGCTACCAGCCCCTTTCTAGAATGCTTATCCTACATATCAGACAGCGTAAATATCTTGCATTACATTTCTGCTACATCAGGTTTTTGAATTGAAAACCAGCAGTACAGTGAAAAATAGAGTATGAAATGAAGTTGACGCCTGCCGAGATCATCTATATTGCCAAGAGGAATAGAATAATGAAGGAACGACACATCCATGGGAAAACGTAAATATAGCCCTAAACAGAAAGTTACCTTTTTATGTAAAACAGATGATAGATGCTTGATTTTTGTTGTCAGTTGAGCAACTGCAACGCATTGAGAAACAATCCATAATTTATAAAGTAGGTTAACAAAGCTTCAAGAATAACTGTATTTACAGACTTCTGGTACAAACAAATACTTCAAGGAAGTCCAACACAGAACAGCATAAATCTAAGTTTAACTTTTTACTTAGCATGAACAACAAGAAAAACATGTACCTAAACTTACTCTACCTATCATTTGTCGTTGACCAAAATTTCAGAAAATCATTACAGTTTCTAGGACTTCAGAATCACTATTATATATGAGATATATGCAGAATTAGAAGAGTCACAAGAGCCAAAGAGATAAAGACAGAGAATATTACCTTGAACACGGGAAGATCCACAGTCCGACTCTGATATTTTAAACTCGTCCCGAACTTTCTTGAGCTCCAACTTTATCTTCTCTTCTGAAGACATGTTATCTGGATGGAAATACTGCATTCATACACCAAAAGGTTGTGGATTCAGGTAATCTAATCTAAAATGGAGAATAAACCAAAGTAATTCAATATTACGAGCTCAAGCATGCACATAACTTCTAAAGTAACTGTAACCCACCATTTGAATATTACAATCACATTCTGAAGACATGAAAAGCAGACAACTGTCTGTTGGGAGACTATATTTTAACCATGTCAAGTAGGAGTAATTAGTAGATTTATTTACTTGGAGACTTTGAGTCCTACTCAGGCAATAACTTACCTCTTGTCTGAAGATTGTTAACTGGTGTCTTTTGATGTTTTATGCCTGCGTCAGAAGCTTGTGTGTTTATTATGTCAACAGAACTCTTATAAGTAAGTTAATTAAGACCATTTGCTGACAGATTCACTCTTCGAATCTCTATTACAAAGTCAACATATCACCATCATCACACAAATTGTTTGAAGAAAAACTTCATGAGCTAAAAATCAATAACAACGAAGTGCATTACGAAAGTTTCTCTCTGCTTGCTTGACTCACCGTACTAGTTAATCGGGTGATTCTTGACAAATCTTTTATATAAAATGAAAGAGACTGAGGATGCATTCTTTTCCATAGGTACTGAATTGTACCCAATTCTTTGATTCTGCGAAAGCCTAACCTACATAGAATTCGATACTACTGAACAGTAACCAATTCTTTCATTCTGTGAAAGACCCAACGCACCGCACACAGCTACAAATAGAAGTCGAATTCTAGCTTTCTGAAAGCAGTTACCACCCAAGATATTTCAAGTGATGTATGAACTCTACAAAACATCTTATCTAACACATTTCTACTAGAATTGCCAATGGATTCTTCGCACTTCCACAAAACCAACCATGTATGCACAAAATCTTATCTACTGAATATACAATATAGCATAAATGAAAAACAATTAGGTCGAGCATTTGGTTTGTCATTGATTTTCCGAATATTTCTTAAGCTTTCACGAATTGAATTAATCGAAACATTCCCCTGTTTATTTTCATCAGTTTTCTCAGGGACGTTTCTCTTGTAAAGGTCTTGAAAATGAAGTCGTTGGTTGAGGAGGAACAGAAGATCTACGACGAAATTCAGAGAGGTTTTTTCTTATTTCGTCTAATTTAGGAGGAGGAGGAGGAGGAGGAGAATCATTTAAAGTATTTCTTCAAGGTGGTAATGATGATGTTTGTTGTAGACTTTCTTTAACATCGCTGAAAAGAGAGGAAGATGATGGAACCTTGTCACCATTATTATTAGACTCCGATGAGAATAACTTATTAGATTTGGGTTTTGGATGGGTCGAAATCTTGATCTTAGTTGCAGAGCCATTGAAGGAAAGGGAGAAGAAATGGATGAATCAAATCTAAAACCCTAGTTCCATCAACTTTCTTCACTTTAAAAGTCAGGACAAACCAACCCGTTGGGTTTGATTATCGAGTGGAGGCTCATGAACGGCCCATCATTATCTGCACATAACCCGTCCCATATCCAGACACAAGTGCTCCTTAACAAGTTTCCGATGTTGAGGGTACGTTATTTATATGTCCTACTTTTGACACCCAATAAATATATCATTATACAACAATAATATGTCCATACTTTTTAATAATCATATTCATTTAATATTAGATTATCTTAATACCCTCACAAATATAATATTTTTCTTTATTTCAAAATGGAACAAATTTCTTTCTCTACCACTTCACCACCACCACTAGCACCACCACCGCTCAACAACCACCACCTTCCAACCGCCACCACCACTAATATTCCACCACCACTCCTTCACCACCAACAGTCCTCCACCACCACTAGTTCGTCGCCGCCACCGCCACTAGTCTTCCGCCGCCACCACCGCCACCGTCGTCGCTGCCGCCACCACTGGTTCAGATATTTTTGTATCAACAACAGTAGTTGATCCAAAAAAAAATAGAACCAACAGTAGAAATTGATCCAATTTAGGGGATCAACAATGGTAGTTGATCCAAAAAAAAAGAAAGATCAACAGTACAAGTTGATCCAATTTAGGGGATCAACAATGGTAGTTGATCCCCTAAATTGGATCAACAATGAAAGTTGATCCATGTAAATGGAGTGAACTTGGCATGAGTCGAACACGCATCATCTGACATGGAGTCAGTCATGCTACCATTGCACCACAAGTTCAACATTGGAAGAAATTTACACGATTTAAACTACAAGCATGATTTAAACTACAAGCATAATTATACTTATCCAAGAAAATATTGTCAACAATAGAAGTTGAAAGGATCAACAACAGTAGTTGATCCAAAAAAAAGGTTTAACAGTAGAAGTTGATCCAATTTAGGGGATCAACGACAGTAGTTGATCCCCTAATTTGGATCAACAATGGAAGTTGATCCACTACTATCACCTCCACCGCAACAACATCCACCACCACCACCATAGCAACAAGCACCAACACTATGTTGGAACATCCACCACCACTGCTGCAAACGCAAACAACCACCACCACTGCCATCGCTATAACTATACCTTCCACCACCATCAAAAACATGCAAATACAATACAACAATTATAATAGCGTCACTACCACCATCAACAGTAGTTGATCCCATAAAAAAATGGGTCAACAACAGGAGTTGATCCCATAAAAAATTGGATCAACAATCGGTGTTGATAGCATAAATGGGATCAAGAACAGTAGTTGATCCCGTAAAAATTGAAGTAAGTAGGTTTACTAAAAGGACAATTGCTATACCTGGAACACCAAAGTTATCATCATCACCTTCACAACCACCACAATTATCATCTCCACTACAACATCATCCATCATCATATCAATAACTACCACCACCACAACAATAGCCACCAACTGCAACATCCAAAAATAAAAAAGTTCATTGTATACCGACATATACAAAGGAAAAACATTAAATTCGATCAACGCATTTGTTTCACAAAGTAGTCAAAAACCCCAATTGAACAAACACCGTTATCATCGATTTTAGGTTCTTCAAACTGAATTCAATATTGAAATCGAAATGAATCTAATATTTCTGATGATCAAGTTTGAGATTTGGAGATTAGGTTCTCACTGATTCCTGACTCAATCGATACGGATCAGATGCTTCCGGATCTGATGATAAATTTGTTGGAGGTGGCGGAGCTGGTGAAGGTGTTGGTAGTGGTGCAGGCGACGTTTTTTTTTGTTTCTCTCTGATTCCTGATTTAATCGATACGAGTCGGGTGCTGCCGGATCTGATGAAAAATTTGATGGAGGTGGCGGAGCTGGTGAAGGTGTTGGTAGTGGTGCAGGCGACAGTGAGGGCTTTTGTTTCTCTCTCAACTTCGAGAGTGTAAAGAAATACACGAAGAAGAAGAAGAAAAAGAAGAAGAAGAAGAAGAAGGAGGTCCCTAGTGGAATTATACAAATTTTGTTTTTACTAAAAATTTCAATTATGCCATTAGGAACATTTATAAAGTTTCTAAAGGATAATTGTATAGGCCATAAAAATGATGGACAATAATTCAATTTCCACGTGATAATAAGTAGAAGAAGAAAGGAGTATCTGAATCATGGCTTCTTCTTCTTGTTGTTTCAGTGGAAGTTCAATTTCTTCTGCATATCATCATCATGACAGACCCCCATATATGAAACCAAAATTTATCCAATCCCAACCCATTTCAAATCAAAATGACCCATATTCTTCTTTAACATCCATTACTACTACTTGTACAGCAAAAAACAGCAGAAATGTGAGAGGGGAAAGAGATAGAGAGAATCTAGAGAGAGAATCTAGAGAAAGAAAAGAAGAAGTGAATAATAAGATAGCTTCTAAAAAAGCTATATCTGTAATACTGAGAAGAGAAGCAACTAAAGCTATAATTGAAAAGAAAAAAGGCCCCACCAATTCTAAGAAACTCTTACCTAGAACTCTTCTTGAAGCTCTTCATGAAAGAATCTCTGCCTTGCGTTGGGAATCTGCTCTCAAGGTTTTTTTTTTTTCCTTCTTTTCTTTTTTGTGTTTTGTTGCACATCAACTGTTAGAATTAAGGCTAAAATTTATCTTGAAATGGATTTTAGCTGTGCGAGTTTGAATTGGGAGCGTTTAAGAATCGGAGTTAGATGTTCCTTCCTTTATGTTTGTCACATCTTATATGGGCATACACTGCAGATGTGATGTTAAATTGATATTCACATCTTAAAGAACATACTATTTACAAGCATAAGTTTTGTATAATGTTTTCCGTTAACCATGTTTTTCTATACCCTGGATCGAATTACTTGCGGCTTCCTCTTTTATATGTAATCTCTTGGTATTTTCTATTCTAGGTATTTGAGCTACTGCAAGAGCAGCTATGGTACCGCCCTAATCCTGGTATATACATAAAGCTCATAGTCATGCTTGGTAAATGCAAGCAACCCGACAAGGCCCAAGAGCTTTTTCAGTCTATGATTGATGAAGGTTGTATGGCGAATCATGAGTCATACACGGCACTAGTTTCAGCCTACAGTAGGACTGGCCTCTTGCATCAAGCCTTTTCTCTCCTCGAACAAATGAAGGTTACACCTGGTTGTAAGCCCGACGTTTTCACTTACTCCATTCTCATAAAATCTTGTCTGCAAGTCTTTGCTTTCGACCATGTGCAAACTCTGCTCTCTGACATGGCAGAACAAGGTGTCAAGCCCAATACCATCACATACAACACCCTCATCGATGCCTATGGGAAAGCAGGCAGGTATTGCTCGATTTCTGTTTTCAAGTTTCCTCGTAATTGATAGAGTTCCTTATGTTCATGTCTTTATGATCTGGATTGGTTTGAAAACGAGGATAGTGAAAAACCTTGAAACACATTTTCAGCTATGCAATCTTTCAGACCAGACTGAACTGAAACCGACAAGAACAAAAGATGATTTTGTTGCAAGTGTAATTTTATATGACTTTAATGATAAACACATTCCATTATATATATAACCTAGCTAGGTAAGATGCAGGGAAAATTACCTCAGCATATGAAATTTATATTTCGTTATGTTCTGATAGGTTTGGAGAGATGGAATCTACACTCATGGAAATGCTTCTGGAGCAAGAGTGTCAACCTGATGTTTGGACCATGAACTCGACTCTTAGAGCTTTTGGTGGCAGTGGGCAGATTGAGACAATGGAGAGATGCTATGAGAAGTTCCAGAGCGCAGGTATCCGTCCCAGCATTAAAACTTTCAACATACTCCTGGATTCATATGGAAAGGCTGGTAGTTACGAAAAGATGAGTGCAGTGATGGAGTATATGCAAAAATACTACTTCTCGTGGACAATTGTAACCTACAATGTGGTAATAGACGCATTTGGGAGAGCTGGAGACCTAAAACAGATGGAATACTTGTTCAGGCTAATGAGATCTGAAAGGATTAAACCGAACTGTGTCACACTCTGCTCACTTGTTAGATCATACGGAAGAGCAGGAGCGAAGGAAAAGATTGAAGGTGTTATAAGGTTCATTGAGAACTCAGATATACTGCTGGATACTGTGTTTTTTAACTGTTTGGTTGATGCCTATGGAAGGTTAGGCTGTTTAGCTGAGATGAGACAAGTGTTGGAAATGATGGAAAAGAGTGGCTGCAAACCTGGTAAAGTTACATACAGCACCATGATCAAAGCTTATACCAGTAACGGTGTAAGTAGTCGTGCGAAAGAGCTTCAAGATATCATCGGCAGACAATATGTGAATAGACGTGACAGTAAACTATCACAGATCGACGAGCCTCATTTTCATTAACATATGTAATTTATAAGTGTATAATGTATTGTACTCCCTCCATTGCAGGAAAAAAGAAAAATCCTATTTACACAATTTTTAACCTGGCGTTTTTAGGGGCCACCCCAAAGGATTTAGGGGCCATCAATTTATACCCAGCCAAAGACTCTAGTTAAGGGGTACCCTATATGATATTGAAGTTACATAAATGCCCTTCTGGTAAAACTGTATAAAAACCAAATCAAAAACAATTCTACTCATTTCAACTCTTCTTCTTCCAGTTTCATATTATCTTCCGATTGTGGAAGAAAAAAAAATTTCCTCGTTCAACCGAAACATCGCCGCGAATCGTAAAATCAAAACATCGTCGATTCGATTATAAAACAATGGATAAGAGAAATGAAACCCACAGACCTAGAACCAAAAATGTTGCTCGGGGTATCGATCCAAACATTGGAATTTTAGCAAGAAATAAAGAAATTCTTGCTGCAAATGAAGAAGAACGCGAAGAACAAGTACCCGGCAATGTAGTCGGTGGTGGCGATTCCGAGACTCAAACACTTCGTCAACTTCAAATGGCCCCAATTAGGTAAGAATCTATCATTTTTGGGGTTTATTTCGCTTTAATTCGTCGAATCGAGAAAAAAAATTTCTAGGGTTTTCGGTTATTTATCCAGATTCGGACGATATGCATGCTCATTTACTTCCGAATGTAGTCGTGTTCTTCATTTTTCAAGAACATCGACAGTATTCGGGAGAAATTTGATGATTATCTGCCGAATATTGGTGGCCATATCTTCCTGGATACAAACTGCTAATAATCGGTAGTTTAATGAATTTTTTGGCTACCGAATATATTTAAGTAGACACAAAGTATTCGGAAGAACACTCACTACCGAATGTATATTGAAAAAATCTCAAAATTTCTGATATAGGAAAAATCCCATTTTGGGGCCAGTATTATTCGGAAGACAATATAATGTTTTATACCTCCGATTGTGTAGGATAAAATTTTAGAGTTTCTGAACTCCAGTTGATGAATATTCGGTTGTAAACATGTTTAGTTATATTCCGATTGTTTTTCATTCGAAAAAATATGTGTCTTTTACTTCCGAATTTGTACATTCGGGTTATAGATGTGCACTTTGTCTTCCGATTGTGTAGGATGAAAAATTTACAGCTTCTGAACTCCAATTGATGTATATTCGGTTGCAAATATGTTTAGTTAGCTTCCGATTGTTTTGTATTCGGGAACAATATGTGTCTTTTACGTCCGAATGTGTATTCGGGTTATATTTCCATACTTTGTCTTCCGATTGTATAGTTTGTAAATATTGTTCCTTTCTTTGTTGTTTAGACAAAGTCGAGAAGGGAGGAAGAAAGTGACAGCTAGTGCTAGGAGGGAAAGGAGTGCCAAAGATAATTCAGGTGCTCAACAAAGCGAACAAGAACAAAGCAGTCAACAAGGAGTGCAACCAACTGTTGAACAACAAGGCAGTGAACAAGGGGTGCGACCAAGTGTTGAACAAGCCGCTCAACAAAGTGCAGGACCAAGTGTTGAACCAGTTGATCCAGTGGCAAGAGTAGAAGAAGAAGGACAACCAAGTGGTACCCAAAAAGCCAAAAAAGGAAAAGATGTTGTAAGAAGGATATTGCTAAGAAAGCATCACATCTTGTCCCTCAGCACTTGAAGAAGAAGGGTATTCCAGCAGGCACAATCCTTGGACTACCAGCGGATGGAGGAAAATTGCTATTTGGATACAAAGACTCATGGGCCAGAGAAATATATGAAACCGAGGTAATAAAATTACTTTTTTATTAATGTATTGTCTATGTGTTATATCGTAATACTTGTATTAAGGATTTTTTATGTACTTTAATAGGATCATCAAGATGCGGTCCGTCTACTCAAACCTACCGCCGCACCAACAAAAATGCTTGCGTGGCCTTTATCCGGTGAATGTGAAAGGTTCAAGACAATTGTTGCCAACTCGGGGTTAGCTAATGCCGCCGAGAATTCATTGTTGGAACATGATCGTGTGGCCATATCGGCGTTCGTGGAGAGAATGTATCCTGAGACCGATACTTTCCATATGCCGTTTGGGGAGATGACGATCACCCCGGATGATGTTGTGCAGATTCTTAACCTTCCCGACCAAGGCACAGCTGTGAAGTTTAACTACACAAAGCAGTTAAGTTGGGCACAACTTTATTCTCTAACTAACAAGTGCTTAGGTTGGGATGAAGAGACAACAACAGCAGAGTTTAGGAGGCATGCCAGTTATAGAACAAGACAGATCAACATTACAGCTTTGATGAATATGTTCGAGGCACCTTGGAGAAGGAAAAGAATGGAACGTTAACTGATGAGCAAGTGAACCACGCTGCCACTGCATATCTCCTCTGTGTATTGGGATGTGTCATATTCCCCAATACTTCTGGCAACCGGATCGACGCCAACCTTATACAACTTTGGATCCTCTCCATGAAGTCGGTGACTATTCTTGGGGCACGGCATGCCTAGCATTCTTGATGGAAGAGTTGAGAAAGGCTCGAGGCTAGGAACCTGCCAAGTTGCCGGGAACGTGGCTCTATTGCAGGTTTTTTCTTTAACTCTATAACTCACTCTATATATTCGGTAGACAATACATATGATGCATATTACTCCAAAGGACGCATATTCATAACTCCAAAGACGCATATTCGGTAGGAATTATCCATCTTATTTTCCGAATGTTTGTTATTCGGTGGCTAGGTACTTATTTTATTTCCGATTATATATAATCGGAAATATGTTTTGATATTACTACCGAATATACAGGCCAGAAAAACTAGAGGTTACTGAACTCCAAATGACGCATATTCGGTAGGAATTGATCCATCTTATTTTCCGAATGTTTGTTACGGTGGCTAGGTACTTAGTTGTATTTCCGATTATATATAATCGGAAATATTTGAAATTACTACCGAATATACAGGCCAGAAAAACTATAGGTTACTGAACTCCAAATGACTCATATTCGGTAGGAAATGATCCATATCTATTTCGAATGTTGGTATTCGGTGGATAGGTACTCAGTTTTGTTTCCGATTATATATAATCGGAAATAAAGTTTGGAAATTACTACCGAATATACACAATCTATTTACTAAAACTTGGTTTCTTATGTATATAGGCATGGATCTATGACCACTTCCCTATCCTGAAGTTGGCCGGAGAGAACCCGGGGTGGTGCAAAGGTACTCCTAGAGGAACAAAGTATATATTTGAAGACAACCGTTCTAGGACAAAAGAGCAGCAGTTGATTCGCATGAGGGAGATTTTGGACCAATTGAAGGCCTCGGACGTATGCTTTGATCCATACAAGGAAGATCGACGATCCAGTGGGCATATAAATGTTCGGTCGGACTTGTCCCTTTATTTTGGACCATTGTGGCACCCCACAGGATATGTGATGTATAACCCCTCTAGGGTGATGCGACAACACGGGTATATACAACAAAACCTGTGGAGAAAATGGGGGATTACTACAAATTGGAGTTGGAGTTGTGCTCTTCTAGTGGTGATAATCTCACGATTGTTCACACAGGCCCACCTACTGTTCTTGATAACTGGGATAAGAGGAATGACTTCATTATCGACACTGGTAGACGAACCACCCGAGGTGATGAAAATTCTCCAGACTATATGAGTTGGTATAACAAGGTATCACATCCTTTGGTTATCCGTGAAATCAAATCCAACACTACTGCGGCGGGTTCAAGTTATAATTGTATCATCAAAGACAAACCAGCTGGTTATGATAGACTGGTGCGTGTATATTTTTGTTCATTTTATATTATTCCTATAAATCTTAGGTAATTACCGTTTGATGTTATGTCATTACGTATAAAAAACAGGTGAATAGGTTCAAGCGTGTTTCCAAAATGTTAACTGCATGCTGAAGAGCGGAGATCCCATGCCAGCTGAGAAGATCAAAGAGGCTAGAGATCTAGTTGATAATATGGATAACGAAGATTATGCTGCCCAGTTTGGGGAGAAAGTCACGAAGAGGCATCAGCCCAAGGTGGCAGTATCAAAGACGGGTAAAAGAACTCGAGCTTCATCGAGCGCTGAAGCTGCTCCAACTGAAGGTGCTCAAACCCGTGGTCGTGCAGGACTGGGAGGTAGTCACGGTCGTAAAGTAAAGAAGAGCAGATAAATGACAATGATTTTTGTTGTACATTCGGAAATTTTTTGGGTAACTAAGTTAGACAAGTTCAAATGACAATGATTTGTGTGGTATATTCGGAAGTTTTGGTAACTAATTTAACTTCCGATTATTTCAAAGACAAAATTTGAAAAGTATAAGTTTTTCCAAATTCTGATTTTTGGGCCATCGTACATTCGGAACTTTACAAAAAACCTATCCTCCGAATATCACAAGTTCAAAACAAAACGCCATGGCTCCAGGTGGTTCCAAGGGCCAATTGAAGGTTAGACACCCATATTCGGAAGTTTTGGTAACTAATTTAACCGATTATTTCAAAGACAAAATTTGAAAAGTATAAGTTTTTCCAAATTCTGATTTTTGGGCCATCGTACATTCGGAACTTTACAAAAAACCTATCCTCCGAATATCACAAGTTCAAAACAAACCACGCCATGGCTCCAGGTGGTTCCAAGGGCCATATTGAAGGTTAGACAGCCCATATTCGGAAGTTTTGGTAACTAATTTAACTTCCGATTATTTCAAAGACAAAATTTGAAAAGTATAAGTTTTTCCAAATTCTGATTTTTGGGCCATCGTACATTCGGAACTTTACAAAAAAACCTATCCTCCGAATATCACAAGTTCAAAACAAACCACGCCATGGCTCCAGGTGGTTCCAAGGGCCAAATTGAAGGTTAGACACCCATATTCGGAAGTTTTGGTAACTAATTTAACTTCCGATTATTTCAAAGACAAAATTTGAAAAGTATAAGTTTTTCCAAATTCTGATTTTTGGGCCATCGTACATTCGGAACTTTACAAAAAAACCTATCCTCCGAATATCACAAGTTCAAAACAAACCACGCCATGGCTCCAGGTGGTTCCAAGGGCCAATTGAAGGTTAGACACCCATATTCGGAAGTTGGTAACTAATTTAACTTCGATTATTTCAAAGGTAAAATTTGAAAAGTATAAGTTTTTCCAAATTCTGATTTTTGGGCTATCGTACATTCGGAACTTTACAAAAAAGCTATCCTCCGAATATCACAAGTTCAAAACAAACCACGCCATGGCTCCAGGTGGTTCCAAGGGCCAATATTGAAGGTTAGACAGCCTATACTCGGAAGTTTTGGTAACTAATTTAACTTCTGATTATTTCAAAGACAAAATTTGAAAAGTATAAGTTTTTCCAAATTCTGATTTTTGGGCCATCGTACATTCGGAACTTTACAAAAAACCTATCCTCCGAATATCACAAGTTCAAAACAAACCACGCCATGGCTCCAGGTGGTTCCAAGGGCCAGTATTGAAGGTTAGACAGCCCATATTCGGAAGTTTTGGTAACTAATTTAACTTCCGATTATTTCAAATGACAATGATTTGTGTGGTATATTCGGAAGTTTTGGTAACTAACTTAACTTCCGATTATTTCAAAGACAAAATTTGAAAAGTATAAGTTTTTCCAAATTCTGATTTTTGGGCCATCGTACATTCGGAACTTTACAAAAAACCTATCCTCTGAATATCACAAGTTCAAAACAAACCACGCCATGGCTCCAGGTGGTTCCAAGGGCCAATATTGAAGGTTAGACAGCCCATATTCGGAAGTTTTGGTAACTAATTTAACTTCCGATTAGTTCAAAGACAAAATTTGAAAAGTATAAGTTTTTCCAAATTCTGATTTTTGGGCCATCGTACATTCGGAACTTTACAAAAAACCTATCCTCTGAATATCACAAGTTCAAAACAAACCACGCCATGGCTCCAGGTGGTTCCAAGGGCCTTGAAGGTTAGACAACCCATATTCGGAAGTTTTGGTAACTAATTTAACTTCCGATTATTTCAAAGATAAAATTTGAAAAGTATAATTTTTTCCAAATTCTGATTTTTGGGCCATCGTACATTCGGAACTTTACAAAAAACCTATCCTCCGAATATCACAAGTTCAAAAAAAATTGTTTCCTGGAACCAAACAACACCATAATCGGAAAGAAAGGTGACTCATAACATAACCGAATATTACAATCGGTAGGTTGTTTAACAAAATATTCTACCGATTTCGTATAATCGGCTAGTGTTTATATTAATAATACTCCGATTACATCCATTACATAAAGTTCAAACGGCCTTAACCTTACAATTTCGTCAAAAGCACCTAAATCCATACTCCTAATTGACCATAAAAATATTAAAACAGATCATAACTTCCAGTGACCATAGAAATTGTCTCTCTTGATTTTGTAGCATCCTTCATGTTCAAATCGTTTCCCGTAGAGGTCCACATACCGGCGATCCGCAAGATTTCTCTGAAATTACGAATGAGTAACAAGTTAGTACTAACTTTTGTTAATGTGAGTTGGAGTTACAGAGATACTTACTCGTTTTTCATACGTCCACCAAGGAAAAGCGTTCCTAACAAACCGTTCCTCATCTTCAAGTTTGTCAATCTCCTTATCGAGCGCATTCTTTCTCATCTTAATGTCATTGAATGATCTTCGAATTCGATTACCATCTAAGGCCTCAAATACCATTAAGATACGGTTCCATATCTGCTCTTCGGATTCCGATTTGTGGAGCTTGTGAACACGATCATGAGCAGTTACCACAACCCACGCTCTATAAATAGCACAATCTTCTTCTTCGGCAAAAGCAATATCCATGTTTTTTGTTATGAAAATTAAAACTGAAGAGAGGAAAGAGTTTGGTGCAATTGGGTGATAGATATGAGTTTCTTCATATAGGTTTAGGGTCCAACGGCTCTTTTTGTTTTTCCCAAAAACTCCAACGGCTAATTTGACGAAAGTTGAATGTGGAGAAACCAATAATCGGTAGGTATTGGATTTAGCATACCTACCGATTATGGTAGCTTTCAAAATTTGAATTTGCGGCAACTTATAATCGGTAGGTTTTGTAATATATTTAACTCCCGATTAACGCTGAATCCAAAACACGAACCAAGAAATACTGCACCGACTACAATCGGAAGTATGGGAAATATTTTGGCTTCCGATTTCATTCGGAGGGTAACAATGTTATCATATCCTCCGAATATATAAGGGTAATTTCGCCATTACGAATTACGCGAGATAAGGGCTGGCTACATTTTCCCTTTGGGTGACCTTTTTTGTTTTATTGTTGGCCCCTAAATCCTTTTGAGTGGCCCTAAAATCGCGAGGATTTTTAAGGCAATAATTTTTAGTAATTTATTTATGCCCTTACGTCTATCAATATAAGAAAATTTAGAATTGACATATCTAGAGACTGAAAATTTGTAAATTTTATGTCAGTTGGAAAACTTTCTAAAAGATCTGTGAAACTAGCATAACAAATGATTTGTTTGTTAAAAAGATCTGGGACAATCTTACTCCTCAGCATATAAGGAACCAAGGATGACAGAATGATCAGGTATTATCTCATAAACTATCTTTTTCTATTCACTCTTATTGTTTTACTTCTACAACAAAGAAAAGCTCTCTGACTCATAGTAAGCACCGACTTCAGTGCTTTCAAAAAATTTCTATAACTTTCTTTTTTCACAACCTATCTTAGTGTGGCGAAGGCAGTTAAAAGCAAGGGTGTGTAAAAACCAACTCCAAAGCCTAAGTTTGCATAGATTTTGAGCTTCCAAGCCTATTTTTATCATGTTTTTAATTTTGTACTAGATTCGTGCCCGTGCTACGCACAGGGTATTTTTTTGTCTACTTGGTATGCGCGGGGCTCGCCCTACCCCGTGACCATGCATTTTTGATTTGGTGTGCGTCACGCTTAGCCCCGCCCATCGCGATGCACTAAACCTTTTTTTTTTTCATAACAAAAAAAATTATAACACCACTCGAGTCCAGCACCAAGAAAATGAGGCCAAATCTCCCACTCTTCTTTAGCATCTTTCTTCTCTGCATTAGTATCGACAAAGCTCCAACCGTTAGAATTTTTTCTTTCTAATTAGTCTCCTCACCATTTAAAAGATTAAATGCCTTCCCAGTTCCCATGTTCAGCCCAGGTCTAAATGTTATTGATCTTATTAAATTATTAATAAAAGAAAACATAAAATGAATATGAAATTACGAATTATAACCTGCTTTTACATTAACATTTTGAACAATGCAAATGATTGTACTTATATTAGTTTCTCTTACTACTCATCTGGTAACACTGCAACATAACCCATGCATAAAAATTATAATTTCAGTTTCAGCTATAAAAACCCCATGCTGGCATCACCTAACAAAGATGGTCAAGCCGTCAATGCTATATAAATAATAATTTTAGTTTCAGCTTTGTTTCTGATTCCTTCCCTGTAAATAAGTAGAACTTATGTTGTGGCACTTGAGACAGGATCTAAGCGAGTTCATAAATTCAACTATGAACGATTTGAAGTATTGTAAACCTTTGCCGAAGAGTGATCAATTTTTGAGATGAAATCAAACGATTCAAACCTTACTAAGATATCTTGAGAGGACCCTATACTTACAATGGCAGTGAGTATGTTAGTGCCATCTTCCTTATTACCCCAGCCAAATTCAGCATAACTAACATATTTGTTGATTCCAATTTGTTTTTATTTCCCTTGACGAAATCCAAATAGCTAGGTTGGTGTGTAGACCTGTAACACAGACCCAGACCAATTAATCCTATCAAAAATTATCATCGGATTATACGTATCAGTCTTTGTCTAACCAAGTGAATAACAAAGGTTGATACTAAAATACAAAACTATAACACTTTTGATGCCTACAAAGGAACATTAACATCAAGTACCATTCCAAACTAAAACAAAACTAAAATAAAATAAAATAAAATAGGTTGGACTCTTCATCAATTCGAAGAAACTTAAAAGCGCCAGCCTTGAAATGTACCCGCTCGTGTTGTTTTATGTATGATAGTGTCCATACAAATCTTTAGAGTGTGAATGCTACTTGTTATAAGATTAATAGTTGATTTATTAACTATTTTATGCAGAACATACATTGAGAAGATTATGAATGAATTATGGAAAAATCAATACCACCAGGATTTTATTGATGAGTTCCTACCTGATAACCACCAGGATTTTATTGCTTCTTATGTTTCTCCGTAGAATCTTTCTAAGCCAACTTCCACCAGGGTTTTTTTTTTTTTGCCAATGGACTTCACATGAGAAGCCATTTATGCAAATCCATTCCTGTCATGAGTAGCAATGAAGCATTAAGTTCTGCTATGACTACAGAGGACAAAACTCAAATTTGTTTTCTATTACGCAAGCACCAACTAAAAAGAGCATAAGTCATTCAAAATGAATGACAATTAATGTGGCAATAGCATTTTACAGTATTCCGAGGAATATCATTTTTCGCAAATCAGTAAGGTATAAACAATCACATGGATGATACTTAAAGAAAAAGTCACCACTCGTTTTACTCGTCTTGCTTTTGATCATACCTCTAATCAAAAGCAATTTTCTGAGAAAAGATTAAGGGTTTTAAGAAATTACCTCTTAGGGATGAGCTGTTGATTAACATTAATACCATCAACGTCACCAGCAATAACAGTTTCAATAATAGCCCTCTTTCAGTGATTAATGTTAAGGGAAATCACTGGAAGATACATGAATGCTTGAAGCAGCAAGTTTTCATTGGTTTAAAAGCGTATATGTACCCTTAAACAGTTTCTAGAACATCATTTAGAACTTCACTGAAAAAAATACCAAGCTTAGCTATAGCAATTGCCTCACATATATGTTTTGTAATGCTTCGGCTGGATATGAAGGCCTGGAAAAAATAAGTGATTACTTGAATATGTTGCACAGTTCTGACCTAGCCCAATCATCATCTAATATCAAGTGACTACCAGAGTACAATAAGTAACTTGTAGGACTAATTCAAAGAATTTGAAACAATCTAAGCCAAGTTAGGAAAGAGTTAAACATAGTTTTAGAGTGCTTGAACCAATATCGCTTAACTGATTTCTGCATCAATAATTTGTTGGACATAAACACTATAAAATCACACTGAACGTAAAAAGTAAATCTAAATTCGTATCCACTGGCAGTTCTAGTTGATAAATAGCAAACCTGGAATTTTACTCGAAAACAAAAAGGTCTCGCTAGCTAAAATCTAGTTGTATTCAGTCAAGACATTGTTGGCAGAAAAACAGATATGTACAACACCAAATTCAAGGAATTATTTACCCTAAGTCATGATTTTTCAGCTAGCAATACAACTCAAGCTGTATTGTATGCAAGTATTGTCATGTATTCTTAGTTTGGAGGTAGCACTATACATTGGTGTTTAAGTTAATTAAAAATCAAAACGAAGAAAGACAGAAAGAAAGGGGCTTTTGAGCAACCAACACACCACAGAAAATCACACGAACTGAACTTGAAGTGGAATAAAGAAAACTTACTTGGAAAAGAAATTGAAGAAGAAGGAAGATGGGGATTGAAGAACCCATTGTAAAAACCTTGGTAGAATCTCACTGTGTAAACACCAATTGAAGATCTCTGTCGATAGAATCTCACTCTCTTAACCAAAAGAACGAAACCCTGGTTCCAGGTATTTCTTGAACACAAAATCTTCTCAGATTCCAGTCCCTAGATGTCGAGCCTTCTGGACAGAGCTCGCATAACAAATCTAGGAAACACCTTTATTTTTGGTATTTAGGAAAAGACGCGAAGAGGAGAAACTCTGAGAACTATCAGGATTGGGAAAGCAGGAAGGAGATGGTTACGCTAAAACATCTTTCAACGTGTCCGCACTAAGAAAGACATATTAATAAGGAACACAGTTATATACTTATATGGGGAAACCAAGGAATAAAATGGACGACGGGCGGATATAAATGCCGTTCAGTGCAAGGTTAGGCTTCAACGGAAGTATTGTCCACCTTTACTAAGAAGCAGTTAAGTATTGGTGTAAACATGGTGTAATTAAATAATTTAGGCTAAAATTCTGACGGAAGTGTTGTCTACCTACTTTTTTTATAGACGACGTCACTGACGAACCGTTAAGTAGTTGATGTAAACAAAGTGTAACACAATTTTAAGTATTTCAACCAAAAGAGTTATGTCAAGTGTCCACACTATAGTTTCTACATTAGAAAAGACCTATTTCGGCCAATAAGAAGCGAGGGTTTCATCACCATTTAACGTGAGAGCTTTATTTGTCAAGGTCTTTAAGGGGGAAGAAGATGAAAAGCTAACTAAGTAACTGGTTAGTGTTCGGAAATTGTCAGACTAATATAATGAGAATCCCCATTGATTCGAAGTCATGTGTGGGGAGTGTGAGAAAGGCAGGGAAGATCACATGAGCAGCTTAAGAAGGCTACAACTGTACTATTTTGATGTTTTCTAACGAAAATCAAAGGAAAAACAACTACTTGTTCTTGTGATCTCTTCTGTGGTCGCCTATAAAATCTAACTCCTTTAAAATCCTAACTCATTGGAGCCCCCACGTTGAATGGTGAGCGTCACCGCTCAACGAGGGAGGAGGGCCACGATCAATGAGGGAAGAGGGACGCGAGCAATGAGACGATAGGGCCACGATCAATGAGAGAAGAGAATTGAGTTTTCACGAGGGCTGAGAGAAGAGTTCTCACGTTAAACCTGGAGAGGACACTTGGCAATACTCTATTGGTCAAGGGATAAACAAAAAATTTCAAAAAAGAAAATTTGCTTACGGAACCAAAAGAAAAGTTGTTCGAAACCCTAAAGCAAAACCCCTCTACCATTATTCGATCTAGCTCCGCCTCCACCTTCTTCTCCATCGTCTACACATCTGTCTCATCCTAATCTATTCACTTCTCTTCAATTTTTCATTGATTTACCTTCAGGTGTCATATTTGTCTCTATATGCATCTGTGATGGATTCGATTATTTTGAGCAACTAAGTTTTTTTATGTAATAGCTTTTTAAGTTTGCTTTTTAGAGTTTAAAGCTCATCATCCTACAGTTGCCAGAGATTTAGATTTTTTTTTCTCCGGTACTCTTTTTCTCCTACCTCTCTATCCTGCATTCATTCTAATCCCTACCGTTTCTTCTTTGTTCGTAGCTTATTTTTCTCAAGTTAATAAAAAAAATTCTCATCGTTGTTGTTTGTTTTGACTATTCTGTAGGTACGATTTTTATTGAAAAGGATACAAAACAAGATCCCATTCTCTTTTGGTAAATTCTAACCATATTTTGGTAGATCCTTTCTTATTCATTGTTTTTATATTTTGGTTCAATTCTGATAAACAACAAAATCCCATCTCTGTGTGTAAACCATAACCTTATTTTTCTTTCCAGTTTGCAGTTGTGAACCCTCATTCTTAAAATAGGCGTTGTCAATGGTATCTTAACTACCAAAGCTACAGTAACTGATACTTTGTCCAGTCGGGGTATTGTCTCTGTAAGACATGTTAGTAGTAGTTGGGAAAATGGTAGTTTCTTTGTGTGGTAAAGAATTTGAAATTTTGTGTGTTCTTACATGTACATTGTACTCATGTGCTACTGCCTCCATATTATCCTAATTTATGAAAACATCCTAATTTTTGCATTACAACTAAGTCGACTTATGCTGTTAGGCACCCCCCTTCACAAATTTGCTTCTGAGATGGATTGATGCAGGGAATATATGAAGCACCGGAAACACCACATTGCATTTTTGGATTTGAGAAATTAGTAAACTGCTTTTTCCTTTTCTGGGACTAAGCAGTAATATTGTCTTTGATTGGATTTAACTTCGTTTATGATTTTTGTTTCACTGACATAAAGCTCATATTTCAGACTTACACCATGTTTGTTTACTCCTGACTCATCTGAGTCGTCTGGATCTGAATCATCTGGATCTGAGTGAAATCACCTGACTCATCTGAATTTGAGTCGATATGTTTGTTTTGAGTCAGATCTGACTCATCTGACTCGGAAATAAGTGAGTCAGTGGTTTGGTCCCATGAGTCAAGGGTATTTTGTTACCTGACTCAAATGAGTCCGAGTCAGGGGTTATGTCTGAGTCAGAGGTCGAGTCAGATCTGACTCAAAATGGAAAACAAACGGTCTGACTGCTGACTCGGTCCGAGTCAGGGGTTGACTCAGATTCAGACGCCGAGTCAGCTGCAAACAAACAAGTTCTTAGATGAAAATTGTGCCAGCGGAGAGGTAAGAACCTTTCCATATTCCCTTCCTTAAACTCAACAGATTTTTTATGGTTCATTTATCTCTTTTAAATGTTTTTGGTGTAATTTCTACAGGTGTTTTTGGGACATTGAACGTATTAGGACAACAAGAAAAAAACTTCTAGTGAAGCAACAATTAAAAATGTAACTAATTTCCACCCTCACGTCCAAGCTATTTCATTTTGTTCACTTTAAATGCAAGCTAAAGTAGTTTACTAGAATTTTACTATTGCAGTTAGTAAGATTAGATGTTTTTTTAGCTACATTGGTGTTTTTGGGGTTTAATTAGACTATTGGTGATGTTGGTGCAAAATTAATCACCCCAACAATCTTGGAGAATTGTATATGTTGATTGAATCTCCGTCGTTGCTTTATTTCTCCAGAACTGTAGATGAAAGATGAGGGGTACCTGCAAAGGCACTCCGATGCTTAAGTCAGAGAGAGAGTCCTAGACAGGTTTTTCAGAGGAGAAAAGGAATTATCATTGTGTCCCTTTTGTGTTAGATTTTAGCCTCTATTTATAGACCCCAAACGCTAATTTGCTTCCATAATAACCCTATATTTGTAGTTATCCAGAATAACTACCAGGATTTGTACTTATCCTTTAAGATTCTTATCTATCTTGAAAGATCCTTGTATATCTTGTCAAGATTTGAGTTTATCTTTGAAGATCCTTATTATCTTCACAAAATTTGAGTTTATCTTGGAAGATCCTTATTATCTTCACAAGATATGTGTATATCCCCACAACATTTGTATTTATCTTGAAAGATTCATGTCTATCTCTTCAAGATTTGTATCTATCTTGGAAGATCCTTGTCTATCTTCCAAGATTTGTGTCTATCTCAAAATGACTTCTACAATAAGTCATTTGGGCTTCTATAATAAGCTAGACTGGGCTTCCATAATAAGCTAGACTGGGCTTCCTCAATAAACCCACCGGTTTCCACAATAAACCTTATTGGGCTTCCATAATAAGCCATGTGGGTTTCCTCAATAAACCCACTGGTTTCCACAATAAACTGTATTGGGCTTCCATAATAAGCCATGTGGGTTTCCTCAATAAATCCACCGGTTTCCACAATAAACTGTATTGGGCTTCCATAATAAGCCATATGGGTTTCCTCAATAAACCCACCGGTTTCCACAATAAACCGTATTAGGCCAATATCAAATAGCTTGTGCGGTACGCACGTACACTATTTTAATAGGGTACAAACATCGCCCCCTCTTAATTCTCAACTTGTTGGTGGATTAAGATAATCAAAAGAAGAACTAACCTTCGCGGCTCGTTCAAATGCGCCATATGATGTTTATCCGATAACCTTTCGTGGCCTTGGCCAGCTTGTTGTGTGGATTAAGAAAATCAAAAGAAGAACTAACCTTCGCGGCTCGTTCAAATTCGCCATATGTTGTTTATCCGATAACCTTTCGTGGCCTTGGCCAGCTTGTTGTGTGGATTAAGAAAATCAAAAGAAGAACTAACCTTTGTGGCTCGTCAAATTCTCCATATGTTGTTTATCCGATAACCTTTCGTGGCCTTGGACACCTTGTGGATTTGCCCCAAAGTCGGCTTAATAATTCAAAGCACCAAACACTTTCAAAGTACCAATAATGTACTCAAAACTCCATATAATAATTACCCAAACACCAAACAGATCGACATGTTATGTTCTCATGCTCTTCCTTTAGCTAACAAATGACCTACGTGTTGGTGGGACATCGTCGATACGCTTTGCACCTTGTCAAATAGTCACCACCCCATGATCGATAGGAATATGACTCTCATTTTAATGCAGGATGCTCCCGTATCTTGGTAGGCACATTGATTTCCCATATGCTCCTGTTATGGCCTTGAATTTTCCGACTCAACGCTCTTGTGTCTGCGAATAAAGAATATACGACAACCTTTGGTGTACAGGTTGACTGACATTAGCTTTTTGTCATACATTTTCTATCATAATAATCCATTAATTGGTTTATTCAATAAACCACCGAGCTTCCTTAATAAGTTCGGTTGGGCTTCCTTAATAATACAGAGTTGGTTTCTTTAATAAACCACTGAGCTTCCTTAATAAGTTCGGTTGGGCCTCCTCAATAAGCCAGAGTTGGTTTCCTTAATAAACCAC
The DNA here is from genome assembly GCF_003573695.1 of Papaver somniferum. NCBI lineage: Eukaryota > Viridiplantae > Streptophyta > Magnoliopsida > Ranunculales > Papaveraceae > Papaver > Papaver somniferum. The sequence goes on along the minus strand of NC_039367.1, from coordinate 107,227,194 downwards.
CGAGCTTCCTTAATAAGTTCGGTTGGACTTCCTCAATAAGCCAGACGTGGTTTCTTTAATAAACCACCGGGCTTCCTCAATAAACCAGACGTGGTTTCTTTAATAAACCACCGGGCTTCCTTAATAAGTCCGGTTAGACTTCCTTAATAAGCCAGCCGAGCTTCTATAATAAGCCATATGAGTTTCCCTTGCTCTTTTCGCTCCATTTTAGCTTCAGCTTAATTATGTTGAAACACCTTGTTTTCACCTTTCTCTTTATTAGAAAGATATTGCAAGTATTTCTTTAATAAATACATGCAAAAATGGTCCAAATGCTGACTATAACCTTGACATATAACATAAAATTTGGTGAGGACTTACCTCCCTAGCATTCTTGAACCCTAATCGCCCCCATTACTTTGGGTGATACGAAAAGGATGTCCCATATTGTTCGACTTCTGAAACATGTTAATTTTTCTTGGCGACACTTTAGCCGCCCCATGATCTGCAGAGACATCGCCAAAGACGCCCCCTGTGCAGCGGGGAATGGACCTATAATATCCAATACTTTCTTGCTAAATGGCCATGGGCGCATCATTGAGTATAACTCGTCCGTGGGTCTGTTTATAAGAGGGCCAAGAAGCTGATAGGCTATGCATTTCTTTGTATATCCAATTGCATCATTCTTCACATAAGGCCAAAAGTATCGCTGAGATAAAAGCCTATGCGCCAAACTTTACTGCCTCCAGAATGATTTCTGCAACAGCCTTCATGTGGCTCAGCCATTCTTGATTATTTTTCAGCCTAGCATTCGCCGCCTAGAAGCCCTTTTTCTACGAGCGATGAATGTACAACAATCTGTATATAGGATGACCGTCTCTGACTAGTTGTGATACATCTGCTTTATTCCGCCCATGTTTTGTTCTTGAAATCCTTTTATCGCAACACTTTGTTTTGATCTCTCTCTTTGTTAGAAAAACACGTATTTCATGTAAAAAGTATCTTCAGTTCTAACTAGAACTAAAAGTGTGGTTAAGATACGAAGTTCCTCCTTAGCGCCCAAAGCTTCAATTCCTTGGGTAGCGAGTACGCTCTGCTTAAACCTGTTCATCCTTCCTCGTGTTGTTTTATCCGTCAACAGAGGTCTTAAGATGATTGTACACATTTAGCTTGTTTCTTAACGGAAGATTGATCACTGCATTTGTAGTTAAAGTCCACCGATCCTTCGTTGACCTTGTGAATTCTGACATACAGGCATTTGTCATTTGCAAGACAGTGTAAGCAGTGAGTTTGCAGGTGCAACTTTGATGTAGGCTGCTGGCTGAGAGTAGAACTCGTTTCTTTGTTAGAAAAAACGCTTTAAAATTACCAATTTTTCCATGGACTATGTTTTGATCCCTAGACCTATTGCCCATTAATTGTTTTTTCTTTTGAATAGATAAAACAATAGTCCCACATTGACTAAAATCTAAAGAGTTTTAGACATAAATACCATTGAGTTGGCTATAAGGGCATGACCAAAGGCTAGATAAAGTTGCCTTAGAAAGACCCTCAAGAAGGCTTCATGACCGTGGTTATGAAGATAGACTGGATAGGTGGACTAGGAAAAATTACATGAGCAAAAACCATATTCTTAACTGTCTGGATGACTCCTTGTACGACTTTTATAATGCAAAAGAGAATTTTACTGCTTTTGATTTATGGGAAGCCCTAGAAGAAAAATATCTTGCTGAAGCTGCTGGAAGCAAGAAGTTCTTGGTGGCTAGGTTCCTGGAATATAAGATGACTGATGAAAAGCCTGTTGTAGAACAATTCGTCGAACTCCAGCTACTCATCAACGAAATTCTTGCTGAAGGCATGCATATTGATGAATCTCTACAAGTATCTGCAGTGATTGAAAAGCTACCACCCTCATGGAACGAGTACAAGAGGAGGCTGCGACACAAGAATCGTGAAATCACCATGGTGGAGCTGGGGAAAAAGATCCAGGTGGAGGAACTTCTGTGCTGCAAAGACAAGAGCCTGATGCTGAGCAAAGACATGTCAAACAAAGCTCATGTCCTGGACGATAATGCTGCGTCAAAGAAAAGGCACGGAGAATCCAGCAAAAATGGTAAACGTAACAAACAGCGTAACTCCAAAGGTAACCATCTTAAGCCAAAGGGTGGTGTCTCCAAAAACACCATCAAAGGCGACTGCTATAACTGTGGGAAAACTGGTCATATGGCCAAGGACTGTAGGGCACCTAAAAAGACCAAAAATGATCCTAAACAGAAAAATAAGGCAAACGTAGTAGATGATTCTGGATATTTTACTGGCATGGTGTCTGAAGTCAACCTTGTCTCTAATGTGACCAATGTGAGAGACTGGTGGCTTGATTCTGGAGCCACTAGGCATGTCTGTAAGTTCAGAAATGCTTTCTCCTCCTATAACAAAGTAGGAGACGATGAGAAATTGTTTATGGGAAACTCTTCTACCTCTAAAGTGGTAGGAAAAGGCAAGGTTGAATTGAAGCTCACTTCAGGAAAAACTCTCGCATTGAATGACGTGTATCACGTCCCGGACATATGCAAGAATCTTATCTCAGAAACCATCTTACTTGGAAAAGGTTTTAAATTTGTAGCTGAGTCTAACAAAGTTGTAATCTCTAAAGGTGGTGACTTCGTAGGAAAAGGATATGTCACTGATAACATGATTAAGCTTAGTGTACTTTCTTTGAACTTGAATGATAATGCATCTTCTTCTGCTTATGTTTGTGACTCCTCACATGTTTGGCATGATAGACTAGGACATGTTAATTTCAAATCTATTGAAAGACTTGCTAAATTAGGCTGCATTCCTAAAATAAACTTTGACAGAGGTCATAAATGTGAAATTTGTGTTGAATCTAAATGCTAGAAAACCCTTTAACAAAAAGGTTGAACGTAGTACAACTCCCCTAGAACTAATCCACTCCGATTTGGGAGATTTGAAATCAACACCAACTAGAGGTGGGAAAAAATGGTACATCACTTTTATAGATGATCACTCAAGATACTGTCAGGTTTATCTTCTTAGAAGTAAAGATGAAGCCCTAGACGCTTTCAAATTATATAAACTTGAAGTAGAAAACCAAAGAGGTGTTACTATTAAAACTCTTAGGTCGGACCGAGGCGGTGAGTATGTGATACCTATAGGAGAATTCTGCAAACTTAATGGCATCATTCATGAAACTACTGCACCTTATTCACCTGAGTCGAATGGAGTAGCTGAAAGGAAAAACCGAACACTCATAGATATGGTGAACGCTATGTTAGCTAGTTCAGGGCTACCTTCGAACCTGTGGGGGGAAGCAATTCTCTCTGCTTGCTATATCTTGAACCGAGTTCCATTTAAGAAATCCGACAAAACTCCATATGAGTTATGGAAAGGAAGACAACCGTCCTATGCATACTTTAAAGTGTGGGGGTGTTTGGCCAAGGTGGCCACTCCTCGTTCCAAGAAAACCAAAATAGGACCTAAAACTGTAGATTGTGTTTTCCTAGGATATCCTGAGCACACTAGTGCTTATAGGTTCATGGTAATTGGTGAGAACACCATAATGGAATCCAGAGATGCAGTGTTTTTCGAACACATTTTCCCTTTAGGGTCTGGACCTCATAAAAGGGTCCGCGATGATCTCTCAGATGTTCCTTCGACTAGTCAACCCCCGTCTCTAGATGCTGAAACCGAACCTAGAAGAAGTAAGAGGGTCAGAACCGAGAAAGGTTTCGGTCCAGATTTTGTGACTCTTACGGTAGAGTCTGAACCCCAAACCTATAAGGAAGCTATGACTTCTCCGGAAGCTCCCTTCTGGGAAGAAGCTTCAAATAATGAGTGGGATTCCATTCAACAAAATGAAACTTGGGAGCTTGTAGACTTACCTCCTGGTAGTAAAACCATAGGTTGCAAGTGGGTCTTCAAAAGGAAACTTAGAACAGATGGAACTATAGAAAAACACAAAGCTAGGTTGGTAGCTAAGGGGTACAGACAACAGGAAGGATTAGATTTCTTTGATACCTATTCACCGGTCACTAGAATCACTTCTATCCGGATGCTGATTGCTATTGCTTCTATTTATGATTTGCATATACATCAGATGGATGTTAAAACTGCTTTTTTATATGGTGAATTGAATGAAGAAATTTATATGGACCAACCGGAAGGTTTTGTTGTGAAAGGTTTTGAAGATAAAGTATGCAAACTGAAAAAATCTTTGTATGGTTTAAAACAAGCACCTAAACAGTGGCATGAAAAATTTAATCATGTAATGATATCTAATGGCTTCAAGGTTAATGAATCTGATAAATGTGTTTACATTAAATCTGTGGATGATTCTCATGTTATTGTGTGCCTATATGTTGATGATATGCTCATATTAGGTAGTAACCTTGAAGTATCAATACCACTAAAAGCATGCTTAACGAAAACTTTGACATGAAAGACTTAGGCCCTGCTGATGTAATCTTAGGGATGAAAATCAGAAAGATGTCTGATGGATATAGTCTTAGTCAATCTCATTATGTTGAAACTGTGCTTAAGAGATTTAATCATGAAAATGCTAAACCTGCAACTACTCCTTATGATCCCAATTGCAAATTGAAAAAGAACAAGGGTGAGGGTATTTATCAACTTGAGTATTCTCGTGTTATTGGCAGTCTTATGTATTTAATGAACTGTACAAGACCTGATATTGCCTATACTGTGAGTAGATTAAGCAGGTACACTTGCAACCCTGGGCAGGATCACTGGAATGCTCTCTACAGAGTTCTACGGTACCTGAGAGGAACTTCAAACTATTGCCTAAGTTTTGGGAAGTATCCTGCTGTGCTAGAAGGGTATTGTGATGCTAACTGGATATCAGACTCAGATGAGTGCAAATCCACTAGCGGGTACATCTTCACACTTGGTGGTGCGTCTGTGTCATGGAAGTCTACCAAACAGACATGTATAGCCGATCCACCATGGAGTCTGAGTTTATAGCCTTGGAGAAAGCTGGAGAGGAAGCTGAATGGATACGAGGTTTCCTGGGTGGAATTCCACTCTGGCCCAAGCCTGTGTCTTCGATCGCAATCCACTGTGACAGTCAAGCTGCTATTGGATGCGCAAAGAATAGTGTATACAACGGAAAGTCTATACATCTTCGAAGAAGACACAAGACAGTGAAACAACTACTCTCTACTGGCATCATCTCTATAGACTTTGTAAGGTCTAAAGAGAATATTGCAGATCCTTTGACGAAAGGGTTATCTAGAGAGGTAGTTAGATCCACATCGAAGGGGATGGGACTCAAGCTCATAGAATAAATCGCCATGAAGGACACTCAACCTTGTGAATGGAGCTCCAAGATCAAGGTTCAATGAGATAACTAATTTTTGGTGATGTCGAGAGAAAGCACTATCTTTGTCCCTCCCTATGGTGTAACCATGATAGTGCTGCCTGCATGTTTTAGGATGATCTGTCAGGATCTTAATGAGTTCCATGGCTTTGCTTAAAGCGGAGTGTGGCAGGACACTCTTAATGGACTCACCTATGTGGATGTTGGAAGTGGGGCCGCTTCCTATGAGAATTTGAGCTTTTTCTCTAGAGACATTCATTAAGTCCGGGATTTAGCCCACGGCCAAAACGGGCACAACGGCAAGAGCTTGGCAGCTTTCTTTTTCTTTGAGACATCAAAGTGTGGTTGTTATTTCTGAATTGCACTCACTGTTGACGGTTCAAGACATTGTGTTCACCGAGACAACAAGCAGTTCCGGTAACCTCTCACTATGTTAAGGTTCAATCTCTGGGACACCTTAGCCTAATATTGATGTATTATGTTTTCTCGTATTTCGTCGATATGTTTTATCATTCATGTGGGGGATTGTTAGAAAAAACGCTTTAAAATTACCAATTTTTCCATGGACTATGTTTTGATCCCTAGACCTATTGCCCATTAATTGTTTTTTCTTTTGAATAGATAAAACAATAGTCCCACATTGACTAAAATCTAAAGAGTTTTAGACATAAATACCATAGAGTTGGCTATAAGGGCATGGCCCTTGGGTCATTAGACTTTTGTGCTTGGGGGGGAGGCTTAGACTAGGGCAAGGTTGCCTTTCCCGTACGCGCGGTGCTTCGCACAGAAGCACGCACGCCGTCGCCGCCGTCCGTCCGGTCGGTCGGTCGGGTCGGGTCGGGCTCGGGCTCGGGTGTGGGTGTGGGTGTGGGTGTGTTAGATCCTATCTTTTTGCTGAAATTTTTGGTACGTGTTTTCCACACAAGTAGAAGAATCTTTTCTTTGTCTGCACGTGTTTTGTCCTGACTTCTTTGTCTGAACGTTTGTCTGCACGAGTTTTGTCCTGACTTCTTTGTCTGAACGTGCTTGTCTTGGCTTCTTTGTTTGTACGTGTTTTGTCCTGGCTCCCTTGTATGTACGTATTTGGCTTGGCAGCAACACACTACTCCATGCCTGACAAAACAACTTTTGTTGCACTATCTTTAACCCAACATAACCAGTTTTTTTCTGTCATACGCATGGGTTTTCTTTCTTGTTTGTAACTACACAAACACTATATAAGAGAGTAGTTGTAATCTCAGAAAATACACACCACAGAGAAATATCTCTTCTACTCTCCCTCAGTTTTTCTGTAAACATCTCTTCTACTGTTTTAAGTTCTGCCAAGCTCTAAGGGTACCCTCATTGTATGCTACATTGAGGGGTACTAACTGTAGTTGTATCCTGGAGGTGACTCGCCAACTGCTGTAGCATCTCAGAGGAGAGGCAGGCGATATTGCCTTTAGGACAGCGTAGTTTACGTGCCTCTACATTTTCTGTGCAGCAACATCAGCAACATTATACAGAGCTAAGTATCTTCTTCTCAGTTACTTTATTAGTAATTTACCCAACATTCTTTTCTACATCAACTTGTTTCCGTCATTGAATTTTGATATTGCTCTGATATCCCTTTCTGTGGTGTTCATGATTTGTGAGTTAACTGATCCAAGATGGTATAGACTATTATGGATTGGTTGTCTCCAACGAACAGATTGATCAGTTCAATCCTGATTGGAGTGATTGAATCTGACCCAGAAGTTGATTTGACTTGAGTAAGCTTGTCTGAGGTAATTTGCTATGGAGTAACGGACTTTTCCAAAATAACTAAACCCAAGATGCTGGTACGAATTGGTTGCTCCAGGATCTAGTTGAACTATGTTCATTAAAAAGATGTACTTATTTCGATCCAGAGGTTGCAAAAGCTATATGATCCGAGGGTGTTATATTGACGAATTTCTTATAGAAGAAAATGGTTGCTGCGTAACTCTTCTAATGATGGTGATCTTCATGATTGTAGAAATTTATTCCAATTGATCGGTTGTGAATGATGATCACAAAACTGCTCCTCCAACGCACGCTGTTATAGCGCATGAAAATCATCTTTCTCTGCCCACGGATTCTCGTTTACAGGCTTATGAAGTGCTCACCTTTCTGGGAGTCGAGTTCGCACTTTGAGGTGGATTAAGCTGAGTTGTGCGCCTTATGACGGCGCTTTAGGCAAGCATGTTTACCGTATCTCACCGGTGGCTTGGGTCCATCCCTTTAATCCCATCGTCATGTGGTCTGGGCTTTTATCGCCGTGATGTATCGATTTGGCATTACGAGGACTTCTACTTCTGAATCTTGTCGGTACAGTTGTGAAATTTAGCTTCTCTCAATGCTTTGCGCAATCTGACAACATGAGTTAAGAGGCATCGGGAATTGCACACAATTCTTAGATTATATCATTTTTTTTAGAACGTTTGAGTTTGGAAACTCAACGGTACCATGCATTAAGTAAGGTCTGCAAAAGCTTAAATGCTCTATATAAATTGTTTGAACGATATTTTTAGAATGCGTGATACTTATCTCGCTTCTCCATATGAATGGGGACTGCTGGGAGTCAGAATTCAGTAACTCAAAGCTCTACTCCTCATCTCGATAGACATATGATGTCTAGTCATATGACCCGATCTGGAGCCTCCTGAGCAGTACCGTCTTAAGCTTTTCTTCTTGTCGGCAACGCTGTTCTGGCACAATTATTTGCTGCAACTTTGGTGTAATTCGTGTCCTGCACTCGAATTTTCCATAAACTCATTGTCCCACTGTCTCTCCGGGAACAAATAAACGTGAGCATAGATTTTCCGAGAGGATCCGTGAACGTGTAAAACCAAAGTTCACCAATAATTGACATTCCGCGTCACATTCTTTATCAGTCTTGAAATTACTTTACATTGCTTTGAAGTCGCAAGCATTTATCTTGTAAACAGAGTGCTGGACGTAAGACCTCACGCTTTTCATCAAACATTTTACGTTCTTCTCCAGGAAAAAGAGAGGCCAGGTTCTCCATGAGACTCTACTTTGATTAGAGAATTCGCATATCTTCCATCACTTGCATTGGTTGAAACTTTTCGACTCGCAACGAGCAGAATGATCTGAGATGAGTAATTTATGCTGACTTGGTAGGACTAGTTTTCCTTGATGCACGTAAATTGATCTGTCCGAGTCGGAATCTCCGAGATAGTTAAATCCAAACGAACCAACTGGATTGCTACGAGGTTATTGCTCGAGTTAGTACGCAGTAGCTGCATCTTGATCTTGCTTTTTCCTGTTGTTAGATGACGAATGTCGAGTGCTGACGAGCTACTCCAACGTCAAATTGATTTTTCTTGAATTATCGCTTTACGAGTTAATTGTTCATCTAATATTGAAACTTTCTCCATTATAGTTGGGTTTCTCTACGAAATCCATCTTTGATGTGATGGGGGCACACAATGAGTGTTCTATCCGTCTGGATAGTGTATTTGATATCCAGCTGGCTCCTCAAAGCATGACTTAGTTTCATGGTAAAGCGAGAGAGACTATTAACCACGTTCCCCTTAGTCGGCGCCAAAAGATGTTGGTGCAAAATTAATCACCCCAACAATTTTGGAGATTTGTATATGTTAATCGAATCTCCGTCGTTGTTTTATTTTTCCAGAACTGTAGATGAAAAATGAGGGGTACCTGCAAAGACACTCCCATGCTTAAGTCAGAGAGAGAGTCCTAGACAGATTTTTTCAGAGGAGAAGAGGAATTATCATTGTGTCCCTTTTGAGTTGGATTTTAGCCTCTATTTATAGGCCCCAAACCCTAATTTGGTTCCATAATAACCCTAGTTATCCAGAATAACTACCAAGACTTGTACTTATCCTTTAAGATTCTTATCTATCTTGAAAGATCCTTATATATCTTGTCAAGATTTGAATTTATCTTTGAAGATCCTTATTATCTTCACAAAAGTTGAGTTTATCTTGGATGATCCTTATTATCTTCACAAGATTTGTGTATATCCCCACAACATTTATATTTATCTTGAAAGATTCATGTCTATCTCTTCAAGATTTGTATCTATCTTGGAAGATCCTTGTCTATCTTCCAAGATTTGTGTCTATCTCAAAATGACTTCTACAATAAGTCATTTGGGCTTCTATAATAAGCTAGACTGGGCTTCCATAATAAGCCATGTGGGTTTCCTCAATAAACCCACCGGTTTCCACAATAAACCTTATTGGGCTTCCATAATAAGCCATGTGGGTTTCCTCAATAAACCCACTGGTTTCCACAATAAACCGTATTGGGCTTTCATAATAAGCCATGTGGGTTTCCTCAATAAATCCACCGGTTTCCACAATAAACCGTATTGGGCTTCCATAATAAGTCATATGAGTTTCCTCAATAAACCCACCGGTTTCTACAATAAACCGTATTAGGCCAATATCAAATGTGAAAACTACAGGGAGACCCATTTTCCCTGATGTTTCTACTGTGAAACCCACGCTCACAAAACTACAGGCCCGTACCCAAATTCTGGAAGAAAATTATTCTCAAACCCAAAATATATAAAATTATTTTTTTGTTTTTGTTTTTGTTTTTGTTTTTGTTTTTGTTTTTGTTTTTGTCTTTGTCTTTGTCTTTTTTTTTCTTCTTCTTCTTCTTCGTCTTTTTTTTCTTCTTCTTCTCCACTATACCTAGATCTCAGAAAAAGGGAGAGATTCGATAGATTTCGAGAACAAATTCATGCCTAAATTCGATTGATCTCAACAGCAGCACCAAATCGTCTTCTTCTTCGAATTAACGACGAACCCTCTTACTACCGATTCTCTTCATTACAATTTAAATTCACTACTGTTATTAATGGTAGCAGCAAAAATCCCTAAATGGGTTTGTAGAACACGGTTTGGTCAACATAGATTTATGATCAAAACTTGTTTTCAATGAAGATTTTGAAATGAATTTCAGATTTTTATGAAACTCTCAGCCGTGAATTGAGTTGGAGTAAGCAATACTGGATGAGTTGTGAAGAATGTTTAATTGCAGATGATGGTGTAAATACATGAAAGAAGATGATGGTGTAAATGATTTTGACCAAGAGCCCCCGAATAACTGAAAGATAATGGTTTGCGTGGGAGTTAATGAAACATGAAAGAAGATGATGATGTGGTTATGACTGCATAACATGTCATTCAGTCAAGAAACTGTCTGCATAACATGTTATGCATTCGTGAAAATGGATGCATAACCTGTTATGCATCTACAAAATTTGTTGCAATAACTTGTTATGCAGTCCAAAAAACCTGCATAACCTGTTATGCGTCCGAAAATATGGCGACATAATGCATTATGCATCGAGAAAATAGATGCATAACCTGATATGCATTCGTAAATATGGATGCATACTGCATTATGCATCAATTTTTTATATGTACGGCTAAAATCAACCAAAACAATGGTTACATAACTTGTTATAGATGCATAACTTTGTTATGCAGATACATAACTTGTTATGCAGTCGAAAAAATGGTTGCATAATTCGTTATGCGTCTGCAGAATATGTTATGCATCGTTTTTGGTGACTGCATAATGGTAAGTATCAAGTTTTCAAAAAAATTCCCTAAAATGAGGATCACCTCCGATTTTTTCGTTAAAAACAAAAATTTGATATTCTTTTTTGTACTCATTGCGTAGCTCTTTTAAAAAGATTTCCAACGATATAAAATTTGTAAAATTCTAAGGCACGGATTTTTAGATATGTTATGTCCAAGTTGCGCTGCCAATTATACCCCTGAACAATTAGGCTGCGTAACGAGTTATGTCTGAGAAGATAGTATGCATAACCAGTTATGTATTGATTCATATAATAATTTCATATAATTATGGGTGTCACGGTATACAAAATTAATTGTGGGTCTGAGAACGACAATATTATTTTTTTGGGTCTCCCCCTAATTTCCCCATATCAAATAGCTTGTGCGTTACGCACGTACACTATTTTAATAGGGTACAAACAGGTGATATACAGGTTCGAGGACTTAAGCTCTCAAAGTTTAATGCACCCCATTTTGCTACCTGTGGTTACGATAGGCAATCTTGCTTTAGTAGTGCGAAGTCAAGACATTATCAGCCAATTATTTGTTTAACCAGAGCAAGTCTCTAGGTTTCCTTCCAAGTGGCAAAGCTGTTCCACATCTGAAAAGATTCATGGCCAGATTTACATGGGAAATGCATCAGGTATGACCATTTAATCCTTATGAGCTAAATGATGTTCGTATGATGTTTGTTATTAGCTGTTAGATTGGTGTAAACAGAACTTTCCAAAAAAATCAAAAACAAAACAAACTAAGCTGCGAGAGAGGAAAAAAACATGTTCTTATGATGTTTGTTATTGTTTAACCTTCGAAAGATTTCAGAAGAAATATTATACAACAAAATGGCGCCTTACAGTATGTTCTCTTGATTTACAAGTTGGTAACCACCTCAAAATCTTGCTTCCTAACTGCAACAGATATGAAAAAAGAACTTGAACAGTTATGGTATACATAATTACTGTTTATCCAATAGAATTAGTAGTATATCCTAATCATATTCTTCATCATATATTTCATTCGCACGATGTTTTCTTATCAAGATTTTTTTTATTGATATTAGGGTGCCACAATCTTTACTACCGCATCTAGGTGATAATACATAGAGCTACGAGATATAGATGAGGTTGTTCATACTGTTTAGAGATTTGGTTTGTTCTTAGAGGAGTTTTAACTTTCGTCTATCTAATTTTTTGCCATTCTTTTTGAACAAAAATCTTTATTTTTACAAAAAATGGGCTATATAGCCAAAATGGCGAGTTTTCTAGGCCATATGGACAGTTAGAATTAGGCCTGGGTCAAATGTCCAAAAGAATCTTTCTGGGTCAAATAGACGGTATTACCCTTGTGTAACCGTTCGCCCACCACATTCTCCTTCTCTCTTTTATCAAAACAACCCCGTACTCTGTGAAAACTGAACCCCAAGTTCATCTTCTTCTTCTGAAAAACTCTGTGAGTTTTCAAACTCCTCCTCCGTCTCCCCACACCAGAAACTAGTTTCATCCACCATCTGCTAACAATCTTCACTACCAGAAACTCATTTTCCTCCACCGTCTACTAACAATCATCACCAAAAGAAATCAGTTTCATCAACCGGTTCACCACCATCAACACTACCAGAAATTTGTTTCATCCACAGTCTGTTAAAACACCATCAACACTAAAAGAGGGTTTTCTGAGAATTAGGGTTCCAATTATTTCAGTTTATTGGAAGAGTTAGGGTTTCAGAATCGATCCACAGAATGTCTCCTAGAACTCGTAATTTTTCAAACCCTAACTCTGTTTTGTTCTTAATTTCAGAATTGCATGATCAATTTGTTTAATTTGTTGTTATTATTTTCATTTCAATTAGATTAATATGTTGAATTGCTTGTTTTATTTTCATTTTAATTGGATGAAACTAGGTTGCATCTGGTTATTTAAGTATTTCCAATGTGAAATTGGTTGAAGTGAAATTGGGCCATCTGGGTATCTGATTTGTTTCAACAAGTTTAAACTAGGATGTAACTGGTTTCATCGAGTGTTAATCTACATTGTATATTGTTTCAGAAGATTAAAACTGGATGAAACCAGTTTCGTTCAGGTTTAAAGATACATCTGCGGTTAATATAAGACTATTAGTATGTTGTGAATGGGATGTATGAAAATCTATGTTATGGATTGAACGAAATTAGGTTTGCATTTGGCTACGAAGTGATGCTCAACAGGTGTTTGAAACTGGGTTTCATCAAATTTTAAGTTAGAATGTAAATGACTTGTTGGTGGTATTAAATGAATGATTAAATGGGTTTGCATCTTGTTATTTAATTGTTTTAAATTGTTAAATTGCTTGAAGTGAGATTGGATGTAATTTGGTTTTCATCTTGGATTGAATCTGGTTATATCAACTGTTTCAGCAGGTTTACACTATTATGAAACTGATTTCATCCAGGTTTAGTTTGCAGTGTATGTTGTTTCAGCAGACTAAGACTGGATGAAATCAGATACATCCAGGATTTTGCTACTTTTTAAAGTTAACTTTTGAAGATCTGTATTAAAGTTAGGTCCTATTTTAGCTTCATGCCATAAATCAGTTATTCTGAAACCTGCTGAAACTTGGTTTCATCCAAATTGTTGCAGGAAGCGGTATCAAGAAAAGTAAGAAGAGTGCTGCTGCTGAAATTACATCCAAGAATAAGCATGATGTGAAAGTGGGCGGAGAGTCTAGCATAGGGGATATGGAACTTGTGGATGCCGAAATGGATGAAGACAAGTTAGAGAAAAAGGAAGGGAAGAAAACGTTCCGATCAAACCTGAAACCGACAGTTGAAGTGCTGGAAAAATTGGTATTTACTGAAGCACAAGAGGCTGTGTTAAGGAAGACTAAATTCTGGAACTTTATTGAGGCGATCAAACAAGGTAAGGTGGGCAAGGCTGAATGTAGCAAATCTCCAAGGGAATTAGAGTTCATCATAAGAAATTTTGACCCGAAAGAGTTGGCATTCAAGATTGGTGATCAAGTTTTCAAGACCGATGCAAATCATCTTGCTGTTATTTTCAAAATGCAGAGAATACATATGAGTGAACAAGATAAGAAACTTTATGGACCAAAAGAAGACCCAAGTTTGAAAACTTTTGAATTTTACAAAAAGTACTTTCTTGAGCCAAAGAGAAGGAATGAAGAGGAGAAAAAGAAAGATGAAAAGAAGAAGGATGGAGCCAAAGAGAAGAAAAGGAAAGAGAAGAATACTGGGGACAAGTTGGATAAGAAATACATTGTCGAAGGAATACATACTGCTATGAATGAAGAAGGAACAGAAGAAGACTTGGCGAAACTTTTGTTGCTGTTCATGTTCTGTACAATATTCTTCATAAACACTGGAGGTATGTATGTCCACTACAAGTATTTGAACTGCCTACAATCAATCGACACCATTAACAAAGTATCTTGGCCCGATCTTATTCACGAGCATTTAATGCAAAGTGTTAAAGTTGTATACGAGACACCATACTCTATCAATGGGTGCAACTTCTATTTGCTGGTGAGTATCGTCTTTTATCTTTTGAATATATTTTTTTCTTACGTTAAATGTATCATGCAGTGAGTAGCATCTTATATATTATCTTTTGAATATATTTTTGTTTTTGCAGTTATGGATTTTTGAGCAAATGAAAGGCATTAACAGGAAAGACAACAGTGATTCATGGCCAAGGTTTGCAAGATGGGACTTGTATAAAGTATCTTGCGAAATTGAGGGGAAGCTTGAAACTTTTTCAAGCAGTGAGGTAAAAATCTTGTTGTTATTATAACTGGATGAATCCAGTTAAATCATGTGTTGATGTTGTTTAGATTCATTTTTAAAATTCTATCCCCTATTATAACTGGATGAAACAAGTTACATCTTATGTTATAAAATGATGAAACACATTATCTACCAAGTTTCATCCTGTGTTATTAGTGGATGAAACCCAGTTACATCATGTGTTATGATAAATTTTATGTTTTTGCAGGTTGTTGACTTTGTTGGTAGCTGGAGTCAAGAGGAGAAACAACTATGCTTGTTTGGTGATGAAGAAGAAAACACAGATGAAGATGATGTTTCCAAGTTGAAGAATGAACTAGCTGAGAAGGACAAGATTATCCGTCACTTGAATGACGAGTTGGAAGCAAGGAATACAGAGTTGGAAGCAAAGGAGGCTGAGTCTGAAGCAAAGGATAAGACAATCTCATACTTGCAAAGTGAAGTGGAAGCCTTGAAAGCGCAACTCAAGCCTCAACCGGGAACTCAGCAAGCTTCCTCTCAAGAGATTGTTCTTTACACCACACCTGAAGACTATTTCAACCTTAACATCACTCAAGAGATGAATAAACCTGTGGAGGAAGCTAACAATATTCCCGAAGAAGAACCTGTAACACCAGTTCCTAGAGCAGAACCTCTAGCACCAGTTCCTGCATCAAAAATCAACCAAGAAGAAATTGTCGCAGCAGAACCTATGGCAGTTATTGGATCGCTTGATAATAGAGTGAAGAACGTATATAAAAGGGCTAGAAATAACAAGTTTGTATCAGATGATGATGAGCATGCAGAGAAGAAGCAGAAGGACGATAAGTTGAGGAAGTTAACAAGGAACAACAAGCTGTGGAAAAATTACTTGATGAGCGGAATAAGACAAGCTGAAGAGAAGTTAATGAAGGAGTACTTTGTAACTGGAAAAGTAAGGTACGTATCCGCATTCTTTTTTTTTTCATTCTACTTTTCTTATTTCTGCAAAAGTACTTCTAAGTTTATACTAAACTATATGAACTTGTTTAAATGCAGCGACTGCGTTTGGAAGTCCAATGGAGGTGTATGTATTAGTAGAGAACACATCCAACAACTTGTTTTCAATCAGCCATTGGTGAACACTATTTTGGAGTTTAAAATCGAAAAATGGAGACAATTGTTTCAATATGGCGGTGATACCAAAGGATACTCCAAGTCAATCTTTCTCAACGCGCTTGCATGGGTAAACATTTTGAATACTACATTTTAAAATGAATGAACTTAGGTCTGCAATTTGTTTTCATATAACTTTTAAGTTAGTGTAGGATGTGCCTGGCTTGCATCTGTTGCTTGAAATATAATTCTCTCACTAGTGTAGGATAAAACTGAGTTTCATCTAGCTATTATATATAGGATGTAACTGGGTTTCATATGAAACCTGCAGAAACTGGTTTTCATCTAACATTAATGACAGAATGTAATTGAGTTTCATTCATTTAAAAAATATGGATTAACTGGTTTTGATTCAAATTTGTATTCAGGCTGATGTCATTGCGGGAGATGAGTTGGACGCTGCAAAAATGATAAATGCTGAACTGCAAAAGATTGATGTCGAAACGCAACACTTGTTCATCCCAATGTTGAATGAGAAAGAACATTTCACATTGCTTCACCTTGACATCCATGGAAGAACTTGGACACACTACAATTCTCGCATAGGTTCTTCAAACTATTTAAAAGAAGCTCAAATGATGGCGGAAAGAATAAATCATCTCTTTCAAGTTCAAATTCAAAGTACTAGTATGGATGACGTTGATGTCGTCGTTCAATCAGATTGTCCACAACAGTGCGAAAGGTAGGTAGTTAACTCTTTGAACTGAGATTATAACATACAAACTGAAACGAAGTTTGAACCGACATTACATTTTTTTTCCAGATCGTTAAAATGACATTACATATTCTTTTGTCTTGCAGTGATGATTCGATGATGTATGTTATCTACTACATCGAATGGGCAATGACAGACGGTTACTCATTTGAAGGCAAATATACTATTGGAGGGGAGATGGGCACAAGAAGAATCAATCTGGCATATGAAATCCTAACTGATGAGAATAGCTGCTGGAAAGTTTGATGTGTTTAGGTTGTTTAGAAATTTTTTATTAATGTGGTTCATTTGGTAGTACTTTATTTTTTGTTGAACTATGTCTTCGCATATAGTTGTTGTGATCCATGGATTCGTCTTAATTAAAATATGAACTCTTTTACTGAAAAATGCCTATACTTCAATTTCATGATGGTTTTGTTTGAATATGTTAGCCAGAAATGATTAAATTTGCAGGTTGAAAATGTAACCAGGCTTGGATGAAACTGGTTACATCCTAGCCTGTATAAAACTTCAATTTTCTTGTCAGATTGTAACCAGGCTTGGATGAAACTGGTTACATCAAAGCCTGTATAAAAACTGTTTTCAGAGTGTGCAGGTTGACAAAAAAAAGTTTTTTCTGTCCATATGTGATGGATGAAATCCAGTTTCATCCTGGCCAAAAATCTCATTTTTTCCAGAATAGGCAGGATGAAACTGGTTACATCCTGTATAATTAAATTTGAATCTTCGCAAACATTCAAATTTTACAGTGAAAAACTGAAGGGAATGTACAATTAAACAATCAACATAAGACTAAAAGATATATACTATAAAAATGAAGAGAAATACTTGAAAAAATAATTCCACAAGATATATTTTTATAAACAAAAGAAACAATCCAAGGTAAATACTAGTTGCAAAAATATAATTCAAGGTAAATGAATCTTAAATGTGCAACAAGAGGCTGCAGAGAAGAATAAACTAATAAAGATATCATGGTAAAAAGCTAATAAAAGATATCATGGTAAAAAGCTGCACAGAAGAAATGAAGGCTGGAGATGTTCTTAAGCAGGTACTTAACGTTGCTTTTTCGCAGGAGAATGAGGACACGTCGTCTTGTTATGATGTGCCTGAGTATGGCAGTACCGCACGTAATTGGTCTCTTGAAACTTGCACTACCTGTGTTAGGAATCCGCTTCTTCTTCGGCCTACCATGTTTTTTTCCTACGACAGTTGGTGGGTTCACGAGATATCCAGTAGCAACATCAATAGGCTTGTCGTAATCAGGAATGGGCTTGATAGGACGATCATACGAAGCACGGAAGCTAGCAATGCTGAAATACGGATTAATGTACTCGTAAACATTGATGTTATTTGAATGCATACACGCAATAGCGTGATCACAAGGGAACTGCTCAGTAAACCAAACCCTATAGCTGCACTGAAACTTCGCAATATTAATAGCATGCGTGTGCTTTCCATCAAAAACTTCCCACTCCATGTCACCAGACTTGGTTATTCTCCACTGGACACCAACACGAATGGAAGCCAACACTTTTTTCTCTAGCCTGGGACAAATGAATCCTTTATACGTCGCCCCCTTCCTCTTCCTTGTACTCATCTGTTCCATAATTTTAAGTATGATCCAGTTAACAAGTGTTGCAATAGGCATACCTTTTGCTTCCTTGATCCAAGAGTTAAAGTACTCTGCAATGTTTGAACACATGTCGCCGTAACGACAGCCCAGACAATGTGCATTGGACCAACATTCCACTGGAATCTCACTCAAGAATTTGTGAAGACCATCACATCCCATATCCTTCAACTTTTGCATATCCTGATCAAAGCCTTCATGAGTCGATAAATATAAACATTCTTTGAACAAACCCATCGCAGCACAATGCTCTCGCTTTTTCTTGTTGGTCTTACTGCAGACATTATTCTTCAAATGCTGGTAACACCAAGCATGATAGAAAGTTGGGAAAACATCACGAATCCCTTGGATCAAACCCTCATGGCGATCCGAAATAAAAGTTAGTACGACCCAAGATAGATTCTAGTTTCTTCAAAAACCAATGTCAATTCTCAACAGTTTCAGCTGATACGATACCATATGCCATAGGAATTATTCCTACAGAAACAAAACAAACACAAAAATAAAAAATCATATCAAACTGACTGAAACTGCTATTGTACAAAACGAAACTAGTTTCATTCTCTAGTCTTACTTCACCAGTTAAGGATGAAACCGGTTTCATCCAGTGATAATCTGACATAAAATTTTTTTTTTATGACATCAAAAATAAAAGAAGACGTACCATTATTCGCATTCTTCCCGGTAGCCGCCATAAGACAACCCCTAAATTTTCCAGTTAGGAAAGTTTCATCCAAGAACAGTACCGGGCGACAATATTCGAAACCAGAGATGCAAGCATCGAAGGCTAAGAACAAACTCTTAAACTCGCCACCTTCAACAACTAAATCAGCCCTACTACCTGGATCGTGTTTCTTCATGGCTTCACACCACCATCTCAAGTCAGTGTATGATTTAATGTCCTCGCCATACAATTCCTTGAAACATAATTCTTTCCCGGCATGCGCCTGATCGTAGCTCACTTCCAACCCATAATCACTTTTAAGTTCTCTAACAATATCCCTGGCTTTCTTGTTGGGATTCTGTTCAATCTGCTCAAATATCAAACTCTTGATAAGTTCGCGCGTAACCGGATCAGCCTTTGTTCCATCACAATAACCAGCACAACATTTATGTTCCCCGTTATAGGACTTGAGGAATAAGTGACCCTTCACATTGGAAGTCTTGGGAGCTGCATGGAACATCCAGTCGCATTCCAATTTCTCCTTGTAATAACATTCCACCGTATATCGTTCTGGATTGCTCTTAACGACTCTCACCCTGCGACCAAAAAAATGGTTATATTTCTCAACAACAAGACGAGCTTCATCTCGTCCTCCATAAAAATCTTGACCAACACCTTTTATAATAAACCCCCATTCAGCCGCCTTGCAAGATCTTTTAATTGCCAACTTTCCATTGTATGTACGTTCTTGAGACATGGGGATATCTTGAGAAGAAACAAGCTCTTGAGAAGGAGGAATAGGTGACTGAGCTAAAAGCAACTCCGTCATTGTAGATGTAGGAGTAACTTTACTGCTTCTCGGAATATGACAAGGATTAACCAACTGAGCTCTGCTAGGGTCTGGTGCTAAACGAAACTCATTCATTCTACTGCTGCTCGGAATATAACAAGGATTAACCAACTGAGCTCTGCTAGGGTCTGGTGCTAAACGAAACTCGCTCATTCTACTACTGCTCAGAAGATGACAAGAATTAACCAACTGATCTCTGCTAGGGTCTGGTGCTAAACGAAACTCGCTCGTAGTAAGTTCACGAACAAAATCAGAAGCACGAAGAGGAACACGTTCAAATAACGAAGCTCCAAGAAAGACAACTGGTTAACAATACACAATGACAAGAAAGAACAGAGCTTCACATCACTGTCAACAACATTGCTTCTTCCCTCATAGTCAAGTACAAACTGAATTGAGTCCGGTGAAATGTTATTCCAATAAGAACAAACATGTGACTTCAACTCATCAACTGTTGACTTCACATTAACATGGTATGGACATGCATCCGTCCCCCGGATAACCACACAAAGAAAATGACGATCCATCTACAATAAATATATAAAACAAATCTTATGAATCTGAATGTATAACTGAAGCTCCTCTAAATGGCAGACAGACTACCTTATCACCATGTTCTGCAACAACTCTATAACTGAAGTGT
The DNA here is from genome assembly GCF_003573695.1 of Papaver somniferum. NCBI lineage: Eukaryota > Viridiplantae > Streptophyta > Magnoliopsida > Ranunculales > Papaveraceae > Papaver > Papaver somniferum. The sequence continues at coordinate 107,206,856 of NC_039367.1, read as the reverse complement.
AGGATGAATCCGTACAATGTAAGGCCTAGCTTTCACTTTGACATACTACTATTTACCATTTTTTTTTTGTATATACCACTATGTATTTAAATGTATACGCATATCTTTCTCAGTAACCACATCTGAATGACTAGTTGAAAAAGACACCAAAAGTAAAAAAGCATCTCCAAAAGTCCAGTTTTAGATGAAACCAAATGATGGATGAAATTGAGTTCCAAATAGATTAATATTTTAGAAAACAAATTGCAGACTTAAGTTCATCCATCATCTTGTTTCATCTCTCAGTTCACATCAAAAAAATGAAATTTGGTTATCAATCAGTTCATCCATGATATAGCAATCTCTCAGTTCACATCAAAACAATGAAATTTGGTTATCACTCAGTTCATCCATCATATAGCCATCTCTCAGTTCACATCAAAACACCGAAATTTGGTTATCTCTCAGTTCATCCATCATCTAGTTTCATATCTCAGTTAACATCTAGTTTCATCCATCATCTAGCCCATTTTCTGTTATCACTTTAATCAATTTGGTTTGAATCTGTGTATATTGTATCAGCAGGTTTAAACAATCAATCGATTGGATATAAACAAATAATCACGTTTACATGAACCAACTAAAACCAAAAGATAATTGGTTATTAGTCGAACCCTAGATAATCAAAATCAACAACTAAAACCAAAAGATAGTCAAAAATCCCATAATAATTGATAAAGAAACTTCAAAATCGACATATCCAGATATGCATTACAAAGAATTAGACAAAACTGAAATCAAGATTGGATTAATTGAAACTTGAACCTTACTGATTTGTGTTACTGGTTTTTAATGATATTAGATGACTTTAAAGTGGAGTAATATAATCTTCGGTTCAAGAATCGTTAATCACCATGATTGATCAACCAGATATGAAAAAAAGAATACACAAGCTCTGAATTTTCGATCGAATTCTGCAGGTGAGGAATTCTCCGGAGCTCAGGGACGAGGAGTCTCTTTGAAAAGAAGAGTTTAAAAAGTTCAGGGGTATTTTAGGTAACACATATTTTTTTATTTTAATTTTCCTGGGTGAAATATCCAAATTGGCTATATAAACAGTATATTTCTGACTTTTGGCTATATGAACAGTATCAAAAACTAAGAATCTATTTCACCCAAAAATTTTCACTTTTGACCTTTTTGACCAATTTTGTGTTATTTTTATGCATTTTCAATTTTATTACTAGCTGGAAAATCACTAGAAAAGCCCCGAGTAAGAATTTGCCTCCTCCCTCCTTTATACAGTGGAGACAAATGTAATTAATTACTTTAATTTTGATTTTGCTTTGAATGTTGGATTCATAGGAGTTGGAAATATGGGATTTCATATCGTTTCAGGTGCATTCTGTCGTTAATTTTTCTAACTTTTATGAGAGTCAGAAGTTTGAAACGTAGGTCCTTTACTTGATTGCATTTCCTTCGAATGGTTTCTTTTTATGCTTACTTAGGTCCTTAACTTTGTATGTAGGTCTGTGTATTGGTAAGTACCACAGGGACGTTGGCCGTGTTATTCATAAGTACAGTAATGCAATACGTCGTGTTAAACTTTAATCTCATTTCTTAAAATTATAATACAAAGAAGGCTGAGTTTACATACATTTTACTAAATATCGCCGTGTTATTTTAGGGAAGACCTGTGAAATAGAATGAAATGCATTGGCATGTCTTATTTCATCATTAGTGTAGCAGTTAAAGTTTGTAACGTAACAACAACAACGGCAATTACAAGAACAGCAGCAAGTGTAATAGTGAGAACAGCAATGGAGATATTGAAAAATACAATTACTGTCGTTCTCAAGGTAGATTCCTGAAAGACAAATCAGAAGAAAGGAAGTTCCAAACAGCCAGGAAAAGGCACAAGATGCTTGGAGCGATTTCAAACGAACAGGGAAAAAAAAAACTGTCTTTTCCAGAGGTATTGATTGAGCTTCAATGGCACATGTGCTTGGCGTGGTTCAAATTTTCTTGATTATTTTGTATTATATTATGGCCCGACTATGATACCGAGATAGTGAGAATTAGTTTGCACTCTATATTTCTACTACATCAAGGAAGTTAGAACATCGTTAGTACATATCTTTATTAGTTACATGATTAATCATTAGTACACATATTTCTTCTTTGTGGTGTCGATGTGATAATTCTAGGAGATGTCAATGGCTAACTTACAACGCTTTTGGTGCTTAAAAATTGGATATATGGCATGTGCCTATATATCTTGCAAAATATATTTGCTAGGAAACGATGGGCAGGGCGAGGTCCCGCGACGCCAAATGAAAAAATGCATCGGGGAGGCGAAGCCGACCCATATCAAATCAAAAATTCAAAGTGACGGGGCGAGGCGAAACCGAGCAACACCAAATTAAAAATGCATCTGGATAAGACGAGGCGAAGCCAACCTTCACCAAATCAAAAATGCATCGTGACAGGGCCGATGAGGAAGCCAACCTTCACCAAATCAAAAATGCATCTCGACAGGACCGATGAGGCGTGCGAAGCTATATCATACCAAATGAATAATATGGTTAAAAGAAAAGGCTGAGTTTACCAAATTAAATCGGGACGGAACGAGGCGAAGCCGAGCTTTATCAAATCAAATCGGAACGGGGCGAGACGAAGCACTCCTAATCAAAAAGGATCGGGATGGGCAGGGCGAAATCGTGCAACGCCAAATAAAAAATACATTGAGACTCAAAAATGTATCGTGATGGGCCGGGGAGAAACCCCACGACACCTAATAAAAAATATGGCTAAAAGAACACAAATGCCCGAACGTAGTACGGGCATAAAATCTAGTGAATATTGTGTAAACGGTGTGGTCGTAATAGACTTCCTTTTTTTGTATTCTCAACATTCAAGTCCATAAAAATATCATGTCGAGAAGGGTACGTTTGGAGAGCAGACACTTATCACGGTAGATCTTCAGCAAACAGAAAACTGTAGTGCAAGGAAGATTTGAATATTATGCTGATTCTTATGTCTTAACACATTTGGGGATACTCAAGGGAGTTTAGTCATTATCAATTTTTTTCGGATATGAGTTTTTCCAAATTACTTCGTAATTTTTTTTTTTTTTTTAGTATCCCCCAATTTGTGATAGTATTTTATAATTGTGGGTTCATTAAAATCCTTGGTTTAAATGAAATCTTTTTAATTTCGGTATTGGTATTGCATAAAAAAAAACGGGTAGCTTTAGCTGGTCATCCCCTTGTCCCTTGCGACATAATCAATCCCCCTATCCGTTTCGGCTCCCTTGGTTGGTTCCTCATGAAACTCGCTGTTAGGCTAGCACGGCAACCTGTTCAACTAATGTAGTAGTACGTTGTTGGAGTTTAGCTTGTTAGGCTTCCAACTAGTTTCTTATAATAATGTTTTTTATCCAATAATATTGAGAATATAAGAATAATATTTTTCAAAATGGAAAATGATAATTACGTTTCTATTTTGAAGCGTCAAATTCAAATCATTTGATCCAAGGGTTGTAATTAATGGACAGAAATTATAAATAGTTAGCTAATTCTAGAGTTTGGGGGAGGCAATCAATAGAAAGAAAACCGATAGAAAAGCAAGGGGAGGAAAAATTGAGAGAAAATCCGGTAGGAAAAAGAATTTAGAATTTGGGAGAATAGCATCTCATTTGGAGAGTATATTTTGGTTTGGAGTAGCGTCTGGGTAAGATTTTGCAAAGTTGCGGCATCATCGACTCTTTATTAATCTAAGTTACATTGCTTATATCACTTGCGAAAACAGGTTTGCCTCGATTCACTATTTATTTTTTTATAAGCAAAGGCCTTTAACAAGGCTAAAAGTCCCCCTCAACTGCTGGAGCTAGACAAGGAGGCATAGACCAGTACATAGAAGATTTCTTACGTTTTGCCCATTGAGCTAGCTCATGAGCAACGGTATTACAAATTCTAGGTTGAAAACTAAAGATACAAGCAATTAAATTAGAGGAAAATAACTGAATGTCTTTAAATATGGCATATGTCCTAGAATCGCCATCAAAAGAACCTAAAGAGAATTGTTCCACTAGCTTCTTAGCATCACTTTCAATGATGATACGGGTCATCTTTTGTTCCACTGCTTTCTTAAGAACTCCCCAGATAGCTCTGGCTTCCGCTTCTTCTGCAGACGAAACTTCAAAAACCATAGCAGCACAGAAAGAGGCTTTGCTAGTAAAATCTCTCATCACATAACCTGCACCATTATCTCCAGAGATGTCATCAAAGGCTCCATCAGTGTTACATTTGATCCAACCAACCAAAGGGGGCATCCATTTGTGATTTAAAGTTATAGGTTTTGTGAAAATATCAACAGAAAGGTTTTTCCTAGTGAGGAGCATTGCCCTGGATCTTTCTATGACAGACTTATGATTTTCAGACACGTTTTGAAAGACCAAGTTATTTCTACTGGTCCATAGAAACCACAGGATAGCAACAAAGAGTTGTTGAGCATCATCAAGAAATCTAGAGTTTTGATCCAGGAGCCATAACATAAGCCACTGCTGAAAAGTTTTTTGAGTAAAGAAAGAAGTGTTTATGCAAAAACTGGACAAGAACCAAACTTTAGAAGCAAAAGGACACAGAACCAAAGTATCCATAATGTTTTCATGAGGATCCTTGCATCTAGCACATTCAACAGAATGCATGGGCATTCTAGTGTGGAGAACACTTCTAGCTGGGAGAACATTTTTAGCAGCTTTCCAAAGGAAGAGTTGAATTCTGTAAGGAACTCTAATCTTCCAGATATGTAACCAAAGAGTTTTACAGGGAGAGGGATTTAATCCTCGGAGTCCCAAGTAAGCATATTTTGAAGAAAATTTACCATTTTTCGAAAGGTCCCAAACCCTCCTATCAGGAGTGCACAGCTGGCTTAAGGGAATTGTGATAATCTTCTTAACATAAGCATCATCAAAGTGAGTAGAGAGTCTAGAAACATTCCAGGTTCTAGTATTGTTATCAATGAATAATCAACTTCAATGTTAGGGTCATGAGGGGTAAGAGGATTGGGAGTAGCAGATCCCAAAGTTGGAATCCATTTATCACACCAGGGGATGATAAACTTTCCATCCCCAACAATCCAAGAAACAAAGGGTTTAATCAACTTCTTAATAGCATGAAGGCATTTCCAGGTCCAAGAGCATTTATCAGGGCATTTAGCATTCAGAAAATCAGTTCTAGGGAAATATCTAACTTTTAAAATCTTAGCCAACATGCAATCAGGGTTTTCAATAATTTTCCAAGCATTCCAAGCTAACATGGCAAGATTATTTAGCTCAGCTTTTCTAAAACCCAAGCCACCTTCAGATTTAGGGGAGCACAGAGTATCCCAACCCAAAAGATGGAGCTTCCTATCTTTTGGGTCAAGAGATTCTCCCCACCAGAATTTGCAGAGATAGGCATCCATCTGTCTGCAGAGGTACTTTGGGATAAGAAAATCCCCCATCTGATACAAAGGTATAGCTTGGCCAATATGTTTAACCAAAGTGGTTCTAGCAACCTGACAGAGGAGCTTGTGAAGCCAGACAGTAATTCTGGCATCCACAACCTGAAGAATGCCCATATGGGTTTGGATTTTAGAAGCTTTGAAAATAGTAAGAGTACCAAGGTATTTTTCGCCTAAATCTCTGCTTTGGATATCCAGAATGTTAGCCAAAAGGGCTTTGCTATGTTCAGGGATTTTCCTACTAAAAAGAATACCAGATTTATCAAAATTAATTTTCTGCCCAGAAGCAAGGCAATACTTTTGAAGATAGCCCTTTATAAAAGTAAAGTTTTCAGTAGTAGCAGATGAGAAAAGAAGAGAGTCATCAGCAAACAGGAGATGAGTCATTTCTGGGGCATTTTTACAGATTTTGATACCCTTAAGAGTTCAATTCCTTTGGAGACTATCTATGTAAGAAGAAAGGGCCTCAACACAGATAATGTATAGGTAAGGGGATAAAGGATCCCCTTGCCTTAGGCCTCTCTCAGGTTGAAAAAAAACCAGTAGGACTACCATTTAAGAGAAAAAAATAAGAAACAGTAGAAATACACTGGTTTATGAGTTTAATCTAATTTTCAGCTAGCCCCATTTTTCTCAAAACTTTTTCTAGAAAAGACCACTCCAATTTATCATAAGCTTTTGACATATCAAGTTTAATGGCAGCAGTGCCCTCAACTTTGTCATTATGATTAACAGAATATATGGCTTCATTAGCAAGGATAATATTGTCATAAATACTCCTCTTAGGTATGAAGGCACTTTGGTTTTGGGATATGATGTTATTCATGAAGGGTTTAAGCCTATTAGCAAGAGTTTTAGAAAGAATTTTATATATGAAATTACATAAACCTATAGGTCTATATTGATTAACTAACTCAGCTAGAGGAACTTTATATTAGTATGATTGAAAACTTTAGCTATATGCCCTGTTCTGAAGTAGGTTTGAGTCATATCAACAACAACTTCACCAACAATATCCCAATGTTTTTGATAAAATAAACCTGTGAAACCATCTGGTCCTGGGGCCTTTTTTCCTCCCATTTGAAAAACAACATTTTTATTTCCTCAGCAGTGAGGGGAAGATTTAAAGTGTCATTGTCCTCAGTAGAAAATTTAACAGACACATCATTTAAAATTTCATCCTGAAATTATTGGGGTTGAGAAGAGTAAAGATTTTTGAAATAATCTAAGAAAGAACTCCCAATACTATCTCTATCAGTTAAGATAGCATTGGAAGAATTCTTAATCCAGCTAATAGCATTCCTATTTCTCCTGAAAAGAGTGACTCTATGAAAGTAAGGTGTGTTTCTGTCACCTTCAATGATCCATACTTCTCTAGACTTATCTTTCCAGTAAAGTTCCTCTAGGGTATAGAGGTACTCTAATCTAGTTTTAAGTCTAGCAGTAGTAGTAGTATCAGTGGGATCAGAAATTTGTAGCTTTAACAAATCTTTCCTAATGGTAGATATATCAGTTTGAATATTACCAAATGAGGATTTGTTCCAATCTCTAAGCCATTTTTTAGCACTAAGAAGCTTAACTCTTAGTTTATAGGCTGGAGATCCTATAACATTGACAGACCAAGAGTTAGCTATAATGTCTCTGCAAGTGGGATCCTCAATCCACATAGCCATGAAATGAAAATGTCTAGGCATGCAAGTTTCCTCATTATTAAAACCTATATGCAAGGGTCATTGATCAGAAGAATCTCTAGGGAGATTGTTAACACAGAATTTAGGACAAAGATCCTCAACAATTTGGTTTAAAAGACATCTATCAAGCCTTTCTATAATTAAATCAGGACCATGTTGCATATTGGACCAAGTAAATATTGGACCAGAAAAACCAGGATCATGCAAGTTGAAGACAGAGCAAAAATTTCATAGGTGTTCAAAATCAGAGTCATTAACTTCAAGGCCACCATTTTTATCTTCGGTTCCTAAAAGAGTATTAAAGTCACCAATGACAAAGACAGGTTCATCTATGGGGGCAATAGTTTGTTGACACTGTTGTTCCCAAAAGGAGGGTCTGAGGGTATTATTAGGTTCACCATACACAAAATGAATATGACAAGTTTTAGAATGGATAATATCAGTTGAAGTCACATAGATGCCCCTCAAGCTGGAAGAAACAACATTCAGATGAATTTCTTTTTCCAAGCCAAAACCAGACCACCACTTCTACCAACACTAGGAACATTGAAAGTGCAGGGGAAGTCCATGTTTTTAAGTTTCCTGGATGCCATATCTTTCCCCATTTTATTCTCAGAGAGGAAAATGATATCAGGGTTAACATTCCTACAACGCATACTAAGTTCTTTGTTTGCAGATTTTTTTTCCAAAGCCTCTAAGGTTCCATGCTATTAAGTTTATGTTGTTGACAGGTAATTGGTTAAAAGCAGGGTATGAATTATCAAGAATAGGATTGTGGGGTATAGAATTTACCTGAGTAGTAGAGTCGGATCCACCACCAAGAGAAGCATTGGAACCATCACCACTTTGAGAAGAACTTTGGGCGGAATTGAGACTAGAACTGCCAACATTGAGAGGGGAATTGTTGTGGACATCATTTCTTCCTGGGGTGTTATCAGCAGGAACGTTGAAGATTCCAAAGGAATTGAAGAAAGGTTGGGTATTGAGAGGGCAAGTTGAAAGATCTATATCTGGTAATTCACCCAAATTGGTAATTGGAGTGCACAGTTGAGCATAATCAGGCTCATTAGAGGTTTGTTCTTCAGGGACAACTGCTAGGCTGGCAACAATGGAGTTAGCTCGGGTGCGTTTTCTTAAATCCGATCTTGGATTAATATTCCTTTTGAGATTTGTTATAGCTTCTTGTTCAGCAGAATTTCCTGCTCCTCTAGTGATTATAGAGATGGTGTTTGGGGTAGTAGCAGTTTTGAACCTTCTCGAAGAATTAGTAGTACGAATCGGTCCACTTGGAGTAGATTCAGAACCAATAATAGAAGCAGCAATAGTAACATTTTGAGTAGTAACTTGCTTTAATATAAATGGCAAGCCATTTTCTAACTGAGTTGGGTGCTTTTGAACAGGGCCGACATCAAAGATTTTCAGGGTAGTGGATCTATTGACAAAGGGGCCTATTTGAAAAATGTTTGACAAACTTTTCTGAGTAGTGTTTTCCATTCTTTGATCAACAGCTACAGTCTTTCCTTTAGCACTCACTTCAGTTGCAGTTACTTCCATTTGAGTATCTGGTATAACCTCAAAGTGTTGCATGTTGGTCTCAGTGTCACCAGCAGAAGAAGGAGTTACTTGTTTGATTTATGAAGGCATCATTAACTTTGAGACACTTGGAAGAGTGTAATCACTGCAGCGAGCATCAAGATCTTTAATCTTCTTTTGCTTCAGTTTCCAAGCAGGACAATTATGATCTTTGTGATCAAGGATGCGACAGGAGGTACAAAAATATCTTGGAACTTTGATATGTCTACATTCAATAAGAAAAGGTTCATTCCTACCATTTGTGAAAAGCGGAATGCATGTTGGTAGTGCTTTCTGGACTGGAATTTTAATGCAGACTTTACATTCTTCTTAAAAGGATGTTTACCAAACGGGTTCTGAGCTTCTATGAGTTCTCCCATATTTAGAGTGAGGAGCTTAAGATATTCAAACTCTGTGCATTCATTGGGAATGTTACACAAGATGAACCACATAATTTCTTCATCAAAGAAGAGTTGGTGATTTGGTGGCCAACCTTCAGTTGGAACAACTTTTAGCACCGTTAGATAACCACAGACATACCAAGGTTTTTGAGAATTAATTCTGTTAAAATCCTCTTCAGATAAGTAACGGATAAGAACTTTGTTCTTCTGACCATTGAAAGTAGTGACAGTAGGGTGTTGAGCTAGAGGCCAATTGTTGCAGATGTAATATCTGATTGAGGAGGTTGGGATCAGAGTTTCACAACAAACATATCCCGCCATACACCATTTCCAGTTAGTATCAGCTTCTGCTATGACAACCTTTTTATCAATGAAGACTGGTTTAGTAAGAGAAGAAGGTAGGTTCAATTTTTCAGACATCTGGTTTGAGAGTGATAGAATTTCAAGGTTCAAGTTTTGGGAATTATCTGAAGAATAGGGTGTTTCCATAATATAAGAATACTGGGTATATAAAAAAACAATTTGATTGAGAGCAGAGTTCCAAGTAACTAATATAAAATGTAGAGACAGAGAAATGAATCTCTTATTGATACTGTTTTTAAAGAGGTAGCAGACTATGTGGAGGAGGGAAATGCAGGAGAAGTTTGTTGTTTTTTGAATTTGAACCTTAAAAAAGGAATGAGAAAATTGTTGACCATAGTAAGAGAAAATGTCAGGAGAGTTTTGGTATAAGGTTGTTGTAGGATAGCTGCAGATTATTCTTTGGGGGAGAGGGTTGCCATATGGAATGTCACTATCATTTCCATGCTTTTGAGTTTGGCTTTGGACTAAGGTATTCACGTGAATATTGTGAAGAGAGAGCCACGAGAAGACGGGTCTAATAGTACCTTGTTTTATCATTTGAGACAGATTGGATTGAGGATAAGTGACATGGATATGGGTAGTTTAACATTTATTTGGTTTGTCATTATTCATGATGACGTTTGGGTGATGATGTAAACCGCCAAACGTAATAATGGTAGAAAAGAGGGGGAAATTTCTTTGTTTGGGTTGATGGTGAGGGGGAAGTTTTTTTATGCTTGCTAAGTGGTTAGGTTTGATAGATAGGCTAGAGAGTTTCTATCTAATATGCCCCAAGTTGCGATGATGCCTCCCAACTGGTGCTGTCATCTCCTAGTCTGCATAAAACATAAATTGTTAATTAGACCCCAAAGATAAATATCAAAGATTGGTAACCCACCAGATACCCCCTTAATGGCAATTCCAAAGAAAGTGAATGTCTTAATGAAGATTAGGTGTTGAATATAGGTCTTGATATGGTAATTATGGTTTGGATGGGTAAAATCAGACGCATGGCTTTGAAGAGGCGTGGTAAACAAAGCGACATGACGCTTAACCAAGCGCCTTAGATGGTAATGAATAGGTATGGTTGGGGGCTTTAAAAGGTGGTTTTTGAGGGTAATTAGCATATTCAGAGCAAAAAATTAGCTTTCTTTCACCAGAAAAGGAAAGGTTTAGGGAGAATTTAGAAAGTCTAAGAAATGGCCGACGAGTCTTCTCAGAGTGCAGGGGGTGGGAAAATTCCTGGAGATTCTCCTTTGCCATCATCTGCTGCATCTCTAGATTCACCAGAATATACACAAGCCAAGGTTCTTCTTTCTTCAATGAGGATTGACGAATTACAGAAACTACAGGAAGATGTGCGCTCTGAAATTGATCGACAGTTGCAAATTCAAATCTGACAAAGGGAGGAAGAGAAGGTTGCGCGAGAGAGAGAAGAGAGAAGACTTGAGAGATTGTATGATGCATGGCTACCAAAGTATTTTTAGAGGCGAGAGAGAAAAGATGAAGAATGGGAAGAGAAGCAAGCAAAGGCACCCAAATATGGAAGTGTAACTGAAAGTGATTCTGAAGCAACTGATGGGTTTGAGTCTGAGAGAGAGATGGATACCAGTGATTTGGATTCAGATGCTTCTGAGAGTCATGAAAGGAACAATCATGGGAGGATAGTATACGATGAAGAGCATTTAAGGAGCCGATTTGAGTATGAAATTTCCAACCCTAAGATCTTCTCAAGGACCATGAATAAGGGTGAACCAGAAAGATTGAAGGTAAGTTTGAATGTGCCTGATTCAGATGATGAAGATGGAGAGGATAGGGATGATGATTCATACTCTAGTGGGACTTCGCCTGCTCCATCAGACAGTGAAGATAGTGAACGTTGTGGAGGGGATGATTGAGATGAGTTGTGGTGAACACAACAAGGTTACTAGAAGAAGTCAGATTTTCAGGTTGTGTATAAAGCCTGAAAACCGTTAGCAAGTTTTTTATGAAATGCCTTTTCTGGTAACTTCCTTTTATCCCAATCTTCTTAAATATGTGGTTGTTGATGATGGTAAGTTTCTTGTTGCTTCTGGAAGAGAGGTCGGCTTTGGTTGCAGTTCTTTGAATTTGTGTGCTTTTATAGTTGTAGCTGTTAGAGGTTGAGCAAGAGGTAGTCTTGCAGGTTTTTTGATGAAAAATTGGTACTTTTGTGGTAATTTGTGTTAAGAATTTGGTATTTTGATGGATGTAATTTAGCTTTGAATGTCGGGGGTTTGGGTAATCAGGGTTTTAAATGTTTAAACTCTTGTAGTGAAACACTGAGCTCTGGGATGGTTCAGTGTGAACTTTAGTAATATTATTGTAATTATTTCCTGATAAGCTTGTGAATAACTTGGGTTTTTGTATGAGATTGGTGAGACTATAGAAGAATTGACTTGTAATAGACTCTTTGATAGTAAGGAACTGGTAAATGTAGGATATGTAGCTAACAAAAAAAGCAAAACAAATGTTGAGAGATTGATGAACAAAATTCATGAAAGGAAGAAAAAACCCGATGATTAATCTATGTGTAAAGGTTGGATAACTGTAATATCGGTACTCATATTTTGGAGGATCATTGGTCTCGATACGTCGACTCACTATCAATACGTCGACTCACTATTAATTGATTGTACTTGGATGATTCTTTTTATGCGTAATGGAAATTATACATACATTATGATAATGAAAACGATTCATTAATAAACAGTACACGTTGAGTTTTCTTTGTTACACCTGTGTTCTCTTTACTTTGGTATTGATCGACACACAAATAGTGGTCTCTGCTAATTAACTAGTAAACTTATTGGTGTGTACTTGTCTCATACATATGTTTCGGGGTCATGGTATTTTGTTTGAACGGATGTTTACATGCCATTGAGTGGTTAGTCTGTTAGACGCTTTAGATTGCATCCGTTTGTGATTTTTTTCTCATGCTTTGATTGACGAGAAATAATTGTATATTTATGTTCACTGATTTTTTATTTTTTTTTTACTGGGAAAGGGCAATATATTAAAAGCTACTATTCATCAAAGTGATGAGCAGTAGACAAAAAAAACAAATACAAAAGCAAACTTCAGCCGTTACCCGTAACAGCTTCCCAATTACATAAAAGAGTACTTAAAGAAAAACCTTCAAAAATCTTAGTGTTCAAACACCTTATATAAATTACATTTAACTGAAACTATTAACTGGTTGAAATTCCTTCTCTTATTATTATAAAGCCTGCAGTTTCGCTCCCTCCAAATGTTCCACCAAATTGCGAACGCAAGAAAACCCAAAATCTTTCTTATCATTCTTCTACTCTTCTTATTAGATCATTCCCATATGTTAGATTTTACACTCTCAGAAAAGACCCAATTTACTCCAAAACTTTCCAAAAAATACTGCCAAATTTTCCTAGTCTCTGGACAGTGTAGGAAAAGGTGATTCTGAGTTTCCTGGTCCACATTGCAAAATAAGCAAGTACTAGAATTCACCTTACCTGCTTTCTGTAAATAATCCAGAGTTGGTGCACCTTTGTAGCAAAGACACCACACTAGAAACGAAACCTTCAAATGGATTTTGGGGTTTCATACCTGTCTATGAGGAAAAGCCAAGAACCCATCTACATCCAACGAAGCATAACAATTGGCCACAGAGAAATTCGCTGCAAAATTCCACTTTCTAGAGTCATCCTCTACGCTATTGTGTAGCATAGTTGCGAAATTTTCCAGCACATAAAGCATCACAACCACTTCCCATAATTCCTGATCCCTTAGATTTCTCTTAAAATCAAAATTCCATGACCCTTGATCAGAGTTCATATCCTTAACAGTTGATGTTAGAGCGTCGCTCGGTCGAACTCGCATGCGTTGCTATCTTAAGCATGTTTGTTAATGTTAGTGATCAAAACTATAAGTCTTGATTTCTAGCCTATTATAGCTAAGGTCTCGGACTAGGATAGAAAGTTTGGTTGAGCTAAAGAACCCCATGGCAATCATCATACAAGACGAAGGAATACTCAAGGAACTGGTGGATCTTCATCGACTAAAATGTATGTGGAGACTTGAACTTATCTATCACTCAAAAGTCTATCTACTCTATCTCCTATTCTTGAGACAAAAGTCGTTTTGTTATATAGACTTTGATTATACACATTTACCATTTCGAGCCGAGTTTATCTCGCCTATCTATTTCTCGAAATATGTGTAAGCTTTTTCTTTGGCCAAGTTTATCTTTACCTAGTGACGAAAGTCATGTTATGTTTCAGTCACTTTGAAAATTGCTCTGACGAAAAATGGTTTGTGAATAACAACTATATAACGTCCTCTGAGAATGTTTCAATGATTGAAACGAGAGTTTAGATTATATAACCATTGGTGGATATAAGCATTGTTGTGGAAACACATATATGTATAAGTCCTTAAACCGAAGTTTGCGAACTTTGTTGATCAAGAAAACTGGAATAGTGGTGTGAGCTAAGTCCGCGAACTCATTCCGCGAACCCAGTCCGCGAACTGGCGGAAGTTCTTGACCCGAGAAAATCTGCTGGAGTTTGTGAACTCCTTCCGGGAATTTAAGTCCACGAACCCAGTCCGCGAACTTGAGTTGGTCATATCTAAAAACTATTGTTTGTGAACTTATTCATATTAACTAAGGAATGTTAAATACAAACCGTGGCTATATAGTTCATGAACCGATTCAAGTGAATCAAATCTTTTTTGCTTCTATTGTGTCTTGTGTAATTACATAAGATTTCCTTGAAATTGAACAACTGTCTAACTAGTTCATTTGAGTTATTTGAACTAGTTATGGTGAAGAAGAACATGGTTGATATGAAAGTGCTCATATGGCAAACCATTGGTTAACTATTGTTGAACCAACGAATGTTCACGTTAGGGTACAGTTACATAAACCCAAAATAATACATTTCATTTGTGTGTAACAAGCTAAGTTTTCGATCTAACGGTTGAGAAATATTAGCTTGAATCTAATCACGTTTTCATCTAATGGTGAATATTGAATGCTTTGTTACCAAGCTAACATTGATTGCAAACCCTGATTTGAAAGACTATATAAGAGAGAACTCTAGCAACTGGGAAACCTAATCCCCACACCTTACGTGTGATACTAGTTGTGTTAGATGGAGTCGATTCTCCTTTAACCTTTGGTTTCTTCTCTAAACTAGGTTAACAACTTAAAGATTTCATTGGGTTTGTGAAGCCAGACCGATACTACTTTCTCGTAGTTGTGTGATCTGATCTTGCTGATTTTATCGTGTTGAGTACAATCGTAACGATTGGCTTGAGATCTTTTTCTCCGATAGGAAAGATAGAAAAGTAATCATCAACATCTCCGTCTCATCGTTTGTGATTCCGCAATATCTTTTTTCGATGCGTCGATTAAGATTATTGTGAGGTGATCGATAATACTAGGATGTTCTTCGAGATATAAGTCTGGTTTATCAATTGGTTCCTGTTCACCTTGATTTATCAAAAGAAGGAACAAAAAATCGTAGTTATATTCGTGGGAGACGGATTTATCTATTCTGTAGACTTTTCTGTGTGATACAGATTTGTTTATTAAAGTCTTCGACTTTGTGTCGTACTAACTCTTAGTTGTGGGTGAGATCAGCTAAGGGAATCAAATGCGTAGTATCCTGCTAGGATCAGAGACGTAGGAGCATAACTATACCTTGGATCAGTGTGAGATTGATTGGGGTTCAACTACAGTCCAGACCGAAGTTAGTTTGAAGTAGGCTAGTGTCTGTAGCGGCTTAATACAGTGTGTGTTCAATCTGGACTAGGTCCCGAGGTTTTTCTGCATTTGCGGATTCCTCATTAACAAAATTCTGGTGTCTTTGTTATTTCTTTTTCGCATTATATTTTGTTATATAATTGAAATATCACAGGTTGTGCGTTGTTCAATCAATTAGAATATCCGACCTTTTGGTTGTTGATTTAGATTGATTGACACTTGGATATTGGTCTTTGGTACCTTCCAAGTTATCTCTCTAGTATTTGATAAAGACTCGCAGATATATATTTGCTTGAGTATATATCAAATCGAGAGATTGAGATACAAACTCTTTGATATACTTCTTATCTAGATTGAGTCTGACTGTCTAGTTGATTCTCTAGAAAGTATATTGGAGTTTGTCCATACAGACTGCTAAGCGAAATATTGGGTGTGGTTGTTGTACCCCCGCTTTTTCAATTGGGATCAGAGCAGGCAAACACCTTAAACCTGATAAGTTTGTGTTTGTTCGGTCCTTGAAATTTTTCTTGTGGGAAATTTCTTTGGAAAACTTGCTCTTGGCATCTGTAACGCACGTCAGGATTCCTTAAAGATTGTTCAAAGATTATTATGGTAAAATCTCCGGTTTCTCATAATAATCTCGATTCATCTAAAAAGGATAAATTAGATGATGAGATTCAGTCTAAAGGAAAAAATGAAAGGAAGGGAAGATTGAGGAAACATTCGTCGCGCTCAAATATATGGACACTCACTAGATTAACTCTTAATCTCTTTGGGGAATACTATCGTAATGGATCAATTGAAAAAGATCTATTCAGAGCATTCGAAAATGTTTTTAAATTTTTAGAAAAACTTAATTCTGTTAAGTCTAAGAATTATCCCGATAAAGGTCCTGTACACACAAACAATATTGTACGGACTAAAAATCAGAAGAATCTTCTCTCTAGTCATTCAAAAAGAAAAATAGAAAGCTCAGTCAACCCTGATTATCATCATTACTATGATTATATCACTGGTACCTTTCACAAATATCAACCGGAAATGGTGCATGAGAATCTCTCTGCACATCTCGCCACCTGGTAACTTGATTGGCGTTACCCCATTTGTATATATTCTTGAAATGGGTCAAGAACGGTTTGTTTTTTGTGTACTTGGGTTAATGTTTTCTTTTCTCATAAGCTTGTTTGCTTATCTTGGTTTTCGAACGCATAAGAAATCCTACAATTCCTTTTGTGGGTCGCGGTTCACAAACGGGTCCAAGCCCATTATTGGTCATATAAAGAAGAAGTTCGCGCACCCTCTTCTTCATCCCATCAATCCGCGTACGTGAACCTCTAGGGTTTTGTGTGTTTCCTCCATTGAAGCCTCTTTGGAGAAATCAAAAGAAAGGGTGTTCAAGGTTCATTCCAAGTAAGTGATTTCCTCTTGGTCCTTCTTGATTTTAGGTCTTATGATGAATTCTAAGAACTCAAAAAGAAGCTCTAAAAGCTCAAATACCTCTAGGATGGAATTTTCTTGTGACCAGAATTCTCTCAGGATTAGGTTTGTGAATGATTCTTTTGCTAGAATTTTTTGAAAAGATTTCATCTAAAGGTTTTATCCTAGAAAAGAAATTGGATTTTTCTAGTGGGAATGAGGAGGATTTAGTTTGCTTTACAAAATTCAATCTTGGAAACATCTTTGATGGTCTTGGTCTCTTACAAGAATTTTTCATGCCAACATTCATGATGTTGATCACAATAAGATGGAATTCAAATCCATGATAAACAGAGAAATATTTCTTGTTGATAGAGAATTAATTTCGAAGATTACCAAAATTCCATTGGGAAATTTTCGTTTACCTAGACCGAGTGATGAACAACCATCACGTGATGATATCTCTTTTGGGCTTTATGGTAAGAAGGTGACTTGGAATCAAGGAAAGTTTCCTAATAATGATCTTAGTATTGCTTTAATGGCTTTTGGAAAACTTGGTATATCCAATTTATGTCCCTCCACAATTGAGAATTCTTGGTGGAGTCATGAGTTTGCGGAATAGGTCTATTTCCTTGAATTAGGTGTTCCAAGTCTCGATATTTGTGGATTCATCATCTCTCAAATGATCTCGATGACTTCACCTATAAAGATGTTAGGTTACCCATGCTTGATTGGTCAAATTTTCCGTGATCGTGGGTTTGATTCAATTGCCAACTCTCTCGGATTTCCCAAACCAGTTTGTCCTTGTACCTTCAGACGCATAAGGGAAAATGTGTGCAAAAGACAAAGAGATGCTTCCCTTGACGATTGTGACCCTACCACCTTGAGTCCTCTTCAAAAAATTCACAAGGGTGTGTGTAAGGTCAATTCAAGAGTGAAGTGTGTACAAAGACAAATGTCAGTGGTTGCGACTAAGTTTCCCGAGCTCAAGGAAGAATGAACAAGATTCAAGCATCTTGGAGTGTCTCCGATGATGAAGATGTTGAGTACCTTTATATTTCCTAGTAAATCTTATATTTTCTTGTTTTGTTTAGAAGAATAACTAGAGTTTGGAATAACCATTATTGTGATTACACATAGCTATGTCCAACGTTTTCATCTTCATGTTTTTAGATTTATTGGTTTAAATTTCAAATTGTTTGGAAGATGATTTTTGCAGTATTAATATTTATGGTTTTATATATTGCAAATTATTATGGGATATGTGTGTTTACGTCCGTGGACTATGATTGTTCCATACCTTGTCAAAAGTAAAGTCTTTCGTAAGTCGATATGCATGTATTGATAAAAGAATGAATGGACTTTTGACAAATACAAAAGTTAAGCCTATTATGTCAATTATTGATGGTAGATAGGTTAAAATCTTTTGTTTTCAAGGATTATGTCTATTATGTCATTGTGAAAATGATGATAGAAAGTAGAATGAGTCCTTGTTTATTTCACAGTATTAGGTCGATCTCTGATCCACAATTTTTGTGTATATATTGTGTTGTTCCATAAGGTGTCTTATGTTGATCTCTATCGACTGAGTCACTGTTTTGGCTTAGTTGTTGCTCCGTGAGATATTTTATGTTGAGCATATTCAACTGAGTTATAATCATCTTGTTTGGTTATTTAGTTGTTGCTCTGTAAGTTTTCTTATGTCGAGCATGACTAATTAAATTGATTATTTTTTGTGATTAGTTTGGTTGTGTATTCCGATGGGATTAATTATGGGTTCTCTTGTGATTAATCTAATTGAGTATTTTTAAGTCTCCATAAGTTCACTTATGTTGAGCATTTCCGGTTAAATTAATCATGAATTCTCTTGTTGTTAATTTAATTGAGTATTTTGGATTCAAATTCATACTTGTATGTGATTTGTTATGTCCAAAGAAATCCTTCTTTTCTTTCGAAACTAAGGTCGCTCTTGTTGTTATTTCGGGAATGACATATAATGGGGGAGAGTTCTTAATTGAACTAGTGCTTATTTGCCAAATCTTTGTGGGAGTGCGGTTGTGGAATATTATAGGGGTTATCTTGTATCTTTAAACTCCTTGATGAATGCATTTAGCTTCGGCTTTATGATTGCATATAAATAAGTTGATATTTGCTTTCTTTTGGTCATGAAATATCTCTTTCGGAAATTTCATTAGGATCTCGTTCTTGTACCTTTGCCAATTTTATTTACAAAAAGCGGGAGAATTAATATGTAGTTCACACTACAAATACATATGGTTTACGGATCATTATGTAAGGGGGAGGGGTTTCCATGTGAGATGGAGTATTGACTAAGGGGGAGTGATACATATCACCATATTATTGTTGTTGAAGTTGTGATACAATTGAACTTTGACGCTGTATAATGATACTATGACACTGTATAACAATGATCGAGAATTATGTTTTCTCATTGTTATAGTTACGGATTTTCAACAACGATGATGTTGAAATTACAACCCTTGGGATCATTGGAGTGCTTGGAAGTGACAAAGATTTCGAGTAATGTTGAAGATTAGACATGTGGAATAGGAGCTACAAAAGTTAATTTATTTATTTTTTGTATTCCATATGTATTAATAGTTTTGTCACTAAAATTTACAAAGGGGGAGATTGTTAGAGCATTTCTCGGTCGAACTCGCATGCGTTGCTATCTCAAGCATGTTTGTCAATGTTAGTGATCAAAACTATAAGTCTTGATTTCTAGCCTATTATAGCTAAGGTCTCGGACTAGGATTGAAAGTGTAGTTGAACTCAAGAACTCCATGGAAATCATCATACAAGACGAAGGACTACTCAAGGAACTGGTGGATCTTCATCGACTAAAAGGTATGTGGAGACTTGAACTTATCTATCACTCAAAAGTCTATCTACTCTATCTCCTATTCTTGAGACAAAAGTCGTTTTGTTATATAGACTTTGATTATACACATTTTCTATTTCGAGCCGAGTTTATCTCACCTATTTATTTCTCGAAATATGTGTTGGTAAGCTTTTGCTTTGGCCAAGTTCATCTTTACCTAGTGACGAAAGTCATGTTATGTTTCAGTCACTTTGAAAATTGCTCTGATGAAAAATGGTTTGTGAATAACAATTATATAACGTCCTCTGAGAATGTTTCAATGATTGAAATGAGAGTTTAGATTATATAACCATTGGTGGATATAAGCATTGTTTTGGAAACACATATATGTATAAGTCCTTATTCCTTGAACCTAAGTTTGCGAACTTTGTTGATCAAGAGAACTGGAATAGTGGTGTGAGCTAAGTCCGCGAACCCAGTCCGCGAACTGGCGGAAGTTCTCGACCCGAGAAAATCTGCTGGAGTTTGTGAACTCCTTCCGGGAACTTAAGTACGCGAACCCAGTTCGCGAACTTGAGTTGGTTATATCTAAAAACGATTGTTTGTGAACTTATTCATATTAACTAAGGAATGCTAAATGCAAACCGTGGCTATATAGTTCATGTACTGATTCGAGTGAATCAAATCGTTTTTGCTTCGATTGTGTCTTGTGTAGTTTCATAAGATTTCCTTGCAATTGAACAACTCTCTAACTAGTTCATTTGAACTAGTTATGGTGAAGAAGAACATGGTTGATATGAAAGTGCTCCTATGGCTAACCATTGGTTAACTATTTTTGAACCAACAAATGTTCACGTTTCGGTACGGTTACATAAACCCAAAATAGTACATTTCATTTGTGTGTAACAAGCTAAGTTTTCGATCTAACGGTTGAGAAATATTAGCTTGAATCTAATCAGATTTTTATCTAACGGTGAATATTGAATGTTTTGTTATCAAGCTAACATTTATTGCAAACCCTGATTTGAAAGACTATATAAGGGAGGACTCTAGCAACTGAGAAACCTAATCCCCACACTTTACGTGTGATACTAGTTCTGTTAGCTAGAGTCGATTCTCCTTTAACCTTTGGCTTCTTCTCTAAACCAGATTAACGACTTAAAGACTTCATTGGGATTGTGAAGCCAGACCGATACTACTTTCTCGTAGTTGTGTGATCTGATCTTGTTGATTTTATTGTGTTGAGTACAATCGTAACGATTGGCTTGAGCTCTTTATCTCCGCTAGGCAAGATATAAAAGTAATCACAAACATCTTCGTCTCATCTTTTTTTTTATAAGTCAAAAAATTGTATTAAACAAGAAAAATATTTACAAGATAGTTTAGGAGAAAAGAGGTCAAAGAAACCCCAAAAACTCAAACAAACTATTTAAAATGATAATAAATTACATTTGGGAATTCAATAGAATGCAAGAAATATGGGCGACCTACAAAATGTAAACCCACACCATCTTCTATTAAACATCCACGCTTAGCCATGCCATCAGCTGCAAAGTTCGCCTCACGAAAAGTTTGCACAAACCTAATAGAATCATACAACTCCTTAATATCAGTCCACCTTTGTTGCGAAAACCAGGGCACATTGTCTCTCTCCAATGCAGTGGTCACACTACTAGAGTCTGATCGAATCACAACTCGCCTGTAACCCATTGTGTTGCCCACTCCAGACCCACAAGAATACCATATAACTCCGCAAGATAATTCGAAGCAATGCACAAACCAATGCACATAGCACCTACTACCTCAGAACTAGCATTTCTCGCCACCACCCCAGCTCCCGCCACCCCTGGATTTCCCCTTGAGGCACCGTCAGTACAAAGCAGCAACTCGTCTTGATTTGGTGGCGTCCAATTACAAGCAATAGGAATAGCATGTTTCACTCTCCTGAAATGAACACGGAAAAAATCCAAAAACTTCAGATCCTCCAATGTATTATGCATATAACCTCTCATGCGCACTGAGAACCAAGCTATAAACACGCTTATGATAAATGGACCAGCAAGGCGTCATCTTCTCATAAAATTTTTTGTTTCTTGCAAACCATAATTCCGATCTAATCACCATATTAGCCACCAGCCACAATTCTTTCACAATGCCACTACGCTGTCGAGCTTTATTGTACGAAAGAATCAAGTTATAATCAGGTTGCATATCAAAAATACCTGCCAGCCAATCAAAAGAAGAGGGTGGGGAGATTCGAATGTGGGTCATCAAACTCGTCATTTTCACCTCAAACCAAAAGCAAAAAAGGTTAAAAATGTTACTACAAGGTTTCGCAGTAGCAACCTATCTCATCGTTTGTGATTCCGCAATATCTTTTTTAGCTGCGTCAATTAAGATTATTGTGAGGTGATTGATAATACTAGTCTGTTCTTCGGGAATATATGTCCGGTTTATCAATTGGTTCCTGTTCACCTTGATTTATCAAAAGACGGAACAGAAACTCGTGGGTATATTCGTGGGAGACAGATTTATCTATTCTGTAGACTTTTCTGTGTGATATAGATTTGTTTATTAAAGTCTTCGACTTTGGGTCGTAGCAACTCTTAGTTGTGGGTGAGATCAGCTAAGGGAATCAAGTGCGTAGTATCCTGCTGGGATCAGAGACGCAGGAGCATAACTGTACCTTGGATCAGTGTGAGATTGATTGGGGTTCAACTATAGTCCAGACCGAAGTTAGTTTGAAGTAGGCTAGTGTCTGTAGAGGCTTAATACAATGTGTGTTCAATCTGGACTAGGTCCCGGGGGTTTTCTGCATTTGCGGTTTCCTCGTTAACAAAATTCTGATGTCTGTGTTATTTCTTTTCCGCATTATATTTTGTTATATAATTGAAATATCACAGGTTGTGCGTTGTTCAATCAATTAGAATATCCGACCTTTTGGTTGTTGATTTAAATTGATTGAAACTTGGATATTGGTCTTTGGTACCA
Source organism: Papaver somniferum (assembly GCF_003573695.1). Classification (NCBI taxonomy): domain Eukaryota; kingdom Viridiplantae; phylum Streptophyta; class Magnoliopsida; order Ranunculales; family Papaveraceae; genus Papaver; species Papaver somniferum. The sequence goes on along the minus strand of NC_039367.1, from coordinate 107,184,356 downwards.
TCCAAGTTATCTCTCTAGTATTTGATAAAGACTCGCAGATTTCTATTTGCTTGAGTATATATCAAATCGACAGATTGAGATATAAACTCTTTGATATACTTTTTATCTAGATTGAGTCTGACTGTCTAGTTGATTCTATAGAAAGTATATTGGAGTTTATCCATACAGATTGCTAAGCGAAATATTGGGTGTGGTTGTTGTACCCCCGCTTTTTCAGTTGAAATTTTGTTTTTGGAGAGCTTGTACAAGCTTGAAAATCTGTCCTTGAGAGTAGTCTCACCTATCCAAATGTCAGTCCAAAAAAGAATACTGGATCCATTTCTAAAAACGAGTGTAGTATTTTCTTTAACATAGTTTTTCGACTTAAGAATTCCCGACCATAAACTATTACCAGCAGGTTTAGAAGAAGCATTAGGGAATACCGAATTTGAGTTACCTCCAAACTTCTCATGGATGAATTTTCTCCACAAAGCGTCTTTCTCGTTGCTTTATCTCCATATCCATTTTCAATGTAAAGATTTATTAACCAAACCGATCTTCTTAATACCGATACCACCCCGTGCTTTTGTAATAAGAGCCTTGGACTACTTCACCCAACATCTATTCTTTGTAGTTATCAAAGAACCCCATAAAAATTTTCTCATAATCTTCTCCATCTCCTTTACTACGGACATAGGAATCTGAAATAATGAAAGATAGTAAATTGGAAGGCTAGCTAGAACAATATCAATCATAATTAGTCTCTGGCCCTTAGACAGATATCTTCTCTTCCAAGTACTAAGTTTTTGTTGGAATTTTTGAATTATCACATCACATATATCTTTGTTTTTTGATTTACTGCCAAGAGGTATGCCTAAGTAGTTGATTGGAAAAGCTACCAATTGACAACCAAAAACATTAGCACAATCTAAACCATTATGATTACCAATACCAGCAATTGCACTTTTCCTAAAATTCACTTTCAAGCCAGTCACTAACTGAAAACCAAATAAAATATTCTTCAAAGCTATAATTTGTTCTTCCGAATCATCAAGAAATACCATTAAATCATCTGCAAACTGAAGGTGATTAATAATAGTACCATTATCTGCAACTTGAAATCCAGAAATAAGATCCAAAGAATCAACCTTTTTAATCATCTTTGAGAGAATTTCAGCAACCATAATAAACAAAAAAGGTGATATTGGATCGCCTTGTCGTATACCCTTTTGACTATTGAATAACTGTGTCGCCTCCCCGTTAATCAAACAACAAATCTCGCTTTAGAAATACACCATTTAATTCACCCCCTCCAAACATTCCCAAATCCAAACCTTTCCATCACAATATCGAGGCAATTCCAGTTAATATTATCGAAAGCCTTTTCAAAATCGACTTTACAAACAATACCAGATTTGTTCGATTTCATTCTAGAATCAATAAGTTCAGCTGCTATTAGAATCCCATCACTAATCTGTCTATCATGAATGAAAGCCCCCTAATAATTATCAATGATTTTTGGCAAAACACATTTCATCCTTTCAGCTAACAACTTAGAAATTATCTTGTACACTCCCCCTATCAAACTAATGGGTCTGAAATTGTGTAAAGATACCGCTCCATCGCACTTGGGAATGAGCTTAAGGTTGGTGCAGTTCAATCTCCAGTCCACTAATCCCGTACTCTCAAATTCTTTTATTACTAGCATTAGGTCATTTTTAATGACATCCCATGAAACTTTAAAAAATTCCATTGTAAAGCCATCCGGTCCCGGGGCTTTATTTGCGCCAAAATGCATAATAATATTCTTTACTTCCTCTTCACAGAAAGGTCTTTCAAGTGCGATTCTGTCAGCTAAAGATATTTGAGGCAGTTCAAGATCATCAAACCTAGGCCTAGTGGTATGCTCTTCTTTAAACAGAGAAGTATAAAATTTTTTTGCTTCAATTGCAATATTTTGTTTGTCATAGCATAATTCATTATCAATTAAAAGACAGTTAATACTGCTATATTTGTATTTAAAGCTAGCTAATTGAAGCAAATACCTGGAGTTTTTTTCCCCATCCTTGGCCCATTTCTCTTTTGGTCTTTCTCCCCATTTCCTCGCAAAATTCAATGACAATGAAGCATGTTTGACTTTGGCCTCTTCTCTTGCGACAACATCTGCATTTTATAACTGAACATCCTCATCCTGAATATCCCAAGGGTCAATAAGTTCTTCCAACTGATCCGTTTGAATCTGCAAATTACCCATTGTTTTATTCTAAGCCTTAATGAAGAATTTTAAAGACTGTAATTTTTTGCAAAAATGTAACTAGTGCTACCAGAAAAAACCAAATTCTGCCACCAAATATTCAAATTAGGAATGAAAGAAGGATGAAGAAGTAAATAGTTATCAATTCTGAAAGGTGCTTTGAACTTCAAACCTGAGTTACAATAAAGAATTATGGGTGAGTGATCCGAAATAGGTCTCTTCAACCTCGATTGAATAAAAGAAGGACAATGTGTTCACTGTTTTGGTAATACCACTTGCGAACTAAGATCTTTTCACGGTAGCATGTAACTGTGTTCAACTTAACTAATGATCCATGAGAATTCCATTTCCTAGTTACAGTTGTTTCAACCAATGTAGTCAATCTCGGTCGATAATCGGTTTCGGTGTTATCTGAGATGCCGATATTGTCGGTATTTCACCGATATTCGCTGATATTTCATCGAAATATCGTATTTCGGCCCTAACTGATATTCATTGAAATCCGATATTAACTATATTGGTTTCACCTTATACCGGTGCTAGACCACGTAACTTTATGCCGGGGCATGCAATTTCTATGGCAATTACTCGCAAATGTAACAAGTACCTTGACAAATGCACCACACATGATTATGGTTTTGGGGTGTTGGCATTTTCTACTTTAGGGGAACTAGGTGATAATATAATTGTTTTTTTAAATAGATCGAGGAATTTTCTTATTAGTTATGATGCCAATCATAAAATAGGGGATTCTCTTTTTCATAGACTAGGATTGTGATTCAAAAAGGTGTTGGAGCACAACTCGTTGCTCGGCTCCTACACATTCCTATGTAATTCTTTGAGTATTTTTAATTATTCGTTATTCTTGTTTTATGATTAAATAATATATAATTGAATTTCTATAATAATAATTTTGTCTTACCAATTTTGATTGTTTCTATAATAATAATAATCTTGTCTTGCTAATTTTGATAGTTTTGACAATGGTAATAATAATGATAATCATTTGCTACCTTTCAGTTCTTTTTAATAATAATAGTCATAATAATTGGTGATCATTTTTGTAATAATAATAATTGAGTTTTGTTTTGAGAGTAGGTTTCACTTGATTGGATAAAGAGGGCTCCCGCGCATCTAACAATTATTTGTTCTTTTTGCATTTTATGAATTCATTATTTTATATCTTGTCTGACGGTCAAAACTCATAAGATCCCAATTGGAAAGTTAAAGGTCGATCTTCGGATTGGACGGGTTAGGTGCCTCACACCTTCTTAGCCCTTATTGAAAAAGTGGGGGGTACAACAACCACACCCAATATTTCGGTTAGCAATCTGTATGGACAAACTCCAATATACTTTCTAGAGAATCAACTAGACAGTGAGACCCAATCTAGATAAAAAGTATATCAAAGAGTTTATATCTCAATCTCTCGATTTGATATATACTCAACCAAATATAAATCTGCGAGTCTTTATCAAATACTAGAGAGATAACTTGGATGGTACCAAATACCAATATCCAAGTGTCAATCAATTTAAATCAATAACCAAAAGGTCGGATATTTTAATTGATTGAACAACGCACAACCTGTGATATTTCAATTATATAACAAAATATAATGCGGAAAAGAAATAACATAGACACCATAATTTTGTTAACGAGGAAACTGCAAATGAAGAAAAACCTCGGGACCTAGTCCAGATTGAACACACACTGTATTAAGCCGCTACAGACACTAGCCTACTCCAAGCTAACTTCAGACTGGACTGTAGTTGAACCCAAATTAATCTTCCACTGATCCAAGGTACAGTTGTACTCCCTACGCCTCTGATCCCAGCAGGATACTGCGCACTTGATTCCCTTAGCTGATCTCACCCACAACTAAGAGTTTCTACGACCCAAAGTCGAAGACTTGATGACAAACAAATCTGTCTCACACAGACAAGTCTATCGAAAGATTAATCTGTCTCTCACAGATAAACCCTAAAAGGTTTTGTTCCATCTTTTGATGGTAATCAAGGTGAACAGGAACCAATTGATAATCCAGTCTTATATTCCTGAAGAACAGCCTAGAGTTATCAATCACCTCACAACAATCTTAATCGTATGGTAGCGGAACAAGATGTTGCGGAATCACAGACGATGAGACGAAGATGTTTGTGATTAGTTTTTATATCTTTCCTATCGGAGATATCAATCTCAAGCCAATCAATATGATTGTACTCGTACGATAGAAGATGCAAGATCAGATCACACAATTACGATAAAGTAGTATCGATCTGGCTTCACAATCCCAATGAAGTTTTTAAGTCGTTAACTTGGTTTTAGAAGAAGAAAACCAAAGGTTAAAGGAGAACCGACTCTAGCACGCAAACTAGTATCACATGTAAGGTGTGGGGACTAGTTTTGCATTGATGCTAGATGTCCCTTATATAGTCTTTCAAATCAGGGTTTGCCATTAAGTACCTTGGTAACAAAGCAATCAATATCCACCGTTAGATTAAAACCTGATTTAGATTCATGCTAATATATCTCAACCGTTAGATTGAAAACTTATATTGTTACACACAATTGAAATGCACGCTTCTAGGTTTTTTAACCGTACTCAAACGTATGCACTTATTGGTTCAATAATAGTTAACCAAAAGGTTAGCCATATGAGCTTTTCATATCAACCATGTTTTTCTTCACCATAACTAGTTCACATGACTCAAATGAACTAGTTAGAGAGTTGTTCAATTGTAAAGAATTCTTATGTAACTACACAAGACACAATTGAAGCAAAGATGATTTGATTCACTCGAATCGGTTCATGAACTTTTATAGCCACGGTTTGAAAACTGCATTCCCTAGTCTTTTTAAGTTTAAGTTCAGAAATCATCTTCAGATATATAACCTTCTTAAGTTCGCAGACTTGGTTCGCGTACTTAAGTTACCGGGCAGAGTTTACAAACTCCAGCAGAAATTCTCGGGATGAGAACTTCGTCGGTTCGCGGACTGGGTTCGTGGACTGAGTTTGCGGACTTATCTTCACGCACTAGTTTTTCAACTCCAGCAGAAATTCTCGGGTTTGAGAACTTCGGCAGTTCGCGGACTGAGTTCGCGGACTTGGCTCACGCCATTCTTCCAGTTCTCTTGATCAACAAAGTTCGCAAACTTTGGTTCAAGGAGTAAGACTTATACAAAAATGTGTTTCCACAATAATGCTTATGTCCACATTGGTTATGTAATCTAAACTCTCATTCCAATCATTGAAACATTCTTCGTCAAAGCAATTTTCAAAGTGATTGAAACATATCATGACTTTCGCCACTAGGTAAAGATAAACTTGGTCGAAGCGAAAAGCTTACCAACACATATTTCGAGATATAGATAAGCGAGGTATACTCGGCTCGAAATACCAACCGTGTATAATCAAAGTCTATATATAGCATACGACTTTTTGTCTCAAGAAGTAGGAGATAGAATAGATAGACTTTTGAGTGATAGATAAGTTCAAGTCTTCACATACATTTTTGTCGAGAAGTTCCACCGGTTCCTTGGAGTAGTTCTTCTTCTTGTATGATGAATCTCCATGAAGTCCTTGAGCTCAACTACACTTTCTATCCTAGTCCGAGACTTAGCTATAGTAGACTAGAAATCAAGACTTATAGTTTTGATCACTAACATTGACAAACATGCTTGAGATAACAACGCATGCGAGTTCGACCGAGCAATGCTCTAACAATCTCCCCTTTTGTCAATTTTAGTGACAAAACTATCAATACATATGGAATACAAAAAATATAATGAAACTTTTGTAGCTCCTATTCCACATGTCTAATCTTCAACGTTCCTCGAAATCTTCGTCATTTCCAAGTACTCCAATGATCCCAAAGGTTGTAAGTTTAGCATCACCGTTGTTGAAGATCCGTAGCTATAACAATGATAAAACATAATTCTCGATCATTGTTATACAATGTCATAGTATTATTACATAGTGTCAAAGTTCAATTGTATCACAACTTCAACAATAATACTATGGTGATATGTATCACTCCCCCTTAGTTAATACTCCATCTCACATGGAAACCACTTCCCCTTACACAATGATCCGAAAACCATATGTATTTGTAGTGTGAACTACATATTAATTCTCCCCCTTTTTGTCAATAAAATTGGCAAAGGTACAAGAACGGGATCATAATGAAATTTTCGTAAGAGACATTTCATGACTAAAAGAAAAAATACATACCAACTAATTTAGATGCAATCATAAAGCCGAAGATAAATGCATTCATCAAGGAGTTTAAAGATACAAGATAACCCCTCTAAAATTCCACAGCCGCACACCCCTCAAGATATGACCATTAAGCACAAGTTCAAACGAACTCTCCCCCATTTAAATGTCATTCCCGAAAGAACAACAAGAGCGACCTTAATTTCGAAAGAAAATAAGGATTTCTTTGGACATAACAAATCACATACAAGTATGAATTTGAATCCAAAAATATTCAATTAAACTAACCACAAGAGAACCCATGATTAATTTAATTGACAAATGCTTAACATAAGTGAATTTATGGAGACTTAAAAACATACAATTAGATTAATCACAAGATAACCCATAATTAATCTAATCGAAATACACAATCAAACTAATCACAAAAGTAATCAATTTAATTGGTCATGCTCGACATAAGAAAACTTACAGAGCAACAACTAAATAACCAAACAAGATGATTAATTTAGTTGAATATGCTCGACATAAAGTACCTCACGGAACAACAACATAGCTAATCATAAAAATAATCAACTTGGTCATTTAGTGCTCAACATAAGACACTTTACGGAGCCTCACAGTAATACATAAAATATGGATTAGGGAAGATCAATACTGCGGAATACACAAGGATTCATTCTATCTTCCATCATTATTTGCATAACGACATTCAATAGACATAATCCTTGCAAACAAAAGATTTTAACCTATCTTCCATCAATAATTGACATAATAGGCTTAACTTTTGTATTTATCAAAAGTCTATTCATTCTTTTATCAATACATGCATATCGACATACGAAAGACTTTACTTTTCAAAAGATATGGGACAATCACAGTTCACGGATGCAAACACACATATCCCATAACAAATTGCAATATATAAAACCATAAAAATTAATACTGCAAAAATCATCTTCCAAACAAGTTTAGAATTTAAACCAATAAATCTAAAAACATGAAGATGAAACGGTTGGACATAGCAATGTGTAATCACAATAATGACTACTCCAAAGTCTAGTAATCCTTCACAAAAATAAGAATAAATTCTCATAAGAAGTTTCCTAGGCAACAAGACAAACTTGTAATGCACATACAAGATGATTTGTCCTTATAAGGTAGAATCAATCTTTTTCGCATGGATTTAACAAAGGAGAACATACAAAGTCAATAACGACTATGCACCATAGTTCACAAAGGATGGTTGTGAACATTCAAGAATTCCATATCATTGTGTACTACTTTCCATTCTTGAACTTTCTTCTTTGTGATTCACCAACAACATTCTTGTAAAAGCTACAAATTAGCTTAGAGGAGTAGTAATCCAAGAATCCAAGTGCCCAAGTTCAAGAGAAGTGGAACAAGTGCAACGAAACGGAGAAAAATACTCAAAAACAAGAGACAGGACAAATACCAATCTTAACTCATCCAAATTCAAGGTTTCTCATCTCCATTTTCAATATAATCCAAATAGGAAAAGAGTGCAAAAAGAATGAGGTTAATTCGATTTCAGACGAAGAAGTTACGACCAAAACAAGTTTACCGAATATCGACGTCAAGTATGCATACGGGTTTGCAAACGAATTTTCGTATCCTGGAGAAGTATGCAGACGGGGTTTGCGAACTTAAACCCCTGGATTTTGGTTTTAAATGATGTTATGCATACTTGGTATGTGTACCATGAAGTCCAAACATCCCGAACTAATGTTTTCAAACCTTAACATTTAAGAACCTTAAACACAGATCAAGTTAGGCAGAAATGAACGATAAGAAAGGTACATGGATCAGTATAAGTACTCAAATAAGTAATAAGAACATAAAACTTTCTCAAGTTTATAGACATACCTTTTTATAAAAGTCCAACTGAAATCTACAGCCTTACCGAATATAATCTGTGCGCCCCAGTTGTTGTGCTTCCCTCACCGTATACATATAATGTAGTGCGATAAAAGAAGAAGGCAATACGGAGATTGCAGGAGTTGGGGAAGAAAAGGATGAGAAAATAGAAGAACAAAAGGGTTGAGAGATGATAATGATAGAAAGCTCTGAAAAGAGTTGTTTTGAATAATCGTGATAATAATAATGTATCTTACAAGTACTTAATAAGCCTGTTTGTATAGGCATGATAAGAACCTAAAAATAGTAAAACTCTAAAAGAACAAAAATAAGGAAACTCTAAAAGAAGAAGTTCTTAGACTTGTAACACAAGAAAACCAAAGTAAAAGCAAAGAATCAACCGTGACAGTTGATACTGCTACAAGGGATCAACTGTGAAAGTTGATACAACATAAAGGTATCAACTGTTATTGTTGATACGGAACAATTGGATCAATTGGAACAGTTGATCCATTGAAAACAGGTAGATGTCCTATATCAGTCCCCCCCCCCCCTTTTAAAAAACACTCGTCTCTGATTTTCCTGAAACAAATAATAGGTAATTATCACCATGAAAGGTGAAAATATCTTGAATATTGAACACATTAGAAATGTTCCATTCCCTGGGTAGATCAATGACATATGCATTGTCACTGTTTTTCTTCATGATTTTGAAAGGGACGTACTTCTTCATCTTAGTCTTGTTATAGGTACCAACTGGAAATCTTTCCTTGCGTAGATGAATCATAACTAGCTCTCCCACTTGAAAAGTTTTGAATCTTCTATGCTTATCTGCAGCGTCTTTGTATTTGGCATTAGACTCTTCAAGTTTGTTTTGACCTCATGATGTAGTTGAGAAGCTTGCTCCAACAAATTATCAGCTTTGACATTGGATTTATGTAACTTAGGAAGTACAACCAAGTCCAAAACATGATTAGGAACCTTTGAATAAACAATTTCAAAAGGAGTTTTACTTGTAGATCTGTTTATTGAAGTGTTAAATGCAAACTCCATGTGAGGTAGCAAAATATCCCAATGTTTGTTGTTGTCAATGCATTTAGATCGAATCAAATTGCCCAAAGAACGATTGACAACTTCAGTCTGCCCATCTGTTTGTGGATGTGAAGTAGTGCTGAATTGAAAAATAGTTCCCAAACGCATCCATAGTGTCTTCCAAAAATAGTTTAGAAATTTCGTATCTCTATCAGAAGCAATAGACTTAGGAATTCCATGCAATCTAACTATCTCTCTGAAAAATAATGATGCAACATTTGAAGCATCTGTAGATTTTTTACAGGTTATAAAGTGAGCCGTCTTGGAGTATCTATCCACAACAACCATCACTGAATCATTACCTCTAGCTATTCTAGGTAAACCAAGAATGAAGTCCATGCTAATGTCCACCCATGGAGCTTCTGGAATTGGTAAAGGAGTGTAAAGTCCAGTTTTTTGAACAGTACCCTTATTTTTCATTTCATAACGTATTTTTGTACATCAAGCTTAAGTGAAGTCCAATAATAACGTTCCTCTATAAGTGCAATAGTTTAATCTCTGCCAAAATGGCCACCAAGTCCACTTCCCTGCAGTTCATGTATTAAATGAAGACGTAAAGAACCATTAGGAATGCAAAGACGATTACCTTTAAATAAAAATCCGTCTTGAATAAGAAAATCATCAACTCCATGAGCCAAATAACTGCATTGTTCCCAAAGTGACTTAAAATCATCATCCTCAGCATAAATCTCTTTGATGTAATCAAAAGCAAAAATCTCATTGCGAATTGTTGCTAAAAGATGTCGCTGTCTATTAAGAGCATCTGCAACTTGATTAATCTTGCCACTTTTATGTTTGACAGAAAAATGTACTTATTAATTGTAGATAACCACCTATCATGCATACGGATAACTTTAGATGAAGTCTGTAGATATTTCAAAGCATGATTATCAGTATTAATCACAAATTCTTGATGAACCAAATAAGTATGCCACTGTTTAAGAGATTGTACAAGAGCAAGCAATTTCAATTCATATGTAAACCACTTTTTTTAAGTATCAGAATTCTTTTCACTATGGTAAGCAACTGGATGTCCTTCCTGAGACAAAACTGCTCCAATTCCAATAATAGAAGCATCACAATCAACTTGAAAAGGCTTGGAAAAGTCAGGAAGTGCAAGTGTAGGAGCTGAACATAGTTTTTCTTTAAGAGCATTAAAACTCTTACCAGCTTCTTCAGTCCATATGAACTTTTCCTTCTTCAAACAATCAGTAAGAGGTGTAGCAATGGTACTGAAATTTCTTACAAAACACCTATAAAAGGAAGCCAATCCATGGAAACTTCTCACCTCTTTGATAGAAGTAGGAACAGGCCAATCCATAACAGCTTGAACTTTAGAAGGATCCAAATGAATATACTTGGAAGAAATAACATATCCCGAGAAGGTAACTTCAGATGAAATAAATGTGCATTTCTTCAAGTTCACAAACAAATAATTGTCGTATAAAACCTTGAACACCTGAGAAAGATGATGGATATGCTCTTTTGCACTTTTGCTGAAAATTAATATGTTATCAAAGTATACAATGACAAACTTACTCAGAAAAGGTTGCAAAACTTGATTCATGAGTCTCGTAAAGGTACTAGGAGCATTAGACAGACCAAAAGGCATAACTAGCCATTCATATAACCCCTCTCTTGTTTTGAAAGCAGTTTTCCATTCATCACCCACTATGATTCTAATCTGATGATAACCACTGCGAAGATCAATTTTATTGAAAATGATAGACCTTGCTAAAAAATCAATCATATCTTCAATACGTGGAATAAGAAACCTATAAGGAATGGTGATACGGTTCAAAGTTGTGCAATCGATACACATTCTCCATCCATTATCTTTTTTTGGCACCAGAAAAGCAGGACATGCACACGGACTATTACTAGGTCTAATTAATCCCTTAGTTAATAAATCATTAACCTGACGTTGTAATATTTCATGTTCAGTTGGACTCAGTTGATAATGAGCTTGACTAGGTAAAACAGCTCCAGGTATAAAATCAATGCAATGCTGAACATCTCTAAAAGGTGGTAAACTCACAGGTAATTCTTCAAGAAATAGTGCTTTAAATTTTGATAATAAAGGTTGTACTTGAGTAGGAATTGTTACCATAGGTTTGGTTCCTTCATGAGAACTCAAAGTATGAGATGAGTGTAAAGAGCGAGAAATATTAGCCACCAATGCAGTAGTCTTGCAATCACTATGTTCTTGAATCACTAAAGAAGACTTGGAAGGAAATAAGGTCATTCTTTTACCATCTTTGTAAAAAGTGTAAGTATTCTCGAAACAGTTATGAACTGCTCTAACGTCATATTGCCATGGTCTTCCGAGAAGAAGATGAGTTGCAGTCATATCGATAACATCACAGAGCACAAATTCCTTATACCCAACAAAAGAAAACTCAATAACGCACTGATGAGTAATGCTCTGTGTAGATGAACTATTTACCCAACCTACAGAATAAGGAGCATGATGTGGTGTAGTTGGTAAACCCATTTTCTCTACAACAACAGATGCAATGTAATTGTCAACACTGCCACTGTCAATGATCATGTCACAGACTTTGCCACCTATAAAGCACTTGGTTTTGAAAATACTATGTCTTTGAGAATAACATGGTTCAGTAAGCATGAGTGGCCGAATCATTCCAACAAAGTGATCACCATAACTCTCTTGTAAACCAAGATCGCCAACTTCTTCACTTGCATCCGCATTGAAAACTTTATCATCTTGGGAGTCATTTTGTAGTTGATTATCTCCAATAAAACCATTGAAGCGTCGACAGTCAGCTGAAGAATGACCAGATTGGTTACATTTATTGCATTTATCTCCACGAAATTTTGAATAAATGTTAGGAGCTTTATTAGGAGGTGGAAACTGTTGTTGCATTCTATTAGAGAATCTGACACTTGTTGGTTTAGCTTGTTGTTGGATGGATTGAGGAGCAACAGGGGATGGTAAGATAGGTGAAGTAGTTGGAGCTGTAGTTGGCTGAGCAAAAGAAAAACTCACGGGTTGCTGTTGTGGTTGATAAGATTGACCATAACCGAATTCCTGTGGATCAACAGTGACTGTTGATTCCCTTTCACCTTGATTTCCATAATAAGAATTATATTGCCTGGCAGTTTTATAATAATTCTGATAACGAGCTTGGCTTGGAGTTGCTTGTCTGGTAGTATTAAGTACACGCCTTTCCACCTTAATAGCTTGTTGAATCGCCTCAACCATGGTAAACACTTATTGTGTCATCCCTTGCTGAATTAAGTTGTTTAAGCCGTCGATAAAACGTGCAACCAATTGTGCTTCAGTTTCATTCAACTGATTACGTGCAACTAAGCTATAAAATTCAGCTACATACTCTTCGACAAGTCTAGCTCCTTGTCGACAGTGTTGAAGCTTGATAAACAATTCTTGCATATAATCATGAGGTAGAAACTTATCTCTTAATAAATCTTGCATTCTTTTCCAAGTACGTATTGGAGGTTTGTGAAAGTTACGTCGATCTTCACAGATCTTATTCCACCAAGATGCAGCTCCACCTTTTAGTTTATAAGCAACTAGCTTTACTTTAGAAGAATCAGGTACTTCCATGAAATTAAAGAAAAATTCTACTTCATAAAACCAATCAAACAATTCCTCAATTTGTAAACCACCATGAAAATTCGGAATATCAGCTTTCAATTTGTATTCTGGAAAAGTTCCATAAGGATTAATGCTGGATTTTAATCTTTTGTCATCTTCCCACTTTTTTTCTTCTTCGGCTTCAATTTGGTCCTCATCTTCATCACTGTGGGGATTCAAAATTGCAGGTTTCTTATAAGGACTATTAAGAAAGCTCTCAAATTGTTTTGTGAACTTAAGAAATTGAGAAATCTCTTCAGGAACATGAGTAGAATGAGTAAAAGGATGTTTTTTTGCTGTAGTAGTTTCATCATCTACTTTTTCTCCAGATTTATTTTCTCCTTCTTTTTTATCATCTCCTTTTTCTCCAGTTTTTTTTGCTTCATCTTCTGTAATCAGTTAACTTAGGCATCTCCAAATCACCAAGACCAACATGTTTCCAAATTTTGTCTATACACTCTCCATGCATATCAAGTTTTGTTTTCAACGAACTTGTAGCTGAATCAATCTTAGTGTCAAGCTTACTTTCTAGATAATTAATGGAAGTTTTAATCTCGTCAAACTTGGTTTCAAAGAGCTTCTCAATTTCAGCAAAGGTGATAGGTTTATCTGCCATAGAGTTTTTGTAGGGTTTTGATTCGCGGAAGCGTTGCTAGGATCTGTTTCAAGATAAAAATATAAAAACTCTGTCGAATGATACCAACTAATGTAGTGCGATAATAGAAGAAGGAAATACGGAGATTGCATGTGTTTAGAAGGGAAGAAAAGGATGAGAAAATAGAAGAACAAAAGGGTTGAGAGATGAGAATGATAGAAAGCTCTGAAAAGAGTTGTTTTGAATAATCGTGATAATAATAATGTATCTTACAAGAACTTAATAAGCCTGTTTATATAGGCATGATAAGAACCTAAAAATAGTAAAACTCTAAAATAACAAAAATAAGGAAACTCTAAAAGAAGAAGTTCTTAGACTTGTAACACAAGAAAACCAAAGTAAAAGCAAAGAATCAACCGTGACAGTTGATACTGCTCAAAGGGATCAACAGTGAAAGTTGATACAACATAAAGAGATCAACTGTTATTGTTGATACAGAACAATTGGATCAATAGGAACAATTGATCCATGAAAACATGTAGATGTCCTACATCAACATAGCAGAGCATTTCTTGGTGAGGATGCACGTTCAACACAAACGAGTTGTGTTGAGGTGAACAATGTATTGCTCACCATGGCACCAAGAAAGAGTTTCTTTCCAACAACTCTTAAATCTTGTAGTGTTGAGAAACACCCAGGGAACTGTTTTTATAATTCTATCAAAGAACTTCAAGAGAACCCAAAAAGATTTGTGTTTCTGATTTCTTGTTTTCCAACTTATAAAAAAAAGTTTCTGCAGATAGTTTTTAGTACTGCGAAGGGAAACTCTTTTGATAAAAAGAGACGTCCTAGATTCTTCATAAACGAAGACAATACCACTATCTTGATAAGGAATATTACGAATTGAGCAACAAATTAATTCATGCTTTGAGGTGATACACTCAGATAACTGAGATCTAAACTCCTCTTGTAATTCATTTAGTTTATCACAACTAATTGGATTACGCAGAGGAGGAGCATTGCTCTCACTGATTATTAAATCAATATCAACCTCAACATGAATATTATTCATCATAACTTGATTTATCCTGTCAAGAGATTCTTGCTCTTTCTGTAGGTATAACTCAAAATCAAGAGATAAGCTCTCAAGCTTCTTTTCAAGCCCTGAAAACACTTCAAGGGATTTTAAACCTGGTGGAGGTTTAGATAGAATTTATTCTACAGATTTTATTAAATCAGTCATGGAAGAGAATTCTGAAATCCCTGTATCTGGTGGTGCATTTATTGAGATAACACTACTATCCATAGAGTCAGATCGCTACAAACACAGACTTCTAAGGTCTTGAACGTGTTTGCCTGCTCTGATACCAATTGAAAAAGTGGGGGTACAACGACCACACCATATATTTCTCTTAGCAATATGTATGGACAAAATCCAATATACTTTCTAGAGAATCAACTAGACAGTCAGAATCAATCTAGATAAAAAGTATATCAAAGAGTTTATATCTCAATCTCTCGATTTGATATATACTCAAGCAAATAGAAATCTGCGAGTCTTTATCAAATACTAGAGATATAACTTAGATGGTACCAAAGACCAATATCCAAATGTCAATCAATTTAAATCAACAACCAAAAGGTCGGATATTCTAATTGATTGAACAACGCACAACCTGTGATATTTCAATTATATAACAAAATAAATGAGGAAAATAATTAACACAGACACCAGAATTTTGTTAACGAGGAAACCGCAAATGCAGAAAAACCACGGGTCCTAGTCCAGATTGAACACACACTGTATTAAGCCGCTACAGACACTAGCCTACTCCAAGCTAACTTCGGACTGGACTGTAGTTTAACCCCAATCAGTCTCCCACTGATCCAAGGTACAGTTGTACTCCCTACGCCTCTGATCCCAACAGGATACTGCGCACTTGATTCCCTTAGGTGATCTCACCCACACCTAAGAGTTCTATGACCCAAAGTCGAAGACTTGATGACAAACAAATCTGTCTCACACAGACAAGTCTATCGAAGGATTAATCTGTCTCCCACAGATACCTAAAAGGTTTTGTTTCGTATTTTGATAGTAATCAAGGTGAACAGGAACCAAATGATAATGGTCTTATATTCCCGAAGAACAACCTAGATTTATCAATAACCTCACAACAATCTTAATCGTATGGTAGCGAAACAAGATGTTGCGGAATCACAAACGAAGAGACGAAGATGTTTGTGATTGGTTTTTATATCTTGCCTATCGGAGATATAAATCTCAAGCCAATCAATATGATTGTACTCGTACGATAGAAGATACAAGATCAGATCACACAACTACGATAAAGTACTATCGATCTGGCTTCACAATCCCAATGAAGTCTTTAAGTCGTTAACCTGGCTTTAGAAGAATAAAACTAAAGGTTAAAGGAGAACCGACTCTAGCACGGAAACTAGTATCACACATAAGGTGTGGGGATTAGTTTTGCATTGATGCTAGATGTCCCCTTATATAGTCTTTCAAATTAGAGTTTGCCATTAAGTTACCTTGGTAACAAAGCAATTAATATTCACCGTTAGATGAAAACCTGATTTAGATTCAAGCTAATATTTCTCAACCGTTAGATCGAAAACTTAGCTTGTTACACACAATTAAAATGCACACTTCTAGGTTTGTTAACCGTACCCAAACGTATGCACTTGTTGGTTCAATAATAGTTAACCAAAAGATTAGCCATATGAAAATTTCATATTAACCATGTTTTTCTTCACGATAACTAGTTCACATGACTCAAATGAACTAGTTAGATAGTTGTTCAATTGTAAAGAATTCTTATGTAACTACATAAAACACAATTGAAGCAAAGATGATTTGATTCACTCGAATCGGTTCATGAACTTTATAACCACGGTTTGCAAACTGCATTCCTTAGTTTTTTTAAGTTTAAGTTCAGAAATCATCTTCAGATATATAACCTTCTTAAGTTCGCAGACTTGGTTCGCGGACTTAAGTTACCAGGCAGAGTTTACAAACTCCAGCAGAAATTCTCGGGATGAGAACTTCGCCGGTTCGCCGACTGGGTTCACGGACTGAGTTCGCGGACTTAGCTTAACGCACTAGATTGTAAACTCCAGCAGAAATTCTCGGGTTTGAGAACTTCGGCAGTTCACGGACTGAGTTCGCGGACTTGGCTCACACCATTCTTCTGGTTCTCTTGATCAACAAAGTTCGTAAACTTTGGTTCAAGGAATATGACTTATACATAAATGTGTTTCCACAACAATGCTTATGTCCACATTGGTTATATAATCTAAACCCTCACTCCAATCATTGAAACATTCTTCGTCAAAGCAATTTTCAAAGTGATTGAAATATATCATGACTTTCGTCACTAGGTAAAGATAAACTTGGTCGAAGCGAAAAGCTTACCAACACATATTTCGAGATATATATAGGCGAGGTATACTCAGCTTGAAATACCAACTGTGTATAATCAAAGTCCATATATAGCATACGACTTTTTGTCTCAAGAAGTAGGAGATAGAATAGATAGACTTTTGAGTGATAGATAAGTTCAAGTCTTCACATACCTTTTTGTCGAGAAGTTCCACCTCTTCCTTGAGTAATTCTTCTTCTTGTATGATGAATCTCCATGAAGTCCTTGAGCTCAACTATACTTTCTATGCTAGTCCGAGACTTAGCTATAGTAGATTAGAAATCAAGACTTATAGTTTTGATCACTAACATTGACAAACATGCTTGAGATAGAAACGCATGCGAGTTCGGACGAGCAATGCTCTAACACTTATCTTGATTTCCGGGCCTAACTCTGTTAATTGGACTAGTGCCTTTTATTGGTGCCAACTCCATAAGTTGGGTCGCGGCTTCATATAATAATATTTCCAAGTGTATTTTCCGTTTTAGATATTTAGAGATCTTAACAAGTTCTGTTCCATGGATTTTCAACGGTATCTACAGTATGGGTCTATACACAATAAAGAAAGAGAAGAGCAGTAGAATTATCTTCATCAACTTGGAAAAAAGATCAAGATTCCGTGGGTAATTTTGGGAGATTTAAATATCACTCTTCATTCTTCATATAAGAAAGTTTAGTACTCATCCTTCTCCTTCTTTCAAGATTGTTCTAGACACAATTGATCTGCTTTCTTTAAGGGATATTCCTTTTACTGGATCTCCATTCACCCGGTCAAATCAAAGGAGGCTGAATAAAAATGTCAAAACCAGAATTGAGAGCTTTAGAAAACAACTCACGGTTCTCAAAATTTCCAAATTCAATCATCAATATGGATCAGATCATGCACCAATTCTCTTGCACACTCAACCTCAAACAAAATATATTTCAAGACCCAAAAGATTCTATCAAGTTTGGTTAACTGACAGTACATGTAGAGAGGCCTGGAATTCAGAATAGAACTTTAAGTACAATTTAGTGGTGAAACTCAAAGCTACCTCTGAAGTCAATGGAATCATAAGGTGTTTGGACATGTCAAAACTGAAATCTATAAGACTCAGAAGCAGCTACAAAAAGCAAAAGATCAGTCACCCTAAAATACTGAAGAGATCAACTCCATTGAAACTACTCTGAACAAATGGTATAATAAAAAGTCAGTTATACTGTATCAACAAGGAAGAGAAAATAGCATTAAGAAAGAAGATAGAAAAAATAAATACTTAGATTCAAAGGTTAACTTCAGAAGAAGAAGAAACAATATAGATGCAATTTTGAATGAGAATGGCAAATGGATTAACAACGAGGAAGAGATTCAAGTGTTGTTGAAAAAGCATTTTGAGAACATCTACTCTTTATCTGATCATATTATTGATTCAAATTTTTTTTAAGTTGATCAATCCATGTATTACCGATAGAGAAGATCAATATATTATTCGAGTACCTTCGTCGGAAGAAATCAACAAAGCAACGTTCAATATTAATTCACGAGGAGCTCCAGACCGTATGGTTATCAAGCTGGATTTTATCAGCAAACATATGATATAGTTGGTACTGAGGTTATTACTCTAGTTCAAGAATTCCTCGTCTCAGAATATTTTCCACAACAGATAAATGAAACATTTTAAGTTTTAATCCCCAAAGAAAGGGGTAGTTACCAAGCCTGATGATCTCATACCAATAAGTTTGTGCAATATCATTTACAAGCTGATTACCAAGATTCTTGCTTCAAGGTTAAAGCCTCTCTTACACGATATGATATCTACATGGCGGTCAACTTATGTTCTGGCAGAAACATACAAGATAATGTCATTATAGCACATGAAATGTTACATTACATGAAGTACACTAAATCTTTTCCAGGAATTGTAGGAGTGAAATTGGACATGGCAAAAGCATTTGACAGGATGAAGTGAGATTCCATTCATTTGGGTTTTTCTCAAAAATGATTCCACTTAATCAACACCTGCATCAGTACATCAAAGATCTCAGTTCTGGTTAATGGAACTCCTACTGAATCCTTCTCCACTAGAGTATTAAGACAAGGTGACTCAATTTTACCATATTTACTAATCTTATGTATGGAAGGCCTGAGCAGAATGTTAACTAATGCTGAAAAGG
This sequence comes from Papaver somniferum, assembly GCF_003573695.1. Lineage (NCBI taxonomy): Eukaryota > Viridiplantae > Streptophyta > Magnoliopsida > Ranunculales > Papaveraceae > Papaver > Papaver somniferum. The sequence goes on along the minus strand of NC_039367.1, from coordinate 107,165,126 downwards.
AAAATCTAATAGATCTAGTTACTCCAGCAAATTCAGGGCCAGCAGTTTCCCGTCTATTATTTGCAGATGACTGCATCTTATTCTCAAAACCAAATGGGAAATTTATAAGAAATTTGATGGAGATTATTAACAAGTTTACTTTTTCTCAGGGCATTTGGTGAATCTAGATAAGTCTAGTGTTTTCTTGAGTAAAAACTTAAGCAAGAATGCTTGTGAAGACATATATAAAGTGTTAAAGATGAAAATCATGGGGAAAGATGAAAAATATTTGGGCACACAACTTCAAATTCCCAAAAGTAAAGATAATTTTTTTGATGGCACTGTGGACAAGATGCAAACAAAAATTACAAACTTGTCAGGGTCCGTTTATTTCTCAAGCAGGAAGAACAACACAAATCCAAGCATCTTTGAGTACCACTGGAAACTATTGTTAGAGAATAGCTCGATCAACCTCGCATGCGTTGCTATCTCAAGCATGTTTGTCAATGTTAGTGATCAAAACTATAAGTCTTGATTTCTAGCCTACATAGCTAAGTCTCAGACTAGGATAAAAAAGTGTAGTTGAGCTCAAGGACTTCATGGAGATTCATCATACAACGACGAAGATGTATACAAGGAACCATGGAACTTCATCAACAAAAAGGTATGTGGAGACTTGAACTTATCTATCACTCAAAAGTCTATCTCTTTTATCTCCTACTTATTATGAGACAAAAGTCGTATGCCATATAGACTAGATCATACACATTTGACATTTCGAGAAAAGCATTCATTGCTTATCTTTTATCTCGAAATTGTGTGTTGGTAAAGCGCTTCGCTTTGATCAAGTTTATCTTCACCTAGTGACGAAAGTCATGAAAAATTTCAACCACTTTGAGAATTGCTCTGACGTGAATCGGTCTGTGAATAACGGATACATAGCGTTCTCTAAGAATGTCTCAATGATTGAAATGAGATTTTAGATTACATAACCATGTATTCCTTGAACTGAAGTTTTCGAACTTTGTTGATCAAGAGAAATCGGGAGGATTGTGGAATTGGATTGCCAAGTCTGCGAACTGTCGGAAGTTCTCGACCGAGAATTTCTGCTGGGATTTTACAAATACTCGTTTGTGTGCTTAGTCCGCAAACCCAGTCCGCGAACTGGCGTAAGTTCTCATCCCGAGAATTTTTCCTGAGTTTGGAAAACTCAACCGATTAACTTAAGTCCGCGAACTTGTTTGTGAACTTAAGAGGTTATGATCTAAAGATGTGCTCTGAACATGAAACATTAAATTACTAAGGAATGCTTTATGAAAACCGTGTCTATAATGTTCATGAGCCGATTCAATCGAATCGAATCATCTTTGCTTCAATTGTGTCTTGTGTAGTTATATAAGATCTCCTAACAATTGAACAACTCTGTGACTAGTTCATTTGAGTCAATTGAACTAGTTATGGTGAAGAAGAACAAGGTTAATATGAAATGATCATATGGTTAACCTTTTGGGTTACTATGTTGAACCAACATACACGTACACGTTTGGGCATGGTTTTTATGAACCCAGTAAACGTCTACCCAAGTGTGTGTGACAAGCTAAGTTTTCGATCAAACGGCTGAGAAATATTAGCTTGAATCTAAATCAGGTTTTCATCTAACGGTGAATATAGATTTCTTAGTAACTAAGGAAAAACCCTGATTTGAAGGCTATATAAAGGAGACATCTAGCATTGTTCAAAACTAATCCCCACACATTTGTGTGCTGCTAGTGCGCCCGCCAGAGTCAATCTCCATTAACCTTTGATTTTCTTCTCTAAAATCAGGTTAACGACTTAAAGACTTCATTGGGATTGTGAAGCTAGACCGATACTACTTTATCGTAGTTGTGTGATCTGATCTTGCTGCTTCTATTGTACGAGTACAATCGATTGATTGTCTTGAGATCGTGAGAGTTCTCCGATAGGCAATATAAAGAAGTCACAAACATCTTCGTCTCACTGTTTGTGATTCCTCGACAATCCTCCTGTGTAGTCAGGAAGGATTGTAGAGAGGTGATTGATTAATCTAGGTTGTTCTTCGGGAATATAAGACCGGATTATCAATTGGTTCTTGTTACCTTGATTTTATATCTAAAGACGGAACAAAACCTAGGGTTTATCTGTGGGAGACAGATTTATCCTTTTATAGAATTTTCTGTGTGAGACAGATCTGTTTATTATCAAGTCTGTGATTTTGGGTTACAACAACTCTTGGTTGTGGGTGAGATCATATAAGGGAATCAAGTGCGTAGTACCATGCTGGGATCAGAGGCGTAGGATTACAACTGTACCTTGTATCAGTGGGAGATTGATAGGGGTTCAACTATAGTCCAGTCCGAAGTTAGTTTGTAGTAGGCTAGTGTCTGCAGCGGCTTAATACAGTGTGTATTCAATCTGGACTAGGTCCCGGGGTTTTTCTGCATTTGCGGTTTCCTCGTTAAAAAAACTTCTGGTGTCTGTGTTATTTCTTTTCCGCATTATATTTTATACAATTGAAATAGTACAGGTTGTGCATTCGTGATCATCAACTTCTCTAATCCAACCTTTGGTTGTTGAGTTGATTGATCCTTGGACATTATTCTTTGGTACCGTCCAAGTTATCTCTCTTTGATAAATACTCGCAGATTTCTATTTGCTTGAGTAAAGATCAAATCGAGATATTGAGATAATAACTCCTTGAGATACTTTCTATCTAGATTGAGTCTGACTGTCTAGCTGATTCTCTAGCAAATTGTTTCGGAGTTAGTCCATACAAATTGATAATCGAAATATTGGGTGGGGTTGTTAGACCCCCGCCTTTTCAATTGGTATCAGAGAAGGAAAACACGTTTAAGACCTAACAAGTCCGTGTTTGTAGCGATCTGACTCTATGGGAAAGAGTACTATCTTTGATAAACGCGTCACCTGTAATAAAGATTCTTTCTCGTCTAATTCTATTAAATAGAAAATCTATTCTATCTCGAATATAGAAAAACCTTGTGGTTCGACGAGACAGACAAACAATGGCAGGTGTGTTGTTGATCTCCCTTCGAAAGAGACCTTCTCTTCTAATGAGTGGGATACAGCTGAAGAGAGTAATTGGATTCTAAATCTTGTTAGAATTCAAGATGTCAGATTGGATCAGCTAAAGCACCATGTCAATGTTCTTCTTGGTGTTGTAAGAGATTGCAAAGTCCATGGTAATGCTGAAGATCATTCTTCGTGCTTAACTCTTGAGGCCAGCCTCGAAAAGGATGCCTTGGATATTGAACGCCATTTGAATAAACTCTCCGTTCAAGGTTGTTCAAAGCAATCTAATATACCAAGAACTTATGATGTTTTACATTTAGAAGTAAAAACAGGTGTTCCTAATATTTCCACCAAACTTAGGATATTCTGTAGAAATCACAAATCTTCTGATGATGATATTAAGACGACTTCCTCCAATCATTCTTATGTTCAAAAGGTATGTCTCGTCTATGAGACCAAGAGTTCTGTTAGACAAATGAGAAATCCTAAGTTGAATAAAGACTCCTTAGTTCAACTTCAACACACCCTAGATTTGATTCTCAAAGGTGTGACTGACATATATATGATTGAGCAAATTGGTTTTCGTACCTATCCTGTGAATGGTACCAGGAATGTCAGTACAGTGAGTTCCTTCAATGTTCAAAGGCAGAATAGACATCTTAATAAACATCATCCTAAGGAAGTTAATCGTTGTGCTTCTGAAAGCAACGTTGATCCTGTTGAGAGAGTCATCCCAGAAGAAAGGAAAATCAATGAGAAGATAAAAGATATTAAAAAGAGAGTTGGAAGATATAAAGAGCTTGTCGACAGATTATCCTCTTCCTCATGTCAAGACACTTCTGGTAAGAACTCTAACTATGTCTCTTATTTTGATGACAGTAACTTTTATGATAATTTCTCATGTCAAACAGGATCCCTCTCTAAGTCCAAGAGGAAAAACAAACTTAACCAAAGATATAAACCTCGTAATGAGTCTGTGGCTCGTACTTGTGCTAATTAATCACAAGGTTCGAGAACTTAGTCATATAAAATCCTGTTGAGTAAGTAGTGTTAAAAACATGTATACTTGTTGCTTGCATCTGTTAAGTTAAGTTATTTTCTTATCGTCCATAGCTAAACTTGTGTTGACGGATTCACTAAGATCAAGTATTGGTTAAGTCAAAAGAAGTTGTTGCATACTATTTTAAATTTTGTTTTTAGGTCCTGTTTTCAAAATGTTTGAAGGATTTTATTTCTTGGGTATTTGTTGTACTCAAACGGATTCCGTTCTGGCCCGAGTCAACAGTTTTTTTTTAAAACCCTAAATTGTTGTCCCCAAAGATAAAATATCCAAGCTCTTAGGGTTACAAGTCACGTACGTATACTCCTGGTGGTTTTTGGATTTTAAAGAATGTCTTCCTCCTCTTCTTGCTATGGTGGTCTTGCAAAAGGATTTCTTGACAAAGGTGTTGAGGTTGAATCTAAGAGGAAGAGAACACTTGTAGATGAAGATCATCCCAATTCATCCCAATGCCTCATGCTTCTTTGCTTATACTAATGAAGATACTGAAAAGGATGATATGATCTCTGCTGAAGTTGTTCATGACTTTATTAAGTACTTTGGGGAAGCAAAACAACAGCTTGTTGATACTCTTAAAGGTCTTGATATGGTGAAAACTGAGTTGGAAAAGGTTGTGTCTGACCTTGGCCTCATAAAATCTCAAATCAAGGATATTCGAAAAGAGAATCATCTCTCCGTTGATGCTGAGAAGGTTGTCGATCACAAGCTCATAGACTTCATGTTTCATATGGATTATGTACCTCCTGTGTTCCTGTTCGCTGTTGAGGATACACCGGGATGCATTTCCCTTTAAGCTTGTCATCTGTTTTTGTTGAGTTTATATGCCTAGTATGTGTTCTTTTTGGATTAGTTGGAAGAATAACTAGTGCTTTGAATAGCGATGATTGTGACTACACATAGTTATTTTTGTTTTCATCTTCTTATGTTATTTTTTAGGTTTTGGTTATTAAATTCTAAAAATATTTGGAGGATGATGTTTATTGCAGTATTTTAATGGTTTGTGATATTGCAATATTTTTATGGGATATGTATTGTTTACGTCTGTGAACTTGAAGGTCTCATATTGCAATCAAAAGTAAAGTCGTTCATGAATCGGTATTCGTATGGATGAAAGGACGAATGGAATTTTGACATATACAAAAGTTATGCCTATGTAATCATGTATTTGATGGAAAATAGGATAAAATCTTTTGTTCTACAAGGATAAAGTCTATAATGTTGTTATGATGGAAAATAGAATAGATCCTTGTATGTTATCCACGATATTGATATTCATTGATCCATTTTATTATGTTTTACCGTGAAGGCTCCATTGTGTGTCTTATGTTGAGCACCTTACAACTAAGTCGATTTACCTTGGCTTTGTTGGTTGTTCCATAAGATGCTATATGTCGAGCATTAGGAACTAAATTAATCAACTAGTTTGGTTATTTAGTTAGTACTCCATAAGTCTTCTTTCTTATGTCGAGTACATGTACGGTTAAGGTTGTTATATTCTATGATGAACTTAGTCGGGGTTCCATAAGTTCTCTTATGTTGAGCCCAAAATAATTAAATTGATTACTTCAGTGATTAGTTTGGTTGTTTGTATTCCAATTAGATTAATTATAGGTACTCTTGTAATTAATCTAGTTGAGTTTTCATATATTCCACGAGTTCTTGTGTTGAGTATATGAAAGGCTACACTATCATGTTCTTTGGTTAATGTAGTCATATATTCCGTAAGTTTTTCCTTATGTTGAGTATTTGAACGGTTAAGTTAGTCATCTCCGTGTGATTGACTTAGTCGCAGCTCCGTGAGTTTACTTATGTTGAGCACTTTCAATTAAATTGATCACTTTTGTGGTTTGATTCAGTTGCGTATTCCAATTAAATTAATCATGGGTTTACTTGTGATTAATTTGGTTGAGATTTGGATATAGAAAATCATTCCTATGGTTTTTGGTGTCCAATAAAAAATACTTTTTTTTTTACAAAATTAAGGTTGCTCTAGTTGTTCTCTCGGGAATGACATCAAATGGGGGAGAGTTCTTTTGAACTTGTGCTTAATGGTAATATCTTGCGGGGAGTGCGGATGTGTAATTTTATAGGGGTTATCTTGTATCTTAAAACTCCTTGATGAATGTTTTTAACTTCGGCTATTAGATTGCATCTAAATTAAGTTGGTATGTATTTTTCTTTTGGTCATGAAATGTCTCTTGTGGAAATTTCATTATGATCCCATTCTTGTACCTTTGCCAATTTTATTGACAAAAAGGGGGAGAAATATTGTAGTTCACACTACAAATACATATGGTTTTCAGATCATTGTGTAAGGGGGAGTGGTTCCATGATCGAGATGGAGTATTAACTAAGGGGGAGTGATACATATCACCGTAGTATTATTGTTAAAGTCGTGATACAATTGGACTTTGATGTTATATAATAATACTATGACACTGTATAATAATGATCGAGAATCTCGATTTCTCTCATTGTTATAGCTACGGATCTTCAACAACGATGGTGCTAAACTTACAACCTTTGGGATCATTGGAGTACTTGGAAGGACGAATATTTCAAGGAACGTTGAAGATTAGACTATGGAATAGGAGACACTAAAGTTTATCTTTTTTGTATTTCATATGTATTAATAGTTTTGTTACTAAAATTGACAAAGGGGGAGATTGTTAGAGCATAGCTAGGTCAACCTCGCATGCGTTGCTATCTCAAGCATGTTTGTCAATGTTAGTGATCAAAACTATAAGTCTTGATTTCTAGCCTACATAGATAAGTCTCGGACTAGGATAGAAAAGTGTAGTTGAGCTCAAGGACTTCATGGTGATTCATCATACAATGACGAAGATCTATACAAGGAACCGTGAAACTTCATCAACAAACAGGTATGTGGAGACTTGAACTTATCTATCACTCAAAGTCTATCTCTTCTATCTCCTACTTCGTATGAGACAAAAGTCGTATGCTATATAGACTAGATCATACACATTTGACATTTCGAGCTGAGCATTCATTGCTTATCTTTTATCTCGAAATCGTGTGTTGGTAAAGCGTTTCTCTTTGATCAAGTTTATCTTCACCTAGTGACGAAAGTCATGAAAATTTTCAACCACTTTGAGAATTTCTCTGATGTGAATCAGTCTGTGAATAACGGATACATAGCGTCCTCTGAGAATGTCTCAATGATTGAAATGAGAGTTTAAATTACATAACCATGTATTTCTTGAACCGAAGTTTTCAAACTTTGTTGATCAAGAAAAATCGGGAGGATTTTGGAATTGGCTTGCTAAGTCCGCGAACTGTCGGAAGTTCTCGACCGAGAATTTCTGCTGGGATTTTCCAAATACTCGTTTGTGTGCTTAGTCCACGAACTCAGTCCGCGAACCCATTCCGCGAACTGGCGGAAGTTCTCATCCCGAGAATTTCTTCCGAGTTTGGAAAACTCAAACGATTAACTTAAGTCCGCGAACTTGTTTGTGAACTTAAGAGGTTATGATCTAAAGATGTGCTCTGAACATGAAACATTAAATTACTAAGGAATTCTTTATGCAAACCGTGGATATAATTTTCATGAGACGATTTAATCGAATCGAATCATCTTTGCTTCAATTGTGTCTTGTGTAGTTACATAAGATCTCATAGAAATTGAACAACTCTGTAACTAGTTCATTTGAGTCAATTGAACTAGTTATGGTGAAGAATAACAAGGTTAATATGAAATGCTCATATGGTTAACCTTTTGGGTTACTATGTTGAACCAACATACACGTACACGTTTGGGCATGGTTTTCACGAACCCAGTAAACGTCTACCCAAGTGTGTGTGACAAGCTAAGTTTTCGATCTAACGGTTGAGAAATATTAGCTTGGATCTAAATCAGGTTTTCATCTAACGGTGAATATGGATTGCTTTGTAACTAAGGAAAAACCCTGATTTGAAGGCTATATAAAGGAGACATCTAGCATTGTGCAAAAATAATCCCCACACGTCTGTGTGCTACTAGTGCTCCCGCTAGAGTCGATCTCCATTATCCTTTGATATTCTTCTCTAAAATCAGGTTAACGACTTAAAGACTTCATTTGGATTGTGAAGCCAGACCGATACTACTTTATCGTAGTTGTGTGATCTGATCTTGCATTTTCTATCATACGAGTACAATCGATTAATTGGCTTGAGATCGTGAGAGTTCTCCGATAGGCAAGATAAAGAAGTCGCAAACATCTTCGTCTCACTGTTTGTGATTCCTTGACAATCCGCTTGTGTAGTCAGGAAGGATTGTAGAGAGGTGATTGATTAATCTAGGCTGTTCTTCGAGAATATAAGACCGGATTATTAATTGGTTCTTGTTACCTTGATTTTATATCTAAAGACGGAACAAAACCTAAGGTTTATCTGTGGGAGACAGATTTATCCTTTTATAGACTTTCTGTGTGAGACAGATCTGTTTATTATCAAGTCTGTGATTTTGGGTTACAACAACTCTTGGTTGTGGGTGAGATCAGCTAAGGGAATCAAGTGCGCAATATCATGTTGGGATCAGAGGCGTAGGAGTACAACTGTACCTTGTATCAGTGGGAGATTAATAGGGGTTCAACTATAGTCCGATCCGAAGTTAGTTTGCAGTAGGCTAGTGTCTGTAGCGGCTTAATAGAGTGTGTATTCAATATGGACTAGGTCCTGGGGTTTTTCTGCATTTGCGGTTTCCTCGTTAACAAAACTTCTGGTGTCTGTGTTATTTCTTTTACGCATTATATTTTATATAATTGAAATAATACATGTTGTGCGTTCGTGATCATCAACTTCTCTAATCCAACCTTTGGTTGTTGAGTGTAGTTGATTGATCCTTGGACATTGGTCTTTGGTACCGTCCAAGTTATCTCTCTTTGATAAAGACTCGCAGGTTTCTATTTGCTTGAGTAAAGATCAAATCGAGAGATTGAGATAATAACTCCTTGAGATACTTTCTATCTAGTTTGAGTCTGACTGTCTAGTTGATTCTCTAGCAAAGTGTTTCGGAGTTAGTCCATACAGATTGCTAATCGAAATATTGGGTGGTGTTGTTAGACCCCGCTTTTCAGCTATCAAATGGGTATATTTTAAGCTCCATACGTAACTCATAAAAAGTGAACATAATTCAAAGGAACTATTTTTGGTGCAAAAAAAAAAAAAAAAAAACAGTAAAGGGACTAACATTATTTCCTGGAAGAAGGTTAACATACCAAGAAGATATGGAGGATTAGGTCTAAAAGATTTGAAGACATTTAATATCTCTCTTTTGGCTAAAACTTGCTTGGAGACTTCTAAATGAACCTCAAGAAAAATGGGTCCAGATTATGGAGGCAAGATATTTCAAAGGAACTGATTTACTGGTAGATGATACTTCTAAAAAAAGAAGCTATGGGATATGGCAAAGCATCCAATAGGACTTGAAGTTAAGAAAAAAAATTATTTATGGGAAGTTGGGGATGACAACTCAATAAAGGCTCACGAGCATAGATGGTTCTCTGATTGCTGTCGTAACACGTTAAAAATAATTACACTTCGTCACTCACAAAATATATAATGAAGTATTAGGTAAGAAATGAACGTTCCCACAGAGAGGTCTTGGATCGTTATATATTTTAATTTCCTATAAAGAACAAGGGGGAACTTTCTGATTTTAAATAAATAAAGCTAAATTAAAATGCAAACAAAGAAAAGTATCAAAGATGTGAAGATGTTGGTCAAGGATTTCATCTTCATTCACAAACATGTTCTTGTCTTAATAACTAGAATTCTTATTTAATCTCTCTTTATCAAAATCCCTAGGATACCTAGTCGAAAGAATATCCCGCAATTTTTCAGATTTCATCACACATACATGTAAAATGATGCGAGTATGAATTGTACCAAAAGAATAACATAACGCCTTGCGCTAATCAACTTAAATTCCCATGGAACATTATAGCGGCAGAGATTTTCATTTCATTTTGTCTGACACAAAATCTCGAGTCTTTTGATGGACCAATCAGAGAGAGCAATATAAGAAAAAACGTGTTCAAAAGTATTAGTGGGTAAACCCACTTCGAGATTTAGCTAAATTACGACGAAAATTCCAGTGAAACACATATGAATCCTATCTCAAACATCATATGTAGTTAACAATCTTGGTTTCAACTCAGTTCAAGGACTAATAAAGTGCATATGCACGAATCAAACAATGATCTATACCAAACAAAGAACCACTAAGAATTCATTCAATAACAAACCCTTAAAGACATTCAATAACAGTAATAGCTGAAATTAACGAAATGGAACATAAAAATATGTTTACAAACATAAATCAACCAAAACCCCTAAAATTGACAAAACCTCATAATTCCAAATTACAATACAAAATGTTTTTATCAAATTAGGATTTCAGAATCACATACCTACTCAATAGGATTTCCATACAACCTCTAAAAATACTAATTTATTATCAAATTGGATTAACTTTGAAACATCATCTTCATCACCATCGTTAATTTTTTTTTTATATGCATTTGGAGCGATCCCGGTTGAATTACCAAAATGGATCAAGAGATTACATATATATGTTGGGACCTTAGTCCCACATTGGTTAGATGGGAATTAATTGGGTAGTTTATAAGTCAATGAAATCCCTCAACTTGTAGACCGATTTTAGAGTTGAGTTCTACACATGTACTTATGACGAGTTAGGGTCGGTACCCTAACATTTGGTATCTGTGCCAACCACCACGATCCATGCCCGCTCAACGGAAGGGGTGACCTATATAGGCTAGATTAAAGTGTTGGGGTACCTATGTATGGACGTAGTTGTCACCCGCAATGAATACTAGTAGTAGTAGTCGAGTGGAGACGCCATAAGGGGCTACCGCCAGGTTAATGTCGATAGAGTGGGCCAATGAAGATGTTGGTCCGGAAGCATGGTGGGATGTTGGGACCTTAGTCCCACATTGGTTAAATGAGGATTAATTGGATAATTTATAAGTCAATGGAATCCCTCAACTTGTACACCGGTTTTAGAATTGAGTTTTACCCATGAACTTATGACGAGTTAGATGACCTATTTCACTAATCATGGGATATTTCTAAAACTACCCTTTTAATTGATTATTTTTCTATAAGAAATATGTATAATTTGATAGTCATGTTTATATTCGTTGAGCAGGTGTTTTAAAATGCTTTTCAACGGTATAAAGTTTATAAAAAACCGTGGTATAGTTTAAGAGATAAATCGTTTCTAAATTTTGCTAATTATTGTCCATAAGAGTACAATTGTAAAAAATAGTTAAATATACTCCACTTTCCTCATTGCCTTAAAATTTGTGCAAACTACAACTAGGTCATCTTATTAGGGACGGAGGGAGTATATCACTGTTTAGATAACACCGAGTCGAAAAAATAACCAAAGAATGTAACACAAGTACAAAATCAAGAAAAATTGTCAGCGCATAAAAAGGTGAAGTAAAGAGAAAAAGATTTGAGGCTTAGTGTTTGTAGTCTGGGTTGTCCCTCAGCCCAAGTTGTGAGAGAACTTGGCAATACCAATTCCAGTCTGTTCTTCCGAGATATCTAAGAATCTTCTTCCTCCTTTGCACCATTGCTACCAGCCCCTTTCTAGAATGTTATCCTACATATCAGACAGCGTAAATATCTTGCATTACATTTCTGCTACATCAGGTTTTTGAATTGAAAACCAGCAGTACAGTGAAAAATAGAGTATGAAATGAAGTTGACGCCTGCCGAGATCATCTATATTGCCAAGAGGAATAGAATAATGAAGGAACGACACATCCATGGGAAAACGTAAATATAGCCCTAAACAGAAAGTTACCTTTTTATGTAAAACAGATGATAGATGCTTGATTTTTGTTGTCAGTTGAGCAACTGCAACACATTGAGAAACAATCCATAATTTATAAAGTAGGTTAACAAAGCTTCAAGAATAACTGTATTTACAGACTTCTGGTACAAACAAATACTTCAAGGAAGTCCAACACAGAACAGCATAAATCTAAGTTTAACTTTTTACTTAGCATGAACAACAAGAAAAACATGTACCTAAACTTACTCTACCTATCATTTGTCGTTGACCAAAATTTCAGAAAATCATTACAGTTTCTAGGACTTCAGAATCACTATTATATATGAGATATATGCAGAATTAGAAGAGTCACAAGAGCCAAAGAGATAAAGACAGAGAATATTACCTTGAACACGGGAAGATCCACAGTCCGACTCTGATATTTTAAACTCGTCCCGAACTTTCTTGAGCTCCAACTTTATCTTCTCTTCTGAAGACATGTTATCTGGATGGAAATACTGCATTCATACACCAAAAGGTTGTGGATTCAGGTAATCTAATCTAAAATGGAGAATAAACCAAAGTAATTCAATATTACGAGCTCAAGCATGCACATAACTTCTAAAGTAACTGTAACCCACCATTTGAATATTACAATCACATTCTGAAGACATGAAAAGCAGACAACTGTCTGTTGGGAGACTATATTTTAACCATGTCAAGTAGGAGTAATTAGTAGATTTATTTACTTGGAGACTTTGAGTCCTACTCAGGCAATAACTTACCTCTTGTCTGAAGATTGTTAACTGGTGTCTTTTGATGTTTTATGCCTGCGTCAGAAGCTTGTGTGTTTATTATGTCAACAGAACTCTTATCAGTAAGTTAATTAAGACCATTTGCTGACAGATTCACTCTTCGAATCTCTATTACAAAGTCAACATATCTCCATCATCACACAAATTGTTTGAAGAAAAACTTCATGAGCTAAAAATCAATAACATTATGAAAGTTTCTCTCTGCTTGCTTGACTCACCGTACTAGTTAATCGGGTGATTCTTGACAAATCTTTTATATAAAATGAAAGAGACTGAGGATGCATTCTTTTCCATAGGTACTGAATTGTACCCAATTCTTTGATTCTGCGAAAGCCTAACCTACATAGAATTCGATACTACTGAACAGTAACCAATTCTTTCATTCTGTGAAAGACCCAACGCACCGCACACAGCTACAAATAGAAGTCGAATTCTAGCTTTCTGAAAGCAGTTACCACCCAAGATATTTCAAGTGATGTATGAACTCTACAAAACATCTTATCTAACACATTTCTACTAGAATTGCCAATGGATTCTTCGCACTTCCACAAAACCAACCATGTATGCACAAAATCTTATCTACTGAATATACAATATAGCATAAATGAAAAACAATTAGGTCGAGCATTTGGTTTGTCATTGATTTTCCGAATATTTCTTAAGCTTTCACGAATTGAATTAATCGAAACATTCCCCTGTTTATTTTCATCAGTTTTCTCAGGGACGTTTCTCTTGTAAAGGTCTTGAAAATGAAGTCGTTGGTTGAGGAGGAACAGAAGATCTACGACGAAATTCAGAGAGGTTTTTTCTTATTTCGTCTAATTTAGGAGGAGGAGGAGGAGGAGGAGAATCATTTAAAGTATTTCTTCAAGGTGGTAATGATGATGTTTGTTGTAGACTTTCTTTAACATCGCTGAAAAGAGAGGAAGATGATGGAACCTTGTCACCATTATTATTAGACTCCGATGAGAATAACTTATTAGATTTGGGTTTTGGATGGGTCGAAATCTTGATCTTAGTTGCAGAGCCATTGAAGGAAAGGGAGAAGAAATGGATGAATCAAATCTAAAACCCTAGTTCCATCCACTTTCTTCACTTTAAAAGTCAGGACAAACCAACCCGTTGGGTTTGATTATCGAGTGGAGGCTCATGAACGGCCCATCATTATCTGCACATAACCCGTCCCATATCCAGACACAAGTGCTCCTTAACAAGTTTCCGATGTTGAGGGTACGTTATTTATATGTCCTACTTTTGACACCCAATAAATATATCATTATACAACAATAATATGTCCATACTTTTTAATAATCATATTCATTTAATATTAGATTATCTTAATACCCTCACAAATATAATATTTTTCTTTATTTCAAAATGGAACAAATTTCTTTCTCTACCACTTCACCACCACCACTAGCACCACCACCGCTCAACAACCACCACCTTCCAACCGCCACCACCACTAATATTCCACCACCACTCCTTCACCACCAACAGTCCTCCACCACCACTAGTTCGTCGCCGCCACCGCCACTAGTCTTCCGCCGCCACCACCGCCACCGTCGTCGCTGCCGCCACCACTGGTTCAGATATTTTTGTATCAACAACAGTAGTTGATCCAAAAAAAAATAGAACCAACAGTAGAAATTGATCCAATTTAGGGGATCAACAATGGTAGTTGATCCAAAAAAAAAGAAAGATCAACAGTACAAGTTGATCCAATTTAGGGGATCAACAATGGTAGCTGATCCCCTAAATTGGATCAACAATGAAAGTTGATCCATGTAAATGGAGTGAACTTGGCATGAGTCGAACACGCATCATCTGACATGGAGTCAGTCATGCTACCATTGCACCACAAGTTCAACATTGGAAGAAATTTACACGATTTAAACTACAAGCATGATTTAAACTACAAGCATAATTATACTTATCCAAGAAAATATTGTCAACAATAGAAGTTGAAAGGATCAACAACAGTAGTTGATCCAAAAAAAAAGGTTTAACAGTAGAAGTTGATCCAATTTAGGGGATCAACGACAGTAGTTGATCCCCTAATTTGGATCAACAATGGAAGTTGATCCACTACTATCACCTCCACCGCAACAACATCCACCACCACCACCATAGCAACAAGCACCAACACTATGTTGGAACATCCACCACCACTGCTGCAAACGCAAACAACCACCACCACTGCCATCGCTATAACTATACCTTCCACCACCATCAAAAACATGCAAATACAATACAACAATTATAATAGCGTCACTACCACCATCAACAGTAGTTGATCCCATAAAAAAATGGGTCAACAACAGGAGTTGATCCCATAAAAAATTGGATCAACAATAGGTGTTGATAGCATAAATGGGATCAAGAACAGTAGTTGATCCCGTAAAAATTGAAGTAAGTAGGTTTACTAAAAGGACAATTGCTATACCTGGAACACCAAAGTTATCATCATCACCTTCACAACCACCACAATTATCATCTCCACTACAACATCATCCATCATCATATCAATAACTACCGCCACCACAACAATAGCCACCAACTGCAACATCCAAAAATAAAAAAGTTCATTGTATACCGACATATACAAAGGAAAAACATTAAATTCGATCAACGCATTTGTTTCTCAAAGTAGTCAAAAACCCCAATTGAACAAACACCGTTATCATCGATTTTAGGTTCTTCAAACTGAATTCAATATTGAAATCGAAATGAATCTAATATTTCTGATGATCAAGTTTGAGATTTGGAGATTAGGTTCTCACTGATTCCTGACTCAATCGATACGGATCAGATGCTTCCGGATATGATGATAAATTTGTTGGAGGTGGCGGAGCTGGTGAAGGTGTTGGTAGTGGTGCAGGCGACGTTTTTTTTTGTTTCTCTCTGATTCCTGATTTAATCGATACGAGTCGGGTGCTGCCGGATCTGATGAAAAATTTGATGGAGGTGGCGGAGCTGGTGAAGGTGTTGGTAGTGGTGCAGGCGACAGTGAGGGCTTTTGTTTCTCTCTCAACTTCGAGAGTGTAAAGAAATACACGAAGAAGAAGAAGAAGAAGAAAAAGAAGAAGAAGAAGAAGAAGAAGAAGAAGAAGAAGAAGAAGAAGAAGAAGAAGGAGGTCCCTAGTGGAATTATACAAATTTTGTTTTTATTAAAAATTTCAATTATGCCATTAGGAACATTTATAAAGTTTCTAAAGGATAATTGTATAGGCCATAAAAATGATGGACAATAATTCAATTTCCACGTGATAATAAGTAGAAGAAGAAAGGAGTATCTGAATCATGGCTTCTTCTTCTTGTTGTTTCAGTGGAAGTTCAATTTCTTCTGCATATCATCATCATGACAGACCCCATATATGAAACCAAAATTATCCAATCCCAACCCATTTCAAATCAAAATGACCCATATCTTTAACATCCATTACTACTACTTGTACAGAAAAAAACAGCAGAAATGTGAGAGGGGAAAGAGATAGAGAGAATCTAGAGAGAGATCTAGAGAAAGAAAAAGAAGAAGTGAATAATAAGATAGCTTCTAAAAAGCTATATCTGTATACTGAGAAGAGAAGCAACTAAAGCTATAATTGAAAAGAAAAAAGGCCCACCAATTCTAAGAAACTCTACCTAGAACTCTTCTTGAAGCTCTTCATGAAAGAATCTCTGCCTTGCGTTGGGAATCTGCTCTCAAGGTTTTTTTTTTTTCCTTCTTTTCTTTTTGTGTTTTGTGCACATCAACTGTTAGAATTAAGGCTAAAAATTTATCTTGAAATGGATTTTAGCTGTGCGAGTTTGAATTGGGAGCGTTTAAGAATCGGAGTTAGATGTTCCTTCCTTTATGTTGTCACATCTTATATGGGCATACACTGCAGATGTGATGTTAAATTGATATTCACATCTTAAAGAACATACTATTTACAAGCATAAGTTTTGTATAATGTTTTCCGTTAACCATGTTTTTCTATACCCTGGATCGAATTACTTGCGGCTTCCTCTTTATATGTAATCTCTTGGTTTTCTATTCTAGGTATTTGAGCTACTGCAAGAGCAGCTATGGTACCGCCCTAATCCTGGTATATACATAAAGCTCATAGTCATGCTTGGTAATGCAAGCAACCCGACAAGGCCCAAGAGCTTTTTCAGTCTATGATTGATGAAGGTTGTATGGCGAATCATGAGTCATACACGGCACTAGTTTCAGCCTACAGTAGGACTGGCCTCTTGCATCAAGCCTTTTCTCTCCTCGAACAAATGAAGGTTACACCTGGTTGTAAGCCCGACGTTTTCACTTACCCATTCTCATAAAATCTTGTCTGCAAGTCTTTGCTTTCGACCATGTGCAAACTATGCTCTCTGACATGGCAGAAGAAGGTGTCAAGCCCAATACCATCACATACAAACACCCTCATCGATGCCTATGGGAAAGCAGGCAGGTATTGCTCGATTTCTGTTTTCAAGTTTCCTCGTAATTGATAGAGTTCCTTATGTTCATGTCTTTATGATCTGGATTGGTTTGAAAACGAGGATAGTGAAAAACCTTGAAACACATTTTCAGCTATGCAATCTTCAGACCAGACTGAACTGAAAACCGACAAGAACAAAAGATGATTTTGTTGCAAGTGTAATTTATATGACTTTAATGATAAAACACATTCCATTATATATATAACCTAGCTAGGTAAGATGCAGGGAAAATTACCTCAGCATATGAAATTTATATTTCGTTATGTTCTGATAGGTTTGGAGAGATGGAATCTACACTCATGGAAATGCTTCTGGAGCAAGAGTGTCAACCTGATGTTTTGGACCATGAACTCGACTCTTAGAGCTTTTGGTGGCAGTGGGCAGATTGAGACAATGGAGAGATGCTATGAGAAGTTCCAGAGCGCAGGTATCCGTCCCAGCATTAAAACTTTCAACTACTCCTGGATTCATATGGAAAGGCTGGTAGTTACGAAAAGATGAGTGCAGTGATGGAGTATATGCAAAAATACTACTTCTCGTGGACAATTGTAACCTACAATGTGGTAATAGACGCATTTGGGAGAGCTGGAGACCTAAAACAGATGGAATACTTGTTCAGGCTAATGAGATCTGAAAGGATTAAACCGAACTGTGTCACACTCTGCTCACTTGTTAGATCATACGGAAGAGCAGGAGCGAAGGAAAAGATTGAAGGTGTTATAAGGTTCATTGAGAACTCAGATATACTGCTGGATACTGTGTTTTTTAACTGTTTGGTTGATGCCTATGGAAGGTTAGGCTGTTTAGCTGAGATGAGACAAGTGTTGGAAATGATGGAAAAGAGTGGCTGCAAACCTGGTAAAGTTACATACAGCACCATGATCAAAGCTTATACCAGTAACGGTGTAAGTAGTCGTGCGAAAGAGCTTCAAGATATCATCGGCAGACAATATGTGAATAGACGTGACAGTAAACTATCACAGATCGACGAGCCTCATTTTCATTAACATATGTAATTTATAAGTGTATAATGTATTGTACTCCCTCCATTGCAGGAAAAAAGAAAAATCCTATTTACACAATTTTTAACCTGGCGTTTTTAGGGGCCACCCCAAAGGATTTAGGGGCCATCAATTTATACCCAGCCAAAGACTCTAGTTAAGGGGTATCCTATATGATATTGAAGTTACATAAATGCCCTTCTGGTAAAACTGTATAAAAACCAAATCAAAAACAATTCTACTCATTTCAACTCTTCTTCTTCCAGTTTCATATTATCTTCCGATTGTGGAGAAAAAAAAATTTTCCTCGTTCAACCGAAACATCGCCGCGAATCGTAAAATCAAAACATCGTCGATTCGATTATAAAACAATGGATAAGAGAAATGAAACCCACAGACCTAGAACCAAAAATGTTGCTCGGGGTATCGATCCAAACATTGGAATTTTAGCAAGAAATAAAGAAATTCTTGCTGCAAATGAAGAAGAACGCGAAGAACAAGTACCCGGCAATGTAGTCGGTGGTGGCGATTCCGAGACTCAAACACTTCGTCAACTTCAAATGGCCCCAATTAGGTAAGAATCTATCATTTTTGGGGTTTATTTCGCTTTAATTCGTCGAATCGAGAAAAAAATTTCTAGGGTTTTCGGTTATTTATCCAGATTCGGACGATATGCATGCTCATTTACTTCCGAATGTAGTCGTGTTCTTCATTTTTCAAGAACATCGACAGTATTCGGGAGAAATATTTGATGATTATCTGCCGAATATTGGTGGCCATATCTTCCTGGATACAAACTGCTAATAATCGGTAGTTTAATGAATTTTTTGGCTACCGAATATATTTAAGTAGACACAAAGTATTCGGAAGAACACTCACTACCGAATGTATATATTGAAAAAATCTCAAAATTTCTGATATAGGAAAAATCCCATTTTGGGGCCAGTATTCATTCGGAAGACAATATAATGTTTTATACCTCCGATTGTGTAGGATAAAATTTTAGAGTTTCTGAACTCCAGTTGATGAATATTCGGTTGTAAACATGTTTAGTTATATTCCGATTGTTTTTCATTCGAAAAAAATATGTGTCTTTTTACTTCCGAATTTGTACATTCGGGTTATAGATGTGCACTTTGTCTTCCGATTGTGTAGGATGAAAAATTTACAGCTTCTGAACTCCAATTGATGTATATTCGGTTGCAAATATGTTTAGTTAGCTTCCGATTGTTTTGTATTCGGGAACAATATGTGTCTTTTAAGTTCTGCCAAGCTCTAAGGGTACCCTCAATTGTTGGGTATATTACTAATAAAGTAACTGAGAAGAAGATACTTAGCTCAAAATAATGTTGCTGATGTTGCTGCACAGAAAATGTAGAGGCACGTAGACTACGCTGTCCCTACGCCAATCTAAAGGCAATATCCTCTTTACTATATTTTGTAACAACATGGGAAAGAGTACTGTAGACAAACCCCCAAAGTTTAGTGGCAAAGACTTTAAACGATGGCAGTCCAAAATGTTATTCTTCTTAAAAGACCAAAGGCTAGATGAAGTTGCCTTAGAAAGACCCTCAAGAAGGCTTCATGACCGTGGTTATGAAGATAGACTGGATAGGTGGACTAGGAAAAATTACATGAGCAAAAGGGTGGTGTCTCCAAAAACACCATCAAAGGCGACTGCTATAACTGTGGGAAAACTGGTCATATGGCCAAGGACTGTATGGCACCTAAAAAGACCAAAAATGATCCTAAACAGAAAAATAAGGCAAACGTAGTAGATGATTCTGGATATTTTACTGGCATGGTGTCTGAAGTCAACCTTGTCTCTAATGTGACCAATGTGAGAGACTGGTGGCTTGATTCTGGAGCCACTAGGCATGTCTGTAAGTTCAGAAATGCTTTCTCCTCCTATAACAAAGTAGGAGACGATGAGAAATTGTTTATGGGAAACTCTTCTACCTCTAAAGTGGTAGGAAAAGGCAAGGTTGAATTGAAGCTCACTTCAGGAAAAACTCTCGCATTGAATGACGTGTATCACGTCCCGGACATATGCAAGAATCTTATCTCAGAAACCATCTTACTTGGAAAGGTTTTAAATTTGTAGCTGAGTCTAACAAAGTTGTAATCTCTAAAGGTGGTGACTTCGTAGGAAAAGGATATGTCACTGATAACATGATTAAGCTTAGTGTACTTTCTTTGAACTTGAATGATAATGCATCTTCTTCTGCTTATGTTTGTGACTCCTCACATGTTTGGCATGATAGACTAGGACATGTTAATTTCAAATCTATTGAAAGACTTGCTAAATTAGGCTGCATTCCTAAAATAAACTTTGACAGAGGTCATAAATGTGAAATTTGTGTTGAATCTAAATATGCTAGAAAACCCTTTAACAAAAAGGTTGAACGTAGTACAACTCCCCTAGAACTAATCCACTCCGATTTGGGAGATTTGAAATCAACACCAACTAGAGGTGGGAAAAAATGGTACATCACTTTTATAGATGATCACTCAAGATACTGTCAGGTTTATCTTCTTAGAAGTAAAGATGAAGCCCTAGACGCTTTCAAAATATAAACTTGAAGTAGAAAACCAAAGAGGTGTTACTATTAAAACTCTTAGGTCGGACCGAGGCGGTGAGTATGTGATACCTATAGGAGAATTCTGCAAACTTAATGGCATCATTCATGAAACTACTGCACCTTATTCACCTGAGTCGAATGGAGTAGCTGAAAGGAAAAACCGAACACTCATAGATATGGTGAACGCTATGTTAGCTAGTTCAGGGCTACCTTCGAACCTGTGGGGGGAAGCAATTCTCTCTGCTTGCTATATCTTGAACCGAGTTCCATTTAAGAAATCCGACAAAACTCCATATGAGTTATGGAAAGGAAGACAACCGTCCTATGCATACTTTAAAGTGTGGGGGTGTTTGGCCAAGGTGGCCACTCCTCGTTCCAAGAAAACCAAAATAGGACCTAAAACTGTAGATTGTGTTTTCCTAGGATATCCTGAGCACACTAGTGCTTATAGGTTCATGGTAATTGGTGAGAACACCATAATGGAATCCAGAGATGCAGTGTTTTTCGAACACATTTTCCCTTTAGGGTCTGGACCTCATAAAAGGGTCCGCGATGATCTCTCAGATGTTCCTTCGACTAGTCAACCCCCGTCTCTAGATGCTGAAACCGAACCTAGAAGAAGTAAGAGGGTCAGAACCGAGAAAGGTTTCGGTCCAGATTTTGTGACTCTTACGGTAGAGTCTGAACCCCAAACCTATAAGGAAGCTATGACTTCTCCGGAAGCTCCCTTCTGGGAAGAAGCTTCAAATAATGAGTGGGATTCCATTCAACAAAATGAAACTTGGGAGCTTGTAGACTTACCTCCTGGTAGTAAAACCATAGGTTGCAAGTGGGTCTTCAAAAGGAAACTTAGAACAGATGGAACTATAGAAAAACACAAAGCTAGGTTGGTAGCTAAGGGGTACAGACAACAGGAAGGATTAGATTTCTTTGATACCTATTCACCGGTCACTAGAATCACTTCTATCCGGATGCTGATTGCTATTGCTTCTATTTATGATTTGCATATACATCAGATGGATGTTAAAACTGCTTTTTTATATGGTGAATTGAATGAAGAAATTTATATGGACCAACCGGAAGGTTTTGTTGTGAAAGGTTTTGAAGATAAAGTATGCAAACTGAAAAAATCTTTGTATGGTTTAAAACAAGCACCTAAACAGTGGCATGAAAAATTTAATCATGTAATGATATCTAATGGCTTCAAGGTTAATGAATCTGATAAATGTGTTTACATTAATCTGTGGATGATTCTCATGTTATTGTGTGCCTATATGTTGATGATATGCTCATATTAGGTAGTAACCTTGATAGTATCAATACCACTAAAAGCATGCTTAACGAAAACTTTGACATGAAAGACTTAGGCCCTGCTGATGTAATCTTAGGGATGAAAATCAGAAAGATGTCTGATGGATATAGTCTTAGTCAATCTCATTATGTTGAAACTGTGCTTAAGAGATTTAATCATGAAAATGCTAAACCTGCAACTACTCCTTATGATCCCAATTGCAAATTGAAAAAGAACAAGGGTGAGGGTATTTATCAACTTGAGTATTCTCGTGTTATTGGCAGTCTTATGTATTTAATGAACTGTACAAGACCTGATATTGCTATACTGTGAGTAGATTAAGCAGGTACACTTGCAACCCTGGGCAGGATCACTGGAATGCTCTCTACAGAGTTCTACGGTACCTGAGAGGAACTTCAAACTATTGCCTAAGTTTTGGGAAGTATCCTGCTGTGCTAGAAGGGTATTGTGATGCTAACTGGATATCAGACTCAGATGAGTGCAAATCCACTAGCGGGTACATCTTCACACTTGGTGGTGCGTCTGTGTCATGGAAGTCTACCAAACAGACATGTATAGCCGATCCACCATGGAGTCTGAGTTTATAGCCTTGGAGAAAGCTGGAGAGGAAGCTGAATGGATACGAGGTTTCCTGGGTGGAATTCCACTCTGGCCCAAGCCTGTGTCTTCGATCGCAATCCACTGTGACAGTCAAGCTGCTATTGGATGCGCAAAGAATAGTGTATACAACGGAAAGTCTATACATCTTCGAAGAAGACACAAGACAGTGAAACAACTACTCTCTACTGGCATCATCTCTATAGACTTTGTAAGGTCTAAAGAGAATATTGCAGATCCTTTGACGAAAGGGTTATCTAGAGAGGTAGTTAGATCCACATCGAAGGGGATGGGACTCAAGCTCATAGAATAAATCGCCATGAAGGACACTCAACCTTGTGAATGGAGCTCCAAGATCAAGGTTCAATGAGATAACTAATTTTTGGTGATGTCGAGAGAAAGCACTATCTTTGTCCCTCCCTATGGTGTAACCATATGATAGTGCTGCCTGCATGTTTTAGGATGATCTGTCAGGATCTTAATGAGTTCCATGGCTTTGCTTAAAGCGGAGTGTGGCAGGACACTCTTAATGGACTCACCTATGTGGATGTTGGAAGTGGGGCCGCTTCCTATGAGAATTTGAGCTTTTTCTCTAGAGACATTCATTAAGTCCGGGATTTAGCCCACGGCCAAAACGGGCACAACGGCAAGAGCTTGGCAGCTTTCTTTTTCTTTGAGACATCAAAGTGTGGTTGTTATTTCTGAATTGCACTCACTGTTGACGGTTCAAGACATTGTGTTCACCGAAACAACAAGCAGTTCCGGTAACCTCTCACTATGTTAAGGTTCAATCTCTGGGACACCTTAGCCTAATATTGATGTATTATGTTTTCTCGTATTTCGTCGATATGTTTTATCATTCATGTGGGGGATTGTTAGAAAAAACGCTTTAAAATTACCAATTTTTCCATGGACTATGTTTTGATCCCTAGACCTATTGCCCATTATTGTTTTTTCTTTTGAATAGATAAAACAATAGTCCCACATTGACTAAAATCTAAAGAGTTTTAGACATAAATACCATAGAGTTGGCTATAAGGGCATGGCCCTTGGGTCATTAGACTTTTGTGCTTGGGGGGGAGGCTTAGACTAGGGCAAGGTTGCCTTTCCCGTACGCGCGGTGCTTCGCACAGAAGCACGCACGCCGCCGCCGCCGTCCGTCGGTCGGTCGGTGGGTCGGGTCGGGCTCGGGTTCGGGTTCGGGTTCGGGGGTGTGGGTGTGGGTTTTATTAGATCCTATCTTTTTGCTGAAATTTTTGGTACGTGTTTTCCACACAAGTAGAAGAATCTTTTCTTTGTCTGCACGTGTTTGTCCTGACTTCTTTGTCTGAACGTGCTTGTCTTGGCTTCTTTGTCTGCACGAGTTTTGTCCTGACTTCTTTGTCTGAACGTGCTTGTCTTGGCTTCTTTGTTGTACGTGTTTTGTCCTGGCTCTCTTGTATGTACGTATTTGGCTTGGCAGCAACACACTGCTCCATGCCTGACAAAACAACTTTTCTTGCACTATCTTTAACCCAACATAACCAGTTTTTCTGTCATACGCATGGGTTTTCTTTCTTGTTTGTAACTACACAAACACTATATAAGAGAGTAGTTGTAATCTCAGAAAAACACACACAGAGAAATATCTCTTCTACTCTCCCTCAGTTTTTCTAAACATCTCTTCTACTGTTTTAAGTTCTGCCAAGCTCTAAGGGTACCCTCATTGTATGCTACATTGAGGGGTACTAACTGTAGTTGTATCCTGGAGGTGACTCGCCAACTGCTGTAGCATCTCAGAGGAGTGGCAGGCGATATTGCCTTTAGGACAGCGTAGTCTACGTGCCTCTACATTTTCTGTGCAGCAACATCAGCAACATTATTTTGAGCTAAGTATCTTCTTCTCAGTTACTTTATTAGTAATATACCCAACACTTAGTTGCAGAGCCATTGAAGGAAAGGGAGAAGAAATGGATGAATCAAATCTAAAACCCTAGTTCCATCCACTTTCTTCACTTTAAAAGTCAGGAAAAACCAACCCGTTGGGTTTGATTATCGAGTGGAGGCTCATGAACGGCCCATCATTATCTGCACATAACCCGTCCCATATCCAGACACAAGTGCTCCTTAACAAGTTTCCGATGTTGAGGGTACGTTATTTATATGTCCTACTTTTGACACCCAATAAATATATCATTATACAACAATAATATGTCCATACTTTTTAATAATCATATTCATTTAATATTAGATTATCTTAATACCCTCACAAATATAATATTTTTCTTTATTTCAAAATGGAACAAATTTCTTTCTCTACCACTTCACCACCACCATTAGCACCACCACCGCTCAACAACCACCACCTACCAACCGCCACCACCACTAATATTCCACCACCACTCCTTCACCACCACTAGTCCGTCGCCGCCGCCGCCACTAGTCTTCCGCCGCCACCACCGCCACCGTCGTCGCCGCCGCCACCACCGGTTCAGATATTTTTGTATCAACAACAGTAGTTGATATAAAAAAAAATAAAACCAACAGTAGAAATTGATCCAATTTAGGGGATCAACAATGGTAGTTGATCCAAAAAAAAAGAAAGATCAACAGTACAAGTTGATCCATGTAAATGGAGTGAACTTGGAGTGAGTCGAACACGCATCATCTGACATGGAGTCAGTCATGCTACCATTGCACCACAAGTTCAACATTGGAAGAAATTTACACGATTTAAACTACAAGCATGATTTAAACTACAAGCATAATTATACTTATCCAAGAAAATATTGTCAACAATAGAAGTTGAAAGGATCAACAACAGTAGTTGATCCAAAAAAAAGGTTTAACAGTAGAAGTTGATCCAATTTAGGGGATCAACGACAGTAGTTGATCCCCTAATTTGGATCAACAATGGAAGTTGATCCACTACTATCACCTCCACCGCAACAACATCCACCACCACCACTATAGCAACAAGCACCAACACTATGTTGGAACATCCACCACCACTGCTGCAAACGCAAACAACCACCACCATGCCATCGCTATAACTATACCTTCCACCACCATCAAAAACATGCAAATACAATACAACAATTATAATAGCGTCACTACCACCATCAACAGTAGTTGATCCCATAAAAAATTGGGTCAACAACAGGAGTTGATCCCATAAATGGATCAACAACGGTAATTGATCCCATAAAAAATTGGATCAACAATAGGTGTTGATAGCATAAATGGGATCAAGAACAGTAGTTGATCCCGTAAAAATTGAAGTAAGTAGGTTTACTAAAAGGACAATTGTTATACCTGGAACACCAAAGTTATCATCATCACCTTCACAACCACCACCACCACAATTATCATCTCCACTACAACATCATCCATCATCATATCAATAACTACCACCACCACAACAATAGCCACCAACTGCAACATCCAAAAATAAAAAAGTTCATTGTATACCGACATATACAAAGGAAAAACATTAAATTCGATCAACGCATTTGTTTCTCAAAGTAGTCAAAAACCCCAATTGAACAAACACCGTTATCATCGATTTTAGGTTCTTCAAACTGAATTCAATATTGAAATCGAAATGAATCTAATATTTCTGATGATCAAGTTTGAGATTTGGAGATTAGGTTCTCACTGATTCCTGACTCAATCGATACGGATCAGATGCTTCCGGATCTGATGATAAATTTGTTGGAGGTGGCGGAGCTGGTGAAGGTGTTGGTAGTGGTGCAGGCGACGTTTTTTTGTTTCTCTCTGATTCCTGATTTAATCGATACGAGTCGGGTGCTGCCGGATCTGATGAAAAATTTGATGGAGGTGGCGGAGCTGGTGAAGGTGTTGGTAGTGGTGCAGGCGACAGTGAGGGCTTTTGTTTCTCTCTCAACTTCGAGAGTGTAAAGAAGAAGAAGAAGAAGAAGAAGAAGAAGAAGGAGGTCCCTAGTGAAATTATACAAATTTTGTTTTTACTAAAAATTTCAATTATGCCATCAGGGACATTTATAAAGTTTCTAAAGGATAATTGTATAGGCCATAAAAATGATGGACAATAATTCAATTTCCACGTGATAATAAGTAGAAGAAGAAAGGAGTATCTGAATCATGGCTTCTTCTTCTTGTTGTTTCAGTGGAAGTTCAATATCTTCTGCATATCATCATCATGACAGACCCCCATATATGAAACCAAAATTTATCCAATCCCAACCCATTTCAAATCAAAATGACCCATATTCTTCTTTAACATCCATTACTACTACTTGTACAGAAAAAAACAGCAGAAATGTGAGAGGGGAAAGAGATAGAGAGAATCTAGAGAGAGAATCTAGAGAAAGAAAAGAAGAAGTGAATAATAAGATAGCTTCTAAAAAAGCTATATCTGTAATACTGAGAAGAGAAGCAACTAAAGCTATAATTGAAAAGAAAAAAGGCCCCACCAATTCTAAGAAACTCTTACCTAGAACTCTTCTTGAAGCTCTTCATGAAAGAATCTCTGCCTTGCGTTGGGAATCTGCTCTCAAGGTTTTTTTTTTCCTTCTTTTCTTTTTTGTGTTTTGTTGCACATCAACTGTTAGAATTAAGGCTAAAATTTATCTTGAAATGGATTTTAGCTGTGCGAGTTTGAATTGGGAGCGTTTAAGAATCGGAGTTAGATGTTCCTTCCTTTATGTTTGTCACATCTTATATGGGCATACACTGCAGATGTGATGTTAAATTGATATTCACATCTTAAAGAACATACTATTTACAAGCATAAGTTTTGTATAATGTTTTCCGTTAACCATGTTTTTCTATACCCTGGATCGAATTACTTGCGGCTTCCTCTTTTATATGTAATCTCTTGGTATTTTCTATTCTAGGTATTTGAGCTACTGCAAGAGCAGCTATGGTACCGCCCTAATCCTGGTATATACATAAAGCTCATAGTCATGCTTGGTAAATGCAAGCAACCCGACAAGGCCCAAGAGCTTTTTCAGTCTATGATTGATGAAGGTTGTATGGCGAATCATGAGTCATACACGGCACTAGTTTCAGCCTACAGTAGGACTGGCCTCTTGCATCAAGCCTTTTCTCTCCTCGAACAAATGAAGGTTACACCTGGTTGTAAGCCCGACGTTTTCACTTA
Organism: Papaver somniferum; assembly: GCF_003573695.1. Lineage (NCBI taxonomy): Eukaryota > Viridiplantae > Streptophyta > Magnoliopsida > Ranunculales > Papaveraceae > Papaver > Papaver somniferum. The sequence goes on along the minus strand of NC_039367.1, from coordinate 107,137,321 downwards.
CTCCATTCTCATAAAATCTTGTCTGCAAGTCTTTGCTTTCGACCATGTGCAAACTCTGCTCTCTGACATGGCAGAAGAAGGTGTCAAGCCCAATACCATCACATACAACACCCTCATCGATGCCTATGGGAAAGCAGGCAGGTATTGCTCGATTTCTGTTTTCAAGTTTCCTCGTAATTGATAGAGTTCCTTATGTTCATGTCTTTATGATCTGGATTGGTTTGAAAACGAGGATAGTGAAAAACCTTGAAACACATTTTCAGCTATGCAATCTTTCAGACCAGACTGAACTGAAACCGACAAGAACAAAAGATGATTTTGTTGCAAGTGTAATTTTATATGACTTTAATGATAAACACATTCCATTATATATATAACCTAGCTAGGTAAGATGCAGGGAAAATTACCTCAGCATATGAAATTTATATTTCGTTATGTTCTGATAGGTTTGGAGAGATGGAATCTACACTCATGGAAATGCTTCTGGATCAAGAGTGTCAACCTGATGTTTGGACCATGAACTCGACTCTTAGAGCTTTTGGTGGCAGTGGGCAGATTGAGACAATGGAGAGATGCTATGAGAAGTTCCAGAGCGCAGATATCCGTCCCAGCATTAAAACTTTCAACATACTCCTGGATTCATATGGAAAGGCTGGTAGTTACGAAAAGATGAGTGCAGTGATGGAGTATATGCAAAATACTACTTCTCGTGGACAATTGTAACCTACAATGTGGTAATAGACGCATTTGGGAGAGCTGGAGACCTAAAACAGATGGAATACTTGTTCAGCTAATGAGATCTGAAAGGATTAAACCGAACTGTGTCACACTCTGCTCACTTGTTAGATCATACGGAAGAGCAGGAGCGAAGGAAAAGATTGAAGGTGTTTAAGGTTCATTTAGAACTCAGATATACTGCTGGATACTGTGTTTTTTAACTGTTTGGTTGATGCCTATGGAAGGTTAGGCTGTTTAGCTGAGATGAGACAAGTGTTGGAAATGATGGAAAAGAGTGGCTGCAAACCTGGTAAAGTTACATACAGCACCATGATCAAAGCTTATACCAGTAACGGTGTAAGTAGTCGTGCGAAAGAGCTTCAAGATATCATCGGCAGACAATATGTGAATAGACGTGACAGTAAACTATCACAGATCGACGAGCCTCATTTCATTACCAAATATGTAATTTATAGTGTAATGTATTGTACTCCCTCCATTGCCAGGAAAAAAAAAAATCCTATTTACACAATTTTAACCTGGCGTTTTTAGGGGCCACCCCAAAGGATTTAGGGGCCATCATTTATACCCAGCCAAAGACTCTAGTTAAGGGTACCCTATATGATATTGAAGTACATAAATGCCCTTCTGGTAAAACTGTATAAAACCAAATCAAAAACAATTCTTCTCATTTAACTCTTCTTCTTCCAGTTTCATATTACTTCCGATGTGGAGGAAAAAAAAAATTTTCCTCGTTCACCAGAAACATCGCCGCGAATCGTAAAATCAAAACATCGTCGATTCGATTATAAAACAATGGATAAGAGAAATGAAACCCCACAGACCTAGAACCAAACATGTTGCTCAGGGGATCGATCCAAACATTGGAATTTTAGCAAGAAATAAAGAAATCTTGCTGCAAATGAAGAAGAACGCGAAGAACAAGTACCCGGCATAGTCGGTGGTGGCGGGATTCCGAGACTCAAACACTTCGTCAACTTCAAATGGCCCCAATTAGGTAAGAATCTATAATTTTTGGGGTTATTTCGCTTTAATTCGTCGAATCGAGAAAACAAAATTTCTAGGGTTTTCGGTTATTTATCCAGATTCGGACGATATGCATGCTCATTTACTTCCGAATGTAGTCGTGTTCTCATTTTTCAAGAACATCGACAGTATTCGGGAGAAATATTTGATGATTATCTGCCGAATATTGGTGGCCATATCTTCCTGGATACAAAACTGCTAATAATCGGTAGTTAATGAATTTTTTGGCTACCGAATATATTTAAGTAGACACAAAGTTCGGAAGAAAACTCCCTACGACGTATATATTGAAAAAATCTCAAATTTCTGATATAGGAAAATCCATTTTGGGGCCAGTATTCATTCGGAAGACAATATAATGTTTTATACCTCCGATGTGTAGGATAAAATTTTAGAGTTTCTGAACTCCAGTTGATGAATATTCGGTTGTAACTGTTTAGTTATATTCCGATTGTTTCATTCGAAAAAATATGTGTCTTTTTACTTCCGAATTTGTACATTCGGGTTATAGATGTGCACTTTGTCTTCATGTGTAGGATGAAAAATTTACAGCTTCTGAACTCCAATTGATGTATATTCGGTTGCAAATATGTTTAGTTAGCTTCCGATTGTTTTGTATTCGGGAACAATATGTGTCTTTTTACGTCCGAATGTGTATTCGGGTTATATTTCCATACTTTGTCTTCCGATTGTATAGTTTGTAAATATTGTTCCTTTTTGTTGTTTAGACAAAGTCGAGAAAGGGAGAAGAAAGTGACAGCTAGTCTAGAGGGAAAGGAGTGCCCAAAGATAATTAGGTGCTCAACAAAGCGAACAAGAACAAAGCAGTCAACCAAGGAGTGCAACCAACTGTGAACAACAAGGCAGTGAACACGGGGTGCGACAAGTGTTGAACAAGCCGCTCCAAAGTGCAGGACCAAGTGTTGAACCAGTTGATCCAGTGGCAAGAGTAGAAGAAGGACAGCCAAGTGGTACCCAAAAAGCCAAAAAAGGAAAAGATGTTGTAAGAAAGGATATTGCTAAGAAAGCATCACATCTTGTCCCTCAGCACTTGAAGAAGAAGGGTATTCCAACAGGCACAATCCTTGGACTACCAGCGGATGGAGGAAAATTGCTATTTGGATACAAAGACTCATGGGCCAGAGAAATATATGAAACCGAGGTAATAAAATTACTATTTTTTATTAATGCATTGTCTATGTGTTATATCGTAATACTTGTATTAAGGATTTTTTTATGTACTTTAATAGGATCATCAAGATGCGGTCCGTCTACTCAAACCTACCGCCGCACCAACAAAAATGCTTGCGTGGCCTTTATCCGGTGAATGTGAAAGGTTCAAGAAAATTGTTGCCAACTCGGGGTTAGCTAATGCCGCCGAGAATTCATTGTTGGAACATGATCGTGTGGCCATATCGGCGTTCGTGGAGAGAATGTATCCTGAGACCGATACTTTCCATATGCCGTTTGGGGAGATGACGATCACCCCGGATGATGTTGTGCAGATTCTTAACCTTCCCGACCAAGGCACAGCTGTGAAGTTTAACTACACAAAGCAGTTAAGTTGGGCACAACTTTATTCTCTAACTAACAAGTGCTTAGGTTGGGATGAAGAGACAACAACAGCAGAGTTTAGGAGGCATGCCAGTTATAGAACAAGACAGATCAACATTACAGCTTTGATGAATATGTTCGAGGCACCTTGGAGAAGGAAAAGAATGGAACGTTAACTGATGAGCAAGTGAACCACGCTGCCACTGCATATCTCCTTTGTGTATTGGGATGTGTCATATTCCCCAATACTTCTGGCAACCGGATCGACGCCAACCTTATACAACTTTGGATCCTCTCCATGAAGTCGGTGACTATTCTTGGGGCACGGCATGCCTAGCATTCTTGATGGAAGAGTTGAGAAAGGCTTCGAGGCTAGGAACCTGCCAAGTTGCCGGGAACGTGGCTCTATTGCAGGTTTTTTCTTTAACTCTATAACTCACTCTATATTATTCGGTAGACAATACATATGATGCATATTCATAACTCCAAAGGACGCATATCATAACTCCAAAACGCATATTCGTAGGAATTATCCATCTTTTCCGAATGTTTGTTATTCGGTGGTTAGGTACTTATTTTTTTCCGATTATATAATCGGAAATATTTTTTGATATTACTACCGAATATACAGGCCAGAAAACTAGAGGTTACTGAACTCCAAATGACGCATATTCGGTAGGAATTGATCCATCTTATTTTCCGAATGTTTGTTATTCGGTGGCTAGGTACTTAGTTGTTTTCCGATTATATAATCGGAAATAGTTTGAATTACTACCGAATATACAGGCCAGAAAAACTATAGGTTACTGAACTCCAAATGACGCATATTCGGTAGGAAATGATCCATATATATTTTCGAATTTGGTATTCGGTGGATAGCTACTCAGTTTTTTTCCGATTATATATAATCGGAAATAAGTTTGGAAATTACTACCGAATATACACAATCTATTTACTAAAACTTGGTTTCTTATGTATATAGGCATGGATCTATGACCACTTCCCTATCCTGAAGTTGGCCGGAGAGAACCCGGGGTGGTGCAAAGGTACTCCTAGAGGAACAAAGTATATTTGAAGACAACCGTTCTAGGACAAAAGAGCAGCAGTTGATTCGCATGAGGGAGATTTTGGACCAATTGAAGGCCTCGGACGTATGCTTTGATCCATACAAGGAAGATCGATCAGTGGGCATATAAATGTTCGGTCGGACTTGTCCCTTTATTTTGGACCATTGTGGCACCCCACAGGATATGTGATGTATAACCCCTCTAGGGTGATGCGACAACACGGGTATATACAACATCAACCTGTGGAGAAAATGGGGGATTACTACAAATTGGAGTTGGAGTTGTGCTCTTCTAGTGGTGATAATCTCACGATTGTTCACACAGGCCCACCTACTGTTCTTGATAACTGGGATAAGAGGAATGACTTCATTATCGACACTGGTAGACGAACCACCCGAGGTGATAAAATTCTCCAGACTATATGAGTTGGTATAACAAGGTATCACATCCTTTGGTTATCCGTGAAATCAAATCCAACACTACTGCGGCGGGTTCAAGTTATAATTGTATCATCAAAGACAAACCAGCTGGTTATGATAGACTGGTGCGTGTTCTTATATTTTTGTTCATTTTATATTATTCCTATAAATCTTAGGTAATTACCGTTTGATGTTATGTCATTACGTATAAAAAACAGGTGAATAGGTTCAAGCGTGTTTCCAAAATGTTAACTGCATGCCTGAAGAGCGGAGATCCCATGCCAGCTGAGAAGATCAAAGAGGCTAGAGATCTAGTTGATAATATGGATAACGAAGATTATGCTGCCCAGTTTGGGGAGAAAGTCACGAAGAGGCATCAGCCCAAGGTGGCAGTATCAAAGACGGGTAAAAGAACTCGAGCTTCATCGAGCGCTGAAGCTGCTCCAACTGAAGCTGCTCCAACTGAAGGTGCTCAAACCCGTGGTCGTGCAGGACTGGGAGGTAGTCACGGTCGTAAAGTAAAGAAGAGCAGATAAATGACAATGATTTTTGTTGTACATTCGGAAATTTGTTTGGGTAACTAAGTTAGACAAGTTCAAATGACAATGATTTGTGTGGTATATTCGGAAGTTTTGGTAACTAATTTAACTTCCGATTATTTCAAAGACAAAATTTGAAAAGTATAAGTTTTTCCAAATTCTGATTTTTGGGCCATCGTACATTCGGAACTTTAAAAACCTATCCTCCGAATATCACAAGTTCAAAACAAACCACGCCATGGCTCCAGGTGGTTCCAAGGGCCAATATTGAAGGTTAGACAGCCCATATTCGGAAGTTTTGGTAACTAATTTAACTTCCGATTATTTCAAAGACAAAATTTGAAAAGTATAAGTTTTTCCAAATTCTGATTTTTGGGCCATCGTACATTCGGAACTTTACAAAAAACCTATCCTCCGAATATCACAAGTTCAAAACAAACCACGCCATGGCTCCAGGTGGTTCCAAGGGCCAATATTGAAGGTTAGACAGCCCATATTCGGAAGTTTTGGTAACTAATTTAACTTCCGATTATTTCAAAGACAAAATTTGAAAAGTATAAGTTTTTCCAAATTCTGATTTTTGGGCCATCGTACATTCGGAACTTTACAAAAAACCTATCCTCCGAATATCACAAGTTCAAAACAAACCACGCCATGGCTCCAGGTGGTTCCAAGGGCCAATATTGAAGGTTAGACAGCCCATATTCGGAAGTTTGGTAACTAATTTAACTTCCTAATATTTCAAAAAAAATTTGAAAAGTATAAGTTTTTCCAAATTCTGATTTTTGGGCCATCGTACATTCGGAACTTTAAAAAAACCTATCCTCCGAATATCACAAGTTCAAAACAAACCACGCCATGGCTCCAGGTGGTTCCAAGGGCCAATATTGAAGGTTAGACAGCCCATATTCGGAAGTTTGGTAACTAATTTAACTTCCGATTATTTCAAAGACAAAATTTGAAAAGTATAAGTTTTTCCAAATTCTGATTTTTGGGCCATCGTACATTCGGAACTTTACAAAAAACCTATCCTCCGAATATCACAAGTTCAAAACAAACCACGCCATGGCTCCAGGTGGTTCCAAGGGCCAATATTGAAGGTTAGACAGCCCATATTCGGAAGTTCTGGTAACTAATTTAACTTCCGAATATTTCAAAGACAAAATTTGAAAAGTATAAGTTTTTCCAAATTCTGATTTTTGGGCCATCGTACATTCGGAACTTTACAAAAAACCTATCCTCCGAATATCACAAGTTCAAAACAAACCACGTCATGGCTCCAGGTGGTTCCAAGGGCCAATATTGAAGGTTAGACAGCCCATATTCGGAAGTTTGGGTAACTAATTTAACTTCCGAATATTTCAAAGACAAAATTTGAAAAGTATAAGTTTTTCCAAATTCTGATTTTTGGCCATCGTACATTCGGAACTTTACAAAAAACCTATCCTCCGAATATCACAAGTTCAAAAAAAATTGCTTCCTGGAACCAAACAACACCATAATCGGAAAGAAAGTTGACTCATAACATAACCGAATATTACAATCGGTAGGTTGTTTAACAAAATATTCTACCGATTTCGTATAATCGGCTAGTTTTTATATTAATAATACTCCGATTACATCCATTACATAAAGTTCAAACGGCCTTAACCTTACAATTTCGTCAAAAGCACCTAAATCCATACTCCTAATTGACCATAAAAATATTAAAACAGACCATAACTTCCAGTGACCATAGAAATTGTCCCTCTTGATTTTGTAGCATCCTTCATGTTCAAATCTTTTCCCGTAGAGGTCCACATACCGGCGATCCGCAAGATTTCTCTGAAATTACGAATGAGTAACAAGTTAGTACTAACTTTTGTTAATGTGAGTTGGAGTTACAGAGATACTTACTCGTTTTTCATACGTCCACCAAGGAAAAGCGTTCCTAACAAATCGTTCCTCATCTTCAAGTTTGTCAATCTCCTTATCGAGCGCATTCTTTCTCATCTTAATGTCATTGGATGATCTTCGAATTCGATTACCATCTAAGGCCTCAAATACCATTAAGATACGGTTCCATATCTGCTCTTCGGATTCCGATTTGTGGAGCTTGTGAACACGATCATGAGCAGTTACCACAACCCACGCTCTATAAATAACACAATCTTCTTCTTCGGCAAAAGCAATATCCATGTTTTTTGTTATGAAAATTAAAACTGAAGAGAGGAAAGAGTTTGGTGCAATTGGGGTGATAGATATGAGTTTCTTCATATAGGTTTAGGGTCCAACGACTCTTTTTGTTTTTCCCAAAAGCTCCAACGGCTAATTTGACGAAAGTTGAATGTGGAGAAACCAATAATCGGTAGGTATTGGATTTAACATATCTACCGATTATGGTAGCTTTCAAAATTTGAATTTGCGGCAACTTATAATCGGTAGGTTTTGTAATATATTTAACTCCCGATTAACGCTGAATCCAAAACACGAACCAAGAAATACTGCACCGACTACAATCGGAAGTATGGGAAATATTTTGGCTTCTGATTTCATTCGGAGGGTAACAATGTTATCATATCCTCCGAATATGTAAGGGTAATTTCGCCATTACGAATTACGCGAGATAAGGGCTGGCTACATTTTCCCTTTGGGTGACCTTTTTTGTTTTATGGTTGGCCCCTAAATCCTTTTGAGTGGATCCTAAAAACGCCAGGTAAAAAAGAACTCAGAAATCCAACTGGATTTGTGTGTCAGGAATCTTTTTAGAATCTTAGATCTGAACGGCTAAATGTTAAAGATTGACGATCTGACAGTTAACTTAAGTTGCATTTTTATATTAGAGAAGTGGAAAACCAACCTTGATGTCACCATTGAGGATTTCTCTGACCATCATATCAATGCCATCATTAAACCTTTACATGGTGAACCTTGGATATTTACTGGTTACTATGGGAGTCCCTTTACTACTAATGATAAATTACACTCCTGAAGTATGATGGAAAAAACCTTTGCTGCTAACTCCTTACCTTGGTTGATTATGGGAGATTACAACTTTGTCCTTCGTGATCATGAAAAATTTAGCCAGCATCCCATCAATCAAGCTGAAGCTGATATTTTCCTAAACAAGATAGAAGAAGCAAATCTCTCTGATCTAAGCTACACTGAATGCCCTTTCACTTGGACTAACAAGAGATCTGGTACTCAGCTCATAGAGCAAAGACTTGATAGAGGCCTAGCTAATGAAGCTTGGCTAGACAACCACCCAAATACCACCATCTCAAGCCTCACTGCCTTAGGATCTGATCATAACCCAATCATTCTCAATACCAATCCTAGATGGAGACATGGTCAAATCCCCTTCAGATTCTTTGGTCCCTGGCTTGATCATGAAGACTGCAAAAGCATTATAGCCGACTGCTGGAAGATAACTCATAAAGGATCTTTATCCATAAAAATAGCAAGGAAATTAAGAGACATCAAAGTCAAACTAAAGAAGTGGAATAAAGAAGTCTATGGAAACATCAAAACTAATTTAGAAGATTGCATCAAACATATGGATTGGATAACAAAAAATCAGTTTACATCATCTAGAGGAGCAGAGCTAAAAGAAGCAAGAATTTAGGTGGCACATTGGCAACATGTGCAAGAATCTTTCTGGAAGACCAAGAGCAGAGACCTACATATCAAGCTTGGAGATAAAAATACAGGGTACTTCCACATTGCTGCTAAGAAAAGATATAGGAGGAATAGGATTGATTCTATCCAACAGGAAGATGGTACTTGGATCCATGATACTGCTGAAATTACCCAAACTTTCACCAATCATTTTTCCAAGATGGCCACTGAAGAACCCATCAATATCAACCCCTTCATTATAAAGCTCATACCCACCACAATTACTACCCAAGAGAATCAGAACCTTATCAGAACACCTGAACCCATGGAAATCAATAACATTCTCTTCAGCATGACTGGTGACAAAGATCCAGGTCCTAATGGCTTCCCCCCAAACTTTTTTCAAGCCAACTGGGACATTGTGGGAGAAGACATTATCCGCATGGTTCAAATCTTATTCACAACTGGGAATATCCTCAAAGAAATGAACTCCACCTTAATATCCCTCATTCCCAAAACTGAAAAACCTATCACACCAGCTCAATTCAGACCAATATCCCTGTGTAACACTACTTACAAAATCATCTCAAAACTCATTGCCCAAAGTCTAAAACCTCTTCTACCAAAATTAATATCCCCTTTTCAATCTGCTTTCATCCATGGAAGGCAAATATCTGACAACATAGTCATAGCTCATGAAATTATCCACCACATGAATACTAGAAGAGGGAAAAAAGGAAACAATGGCACAATGGGCATTAAAATTGATATGTCAAAGGCATTTGGTAGAGTCAATTGGGACTTTCTTCTTCAGGTTTTATCTCAGATGGGATTCAGCTCTCATTGGTGCAACATGATATCTCAATGCATTTCCACTACAAGTATGGCTGTGCTGGTCAATGGATCTCCAGGAAAATTCTTCAAACCCTCTAAGGGGGTAAGACATGGGGACCCCTTATCCCACTATCTTTTCTTATTCTGTATGGAAGCCCTATCCAGGTATCTAACCCATGCTGAAACTCATCAACAAATTCATGGTATCCAGATTTGCAAGGATGCACCGGCTATCAATCACCTGCTCTTTGCTGATGACTGCATGATATTCTGCAAAGCTAATCTTCAGGAATGCAATAATCTCATTCAGATTTTTAAGGAATTTGGTCAATCCTCTGGACAGTTGATAAACTTCTCAAAATCTGGTATCTTCTTCAGCAAGAGCACTGCCCCGGACATTGCTGATAACATCAGTAATACTTTGAAGGTTCAAAGGATTAATCCAACAGACAAGTATCTTGGTTCCCCTCTGTTCACCACAAAAAGCAAGATCCAAGCTTTCAAGCCTTGTGTAGACAAGCTTAAATTCAGATTTGCTGGATGGAAAACCACTCCCTCTACTGCTGGAAAAATGACAATGATTCAGTCTGTCACTTCCACAACTAGTATATATCAGATGAACTGCTTCAAAATTCCAAAAACCATCTGTAATGAGATCAATGCCATTCAAAGAGACTTTTTCTGGAATAAAGAACAAGACAGATCCAAAGGAGTCTATTACTTTGCTTGGGATGCAGTAAACAAACCCAAAGAATTAGGAGGTCTGGGATTCAAAAACATGGAAATATTCAACATGGCTATGCTTACTAAAATTTCTTGGAGACTTTAACTTTATTTGTCTCATCAGGCTCTAATTATTCAGACAATAACTTAGACCTTTCCTTTAGACAAGACAAACACTAGGTTAGTTAACTAGTCTTTCTTGTCAAGGCATTCTATTAGACTTGAATAACTGAATCCTCTAATTTGATAAGTCTAACTAAGATCAAAATTAACTTAGTTTCTCTTATACGAAATCAATTGGACTAAAAAAATTATCCCCTATTTTGTTAAGCCTTAAACAATACATACAAACCAAAATAAATTGACTTGCACAATTATTTTCTTAACTGGAAGCAATTGAAACAAACATACACATTATAGCACCGCAATTGCACCGAATTTCGCTAAGCAAAAACACTTGATACCCAACAATAAAGAAGATACCAAAGAATAAGCCAAATAAATTGACACAGTTTTTTTTTAACCGGAAACAATTGAATCGCACATACATCCATACACAATATAATGGAACATATCAATTGTACCGAAATTTTGTTAAGCAATACCAAAATATATGCAATATGAACAGGCTTTTCTCAAACTTAAAAACGATTAACTAACAAATTCGTTACCTCAAATTTCGCAGCCTCTTCTCCCCAGAAAGATATATCATTAAACGCAAGTTCAAATAAGAACTTTCCCCAGTGTTTTGTCATCCTCTCGCAAGAACAAAAGAACAACAACAAAGGCAACCTTTACGAGAGAAAGGTTGAAACGGTTTTAACTAATGCGCGCCAATAGCAAAACTTGAAAACCTGAAACACATATGTTATGCTAAACACAACTCATGTAAACACTTTTTTTTTATCGGTCATGTAAACACAAATTGATTCAACATATTGTGACTTTTCACATATGAGTTTAATCATATGATCCTTTGTCAAAGCCTACCAACATGAGCTAGAACTTAATCACGCTAAAACAAAAAGAGCTACCCGAATCATAAGGGTTACATCATATGAGATCGAATATTAAGGTTAATGAAAACCGAAATCAGACATCTCATTACCGAATAGTTTTTAAACCCATTTCATTTTGTGTAACTTCTAGTGCTACATAATTTTAAATGGACAATGCATAAAGTATGAATAGATCATTAAATCAAACTGCATCATTAACAAAAAAACATCATACTATGACAAACAAGTCCAACAAGGTCTACAAGCTTAAAAGTTTTACACCACCTTGAACATAAAAGTTCAAAAGATAAACTAGTCCTAAGATTGTACACAAGTTTCAACAGTTTAGGACAAAGAAATCTAAGAGCTTGAGCTGGTGTCGCTCAGACCACATTCTTCTTCAGATTATGTGTCTTTGTAATCCTGAGCAATCATTCTGAGATCTTCAGCAAGTTCTATAAATTTTATTGATGCAAAATTAACTTGACGCTCAAGAAAATCATTCTTCCTACTAAGCCTTCGATAATAGGTTTCAAGATCAAGATCTTGAACATAGGAGTACTAGGAGCAGCGCTTGTGTTTGTTCCAGCATGACTTTGTTCTCTCATTCTATTGATAATAGAACGATTACGTGGTTTTGGTACAAGTCTTTGAGAATCATTGGCACCAATTTCAAAGACACAACAAATTCTAGTGATAAGACATGGAAAACCCATGCTTTTCCACTATTCGGATTCTTATCATCTGTCTGATAATAAACCCACAAAAGTCAAAGTTAGGAGTACATATTATTGTATGATAGATTAATTCTGTCATGTCACGACTCCACTTCACTTTGTGTAATTCGCTAGGAGCCAAATTGTGTCAACAAGTTTTCCAAAGAACTTGAGATGTTCTGGAATATCATTAATACAAAGGTTGTTCCCCCTCCAGGTTTTTCCACCAAGAACCTCTGGAATATGCTCGTTGTTGAAATCATTACTTTGAGGAAGAAACATATTCTCAATATTGCAACCCAGAAGATAGGAAATCACGCTTCTATTCACTTCTAAGCATCGTCTCCGAACCATAACGCAAAATTTACACCTTTTAGCATCCATAACATACATATTCCCATAAAATTCCCTAAGTAGGCTAGGTGACCCAGTATAAGTTACTGGTGTGAATGTTACCCTAGTCATTACGGCTGCGATACAAACTCACATATTCTGGAAGATCGACATGCACGAATGACATGGTTATATTGACATAATCATGGCATGGTTTTGCCATTTTTCTAGAAAATCCAAGGGACTACGTATTTGAAGCTAATTTTTTATTGACATGTTCCTCTTATATATATCTACATTCCTACCAAAAATGAGAGCATTCTTAGATGTATAAGACTATCATTTACCATTTTGAATACTAGCCGTTGAAGATTAATAGTTGAAATTAAAATTTGTGGATGGTGAAGTTTCATATATCGTAATACTCTCATTTTTGGCAGGAAAGTAGAGCTATTTAAGTGGAACATGTCACCAAAAAATTAGATTCAAACTCGTTGTCGTTTGGATTTTGTAGAAAAAATAGCCAAACCATGTCATGATTATGTCAATATAACCATGTCATTGGATCCTGCCCCATTAATCAAAGAAATCTTGATTAACAAAGTAAAGTTCAGAGTTGATGTCGAAAATAAGTGTTGGCAGAGAATCAATGGTTTCATCGGAGAAAGTGAAATTTGGTGTATCTCTTCTAAGGGTTTGATTCGAACCTTCTCCTCTAGTGAAATTCCCATTATGCATGTTACTAGGGATTTTGTAAGAACTTCAAATTGGAACAAGAATAGAAGAAACTTACAATCAGAATTGTTCGTTGATGTTCGAACTTCTCCTTTTGATGTGAAGTTGAAGTAAATTGCAAGTACCCTTTGAAGATTGAGTGGGATTGAACCCAATTTTTGTTTTGAATTCAAGAGAGAATCAAAACTCCTATTGTTTTTTGATTTGGAATTGAACTTTTCTCTTTCTTTCGGACTGTTCAAAGAAGAGATAATATGAGAAGAAGTTTCATTATTCGTTATTATCACCGAAGTATGTGTCGGTTCAAAATCGATTTCACATGGATCGGTTCGAAAGTTAGACCATGGATCGAAGCCGCATTCTTCAAGAGGACTAGTTGGCCGATATCCGAAAGTACTCATGGGCTTAGAATATGTTGTATATCCAATGAGAATTTTGGGTAATTCATCATTATTAACCATTTGTTTTTTACTAGAGACAGTATCTGTATATGATACAACCTTGTTTAAACATATATTAGAGTTGATATCATCTAAATTTGGACAAGATTGCAAACTTATGTTATCAAGAGAAAAATTCATGCAGTAGTCATGTAGATATTGACTTCTTTCAGATATTGGTTCTTTAGGATCTTGTTTTATAGATTCAAGTTCAAGAAGAAAATTATCCACATCATCTTGTAATTGCTGACTATCACTGAGAATTTTGCAGATATTTTTAAAAGACTCCTCTTCCTTTAACTCGTAAAGTTCGAGTTCAAAAGATAGGTCACTGATTTGTTTTTCAATTTCAGTGAACTCAATGAGTTTTCAGCTCATTTTGTCTTTAGGATCTTTAGTGAATCTGAGATATAATTGACAATCTTCTACAGACCAAATTTCTTTGGATCGTAAAGACTCAATAATTCATTGTTTGTATTTATTTCAAACAACCTTGAGTCATCTAATCTTCATAGTACGTTAATTGAATCAACCATAGATTCAAATCTTATAGGTTGGATGGGACCACACATAGATTGTTAGATATTTTCGTATTTGCCTGCTCTGATACCATATGAAAAGACGAGGGTACCAAAATACACCACAATCTTGTATTTATCAACCTATAAGTCCTATTACCAAGTGTGATCGCCTATAGACAAAGTCGAGACAATACAACAACTTCGGTATTCACACTTTATGTGATCGTCTATGGATACGAGATCGATACAATACGATAACAAGATAACTTGTGTGATTGACTATGGATACAAGATCGAGACGATACGACAATCAAAGTGTTCTACTTGATAATAGGTTCAGTAATATCTATAGGATCACTATCAAGTATAAGGGAGTTAATGTATATGTGTATTTTACTTTATTATAATAAAAATTTTAATGCGGAAACTATTAGAGCATAGCTCGGTTGAACCCACCAAGCGTTGGTATGTCAAGTTTGGTTGTCATATTTTAGTGAACCAAAACTCATTTAAAGAGTCGCTTGATTATGTACTAGAGTCAACTTCGTGTAGGTTAGCTTGAAAGTATTAGGATATGAGATATTACAAGAATTACGTGAAGACTTGAAGAATGTGAAGAAGTACGGAGCTACAACGACGACATCATCCTTCCACTTGAGGTTAGTAATATTTGACTTGAACTGTTTTATTCCCTAACGTATCTTTCAAGTCGTGCATATTGAAAACATAACTGCGAAGCTATGAATGCTTATACTCTAGTTAGACGTAGTATTAAGGAATACAATACAAAGTATAACGCTTATATTTTGAACTTTGTATATAAGACATCGACATAATCGTTTGAATTCTATTGTGATTATGTATGGGTATGAGATGAATATTTCATCCTAGGAAACAATGTTTTAGATTCGTTTAAAGGAAGTAAATTCATAAACTTGTTTTGTGAATTGAAAGGGAAATCGCTAGGCTTATTGGTATTGTTATTCATTCTTTTGAACTACCAATATGTGTGATTAGTATAACCGCTCATGACTTGCTTATGTTCTTGGTAAAACTATTCACAAGGCCTGACTTTTGTATTGGTATGACTTTTATTAGTGAAACCGATCTTAAGTAATCACCTGAGATGGTATGATCGATTTAGTGTTATTGGTATGACCAACTCTAGGCAAAGGGGAACCGATCCTAGTAAGAGGTGCAACCAATCACAAGAGGGGAATCGATCCTTGTAAGAGGTGCAACAAGTTTCTATATATTGGGAACCGATCCTATGAACATGTGCAACACGTTTCTAGATATTGGGAACCGATCCTATGGACATGTGCAACAAATACAAGTTAGATACCATATATATGTGGGAACCGATCCTAGTACCTAGTCAACCAAGTTTTGGTAACTAGCGTGACTAATTCTAGTACCTACATGAAGGTAGAACCGAAACTTGTTTTCGTAGAACCGTGAAACCCATGTTTGGTGATTTGATAGGATAATCAATCACATAGTTCTTGAAAGTCAGATGAACCAATTCTAAACTTGTTTGGAAGTGTGGCAAATCGTCTTCAAGATTGTAAGTATGAAAGAGGACTTACAAAGTAAAGATGTCGACATACTTTGAACATGTGCAGTAACGCTTATCTTTTATTGTTCAAAGATATTCCTTAACAGCTAAAGGAGAATCCCAGATCGAAAATAAATTGAGAATCTTTTAATTAAGGTTTTTAATTTTATATTTGGAAAATTAAAATTAGTAATGTGCATTTACTAGTTGGAGATTTTCTAAGAGATTTCGGTCAATATTTGGACAAAGCATTTCCAGGAATTATGGAAACCGAATTTGGTAATATATTACATATCTTGAGAATATTTTCGGTTTTGGAAATTCCTTGGTGTCCAAACTTCCTTGGTCTATAAATATCAAAGTTTGCATTTCGAGCAAACTAATCCTCAGAGCCAGCAAAACTACCTAGTTGTGTTGTTACTGGTAGAGCCGCCTATTCGGAGAGGAAAGTAACCTAATTAGGCGAAATCTCTTACGGCCGCTCGGTTTAAAGACTTCTTTGGAATTGAGAAGCTCTATTAGTACCATTGGTGGGAAACTAGATGATTGCGGTTTATCTTTTGTTTTCGATTGATTTGATTGACTAACGGTTGTTGAACTTTGATTGCACCTTGTTTGTTTATGCTTGAGAATCTTCTCTTTTGATATAAGATTCACTCAAACTAGATCGAAGTTTCGACGAGGATCTTTAGACTGTTTGTAGATCTAAAGACGTCTTATGATAATCCATTGTTAACAGACTCCGTTCTGTGGGTGATTATCACAAGATGTCTTTAGATCCACAAACAGTTCTAAATATCCCGTCGATACTTCGATCTAGTTTGAGTGAATCTTATATATCAGAAGAGAAGATTCTCAAGAATAAACAACTAGGTGCAATCAAAGTTTCAACAACCGTTAGTCAATCAAATCAGTCAAAAACTAATAACACTGCAATTATCTAGTTTCCCACCAATGGTACTCGTAGAGCTTCTTGATCCCACAGAAGTCTTTAAACCAGTGGTCGTAAGAGATTTGACCTAATTAGGATACTTTCCTCTCCGAGTAGACGGCTTCACCAGAAACAACAAGAAATGAAGTTTGCCTGGCTCTTAGGATAGTTTGCTAGAAATGAAAACATATGTATTTATAAACCAAGGATGTTTGGACATCAAGGAATTTCCAAAACCGAAAATATTCTCAAGATATGCAATAAATGGCAAAATTCTATTTTCATAATTCCAATAAATGCTTGTCCAATATTTCCGAAATCTCTCAATAGAAAATCTCCAACTAGTAAATCCACATTACTAATTTTTATTTTCTAGAGTTACACATTAATTGATGGTAATTAATATATATAAAATCAAAATCCTTAATTAAAAGATTCTTAATTTATGTCGGCATGGGATCACCTTGAGTACTAAGGAATATCTTTGAACAATAAATGATAAGAGTTACTGCTAGTGTTCAAAGTATGTTGACATATTTTCACTGCAAATCCTTATTCATATTTACATGGATTTGCATTCTTGGAATCGGTTACACCACACTTCCAAACAAGTTTAGAATTGGTTCACCTATATTCCAAGATTACTATGTGATTGATCAAATACCAAATAGCATTCATGGGTTCAATCGGTTCTACCAATCACTAAGATCGGTTATACCTACATATGCAAACACTTGTGATCGGTCACACCAGTCACTAGGATCGGTTACACCAGTTACAAGGATCGGTTCCATTTACACACTGTGTTCCTTGTGATTGGTCATACTAGTTACCAGGACCGGTTACCAATTACAATGATCGGTCACACCAATTACTAGGATCGGTTACACCAATTACTAGGATCGGTCATACCAATTACAAGGATAAATCATACCATCACATGGTGATTACTTAGGATCGGTTATACCAATTAGTAAAAATTAGGCATATCAAATCATAAGTCAGACATTATGATTAGTTAAACCAAGATACATAACCTAAGTTAAGATCGGTTCTACCATCTCACACATATTGGTCATCCAAAGATTTGCAATGAATATCCAGACCAATAATGAAAAAGCAGAGGTATAACAACCACATCCAATAATTCGTTTGGCAATCTGTATGGACTAACTCCAATATAATTCCATGAGCACCAAATTAAAAGCGATCTCAATCAAGAGATATATCAAAGAGCTTAATCTCAATTTCTAAATACAATATGCAATCGAACAGATAGAAATCTGTGAGCCTGATTGATATGAGAAATAACTTGGACGACACCAAAGACCAATGCCCAAGTGCCATTCAATTCCTATCCAATAATCAAAGTCGGATTTATCAATTGATTGAACTACGCACACCCTATGATATCTCAATTATATAAACAAATATAACGCATAAAAGAAATAACACAGACACCAGAAATTTTGTTAATGAGGAAAATGCATATGCAGAAAACCCTCGGGACCTAGTCCAGATTGAACACCATACTATATTAAGCCTCTACACACACTAGCCTAGTACAAGTTAACTTCGGACCGGAATGTAGTTGAGCCCTAACCAAGTCTCACACCGATTAAGGTACAATCACTTTCCTTACGCCTCTAGAACCACGCCGGATTCTGCGCACTTAATTCCCTTAGCTGATCTCACCCAAAACTAAGAGTTTCTACGACCCAAAGTCGAAGATTTATAAACAAACATGTCTCATACAGATATGTCTATTCTGATAGATAAATATGTGTTCCACATAAGTACCTATAAATTTTTTTTTTCATCTTTGATAAATGAAGGTGAACAGGAACCAATTGATAATCCGGTTTTATACTCCCGAAGAGCAGCCTACAAATATCAATCACCTCACAATAACTTAACTATATGGTAGTAGAAAAAGTTACTGTAGGATCACAAAGTCTGAGACGAAGAACTTTGTGATTACTTTTTATATCTTACTTATCGGATATAAATCTCGAGCAAATCTTAGAGAAGATAGTACCCAACACGATATAACAAGTAAGATCAGAATACACAACTATAGAGAAAATATTTGGATCTGGCTTCACAAATCCCAAATGAAATCTTTAAGTCGTTAACCTAATAGGGTTTTGGAAAAACCTAGGTTAAAGGAGAATCGACTCTATTTTGCGACTAGGACATAGGAAAGTGCCGCGTTTAGGTTTTCCAGTTTCTGGAGTTCTCCCTTATATAGTCTTCCAAATCAGGGTTTGCTTGTAGTCAAATCTAAGATAGCTTAGTAACAAAGCATTCAATATGCATTGTTAGGTGAACTCCTGATTTAAGATTCACGTTAAGTCTGCTTTAAAATAAAGCAATCAATCTCCACCGTTAGATGGTCTTAGCTTGTTACTCACAAATGAAATATACCTTCATTTAGATATGGGTAACCGTACTTAAACGTGTATATTGAGTAGGCTCAATAACAGTTAACCGAATTTAGCCATATGAACACTTTTGTCTTAACCATATTCATCTAACACTTCTAGATCAAATATGATGATCAATCAATCATGAAAGATAATCAAATGAATCTAATTGTGTTTCAAATAGAGTTGTTCAATTGTCCACTATCTCATAGAAATATATATGAACCAATTAAAACAAAATCGGATTGATTCGTAATTGTACAAAGTACTTATACAATAATCAATTTATGAACATTAAGACATGGTTTGCAAACATTGCATTCCTTAATTCATAAATGTTTAGTTCATGAGTATGAGAATCATACTTAACCGATTTTAGAACTTAAACCATTGTGTTCGCAAAGCATGTATGCAAACAACAACTCCAGACATTGGCCTTGTCCAGCCGTTCGCAAACCAGGTATGCAAACAGCTGTCCCGGACCGAACTCATGCAAAATTGTTCGCATACTAGGTACGCAAACAAGGTTCCCGGACCTGAATCATAACAATACAGTTCGCATATCAGGTATGCATACCGTGTTGTATCATGACATGGTTAATTGTTTTAAACTCCCATTTCAATCATTGAAACATCCTTAGAAGACCACAATAACCGTCTCATACAAACTATTAGCTTCAAGTAATTTTCAAGTGATCGAATGATCAAGACGAAACCTTCCAAGTTGACATCAAATGATTGTCTCACACAAATCATATAAGATGTTTCAAGGCAATTTTCACATGATCATCTTTTGACTTAATATTTAGTTTGCAACAAATAAATTTTTCCATCTAAACTCGTTACGAATAATGATGAACATGGTTAAAGCAAAAAGCTTTCAACACATATTTCGAGAAATAGATAACCAAGATAAACTCAGATCGAAATATTAAATGTGTATAATATAATAGTCTATATAGCTACGACTTAGTCTTATTAGAATATAGAATAGAATAGACTTTTGAGTGATAGATAAGTTTTAGTCTCCACATACCTTTTGTTGATGAAGTTCCTCCAAGATCTCCTCAGTAGATCTTCGTCTTCAATCGATGAACGTCGTGAAGTCTAAAGCTCAACTACACATTTTATCCTAATCCGAGACATGGCTATAAGTAGACTAGAAAACACGACTATAGTTTTGATCAACTAAACTTGACAAACAAGCTTGAGATAGCAATGCTTGCGAGTTCGACCGAGAAGTGCTCTAACAAATAAGCCTAATGATTTCCCTTTCGATTCACGAAACAAGTTCATGAATGTACTTCCTTTAAAAAAATGTAAAACATTGTTTCCTAGGATGAAATCTTCACCATTACCCATTCACATAATCATAACAATATATACAAGATTATGTCGATGTCATATCTACGAAGTTCAAAAGATAAGCGTTATACTTCGTAGTCTAATTCTCTAATAATATGATCATACTATTATGATAATGTAACATCACTAGAGCATTATACAATACGTACAATAAATACAGCTTCACAGCTATGTTTTCAATATAGCACGACTTGAAAGATACGTTAGGAATGAAATAGTTCAAATCAATATTACTAACCTCAAGTGGAAGGATGATATCGTAGTTGTAGTTCACTACTTCTTTACATTATTCAGGTTTTCGGAGTAATACTTGTATGTCTCAACATTCCTAGACTTTTTAGTCTAACCTTAACGAAGTTGACTCTAGTTTTAATCAAGCGACTCTAGATGAGTTTTGATAATAAAATATGACAACCAAACTTGACATACCAACGCTGGGTGAGTTCAACCGAGCTTTGCTCTAACAAAATAAATCTTAACCTTTCATGTTATTGATAGTTATTGAATAGACTTTAGACAAAATATTGAAATGAATCAGCAATTTGTTAAGTTTATTCCCTGGATTAAGTATTACATCATATGACTTAATCCTTAGTGGTGCTCTGATTATTCATTGAGGTTTCTTTAGTGTTCAAACTCTTGAAGCATGTCTTGAGAGACTTGTCAGCAATCACCTCTTATTTTCCAAGTTTCTCAACTTGTTCTTTCATGTCTGCAAGATCAGCTAGTGTCTATTCAATTCCATCTTCTAACCAATCTTGATTTCGAACAATTAATATGAGATTGGTTCTTAGTTCTTCAAAACCATTGATGAAGTTCACCATACTATTAGTAGGTATCCACTTGGTTTCTTTCGGATCTTGAAAATTGAAATCCAGAAGGCAAGACTCCTCTTGAGATCCAGTAGAACTTTGATAGGTGTCTAAAACACCTTAATATTTATCTATTGTTTATGCTTTCTTTGCTAAGTTTTCTTGTAAATTATGTATCTTATGTTTGCTTTTGAGTATTTAGGTACTTTAGAGTCATTTGGAACAAAAGAAGAAGAAACATCGCAAAAGACTCTTTTATGTGTAACTGCTGTTGAAGGCGGATTATTTCTCATTATTTGCTTTTATTTAATCATCTCTGTCTGAAAAGCATGTCGGCTTTAGTGATGTAAATTCTATCTGAAAAGCATGGCAGATTTAGTGATGAAGAGACATTGAAGAAAAGAAGTGAACTTGAGAAATAAGAGACGGATGTTGTTGGCAAGAAAAAGCGCTAAAGTGGATTGCATCCCGACACGCGGCTAAAGCTCATTGGAGGCCAAGGACATTATCAGCGAAGCTGGAGTTAAAAGAGAATTTAATTCTCTTTGTTGCTGTCAGAGAAACGCAAAGGCATGGACCGGGAACCGCGCACAGGTGCAGTGGTATATTGGATGTAAGCTGTTGGCCATAGGTCGTGGGCCCAACACTAAAGCAGCTCGGTGGAGGAAATTGGACTTCACCTCAAGGGAGTCACACATGTGCACTCAAGATGGGAGAAAGATTAGGTCTCAATGGAAATCAAAGTCAGCAGGTTCATTTTCTTTCACCTGTTAACAAAGAAGGAGATCTGGTTTTCTTGCCGTAACCTTCAACCCAGCCATGGAATCGACAGAATTCATCAAGTGTCAAGAGTCTCAGCTGAAGCCGAGAAGAAGAAGAAAGAATGTAGTGGATGGCGTTTTATGGAAGAAATTGTGCTGTGAGTCGATGGTTTCTGGCAAGGAAGATGGTTGGAGTTCATGGGGAGATTTTGTGCTGTTTTGGCAGCGAGATTCCAGTAAAGAAACCAATAAGGAGAAATGGGTATTGGTGGTTTTGCTTGTAGAGATAGGAGCTCGAGTTTGGAGCTGAACTGAGCTCAATTTCAGCTAAAATATGAAGCTGTTGTGATCAAATTTGTGTGGATTGTTTTACAGGGTTGAGCTGGATTCGTTAATGGAGAAAGAGCAAGGAGGAAATGGGTAGAGATTGGGGTTGATTTAGGTTGCATCTTAACCTGAATTTGAGTTGTTGCTGTTATTGAGTAATGAATGGGAGAAATACAGATGCAAGAGCTATAATAATGGGTTTTGTGGTTCGAATGGTTGCAATCTGTAATGAAACTGTGATCGAATGCTTGAATATTTTAATGGTTTGTCTGTAAACTCAAATTTGCAGGGAGGAATGATGCATAGGAGCTGCTAAAATCACCACGGTGAACTCATCCCTTTTCACCACCAGAAAATGCACAGCAGGTGCTCGAGAGATTGCCTAAGTGACCAGACACTCTTGCTACAACAACAGCTGGCCATGAGTTTCAGGGTTTGAGCTACAAGTATTATGGGGTCTGTGATGTGTCGAGAAGAACAGTGGAAGGAGTTGTTGCTGCCATGGTTTCTCATCATTGTGTAAAGGATTAAGAGCTTATTCCAGGTGCAGTTTAAATTGATGTTGCAGTCGTGGACTTATCTGTTGAACAAAGAGCAGTTCAGGGGAGGTTGGAATGTTATGAAGTTGGGTCCATCTGGTGTAACAAAAACAGTTAACACATGGGTGTTGTGGTCGTTCAAGGGCAGTATACGGGAGCTTATAGACAGCAGCTAGGACGCGGTTTAGAAGCTGAGATTAACATAATTCATTGGTCGCGTTTGGCATTGGCTTGGACCTGATTTAGAAGCCAACATGTATTTGTGTATGCTGTAAATGGTTGGGTCGGTGGAGGTCACGAAACTACAGGTGCAGAGCTATATATAAGGAGGTCAGAAACACAGCTGAAACCCTACCTTTTAATCAATAGAGAAACGGCGCAGCTGCAATTGAAGATAAGTCCAGAACCTAGCTTCCAGAAGTACAGCAACAACTTGTTTGCTGCCTGGGTTTATTCTCAACCCTATTTCTTCTTTTTAAACAATCTTTTAAGCCATTGTTAAGAACTTATGACTATGAGTAGCTAATTCAATATTTGATTAGGGGCGATTTCAAAGCCTGGAGTATGAATCTACAATTGATATGAAATAGCTCGTTTTCTTGTCATTGTTTTCGTTATTGTTCAATTTCCACTATGACAATAATGTTTATGGATTATTTGTTGATTGTTTAAGTTCGAAATTAAATAGTTGATTCATAATTTTTATTGCTAGTTTAGATTTTCTTCGACCCGTATTTCTCTAGAAATATAAACATAAGTAGCAATATATGGGTATTGATGATGGGACTTTGTTAAGTACCCATATGTAGAAATTGACACTAGTAGGTAATTCATGCTTTTGATTTTATCACTAGGAACAATCTTATCTCATAAAACTTAGAGCATTTGTTTAAGTCACACCTGGAGAGCGTACTTTTAGGAAACTTGACAAGTAGAATCCGGTAGTCGAGCGCTTCCGTGTCCGGTGAGCTTTGGAGATAATAACAGGATAGTTGAGCGTACTAATTATCCTAGGGTTTTTAATAACGAGATAATGCAAAGAACGTAGCTATATGTCAATTTGATTTATATTCCGTGGCCGAGAATGAACCTTTAATCAATTTCATCTTATATTTGAATACAACTTACAATTTTCAGAATTTCTACAACACATCATCTTTTCTAAGAGTAATTCCGTAACAATTCTTGCTTAATACACCTCCCTTGGGACGATCCTTCTTTCATTATATTACTTGCTAGTGTAAATAGAAGTAGAGAAATATTATTTGCGAGTTGACACCTCCTCAAAATTGGCGCCGCTGCCGGGGAGGCAGTGGAAAGTGTAGTTGTTATTTTTATTCTTAGTTTATATTTTTGCTTTTAGTTTCAATTTCAGTTTACTTATTCAATCTCTTAGAATCTGATTTTCAGGTACTATTTCTTTGGTGAATGCGTGGAGAGGGCAGACCAAGTCCAATTGGTATACGTCTTCGTTCGGGCACTTTGCTAAAAGACTTGATTCGAGCAGTGAATACTCCACTTCCTCCTAGTTCTACACCAAGTGAATTCTCGGACTCAGACAAAGAGGAAGACAACACAATGGGAGGTCGACCACCTACTCCAAGAACACTCAAGGAGCTCAATTCTCCAAACATTGACCAGCAGCCTTTATGTATTCAGCTGAATGGAACCATTGAGTTGAAGCTGCAATTGGTTCACTTGCTGCCCAAATTCAGAGGTTTAGCGGGAGAGGATCCTAATCGTCACTTACAACAATTCCATCATGTTGTGACTAGTTTGAAGCAAGCAACTGCAGATGTCGATATGGCTATGATGACAGTTTTTCCTTTCTCCCTTATAGATGCTGCAGGAGAATGGTTCTTTTGCTTACCTCCTGGGAGTATAACCACATGGAATGGTATGAAGAAGTTATTCCTTGAGAAGTATTTTCCGGCATCAAAAGCAGTTGTGATTCGCAAGGAGATTTGTGGTATTAGACAAGTATCGGGGGAGACTCTCTATGAGTATTGAGAGCGCTACAAGAAGCTTTTAGCTAGCTGTCCACACCACCAAATCAGCGATCAACTTGTGATTCAATATTTTTATGAGGGGTTGCTTTCTAATGATAGAAATTTGATCGATGCCGCAAGTGGTGGTGCACTCACCATCAAAACCATTGCTGAAGCTACAAGCTTATTAGAGAACATGGATGCAAACACTCAACAATTCTACACTAGGGGTGAGCAAATGGTAAGGAAAGTGAATGAAGTTGGTGATTCTTCAAATTTGGAACATAGAATGGGTAACATGGAGAGGATGATGCAACAAATAGCAGCTGCCGTCATATCATCATACACCGAAGAAGTCGAGCAAGCAAGTGCTATGTACCAAAATCAGCAAAGGTCAAGATATGACCCATATTCCAGCACATATAATCTGGGTTGGCGTGATCATCCTAATTTTAGCTACGCCAACAAGCAAGCTGCAGTTTCCACACCTTTCAATCAACAAGGTGGATACCAATTCTTGCAAAGGACGCAACAAGAAGCTCAAGGCATGAGTATAGATGACAAGTTGAATCTCATTCTCAGCACAATGGCGCAAGATAAGCAAAAGGCAGAGATGGATATAAAGGACGTCCGAACACAAATGGGTCAACTAGGTACTACCGTGAGCAAATTGGAAGCACAAGCAGCTGGAAAACTTCCCTCGCAACCATTGAATCCCAGGGAGACTGTCAATGCTATTGAGTTGCGAAGTGGGAAACAAGTAGAGAAACCGACAACATCACCGGAGTCCCATGAACGTGATTTAGAGAAAGAAGTGGACGAAACAATCCGTAAAAAGACTTATTCGGTAAATTCTAACTCTAAACCTCTTGTTTCTACTTATGTTACTCCTCCACCTTTTCCTAGCAGGTTTGCAAAATCAAATAAGGAGACGTTGGACAAAGAGGTTTGGGAAATCTTCAAGAAGATCGAAGTGAACATTCCATTAATTGAGGCGATAAGGAAAAAGTTCTTGAAGGAATTGTGCACTAACAAGCACAAATTGACCGGTAATGAGGTAATGAGTGTGGGTGGAGTGCTTCGGCATATCTTCAAAAGAAACTCCCACCTAAATTGAAAGACCCCGACAGTTTTACTATACCTTGCACGGATGGTAAAACAAGGTTTACAAAAGCTTTGCTAGATTTAGGAGCATCTATTAGTGTTATGCCTGCCTCAATTTATGAATCTTTAAATCTTGGTCCTCTCAAAAGTACCAGCACAGTTATTCAACTTGCCGATAGATCTAATGTCTACCCGAAAGGGGTTGTTGAAAATGTTTTGGTGCAGGTTAATTGATAGACGCATTTATGTGTCTAATATATCTCAATTGTATATAGTGTTAGTGCTCGATTCTATACTTATTTGGTTATTTTATTTATTTGTAAGTGTTTTTAGAAGAATAAGGTTTTGCGGCGAAATTGGCTGAAAATGCGGCGTTTGGAGCTCCGTTGACAGTGTACCGGAAGTACCCCAGAAACACCCCAAAAAAATCGCTAAAGACACCCAAGAGGAACTGCTAAAGGAACTCATTTGGATAAGGGGCACCCCATTTCAAGGCATATGCTAAAAGAACTCCCAGTCTGGTTAAGGGGACACCCTTCTTCACGTTCAAATAATCGATTTTGGCGGGAAACTGGTTCACGTCTGCATGAATTTCTCTGAATGATTTTGGACGTGATTTCCTCTTGGATTTTCATCGGACCAAGTTGGTTTGGGCTTGGTTTGATCGTGTAGGAGAAGTGGTGGGCTTGGTTGAGTTAAGAGAAAGAGATTTTATCTCAAGTTCACGAAACAGAGACGCAAAATACTCGGGATTCTTTTGTGGGTTTAGGAGATTACGTGATATCTGGGAAAGTCTATTAACGGATAGGATGATATGCTGCTATCTCTGGAAAGAGTTTTCAAACACTGGAACTCTATGTTGACGCGTAACAAAACAGAAAAAAAAAAGGAAAAGAAAAAGCCGTGACTTTGAGAGAGAATAAACGGAAGATTGGGGAAGATTTGGTGGCCCTGGATGGTATAAAAAGAGTTGTTCGAGTCTTAGAGAAGTTTATCAAGAGTTTGGGGAAGGTTTGGGACGCAGAGGAGCAAAGAAGAAGGATTAGCAGCAACTCCCACCTGCTGCTGCTGCTGCCGCCATTAGAGGACCTTGAAGAACACGAAGAACAGACTGCACAGAGCAGTCTTATTTTTTGCAGCATCAACAGCAGCATCGAGGTGTCGTTATTATACTACAGTTTCCTGGTATCGTTCTTCTCTGGACGCTTATAGAGGGTCGTAGTTTCACTGTTTTATATTTTTCACTCTTTTAATCATATTTTGAGCATCAAGTATGTATTTTGAGAACATGATTATTATGAGTAGCTAAACCCCAATACTGGGATGATGGAGGAAGCTGTTTTTCAGTCATGTGGTTATTTAAATAATTCTTAATTCACTTTTTGCACCGATTTTAATTGATTTATGATTTCAATTAATTACTTGTGATTTTGTTTGATGGAACATGCTTAGTCCTAGGGATTCTTGATGTGCCATGCTTATAATATACAAGTAATATTTTATGGAATCTAATTTGGCAAAGATAGAGTTAATATTTGTTTTATTTTGAGTTATAATCGCCTAGGATTATTTTCTGAGCCACTTGAATATGAAACACATTGGAATCCTGAGTCCTGGTTCCTCTTGATCTTGTGACACATTTTCTGTGTATATCTTTATTTTTAAATCTTTACAAGTCCGAGCAACGAATTCCTATTTACCGCAAAATTAATATTACAACAAAATGGCGCCGCCGACGCGGACTTGTATATAGATTTGTTTTTAGGTTTCATATTTTTTATTTATTTATTACTATTTGATCCTTTTTACGTTTCTTTTTGTGTCTTTGATTTACAGGTTCGAAGTGGAATACTAAGGACTTGGGAACAAAAAGCTTAAAGCTTAAAGCTAAAAGCTAAAAGCTAAAAGAGAAGAAAAAGAATAGACATAATATTTTTTTTAGGATTTAATCTTTATTTTTATTTTTTTGTATATAACTTTTATTTATTTTTTTTAGAATTTGTAAATAGGCTTTATTTTTCATAATTTTTGTAATTTTTGGACTTTTTATTTGGACTTTATTCTGGACTTTTGGACATTTTTTTAACCCTACGGAAGGGTCTTATTATTAATAAAAAAAATAAAAAATTAAACTGTTTGCAGGGAAGGACGACGATTACAATATCGTCTCGGCCCCTCGGGTTCGTACATGACATAGGAGTCGTGGCCTGAGTCGACTTCAACGGTTCATCCCCCGTCTGGTACGGGAGGTAAGTCCATCGAAACACTCGCGAATCTCCTGTAAGCGAGTTACTGTATTCCTTAAGGTGATTCATTGATTGAGGACGAATTTGGACTGTTTTTAATTTCCTAGTAAAGGGCAAGGCCTGGCCAAATCAAGATAAGGACTCGGATTTCATCACCGTTTCCTTCTTGCCCGCCTTAAGAAAACGAAACCAAACGCGAACCTAAGCCTAAAATTTTGAATAGAACGAGACCAATAGGGTAACGAGCTTAATAGGAAACTCGTTCGAAAAATATTGGTTGCTCTTTAAGCACACTTCAAAGTTCATGATGGTTTCCGTGAATTGAATGCGTGACTGCGCTGCCTTGTGATAGCGGTGAGGCCTTGGGTATCATAGCTCCACTGAGCTTCCCTCTCCTCGATTCAACTTACATTAGCTCGGATTGATTCCAGAGGGGTGTGCTCAAACTGTAACGAATTCCTTTTCGAAGGAATAGAAGCTGGTCTAGAAAACAATCTAAGTGGAGCCATCATGCTTTTTGTTTGCTAGATTCTATAGGTTTGATTTGGTCGAGTCAGCCTTGTTTGTGATTGTGTAGATTTCCCTTGCAATTAAGAATGTCGAACTGGTATGATAGAAGCCAATACAATGAATATCGACCTGAATTTGAATATGGACATCATCAGTATTATGACCATAGTGAGAATAGTGGCTGGGGACGCCAACCTTTTCAAGGTTATGGTTCATACCATGGTGAGCCCAATTACTATCCACACGTGCATCAGTCATACGAGCAAGAAGATTATAGTACTAGTTCTTCGTCTCTAGATGATACAATCAAACTATTGAAAAGTAGTCCTTATTATGATCCTTCAGTTCCTATTCCTTCTCTAGAAGAGACTCTCAGGAATTTAGCTGAGTCTTCACTCAGTTAGCTGAATCGACGTATAAATTAGATGAGGTGAATAACGTAGTTATGGACGAAAGAACTGCAACAACAACTGAATCTGTAGAAGATATCCTCAATAGATTAACTCAAAACTTAGATCCTACACTAA
Organism: Papaver somniferum; assembly: GCF_003573695.1. Taxonomy (NCBI): domain Eukaryota; kingdom Viridiplantae; phylum Streptophyta; class Magnoliopsida; order Ranunculales; family Papaveraceae; genus Papaver; species Papaver somniferum. The sequence goes on along the minus strand of NC_039367.1, from coordinate 107,107,987 downwards.
GGGAACTTTCTTTGGAAGAGACCCTTGAGAGGATAGCTGAGTCGACACGTAGACTTGAGTTAGAGACGAACGAAAGTATTGCTCGAAATAACTTGAATTGCCAATATAGTGTATCCAATAATACCCTTGAGAATGAAGATACTTTTTCACATAATCAAGATAACGAGTTTATAATTGGTAACACTACTTATTTAGATAAGGTTCAATCATCTTCGTACTATTATGATGATGAGGATAGTAGTGATGAAGAATCTGAAATATGTGGGCATAGTGATCAGGAATCTAGTAATCCAATTGAGCTGTATAGTGATTATATTATTTCTAATTCAAATCCAAATAATTTTTATGATTATTCACCTATTCAAAAGGAAGAGGATTTGATTAGGGATACCACCGTTTTAGACGATGTAGTTTTTCCTTTTGATTACGAAGCCGATAGTGGTTTAGAGGAACGGGTTCATTTCGAAAATACTGTTTTAGAGTCTAGAGACTTAGAAACAATAGTCTTGGAAGAAGAAGATAGACCCGTAGATATGAGTAAAGATGCACTACCTGATAATAACTTAGAAGAATCTCTTGAATATTTTAAGGACTCTGAAGATACGGAAATTCAAGAAATAATTAGAGGTCTATCTAGAGACACTGAAAACTCTAAGTTTGGGGGTGATTATCAATTCCCTAGTGCCTTACCTTTAACTCTCAGAAAGTCCTCACACTTAGGACTTGATATCTGTGCCTCAACCATTTTACAAGATTACCTTCATACTCGTTTTCCCGAGCCTAATGATGTCCAGGAAGAAGTTCAGTCGTTAGAAACCCATCCTCTGGTTGATGTGATTTGCCCAGGCTATGATCCCAAGATTGACTTTGTTTTCCCACCAAATAGTTTTCTTCCAACTGTGGGAACGTTTAGATTTCAAATGTGTCACTTATTAAGTTCTAAGACTAAGCCTAAGTACTTTAGGAAATTAGAATCGACACATTTGCTTCAGAATGACCACTACTCTGACTGTGGTCAACTATGTAAGTCATACCTAATTGACTTAGAGGATCCTAAATTATTTAGGTTATTTTGTGATTCCAGGTTCTTATCTGAGTTTTTCCAGACTCTAGGACCTAATATTTTGGATCCTACCTATGAGGAAATGCATCCGAGGAAAATAGTCTATTTAGACCCCTTCATAGAACCTGAACCTGAACCTGAACCGCAATTAGCGATAGTTATCCAGAAACTAGGTAAGGGCATGCCAGTATTGTACATTTTCTTGGTTTACTGCAGTTTCCTTTTGTCAGCTCTTTTTGGTTTTAAAGACCCACAGTTATCCCGGCTACTGTTATACGGTTCGAGTTGACTAAACCTTTTCTATGTCTGGCTGAAGACTTTAAACTTAGCACTTCTTGGGAGGTAACCCAAACTCATGCAACCAGGTAATATCTTTCCTTAACTCTTCTGCTTCGAATGGTAATAGTTTCTCCTTGTTCATGTTTTTAATTTTATCTTTAGAACATTGAGGACAATGTTAGATTTAAGTTTGGGGGTATAGGAGAAACTTATTAGTTGCAATAAATAAACTCCAGAGCTTAGAAATTATGCCTATTGAGGATTGCACTAACTAATCTAAGTGGATGGAAGCATTTTGATTGTACAAGTTTGAGGAACCAATCTGATTAGATGGAAACATCTAAAGAGTCTATTCATAAAAGCACAGAGCTCAGGTGTTAGAAATAACATGATAGTTTCACCATATCTCGTTGAGTCCTTTTCACTTCTATTTTTATTTTATTTTGTTTTTAAACTATGTTTCTCTAAGTGATAGGTGGGGCCCACGATTCAAGTTGTTACCAATGCTAGGGTGAATTAGAGTGATTGAGATACCATAAAAAAAGTTGAAAAAGAAAAAGAGAGAAAAAAAAAAGATGAAAAAAAAATTGGTAGTTACCAAAAAGTAGAAAAAAAAAAAGAAAAAAAAAAGAAATTGAGACCAGACCATTTGACCAAAAGGAATAAATTCAATAAAGTCGACCACTGGTACCCTTGTATATGCCAGTTGTGTTGACCTAGAGTTAGGTTATCGACCACTGGTACCCTTGTATATGCCAGTGTGTTGATATTAGTCAGACTAGTATCTCAATCCATTAGGATAGGTTCATTTTGGCGGAGGCCTTCAGACAGATATGGGAAACGCCGTTCACTTAGTAAACATCAAAACCATACATGTTTTTCTATATCCATCTTCTTGATCTATCCATGTGATTAGTTTTGACTCCGAATATGATGTCCATAGTGCAACTATCTGAGTAGAGCTCTGTCACTTTATATGAATTTTAGTATGCTTGAGTGCAAACTCGTGTACAACAATTGGAATTTCGCATCAGGGTACTTCTTCCTGTAGTCAATAAGTATGCCAACCAAGGAGATTCTTTAGTACCTTCCAAGGTTCTGCGTAGATAGCTAAGGTCTGGAGTACAGGTTTTGTGGGTATATCTCTTGTAAGCCCTCCCGAGACTATAACTCGGCCACTAGGGACACCTAGGGGTTTAAAGGCTTATTGCATACGCTAAATGCAATCGACGATGCCTGCGACAGTGAGTTAGGATTTTTTTTGTAGTTTTGATTTGCTCGGGACTAGCAAATAATAAGTTTGGGGATATTTGATAGACGCATTTATGTGTCTAATATATCTCAATTGTATATAGTGTTAGTGCTCGATTCTATACTTATTTGGTTATTTTATTTATTTGTAGGTGTTTTTAGAAGAATAAGGTTTTGCGGCGAAATCGGCTGAAAATGCGGCGTTTGGAGCTCCGTTGACAGTGTACCGGAAGTACCCCAGAAACACCCCAGAAAAATCGCTAAAGACACCCAAGAGGAACTGCTAAAGGAACCCCTCATTTGGATAAGGGGCACCCCATTTCAAGGCATATGCTAAAGGAACTCCCAGTCTGGTTAAGGGGACACCCTTCTTCACGTTCAAATAATCGATTTTGGCGGGAAACTGGTTCACGTCTGCATGAATTTCTCTGAATGATTTTGGACGTGATTTCCTCTTGGATTTTCATCGGACCAAGTTGGTTTGGGCTTGGTTTGATCGTGTAGGAGAAGTGGTGGGCTTGGTTGAGTTAATAGAAAGAGATTTTATCTCAAGTTCACGAAACAGAGACGCAAAATACTCGGGATTCTTTTGTGGGTTTAGGAGATTACGTGATATCTGGGAAAGTCTATTAACGGATAGGATGATATGCTGCTATCTCTGGAAAGAGTTTTCAAACACTGGAACTTTATGTTAACGCGTAATAAAACAGAAAAAAAAAGGAAAAGAAAAAGCCGTGACTTTGAGAGAGAATAAACGGAAGATTGGGGAAGATTTGGTGGCCCTGGATGGTATAAAAAGAGTTGTTCGAGTCTTAGAGAAGTTTATCAAGAGTTTGGGGAAGGTTTGGGACGCAGAGGAGCGAAGAAGAAGGATTAGCAGCAACTCCCACCTGCTGCTGTTGCTGCCATTAGAGGACCTTGAGGAACACAAAGAACAGACTGCACAGAGCAGTCTTATTTTCCGCAGCATCAACAGCAGCATCGGGGTGTCGTTATTATACTGCAGTTTCCTGGTATCGTTCTTCTCTGGACGCTTATAGAGGGTCGTAGTTTCACTGTTTTATATTTTTCACTCTTTTAATCATATTTTGAGCATCAAGTATGCATTTTGAGAACATGATTATTATGAGTAGCTAAACCCCAATACTGGGATGATGGAGGAAGCTGTTTTTCAGTCATGTGGTTATTTAAATAATTCTTAATTCACTTTTTGCACCGATTTTAATTGATTTATGATTTCAATTAATTACTTGTGATTTTGTTTGATGGAACATGCTTATTCCTAGGGATTCTTGATGTGCCATGCTTATAATATACAAGTAATTTTTTATGGAATCTAATTTGGCAAAGATATAGTTAATATTTGTTTTATTTTGAGCTATAATCGCCTAGGATTATTTTCTGAGCCACTTGAATATGAAACACATTGGAATCCTGAGTCCTGGTTCCTCTTGATCTTGTGACATATTTTCTGTATATATCTTTATTTTTAAATCTTTACAAGTCCGAGCAACGAATTCCTATTTACCGCAAAATTAATATTACAACATTAATGAGCTTATATTTCCTGTAGACTTCTATGTTCTTGATATGAGTGATGAAAACTCATCCTCGTTTACACCTTTGTTGTTGGGTAGACCATTTATGAGAACCGCTAGAACAAAGATATATGTATTTGAAGGTACCTTGACAACGGAATTTGATGGAGAGGTCGTTCGCTTTAACATCTTTGAGGTGATGAGATATCCAAGTGATGTGCATGCTGGCTAAGAATGCAAGCGAGCTGAAAGTCGGGCTGACGACTTTAAACCAAGCTCTAAATGGGAGGCAACCCATCGGTTTTCTATCTTTATCTTTATCTTTTTATTTTTTAAGTAAATAAAAAAATTACCTTATTTTATGAAATTTTTTTTTTCTAAATTTTTATCTTTGTTTTTGCGTATCATTTGCGTAATTTCCCACCTTGAACTTTACTTTGAATGACTAAATTTTACATTGAGGACAATGTAAAGTTTAAGTGTGGGGAGCATTTATATGTTTTTAGAGTTTGATGCCTTTAGTAAAAGAAAAAAATAGAAAAAAGAAAAGAAAAAAATTGCTTTATAAACTCCGAAATCTAGAAACTTGTGCCTTTAGAATGACACTACCAATATAAGTGGATGGAACCATCTTGGTTACAGGAGTTGAGGAAACCATTAACTAAAAGGAAGTACATAGCTCAGGAATTACAAATAACATGATAGTTGTTACCATATCTCGGAATGTTACCATATCACTTTCTGTTTTTATTTTTGCAATATTTTCTTGTTTCTCTAAGTGATTTGGTGGGTCACTAACATCGAATTGTTATTACTGCTAGGATGAAATAGAGTGATTGAGTTACTAAAAAAAAAAAAGACCATACCAATTTGACCAACCGGAGTAGAGTATATAAAAAGAAAAAAAAAAAGAAAAAAAAAATGACACTTCGATAGCAATATGTGTGTGTTCTCCCTGTCTCCGTCGCCTAAACAAGCGTGGAACGCAGGATCTAAGGGAATTACCATGTAATCTACTGACAAGAAGCATGCACTTGGATCCAAAAGATCTAATCATGTTGTCAAGAAAAATAAAAGAAAAAAAAATAGAAAAAAGTGAAAAAAGAAAAAAAAAAAAAAAGAAAGAAAATTGTTATTGTTGTTCTATTAATAAAATCGATTGTTGGTTCCCTTGTATATGCCAGTTGAGTTGATCTAGAATTCAGATTGTCGACTGCTGGTTCCCTTGTATATGCCAGCTGAGTTGATATTAGAATTCAGACCAGTATCTCAATCCATTAGTCATAGGTTCATCTTGGCGGTGACCTTCAGACAGATATGGGAAACACCGATCACTTGTCAACATTCGCAAACATCTATATCTATATCTATCTTCTTAATCTATTCATCTGTGATTGTGGTTAGTTAGATTCCGAGTATTGTGATTTGTTCGACTTTCTGAGTAGAGCTTTATTTACTTATATATGAATTGGATTTGCATCAAGGTACCTCCTCCTGTAGTCACTTTGGATTCGTTCATAGATTCTTCACAGGTAGTTGGAATTTGGAGTAAAAGGTTTTGTAGGTACACCTCTTGTAAACCTTCACGAGACTATAACTCGTCCACTAGGAACACCTAGGGTTCAAAGGCTTGTTATACATGCTAATTGTGACCGTAGCCTCGACGAGACGAAGTTGTACGTATGTTTTAGAATTATTTTCTTTGATTTGCTCGAGGACTAACAAAGTATAAGTGTGAGGGAATTTGATAGGTGTCTAAAACACCTTAATATTTATGTATTGTTTATGCTTTCTTTGCTAAGTTTTCTTGTAAATTATGTATCTTATGTTTGCTTTTGAGTGTTTAGGTACTTTGGAGTCATTTGGAACAAAAGAAGAAAAAACAACGCAAAAGTCCCTCTTATGTGCAACTGCTGTTGAAGGCGGATTATTTCTCATTATTTGCTTTTATTTCTTCATCTTTGTCTTAAAAGCATGTCGGCTTTAGTGATGCAAATTCTGTCTGAAAAGCATGGCAGCTTTAGTGATGAAGAGACATTGAGGAAAAGAAGTGAACTTGAGAAGTAAGAGACGGATGTTGTTGGGAAGAAAAAACGTTAAAGTGGATTGCATCCCGACACGCGTCTAAAGCTCATTGGAGGCCAAGGACATTATCAGCGTAGTTGGAGTTAAAAGAGAATTTAATTCTCTTTGTTGCTGTCAGAGAAACACAAAGGCATGGACTGGGAACCGCGCACAGCTGCAGTGGCATATTGGATGTAAGGTGTTGGCCATAGGTTGTGGGCCCAACACTAGAGCAGCTCGGTGGAGGAAATTGGACTTCACCTCAAGGGAGTCACACATGTGCACTCAAGATGGGAGAAAGATTAGGTCTCAATGGAAATCAAAGTCAGCATGTTCATTTTCTTTTACCTGTTAACAAAGAAGGAGATCTGGTTTTCTTGCCATAACCTTCAACTCAGCCATGGAATCGGCAGAATTCACCAAGTGTCAAGAGTCTCAACTGAAGCCGAGAAGAAGAAAAAAGAATGTAGTGGATTTGCTGGCGTTTTATGGAAGAAATTGTGTTGTGAGTCGATGGTTTCTGGCAAGGAAGATGGTTGGAGTTCATGGGGAGATATTGTGCTGTTTTGGCAGCGAGATTGCAGTAAAGAAACCAATAAGGAGAAATGGGTATTGGTGATTTTGCTTGTAGAGATAGAAGCTCGAGTTTGGAGCTAAACTGAGCTCAACTTCAACTAAAATATGAAGTTGTTGTGATCAAATTTGTGTGGATTGTTTTACAGGGTTGAGATGGATTAGTTAATGGAGAAGGGGCAAGGAGGAAATGGGCAGAGATTGGGGTTGATTTAGGTTGCATCTTAACCTGAATTTGAGTTGTTGCTGTTATTGAGTAATGAATGGGAGAAATACAGATGCAAGAGCTATAATAATGGGTTTTGTGGTTCGAACGGTTGCAATCTGTAACGAAAGTGTAATTGAATGCTTGAATATTTTAATGGTTTGTCTGTAAACTCAAATTTGCAAGGAGGAATGCTGCATATGAGCTGCTAAAATCACCACAGTAAACTCATCCCTTTTCACCACCAGAAAACGCACAACAGGTACTCGAGAGATTGCCTAAGTGACCAGACACTCTTGCTATAACAACAGCTGGCCATGAGTTTCAGGGTTTGAGCTATAAGGATTATGGGGTCTGTGATGTGTCGAGAAGAACAGTGAAAGGAGTTCTTGCTGCCATGGTTTCTCATCAATGTGTAAAATATTTGTAAGGATTAAGAGTTTAAGTATTCCAGGTACAGTTTGAACTGATGTTGCAGTCGTGGACTTATCTGTTGAACAAAGAGCAGTTCGGGGGAGGTTGGAATGTTATGAATTTGGGTCCATCTGATGTAACCAAAACAGTTAACACATGGGTTTTGTGGTCGTTCAAGGGAAGTATACGGGAGCTTATAGACAGCAGCTAGGACGCGGTTTAGAAGCTGAGATTAACATAATTCATTGGTCGCGTTTGCATTACTTGGACCTGATTTAGAAGCCAACATGTATTTGTGTATGTTGTGAATGGTTGGGTCGGTGGAGGTCACGAAACTACAGGTGCAGAGTTATATATAAGGAGGTAAGAAACACAACTGAAACCCTACCTTTTAATCACCAGAGAAACGGCGCAGCTGCAATTGAAGATAAGTCCAGAACCTAGCTTCTAGAAGTAGAGCAACAACTTATTTGCTGCCTAGGTTTATTCTCAACCCTATTTCTTCTTTTTAAACAATCTTTTAAGCCATTGTTAAGAACTTATGACAATGAGTAGCTAATTAAATATTTGATTAGGGGCGATTTCAAAGCCCGGAGTATGAATCTACAATTGATATGAAATAACTCGTTTTCTTGTCATTGTTTTCGTTATTGTTCGATTTCTACTATGACAATAATGTTTATGGATTATTTGTTGATTGTTTAAGTTTGAAATTAAATAGTTGATTCATAATTCTATTGCTAGTTTAGATTTTCTTCGACCCATAATTGTCTAGAAATATAAACATAAGTAGCAATATATGGGTATTGATGATGGGACTTTGTTAAGTACCCATATGTAGAAATTGACACTAGTAGGTAATTCATGCTTTTGATTTTATCACTAGTAACAATCTTATCTCACAAAACTTAGAACATTTGTTTAAGTCACACCTAGAGAGCATACTTCTAGGAAACTTGGCAAGTAGAATCCGGTAGTCGAGCGCTTCCGTGTCCGGTGAGCTTAGGAGATAATAACGGGATAGTTTAGTGTATTAATTATCCTAAGTTTGTTACTAACGAGATAATGCAAAGAACGTAGCTATATGTCAATTTGATTTATATTCCATGGCCGAGAATGAACCTTTAATTAATTTCATCTCATATTTGAATACAACTTACAATTTTCAGAATTTCTACAACACAAGCATCTTTTCTAAAAGTAATTCCGTAACAATTTTTGCTTAATACACCTCCCTTGGGACGATCCTTCTTTCATTATACTACTTGCTAGTGTGAGTATAGAGAAATATTATTTGCGAGTTGACACCTCGTCAAACTTTTAGACCCATAATCAGACATGATTTTGAGATGATCTTCTTCTTCCTTTCTGTATAATTCCTTGACACTCCTTAACTTTTCGAGCTTCCTCTTTAAGCCTTTGTAACACTGCGAGTTATTGGAGGCATACTCATAGATTTAAATAAGAATTTATCAGGGGTTCCCAATACATGTAAGACGGAATTTTCTTAGAAAAAAATAACTTTAGGACCGGAAATACCAAAGAGATTTCTGAAAATCAAAATATACAGGGTATATTTTATTTCCATAAGAAATTGTCTGAAATCCTCATACTAGGAAGAATATATTCTTAATAACGGTAATATTAAGATCCGAGAATTTAAATAAACCCTAATTACCGAAAACCGGCGTTGCATGAACTTTTTAGACAATATGGATTCGCAGTTACCCATTTTTTTCATGATTTTTTTCTTCTTCTGATATTTACAAACACAATAATGTGCTCTCGTTTCATGTGCTTCCTAATCCTGAATAATATGAGCACATAATCTGAATGAGGGTGCACTAACTCCACACAACTAAGTTGTATCAAAGTAAGCCTTGGCATGCTTACTACGAGTATCAGAACCATTATTCATGTTTCTCTTTGGAGATTTCTGTCCAAAGTATTTTCTCCCAAGAATTTGATATTTCCTTGTGATAATGCAAGTCAGATCATGAGGAGATAATGAACTGATGTGAGAATTTTCAGAGATAGATAAATCCCTCTTAATTCCGTTAACGAGATTTTCATATGATCTTCTCGTTCTAAGGATTTCCTTATCATATAATCAGTTTGATCATCGGAAACAATTGTAGGATTTTTCGGAATCCATTTCTGATTGATTTTCTTGGCAGAAATTATCTTTTCACCTTTCTTTTGGTTTTAGTAGGTAAACTACCTTCATGAGAACCGAGACTTTTCCGACATGAGTGAGGTGGAACCTTTCCAGAAATGATTATCAAATCTTTGGTTTGAACAATTTGAGTTGATTTTATCAGTTTGGGTATAATCTATCTTTCTACCGAGGAATGATCTTTCAATTTTTAAGAAAAGACACTTCGTTTAACACTTATACAAGATTATTTTGAAGAAGCACAAGTTTCTTGTCAAGTGACTGAAAGTCATATACCTTATGATCCTTTACACGGAACCGATTCATCAGTAGTTGTAGAAGAAGGTTGTTCATTCTCTTCTGACTTGATGTAGTTAGGCAGATTACCTTCATTATCATGAACTGTTTCAGATGTGATCGAACAAGTCTTGTCATCATGATCTGTAAAAGTCGAGCATGGACTTTTGGTTTCTTCATCCGAACAGATTCAATCACTCAAGACCCCCTGTGTATAACTAATTTATAACAGATTCATTAGTCAGAGTTAGATTGAAATCCTTGTTCTTGAGAGAATGCCTTATCAAGACCTTCTATTTTGGCAGTGAGATTCATATTCTCTTTGGCTAGAGTCTCAAGTTGTATATCTTTATCTTAGAATTCTTTTCCGAGAAGATTATATTCTGCCTTTAATCTCAGTATTTCAGAAGACATGTGTCTAATAGGATTTATGAGTTTTACTAACTCTTTTTCAGCATATTCTTTGACATCAGAGTCGGACATAACAAATGTGTTATTGATCATCTTAACTCCTGGATCTTGAGTCAAGGAAGTAGAAATATTTTCAACTTTTGAGTATTCGTAATCTTGCAATATGTTATCTGAATCAGCCATCCGATTCAAATCTTATAGGTTGGATCGCACCAAACACAGATTCTTAGATCTTTTCGTGTTTGCCTACTCTGATACCAAATTAAATGACGAGGGTACACAAATACACCACAATCGTTTCGTATCAACCTATAAGTCCGATATCTTGTGTGATCGTCTATGGACAAAGTCGAAACAATACGACAACAAGATATTTACTTGACAATAGTTACGGTTCTTAGACCGATTGACTATAGAATCAAAGTCAAGTAATATGGATTAACGTACAAGAGTATTTACTTTATTATAACTAACAATTATAATACGGAAGTAATATAACTAACACAAACAAGATTTTGTTAACGAGGAAACCGCAAATACAAAAAAAACTCGGGACCTAGTCCAGTTTTGAATACTCACAGAATTAAGCCGTTATACAAAGAACAAAAGCCAACTTCGTATAGTTGAGACCAAGTAAACTACCCCTAGTTACTTAGTTTCCTCAGTATCCCCGCGTCTTATGTACTCAACTCCTTTTGATCGTATTCCAAACAGTAAAGGAACAAATCTGTTTTGGTAACCACTATATTCAATCTTTGATAAAAGATATGTTGAGTTGTTGACAAATACTCTTATGTTTAATTTAATAAAATCCTTGGTCTGGTTAGATCAATCCGAATCTTATTAATCGAAATAATAAAATTCTGTATTCGTAATCAAACAATATAGAACGCAAGGAGAAACTATAAAGTGATGCCGATCTTATACAACTAGCAAGACAAGTTTATCAAAGATAAACAAGATCTACTTGGATCTCAGTCGATCAAGATGTATACACAAATTCACAAGATATGAAAACTAATTAGAGAAATCTTTTTCGTCTTCAAATCCTCGATTATCTTTAAAGTACCTGCACACAAAAACTTGAATCCTCTTGTGATCAATCACACACAAAACTGAGTCCGTTAACAATGGATCATCACAAGATGTCCTTATATCTAACAACAGTTCTAAAGATCTCGTCGATACTTTGATCTATTTTTAGTGACCCTTATGTCAGAAGAGAAGATTCTCAAGAATAATCAAACTAGGTGCAATCAAAGTTTCAATAACTATTAGTCAATCAAATCAATAACCGAAAACTAAAATAACAATGCAATTATCTAGTTTCCCACCAGCGGTACTCATATAGCTTCTTAATCCCACAAAAGTCTTTAAACGAGCGGTCGTAAGAGATTTCTCATAATTAGGGTACTTTCCTCTCCGAATAGACGGGTCCACCAGAAACAACACGAATGAGGTTTGCCTGGCTCTAGACCAAGGTTGTTTGGACAACAAGGAAATTCCAAGACCGAAAATATTCTCAAAATATGCAATAAGTACCTAGTTTCGGTTTTCCCATTTCCAATTAATGTCAAACCGAAATCTCTCATACAAAAACTTCAAATATTAGTTTAGCACATTACTAATATTCCTTTTTCTATAGATATGTCTTAATTGCTGGAAATCAAAATATAAAGAATCGAAATTCCTATTAAAAGATTCTCAATATTTCGGTTTGAGATCACCTTGAGTATCAAGGAATATCTTTGAATAATTATGAATAAGAATTGTGCTCATTTTCAAATTATGTCGACATCCGCAACTTTCCTATCTTAGCAAACCCTAATTCTAAACTCACACAAAACATTGAAGTAGTATGTGAACTTGAGATTCGGTTTTGGCTTTCAGACCGGTTCTACCATGACACTTAACATAGGTTAAATTTTGGTTATAGCAAGCCTCCAACATAGGTAGGGATTAGTTCCACCAAGTCTCCTAACATAAGCCAAAAAATCGGTCATACCAACTTCCCAAAATGGGTAGTGATCGGTTCCACCATGGATCCCAACATAAGTTAAGAATTGGTCATACCAACTTCCCAATATAGGTAAGGACCGGTTCTACCTAGAATATCAACATAAGTTTAAGAATCAGTTATAGCTTCCCAAGATAGGTAAGGATCGGTTCTACCTTGACTCTCAACATAAGTTTAAGAATCGGTTATACCACATATCCTACCATAGGTATGATTCGGTCATAAAAGATATTCATGATAAACCGAACTAACATACTTACTGATTTCCTTTCGATTACGAAAAATTTCGTATATGTACTTCATTTGAATAAATGTTATAAAACATTGTTTCCTATGATGAAATCACACATGTATCCCATACACACAATCAACTAACAAGTTACATAGATTATGCTGATGTCACACTTACGAAGATCAAAAGATAAGCGCTTTACTTCATAATTCAGTATATTTCCATGACACTTTGATCATAATAGTATGACCAAGTCAAATACTAGAGTTTCCTATATAACTTCACATGTTATGTTTTCAATCAAAAGCGACTTGAAAGATATGTTAGGAATGGAAACAAGTTCAAGTCAACATTACTAACCTCAAGTGGAAGGATGATGTCTTCGTTGTAGTCGTTATTTCTTCACATTCTTTAGGTCTTCAGAGTGTAAGTCTCAACATTGCTAGACTTTCTAGTCTAACCTAAACGAAGTCGACTCTAGAAATTAATCAAGCGACTCTAAATGAGTTTTGACATACCAACGTTTGGCGGGTTCAACCGAGCTATGCTCTAACATCCGCGATTTTAAAAATCGGCAAATTATTCAGGTCTATTAAGTACTGGCCCACTTACTTAGAAATTCGTTAGATATGTTTTAAGCCCACCATGAAAGCCTAACTACACTGTACACCCTTGTTTTCCGCAAAATTGTGTTTAGTGGGAATCGAGTGCTCTACATGACACATACTGTATTACCCACAAACCTGCCTATTATTTTGAAATAGAGGTAGTATATAGTTCACTTAGATGTAAAATCATAGTTTTTTATGTTAAAAATTACTACCTCCATTTCTGGAAAAGTATTATTTTCATTTTTTTATTTTAGTATAAAAATAGGCCAAATGAAAAATGTAAGTAACATTTTTTCGGAAACGAAGGAAGTATTTTCTAATCATTTAATATGTGCCGGATTCATACATGAAGAACCCATTTTACGCGAATTACCACATTGATTGCATAGTTGACCGAATTTGCATATTGCTCAAACGGATAATTCACGAACTTTTACCGCATCAAATTTTGGTCGGCCGCCGAATTGCTAACTAGGCTAATAAGTAGGTTGCCAGTGATAACTTCCTCCACCGGTATGCTAACATTTTCACCTTACGCAGTTTTAGGCTTTAAATGGGATCGGGAAGACCTCAGTGGTAAGTAGGTTCTAGAACGACCAGAAGGCTGGAATAACGAAAAGTTGGGTTCCGTTTTTTCTCTTATAGAATGACGGGTTGAGTCAGGATTTTTTTATTATTACATTTCCTGCATTATTCAATAGGAAAATTGAATCAAAACAGATTTGTAAAATTTGTACCGAGAATTCTTCGGTTGTCTTGGGGATCTTAGGTAAATCTTTTTTTTTTTCTTCTTCTTATCATATCTTTTCAACTGTTATTATTCTCTTCATGATTTGCTGTTAATTTGTGATTTATTAGAGAGAATGTTATTGATTATTTGGGAATATCCGCAGATCTGATCTTTGCATGCTCATTCTTGCCGCGACTTTTTTCTTTTCTTTTTGGCAATTCGATTCGTTTAGTTGACGAATTGATGAATGCGGGTTATTGAAATATTGCACATTGAGTGTTGAAAATTGAGAACAATTTATGTGAATTCTTGATTCAGTATTTTTGTGGTATAAAGATTTGAATTCGGTGAAAGTTTACAATGTTAATTAATGAAAGAGCAAAACATCCTTTATTGGGAAAGGAATGAACTTATATTGCTTTGGATCTTGTTGTGCAGCAAATCATCTGATTTTCTGGTTAGGAACTTAGGATCACATCAGAGTTGCTTTTTCTTTTATTTGCAATCTTCAGAGTACTTTTTGGCAGTCTATTTATTTAATGGCAGAGGTATGTAATAATTTAACTCTTGTATTTTTAACACAATTCTTACAATCTTAGTTATTGTGCAGCTATTTAAAGTAATTAGTATTCATCTGATGTTTTTTTTTTCTGCTTGTTTGTTGTATTCTTATAATATGTTGATTGTTGCAGGAAGGACAAAAGGTTACACTGAATGTATATGATTTAAGTCAAGGACTTGCTCGTCAACTCTCTACAACATTTTTAGGCAGAGCAATTGAAGGAATTTGGTAACTCTTTGCCATACAAAACTTGCTTTTGCATTGTATAGATTGTGGAACAGGTCCTTTATGCTAGACGGAACTCATGCAATTTCATACCGGAGATCTTTTTTTTTTGTTTTTTGTTTTTTTTAAGGATTACGACCATGCCATTTGATTTCCTCTGATTAGTTAAAGAAATGCCATTTTAAAAATAAATATACACTGAATCATGTATTCCAAGCTCAATTTATCTAGGCTAGGCCACATTTTGTTAGCATGTTACCATATAATATTCATAGTCATTGATAGCTTTTTGTTGCAAGAGTGTTGCATATTGAAGGTGAGTATCTGTGTATTCAAAGTAACAATATCCCACTACTTAATGGCAAATGGTAACACATATCATGTTGGGGCATTATTTCTTTGCTAGTGTAGAGGTTGATCTCATGCGTCTGACAATCTTTTAAAGAAAAACTATGCATAAGTAAATAAATAAATGGTGTTGCGATGTTTCTAAATAACGGTGGACTCTGTCTCTAACCTATGTAAATTTTTACTCAATGAATTTGCAAAGCGTTCTCTTGAAAATTTAAAGCATACTCTTACATGAGAGTTATAGGGCTAATTGTGGAACCCGAATGCCTTCACAATGAAATAATCAAGTACAAAAAGTAGGAAACCTGATATTACGGATATTTTCTGTGATCAATGCTGATGTCAGAAATAATTTGATTTTATATCACATGGAAAGCCAGATAGCTGATAGGAAAGAAATAGTAAACATTTAATGTGTTTTAAAGGACTTCTTTCAAGCCTCGTCGATTGACGGTTACAGCTTTCTGATTTCTGAATACTTGTGCTATGCGTTTTTTCTCGAAACATGTTGATATTGGAGTTTCGAGTCTAAATGCTGGTCTTAGGTGCCATAGATTTGGGCTTTATTGTTTCATTTATCATTTCTCTTCTGTGTGAGGAAATTTCTTAGGAGCTGTCCTGTGGAAGCTGGGGTCCAGAACTTTCTACATTGTTTTCCTGAGCGTGGTTTCATCGTTAATGTAACATTCGTTCGCACAGAAAAAGAAAAACAGCCAGAAAGAAATTGTCTGGGTAGTTTTTTTTTTTTTTTTTTTACAACGATACGCCTATAAAAAAATAAATTCAGCCGAATCGATACGTATATACACGTATAGAAAACTGTGACTAAATATTAGATATCAACAGCTGTCAAGATAAATCTCAATATCTTAGTATTAGAAAATTTAGATATTTTACTAGAAACTATGAGAAGTTTTAACTATAGTGACAAAATATTAGTTCCAAATCTGTCTACTGATCTTGCACTAGACTCTCTTCCTGCTTATCCAGACTTTTTCTCATCAGTGAGGTTAATCATACATATTATATGCATATATCTTGCAAATTCACTACTTATATATCTATGTTAAGCTGATATTTATATTGTGTGTGCCGTATCCACGTATTTTAGTTTTTTAAGTTGTTGTATCGAACTAGCGTATTGGATACAGGATACCGGTACCTTTTCCGTATCGTTGTAACATACTGTAATAATTTTTTTTGAAATTGTAAGTGTTCTAGTCGTGTCCGATAGTGTATGTTAATCTGTTTCTTGAACTCTAGTATGTTAATCCTGTAGTGTATGCTAATTGAGGGATCTTTGTTAACTTGTACTCCCTCCGTTTCTGTAAAAGATTACTATCACTTTTTCAATTTGGCCTATTTTTATGCTAAAATGAAAAGGTGATGATACCCCTTTTTCAGAAACTGAGGTAGTATTTCTTTTTGTGACTTCCGCCAGCAGAATGGAGAGACTTGTGTGATGGTTTCTTATTAAGAATAAACATCTAATGAGGCTAGTCTTTCTTGCTTGCACTTATTTGAAAATTATTCGTCGTATGCTTTTTAGGCACACAGGTATAGTTGTGTTTGGGAGTGAATACTACTTTGGGGGAGGTATACAACATTCTCCTGTTGGAACCACCCCATACGGAAAACCTATCAAGGAGTTAGATTTGGGTGTCACACATGTGCCCAAGGAGATTTTTGAAGAGTATTTACAGGAGATCAGTCCTCGGTATACAGCTGAAACCTACAATTTGCTCAGACACAATTGCAATAACTTCAGTAATGAGGTTGCCCTATTTTTAGTGGGCACCAACATACCCGACTACATACTGGAGCTACCTAATGATGTTTTGAGTAGCCCTATGGGTGCTATGATATGTAAGTCCGCTTGCCTTCTGTGATTTGTTATATGGTTAGAATTGTGTTATTTTTTATTTTGTATATGGTAGTATGCATGACCTTATAATCTTTTGTGTGATTTGCTGCAGTACCCATGATACAACAACTAGAGACAACATTGAGATCCGGTGCTGTTCCCCAAGTCCCTCAGCTCAGACCTACTTCCTCAAGTCAGCAGCCTTCATTTTCAGTCCCAACACCTGCCTCATCAGCAAGAGAAATAGCTAGTGGTACGGGTAATCCACTGGGTTCTGATGGGAAGACTTCTACTGCGGAAACGCCAGAGAAGAAAAAGACAAACAGTGGTGGGGATCCTCTTGGGGATGCAAGATTGAAGATGCAGGAGGAAATCACTGCTGAGTTCGCGGCGATCATGGCATCCGGAACATTACGCGCAAGTGAGGCAGCTGCACTTGCCACCAGAAGAGTAATGGAGAGACACGGACTAGAAAATAGTGGTGTTATGTCACAGAGATAGGAGAAGGGGAGAGAGAGATCGCGTTTCTACCGCTTTCACTCAATGGGAAATGTTGAATGAATAGTATTTTTTTTTAAACTTTGGGGCTTGGGCGATAACGAATCTGAAGTGGCAACTGAAAATTATATTAATGAATAGCAATTCTATCATCTGAAAAAGACCAACATTTTAATTGTATTACTTCAGTCAGGATTTTTCAAAGAAATTTTTGAGCTGTAAATACCCAAGATCAGCTTGTTGGGTCCATTACATGGATATGTGACTTTGCTACATATCCCCACAATCTTTGCTACATATCCCCCTTAATTGTCTCCCAGTGCATCTAAAACCCTAGATTTAGGAAGCCTGCCCTAGATTTTGGAAGCCCGGAAAGCGGTGGGTCCATGGCTGAATTCGATGAACTAGTGGGAGAATGAACGACCCAGGGACACTATTGTGTGGGTGGGGGGTGGATCTGCTGTAAGTTGCTATTCGATAGTAGCCATAGCTACACGTTTGGTTATCCATTCTATCCTTCAGCACAAATAAATCATCTATTAGCTCCTGGTTTGTTGTTTTTTTCCCAATAAAAGAGGATAAAAATCCTCAAGCATACATTGATAACAAAGGCCTTCTGTTAAGGTCCTTTGTGTTACTGACAACAACATTCCAGTTTTGTATATCTCGGTAGTTCATTACGATTAGTAGACTTCCGTCTCTCCAGTTATTTTGAATTTACAAAAAACCGACAGATTTGCTGTCAAACAATATCGAATCTACTTGTTAACACGAAAGTCATAGCTTTAAAATTTATATCAAAGTGCAAGTTGTTTCCAAAATCAGAGATTTATTGGAATCTTCTATTTTTTATAGCTTTAGTATATATCTCTATGAGTTGTGCGAGAGCTGGTTCGAAATCACTTTAGAGGATAACTTGGTAGCCACTCATTTCAATTACTCATTTAAAAGCCGCCTCGGCTCTTGCTACTTCTAATTGTTCCCTAGAAGTATAGTTTCTCCAGCTCCCCTAGCTTTAATGGTTTTACCTGCAAAGTCAATCATTGTTAGTCCAATTTAGAACTGATTACATGATAATGCATGAATAAAGCTACACTTACTTATTGCCATATATCATGATGTGTCCAGTGATTGGTTGCTAGTAATAATCAAAGAATTACATTTAGCGGATTGCAATACAAAGTTTGCATGATGTCATAATCTTTTATGTAACCCACATAGTTTATGAACTTTACTATCTTCCTTGATGTAACTGTTAGAGCAGTGCTCGGTTGTTATCTCAAGTTTGTTGTCAATGTTAGATGATCAAAACTATATCTTAATTTCTAATCTACTAAGTCAAGTCTCGAACTACGTTAGAATTTGATAGTTGAGTATTAGATATCACCCTCGAAGACTAAAGATCGACGAAGACATTTGAAGAAATTCCTTTATCAGTTATGTGAAGACCGAACCATTCTATTTTCACTATCTTACCATCATATATGTTGAGACTATGTCGTATGACTTCTAGTAGATTTACAAAGAAGAAATTACGAGTCAAAGTTGCCTTGTTAAAAATCTCGAAGTATGATTCAAGCATAGATATTCAACGGTCCTTAACAATATCAGTTCGAAACAATTCATTGTTCGAGAATTAATTTGTGGATCAATTTAAAATCGCCCATATAAATGATTTTATCATTTGAAAATGTTTCAATCATCGTAAGAGAAATTGGTGAACTTCTGATATTTCTGATCAGGGTAGGTTGGCAAACCACTTGCCATAGATAACTCATTTTCAGAAATACAGGGAAGGTTTGCGAACCGGTTTGCAAAATCGCAAATCTGTTGGGAACAGTTTACGAACCTCAGTGAGCTGAACTTTTGGTATTGGTATTAAGTAATTAAGGTTGGTGAACCAAGTTCACGAACTGTGTCCATCTGAGTTCATAAACAGAGTACGGTTGGCGAACACAGATTCTTCCATTGTATTTTCAAGACCTAAAGTATTTGCTTGATTCCCAAGTTATCTTAACTGGGAAATTGAATCCCCGACACTCTGTGTCCTTGTTGATTTAGAGTCATCCTCTATGAATCTAGGTTTCCTCTGAGAAATATAACTAAGTTTATGACTAAAAGACTTCACTTTAGGGATTCGTGAAGCCAGGTCTGACTATCTTTACCTTGATAGTTCGTGTATTCTGATCTTGCTTTTATGTTATCCAGGTTTTTGTAATCTTTTTCAAGCAAGATAGATAGAAATCGTAAAGTTCTCTTCGTCTCAGAATTTGTGATTCCTCAAGATAGATATCTGATAGTTGTTCTTAATTGATCTTTTGAAGATTGTTCTTGAGAGGTGGTTAAGAATCTAGGCTGCTCTTCGGTAGTCGTAAGTTCCGGATTTGTGAGGTTTGCTAGGTTGTCTCTTGCAAACATATTTATACACCTTGATCTCTCGATCTAAACGAAAATCAAATAGGATTATCTATTAGAGGCAGATTGGTATCGAAAGCCTTCACTACAACTGAAGCAACTCTTAGGCTGTAGAGGACGTCATCTAAGGGAATCAAGTGCGTAGAGCCTTGCGAGGTTCAAGAAACGTAAGAGGCATAGCTGTAACTGAATCGCTTGGAGTGTTTGATTCGGTCTCATATACATTCCACTCGAAGTATGATAGTTGGCTAGTGTCTGTAATTGGTTAATACATCTCAGTGTTCAAATCTGAACGGGGTCCCGCGGATTTTCTGCAGTTGCGGTTTCCCAGTTAACAAAATTTATGGTTTCTTGTGTTTTTCCATTTCCGCAATATATTGTTTATCTTTATAATTGGATTTACCAAGTTGTACGTATTCAATCTAAGTATATACGTCCATCTAATAGTGATCAATTAAGAGACTCGTTCTTGTAGAATTCATATCTTGAAAGATAGATAACGAGTTTAATTACTTGGAAGAATTCTGATTGGATTATTTGGATATGACTAGATTGATCTTGGATATTTATTTTTGAGATCATCCAAGTACTCTTCTTGACAATCAGGTTCACGGACACATTGTCTCATATATACTGATTGAAAAGAGGTAGAGGTCAAGGTAGTTAATGTCGCGTATCAGTATCGTATCTGGCGGGTCCGATACACCTATACAAAAGATTATATCGGTTTTGTGTTAGAGCATTTGTCGGTCGAACTCACAAGTGTTTCTATCTCAAGCTTGTTGTCAAAACTATATCTTGATTTCTAGTCTACAATTAGTTAAGTCTCGGATTAGGATAAAAGTGTAATTGAGAAACGGACATCACGGCAGTCATCATTGCATTCTACCGTTTGAAGGCGAAGATTAACCGAATCTTTGGGAGAACTTATTCAACAAAAGGTAAGTGAAGACTGAACCACCTATTTCTCAAGTTATATTCACCACTACACCAAATTCAGTAATTTGTAATACTGAATTGTTACACTAATGAGTGTGATAATGCTTGTTACACAAATTTGTGTGACATTGATGAAAAGTGTAACAGTGTATCCCAATTTTATTTTATTTTATGTTTTATTAATTATGTCACGCTAAAAAGTATAAAAATTCAAGTACTAAAAAAAATTATTTTCTTATGTATCAGTAGAATTATTTAATATGTGAAAAATAAAAAGGTCTCAAATTATGATTGCGTTTCCCATGAAGTTATGCAGATTGGAGGCTTATCCCGGTAGGAGGACGTGTGGAATGTCTTGAATATATGTATCATTCTGTATTTAATAAATTAGTTTTTCATAAACATTTCTACTTGAGTAATAGGCATAATTTTGGATTGTAACGTGCTGGCCAAAGAGGATGGGGGAAATTACAGATACGCCTGGATAAAGGGGCATGGAAAACGCGATGGTCATGTTCATCCATCTGCAGCGGAAAATATGTAGGTAATGTTAAGCTTTTACTTAAACTTTCATAACCGATATCATGTTACCTTTTAGGATTGTAAGAGATGATTAAAGATAGAGATGGTAATGTCAAGCAAATCAGGACAAATTTTATACATCACGTATAATGACTTTATATTCATTATGAACTTGCTGCATTACAGGTTATAACACAAAATGTATCCAGAGATCATCTGACAACCGAATGACCAATCTTCAATGATTTTGTAGTCCTAACCTTGATTTGAATCCATCGGATCACTCTTTTACCAGGAATCTGGATCCCGTATCGGATGCACAATCTTTCAACATTTTCGATTACGTGAAATCTGCAGAACTGAATGTAAATTAATTGGACTGGGAAGGGATATTGGCGATTGGATGTGGTGAAAGGTTTAGAAGGTGGAGTGTATCATCACATACTTGTCTAAAAGAACGAGAGAAAGGTTTCCACCGGAAGCGTCTATAATGATTTCGCACTAATCTGGGTCCCTCCTTAAGGTGCTGATGATACTATAAGTTATCTGCTTATATTGGTGGAGGTAGGATGATAAGAAATAATAAGAAATCGCAATTTATAGATTAGACTTAGTTTACTATGTTAGAGATTAGTAGATTATTATCGATTCCAAGCAAACATATGATGATTTTTCAGGACTATTTGTTAGTTCTATTTTGGGTAATTTTTACCAGTGCGTGATATTAGTTAATATTGAAAAAAATTTCAATTTATTAATTTTATGTCAATACTATGTTATCATACTGCTATGGATGTTGATTTCCAATAACGTTTCTGGTTGCAGCGTGTGATTGGTAGACGGATGCATCTAAAATTGGGATGAAATTAAAATAAACGATTTTTTTAAATACTGCCGAATATGTTACACTAATATGTGTAATATACTTGACACACATTTTAGTGTGACCATTAATGTGTAACAAAAGAAAAACACCATATTTATTACACTTATAAGTGTAACATTAAAAAAGAAGTCACACATATTAGTGTAACAAAATGCCTGATTTGGTGTAGTGCACCTTTATATCTATGAGACGATGTCGCATAACTAATTAGACTATTGCAAGCATATCAAGAAATTCGAGTCATGTTTATCTTGGTAATTAGTTCTCGAAATATGACTAAGCTTATAAACGTTTGTTCGTACTTGATGAATTTCGGTTAAGGACAATTTATTGTTCGGAATCAGAATCATGATTCAAGATTATCATTCGAAAATAGCCTGGAACAGTGGTATGTGTCATTGATGTTATTCGGGAATGTCTCGAATTGATTTAGAGAGAAATGTAGAACTACTATAAATTCGGATACAAGACAGTGTATATACAACTCTTACAAACTAGGAAAAATATTATAAGTGTGAAGCCGTAATACATGTACTCATTACACGTAACGGAGTAGCTACATGTCGACAAACACATTTTTGGTACGCATACTCGTATGCACACCTTAAAAAGTCTATGAATTCGTGAATCCGGATTGGTACGCAAACCAGTACGCGTACTAGAAAAGAATTGTTGCTCCCTGAACTGGTTTTATATCCATACAAGTACACGTACCAAAAAAGTTTTATGGACTCTGGAACTCGGTTATGTTTAAATGAAATCCACACCAGTACACATACCGAATAAATTCTGTAAACTCCGGAACTCGGTTATGTCTTAAGGTTTACATACCGGTACATGTACCATGAAATAACTGTTCACGAACCGGTTAAGTATTTGTACCTTGTACGCCTACTTACCATGTCGATTAAATTCATATGCACATAAAAATATTTTCCCGAGATAATTAGCATTTGAATAATCTCTAAAAACAATATAGACATATTTGATCACATGATTGTTTTTCGAGTTATATCTTAAGTGTTATATGAAAATGCTCAAGCTTATAATTCAGTTATCTAGCTTCGGCTAGCCATTCATGAGCATGGTCTTATACGATGTTTGGTTACGGTTCATCCTAACCAGTGTGTATATCTTGATTATGTTAATGAGATTCAAAGATTCATCTAACGGTGGATATTGTTCGCTTGGTTCCAAAGGTATCTTAGCTTAAACCTAAAGCAACCTATGCTTTGAATACCTATAAAAGTAATCACGACACTACTTTTCTTGGTGTATCGTAGTTGCAAAACTAGAGTCGTCCTCTTCCTAAAATCCTTTTAGGGTTTAGCGACTACAAATAATTCATAGGGATTCGTGAAGCTAGGTCCTGCTATTGGAGTATCCCGATCTTGTTTGATTGTTGAGCTGCTCACTTGAACAAGATAGAAAGAAATCATCAAAGTTCCTTTAGTCTAAGACTTTGTTGATTCCATAAGTTTAATACTTGTGAGGTGAATAATAATCTAGGTTGCACTTCGGGTTGCGTAAGCCCGAATTTTGAGGTTAGCTAGAATTTGTATATTGCTATCGATTTCCATTCTCACCTTGATCAACGATCAAAAAAGAAATCAAACATATAGGCTTATCTTTGGGAGGCAGATTGGTTTAAAGTCTTCAATTGAGTTGAAGAAACTCTTAGGCTTTAAAGGACGTCAGCTAAGGGAATCAATTGCGCGGAGTCCTGCTAGGATTCATGAGGCATAAGGAGCGCGATTGTAACTGGATTGTTGTGTGGGTTTAATTCGGTCTCAACTACATGGTTCGAAGTTAATTGGTTGTAGGCCATTGTCTGTAGCGTCTCAATACAGTTTCGTGTTCAATCTAGATTAGGTCCAGGGTTTTTCCTATGTTTGATGTTTCCTCGTTAACAAAACTTTTGGTGACTGTGTTATTTTTTTTCCGCATTCAAAGTAGATATTGTTAGAGTACTGCTCGGTCAAACTCGCAAGCATTGCTATCTCAAGCTTTTTTGTCAAGTTTAGTTGATCAAAACTATATACTTGATTTCTGGTCTACTTACAGCTATGTCTCAGATTAGGATAGAAGTGTGTAGTTGATATTTAAACTTCACGGTCTTCACCAATTGAAGAAGAAGATCTACTGAAGAGCTTGGAGGAACTTCATCAACAAAAGGTATGTGGAGACTAAAACTTATCTATCACTCAGAAGTCTATTCTATTCTATCTTCTAAAGAAACTAATTCGTATAGCTACGTAGACTTATACCTTATACACAATTGAAATTTCGAGCCGAGTTTATCTCGTTTATATATTTCTCGAAATACATGTTGGAAGCTTTTAGCTTTAGCTTAAACTTCATCATCTACTTGACGAGTTTAGTGGGAGACAATTTATTTGTTGGAAACTAAATATTAAGTCAAGATGATCATGCGAAAATTACCTTGAAAATCTTACATGATTTGTGTGAGACAATCATTTGATGTTAACTTGGGAAGTTTCGTATTGATCGATTAATCACTTGAAAATTACTTGAAGGTAGTGGTATGTGTAAGATTACCATTGTTGTCTTTTAAGGATGTTTTAATGATTAAATGAGAGTTTGGAACTACTACCAATGTCTGGATATAACACAGGTTGTATACTTTGTATGCTAACTGTGAAGCTCTAGTTCAGGTCCGGAACTCATGTTTGCGGACAAATTTACTTGTGAAAAGGTCCGGAACTGTAGTTCGCGCATCCTGTTTGCGAACGTCTAGACAAGGTTAGGTCGGGAATTGTGGTTCGCGTCTTCTATTTCCGAGCGACACAACAAGGCCAAAGTCCGGAACTGTGGCTTGCATACTCTGTTTGCGAACACCGTGGTAAGGTTATAAAATCGGTAAGTATGACTTTTCATACTCATGAACTCATGTTCGTTTGCGAACTAAAGTCCCTGGAATTTCAATGAAATAAGGTATGCGAATTTGTATTGCAAACCATGGAATTGTGTTCATGAATTGGTTCTTGTATAAGTACTTTGTATAATTACAAACCAAACCGATTATGTTTCAAATGGTTCATATATATTTCTATGAGATGATGAACATTTGAACAACTCTCTTGAAACACATTTAGATTCATTTGATTATCTATCATGATTGATTGATCATCATATTTGATATACAAGTGTTAGATGAATGTGGCTAAACTATAAGTGTTCATGTGGCTAACTTCAGTTAACTGTTATTGATCCAACAGGTTATACACATTTAGGTACGGTTCATCCATATCTAAATATAGGTATATTTCATTTGTGTGTATCAAGCTAATACCATCTAACAATGGAGATTGATTGCTTAGTTTCTAAGCACGGTTAGCTTGAATCTTAAATTAGGAGTTCATCTAATGGTGAATATCAATTGCTTTGTTACTAAGCTATCTTAGCTTTGATTGAAAGCAACCCTGATTTGAAAGAATATATAAGGGAGAACTGTAGCATCTGGGAAACCTAATCCTGACACGCTCGTGTGTCCTAGTTGCAAACTAGAGTCGACCATCCATTAACCTAGGTTTTCCAAAACCATTACTTGAAGACATCATTTGGGATTCGTGAATCCAGATCCAACTATTTTCTCTGTAGTTGTGTATTCTGATCTTACTTTTTCTGTCATATTGAATTTTATCTTCTCTAACATTTACTCGATATTTATCTCCGATAGGTAATATATAAAAAGTAATCAAAATAGTTATTCGTCTCAGACTCTTGTGATTCCGCAGTAACTTCTTCTGTTAATCTGTTAGGTTATTGTGAGGTGACTAATATTTCTAGGATTCTCTTAGGGAGTATAAGATCGGATTATTTGTTGAGTTTCCTGTTAGATCATAGCTCGGTTGAACTCACCAAGCGTTGGTATGTCAAGTTTGGTTGTCATATTTTAGTGTGTCAAAACTCATCTAAAGTCGCTTGATTAAATACTAGAGTCAACTTCGTTTAGGTTAGACTAGAAAGTCTAGGAATGTTGAGACATACAAGTATTACTCCGAAGACCTGAAGAATGTGAAGAAGTAGCGAACTACAACGACGACATCATCCTTCTACTTGAGGTTAGTAATATTGACTTGAACTGTTTCATTCCCAACATATCTTTCAAGTCGTGCTATATTGAAAACATAACTGCGAAGCTGTATATACTATACATATTGTATTATACTCTAGTGACGTGACATGTTCATAATAGTATAATCATAGTATTAGGGAATTAGACTAACACTTATCTTTTGATCTTTGTAGATATGACATCGGCATAATCTTGTATATATTGTTATGATTATGTGAATGGGTTATGGTGAAGATTACATCATAGGAAACAATGTTTTACATTTTCTTAAAGGAAGTACATTCATGAACTTGTTTTATAAATCGAAAGGGAAATCATTAGGCTTATTAGTCCGTCTATTCATTGCAAATCTTTGAATGACCAATATGTGTGAGATGGTAGAACCAATCTTAATTTACGTTATTTATATTTGTATAACTAATCACAATACATGACTTATTATTTGGTATGACTGGTTTTTATTAATTGGTGTAACTGATCCTAAGTAATCACCATGTGATGGTATGATCGATCCTTGTAATTGGTGTGACCGATCCTAGTAATTGGTGTGACCAATCATGAGTATGTGTAATCGATCCTTGTAATTGGTATTAACCAGTCCTGGTAACTGGTGCAAACGGTCCTGGTAACTGGTGTGACCGATCACAAGAAATACCATGTGTAGATGAAACCGATAATTATAACTGGTGTAACCGATCCTAGTGACATGTGTGACCAATCACAAGTATTTCCATATTGAGGTATAACCGATCCTAGTGATTGGTAGAACCGATTGAACCCATGTATGTGATTTGGTATTTGATCAATCACATAGTAGTCTTGGAATATATGGAAACCAATTCTAAACTTGTTTGGAAGTGTGCTATGACCGATTCTAAGAATGTAAATCCATGTAAATATGAAATAAGGATTTACAGTGAAAAGATGTCAACATACTTTGAACACGAGCAGTAACTCTTATCATTTATTGTTCAAAGATATTCCATAGTACTCAAGGTGATCCTGTGCCGAAATAAATTGAGAATATTTTAATTAAGGTTTTTGGTTTTATATACTTTAATTAATATCAATTAAATGCATATATCTAAAGAATAAAAATTAGTAATGTGCATTTACTAATTGGAGATCTTCTATTGAGAGATTTTGGAAATATTGGACAAGCATTTATTGGAATTATGAAAACCGAATTTTTCCATTTATTGCAAATCTTGAGAATATTTTCGGTTTTGGAAATTCCTTGATGTCCAAACATCCTTGGTCTATAAATACCTAAGTTTACATTTCTAGCAAACTATCCTAAGAGCCAGGCAAACTTCATTTCTTGTTGTTTCTGGTGGAGCCATCTATTCGGAGAGAAAAGTATCCTAATTAGGTGAAATCTCTTACAACCGCTCGTTTAAAGACTTATGTGGGATCAAGAAGCTTTACGAGTACCGTTGGTGGGAAACTAGATAATTGCAGTGTTATTAGTTTTCAATTGATTTGATTGACTAACGCTTGTTGAAACTTTGATTGCACCTAGTTTTTTTATTCTTGAGAATATTCTAAGATTCACTCAAACTAGATCGAAGTATCGACGAGATTATTAGAACTATTGTTAGATCTAAAGACATTTTATGATAATCCATTGTTAACAAACTCCGTTCTGTGCGTGATTGATCACAAGAGATTCAAGTGGTGTTGTGCAGGTTATTAAAGATTAAAGAAGATTAGAAGACGAAGAAGATTTCTTATTGGTTTTTGTATCTTGTGTATTGTGTGCACAAACCTTGATCGACTGGGATTAGTTAAGCCAGATCCAACTATTTTCTATGTGGTTATGTATTCTGATCTTACTTTTTCTATCGTATTGAATTTTATCTTCTCTAAGATTTTCTCGAGATTTAACTCCGATAGGTAAGATATAAAAAGTAATCACAATAGTTCTTCATCTCAGACTCTTGTGATTCCGTAGTAACTTCTTCTGTTAATCAGTTAGGTTGTTATGAGGTGACTAACATTTCTAGGCTGCTCTTCGGGAGTATAAGATCGGATTATTAGTTGAGTTTCCTGTTAGATCATAGCTCGGTTGAACTCATCAAGGCGTTGGTATGTCAAGTTTGGTTGTTATATTTTAGTGTGTCAAAATTCATCTAAAGTCGCTTGATTAAATACTAGAGTCAACTTCGTTTAGGTTAGATTAGAAAGTCTAGGACTGTTGAGACATACACGTATTACTCCGAAGACCTGAAGAATGTGAAGAAGTAGCGAACTAGAATGACGACATCATCCTTCTACTTGAGGTTAGTAATATTGACTTGAACTATTTCATTCCTAACGTATCTTTCAAGTCGTGCTACATTGAAAACATAACTGCGAAGCTGTATATACTGTACATATTGTATAATACTCTAGCGATGTGACATGATCATAATAGTATGATCATAGTATTAGGTACAAAAAATAAGGCACAGAAAAAAATAATATGTGAATCTCCTGAAATAAGGTGTAATCGAAGAAAGGTACAGAAAACAACGCACAAACTCTTTGGAGGTATTCACGACTCTTCCCTCAATGTATGTAGTGAGATATTGTCTCACTCCCTTACCTAATCTAGGTAAAGCCATCCTTGGAACTAACTTGAGAGTTGCAGGGATCACATTTTTGGGATACTCAAGTTGTTCATGTGATTACTTCTGGTTGTGTGTTTCATCTGTTCAGTAAAATAATAATATAAAAAAATTATTTTCATGATGCGAATGTTGAGTCATACCTTGACCCCTAGTAACTGATGTATCTTGTTGGTTTCTCATGTGCTCTAATTTAAGGCTCTATTTTGAATCTTCTAATTATCGAGCTATGAAGATCTATAAGATAACTGGAAATCAGATACCTTATTTTTTTTGGATTCTGGTCGGCCCATTAAATGGTCCGCGAACGTCCTTGTACTCTTGTTCCTAAGAGTTCTATAATAAGAGGTCGATCTTGATATGGAAGAAGACATCAAAGGTTGCAGCTCGGTTTAAGAACTAGTTTTGAAGAAGATGATTGCAAGGAAAGAGTACAACTCTTGGATTGATGAGTCTGTCAAGGATTTAATTCATTTTCAAAATGACTCAAAGGTCGAATTTTCAAATCCACAACTGCAAATAAATTATCTAATTGATGTTCAGACCAAAATCCTTGAAAAACAAAAGATCTTGATATGGAACCAGAAGAAGCTTATCTCTGATTGCATCAAGGCCAGGAAAATTGCTCGCATTGTTGAACGAAAGGTGAAAGTTCTAACTCATGAACATGGTGTCTAAACTGTTAAGAGAATCAAGGACATCAATGATACCTTTTATGATGGAGTCATGGAAAGGTACGAAGTAATAAAAGAAGTCTGATTCTTATTGTCTAGGAAACTTCTTATGAGAATTTATTCTTATGTTTAAGAAGGAGAACTAGGGTTTGGTATAACAATTATTGTGATTACACATAGATATTTCCAACGTTTTTCATCTTGCAACGTTTTTAGATTTATTTATTTAAATTCTAAGTTATTTAGAAGATGATCTTGCAGTATTTAATCTTATTGGTTTTGTATATTGCAAATGTCTTATGAGATATATATGTGTTTACATTCGTGAACTGGGTTATTATCTCATATATGCTCAAAAATTTAAGTCTATTATGTCTTTATGCAAATATTGATAAAAGATAAAATGAACTTTTTGAGAAAATTTCGCAGTATTGATATTACTCTGATCCACTATTATGTGAAAGTACTGTATTTACTCCGTAAGTTTTCTTATGTTGAGCGATTTCCGGCTAAGTTAATCAATAAGATCTTCTTGTGGTTAATTTACTCGAGTTTACTGGATACAAATCCATGTGATTTGTTAACGTACAAAGAAATCCTTCTTTTCTCGTAAAAGTAAGGTCGCTCATGTTGTTCTCTTGGGAATGACATCAAATGGGGGAAGTTCTTAAATGAACTTGTGCTTAATTACCATATCTTTAGTGAGGAGAGCGGTTGTGGAATTTGAAGGTGTTAGAGCACTGCTCGGTCGAACTCTGATAGGTGTTGTAAACGCCTTGATATTTATCTATTGTTTATGCTTTCTTTGTGAGTTTTCGTGTAAATTATGTATCTTATGTTTGCTTTTGAGTTTTATAGGTATTTTGGAGTCGTACGGAGCAAAAGACAAAGAAATCTCCCAAATGTAAAAGAAAAGAAGGTATTATGGTCAGGCAGGTGATATCTGGATCCAGTCACAGGTTAAGGGGTTACTACTGGGCGGCCCGTATCTCTTCTTGGGGTTGTTCAGTAACCTTCCAAGGGTATTAGACCTCATGTTCGTTGAGTTGAGATTCATAACAACAATTCTGGTTCCTTACAATACAGACCAAGACCGGTGCAAACAAGGGTTAACGCCGGCAGGTTCGATGGCTGAGAACCAAGGCTCAGAAGAGATTTAAAATTCAGACCAGTCAATAACTCAGTTGAAAAACGGAAGAGGATTCATAAGATTTTTGAAGGGTTTGGCTATAAATTTAAGTCAAGAAAGAAACACAGATGGGGTTTGAAATTGGAATTTGAATCTACAAGCAGCTAGTGGGTATTTCGACATCAACAGGAAAGAACAGATGGTTGACGATTATGACAGAGATGGGTAATGAAGAACTAGCTGACTAATTTGAGAAGAAATTGGGGGTTTTCTGGATTTGGAGTTTGTGTGAATGAATGGGTTTCTGGTGGAATTACAAGAGATTGAGTTGGTGTTTGAACTCAGGTGACGAAAGAGCCGTAGTTACAGCAGAACAAGGAAGATGATGGTTCTGTAATGCTTTGTAGTAGGGTCCCTTAGAGTGCAATTAGGGTTGAATTGACAATACAGGGAAGCAATTGAGTTTAGTTTCATATCGAAATCAAGAAGAAAATACAGTTGGGGTTAGAACATATTTCAGATGTTTACAAAGAAGATGGAGTTTTGCTGTAGCCATGGGTCTGAGATGATGCTGCTTGAACTGAAATGGTATTGGTGATGTTTCTGGTGGTGTGAAACAAGGGACTGAATTTGCTCTTACTGGAGTTGCAACTGGTTGTGTTCGAATGGGGTTGTGACTTGATGCATTGACTGAACAGAGAATGCAAAGAAAGTTGCAGGTGCAATTGCAATTGCAGTGAACAAGGTGGTTGCAGTGGACAAGTTGATGGAGGAAGTTGTTTCTGTTCTTAGAAGGCGATGCAATGAAGTTTGCAAGAACCATAGAATGAGCTGATGCTGGGTTGGAGGATAAGGAGGCCTCAGAGATGATATTGCTGCCATCAGTTCATGGTAATGGAAGGTGCAGAGTTGGTTGTGCAGCTGTAATGGGTACAGAAGTGGCAGGAAGAAATGGTGGTTGGTGTTTGAATCCAAGGACTTGTTTGAGGTGAAACTGATATTGCAGTGAAATGGGAGTGAGCTTAAGGTAATGGTGTTTGAGCTGTAATAGAAGAATGATTTGAAGTAACAATAAGGCACTGGTCTGGTAGATTTTGTTGCCAGGCAGAGAGAGACGGGTAGGTAGAAGAGGAATTGAAGAAGCTGCAGTTGGCGTTGGTGATGAGACAGAAGCGGCTCAACTTTGCAACTGAAGACACTGATGATTATGAAAATGTCTAGTTGTACTAGTGGTTTGAACTGCAGGAATGAATGCTTATGCCTGAAGTAGATGAATGTCTAGGACAGGTACAGATTACAGTAGCAGTTGCGATGGGAGAGTATGGTGCTGATGTAGCTAGAGCAAGAAATGGTTGGTGCTAATGGTAGTTCAGAATGAAGCAGGAATTGCAGCTGCAATTGAATGTTGTCGCCATAGCTGAATGAATAAGTTATGAACAGATAGATGAATGCTAGGTATGAATGTGAAGGGAAAGACATTTGAATGGCCACAAATGATGATTGACATTGGTGGATGCTGTTTGAGCTAGTTATAGGGAAGGACTTGATCTGAACTGATTATGCTGAGAAGAGTATGGAAAGGTTGCAACTGCAACCTCTTGCTGATACAGTGAAGCCACAAATATGGTCATAATGGTTGTGACAGTGTCGCGACTGTGAAGATTAGAATGAGTTATCGGCACTGGTGGTATTGAAGTGTGCAGTTTCTGAAGGTGGTCCTGCTAGCTGCTAAGGCTACAAGAAAGAACAAGAAGAGATGGGAACTGCTAATGGTTTGTAGCTTGAGTTAATAGTGGTATGCAGTCAGCTGGCTTGATGCAGGTAGTGCAGTGACTGGTGCAGGAGGGATTAGTAACTGATGTTCCTGGGATGTTGATCAAGGCTGTAGTTGCCTGTCAGTTCCACAAGACTGACATGCTTAGCAATTTTTATGGGCATGTAGATCAGAATGACTGCCAGAATTGGTTGGGCTAGGTGCAATCGGGCTTGGACTGAATTACAAGGCTGGCTATGGTCGACAGACAAAAAATGGAAATTAGAATTTATAAAAGGGAGACTTATACTCTCTACAAGGAGGATCTCTACTGTTTTTTTTATTCTAGGGTTTACAACATGATTAGGGCTGCACAACGGGTAGGGTGGGTAGGATATGGCCTATACCCGCCACCCTAGCCGTTTACTGGCGGGTAAGAAAATTTTTACCCGCCATTAAACGGGTAAGATCCTACCCAACCCATTTTCTGGCGGGTCGGGTAGGGTAGGGTGGCGGGTATAACCGTCTATATCACCTGCAATACAAAATTTCAGCTCCTTTTGTAACCACCATCTTCTGCTTCTTCTTTACAGTGCCCATTTCAGATCCATCTAAGATGCTTCCATAATTCCTTACCTGTAACCAATGGCAGAAACCACTTCAAGCACCAACATTACCATTGCAACAGCTCAAGCCTGCTCCTGCCATCTCAACAGAGCCTCAACCACAAGTATAAACATGTCTAACAATGGACATGCGAAACACAGCAATGATGGTCCATGGTACTGCTAATAGACCAACGATGAATTTAGAAACAAAAGCATAACCATAAAAAATGTACAAACAAAAGTATTCTCAAGAAAAGAGTTGTATTCTTTTTGAAATAGACGATGAATCCCAGCCCAATTCCATGTTCTTCACGTGACCTTGTTCTTCATATAACAGTATCATCATCAAAAGCTCTTCATATTGACCTTCTTCTTCAATCATCATCTACGATGATGGAATAAGTACTAAGATCACCAAATAAATCTGCATACAAGTTATTTCTTGTTAGATTCAGTCATAATAGTGAATGATTTGATTCAAAGTTCAGTCATAATACCAACATCAAGTAATATCACAACAAGTTTTGTATCCAAAAGCATTGGGAGATAAATGAGATGAATTACCTGACAGGGGACTTGACTCAAAAGTTCATCAAGATAATAGAGGAGAAGGCTGAGAAAATGTGAGCTTTATCTGGTACTTATTGTGTTACTTAAAGAAATTTGTGTAATTCATTTAGGCTGACTAAAATCTATGTTCTAGTCTTTTTAGGATTTTTTGCCTTCATGTAAAGATCTGATCACTAGTGTCTTAGGTTATATGAATGCTGCAATTGGTGATGCACCAGCCTTAACTGGTTTCTATCTGACTAGTGATTGCGGAAAATTTTTCTGACTAGTGATTGCGGAAAATATTTCTGACTGCAGTTGGTGTTACGAGAAGATAATGCTATCTGACTAGTGATTGCGGAAAATTCCACAAATTACTCTCATTTAAAGATTCTTCAGCTTGCTGAGTAGCTACAACCATTTAACAAGTGTCTAATCATGCTCATCATATGTGGGATGTATAGGTTTTGTAACAAGGTATAAGCTCTGCTCCCTGAAAAAATCTGTAATAGAACAAACCTACTTTTTGTTCTCTAAATTCATTTATTGAGCTATGTTAAGAATTGTTTTATAAGACAAAAGGTTCCATAAGCTACACTTAAGTCAGTTGATTTACTTGAACAACAGTTGACCATATATCATACATGTTAAACAATGGACAACTAGAAGCAAAGACACGAAAATTCATCTAAAATTATCAAAGATACGGATCAAGAAATGTGTCTATAAGGGAGGGAACCAAACCTGATAACGGTACTTAACAGTTCAAAGCCTAAGCAGATTGCAAGTGAGGGAAAATGGTCACCAGCATCGTTTCTCTTAAGAAATATCTGTATGCATAATCAAATAGATGAAGCAAAGAGTTAATACACAATAAATCAGGGCAGCCACATAGCAGTCTAATTCAAAACACTTACATTATGGAAAACCAAGTATAATCAAATAGATGAAGCAAAGAGGGTTTTATATAACAAAGCAAACAAACCCAAGCAAAAAAATACAGAGAAATCCTAATTCCCACGTTCTATTTCAGTAGTATAGGGTTTTTCATAAAAATTTCAAAATCAGTTACTAATATAAAATAGAAAATCTAGGTTTGTACTAATCAACGAAAGTAGTAATAAAGAATATCAGTGTGTACTAATCCAATCAAGAGTTGTAGTAATGATAGCAGCAACTTAAAAGTGGACGGATAATAAACCCCAATAGTTTCAGGACCTTATTCTCTTGCAACCCAAAGGTACAATGAGCAAAACACAATGAAAGCACAATGAGTCCCATTATAACCTAGAAACTCTACAAGGTTAACCATAGTAAAACTAGTATGATAAGAATCACCAATTGAGTGAAAGAAGACAAACCCACTCCAAGTACTACTAGACCAGTTGCCACAACAAGCACAGAAACTTGAAAGGGTTTTATTCTTCCAAAAAAGACGAAATCACCACATTTTATACACAACACCGAACTGACATAATATGTGGAATAGAAACGAACACTACAAGATCCTAGTTACTGAATCATAGCATACAATGAATCTATTAACAGAAAGAAGAAAAATGATTTACATTCCAAAAGAAAACGAAGCAACCAGCATGTGAAAACTAATATCATAAGAACCTTATGACATATTACCTTCACATCATACCATGAATGAATTTTAACAGTTTTACTCATCAACCACTATTTCAAAGGATCCATAAGTAATTACTAGAAAGAGTAAGATACAATATGATCAGTAGACATCCTATATCATCATTAGTAGTCTAATTAGTTAAAAAGTAACCCCTCAATCCCAGAATCGTAAGCTTACTCATAATTGGGGATTACGTGATAGCCGTTTTTGATAACATTAGAAGATCACTAACTAAATTAAAATCAACTTTTAGCAAATCCCAAAATCAATTTAGAAAAACCTAGAAATTACTTCAAATAACTTCGCAATTAACTTCGAATCAGAAAGAAACCAACCTTTGATGAATTTGGAATTGTACTTCAACTCGAGGTCGTATCCTGCCACATGCATGAAACAGTAAAAACCCTAATATTTTTTCAATCAATTTAACGGAAAAAAATAAAATGAAACAGAATCAACTTTGCAGTTGGATCTTACCTTGAACCAACCGATTAAAGGGTTTTAAACGAGACCCTGAAAGATGAACATGAGATCGAGTAAGGTAGAGGAGAAATGGTTGAAGGAGAAAAGTTTTCTCAGAAAACTGGGAAGAAAGGGGCTGGGATTTTCTGTTTCGATTTGAGAAAAGAGATAGGGAGAGGAAAAAGAAGTTTCTATTTTACCCTTGATGTGTTTTAAAATAACGAAAAAAAACGGCAGGAGAAAAAGGCTATAGAAGGATTAACTTGTCTTTTCAATATTATACGGGTAAGCGGGTAGGGTAGGATAATTTCGGATTATATCCGTCACCCTACCCGCTAACTGGCGGATGAAATAATGTTTATCCGTCACCCTACCCGCCAAATAGTGGGTAGGATAGGATACGGTTAAAAATCTGGCGGGTAGGGTAGGATTGGCGGGTATGGGTAGGATATGTGCACCCCTAAACATGATAGGTTTTCTCTTCATTCTTGTGATGAACTCCATTATGTTTACCTAGTTTTCTTTTGGTTAAGGAATAAGTATGATTTCCAAATATGGGTTTTCATTCAATAAATTAGTTTTGTCTCCATGTTTTGTCGATTATGATTTGCTAGAAATATCGCCATGTATGATTGATTGTTAGTTTTGTCAAGTTGCAAATTGGTAGAATTCGTAATCATATCTATTGCTAGTTTAGGGTTTATTATACGTAAACGTGATACACCTTGAATACACGTAGCATAATTGTGATTATTGCTTGTAGTGATACATCCTAGTAGTCACATGTGAGTCATAGCCTTTGTTAAATCGGATTAGTGCTTTTACACGTTCGATTGCTTTGATTGGCCTGATTTCATAAAACTTAATGCATCTAGGGAATTAAACTTTATTAGTGCTTTTACACGTTAGGTTGTTCTCTTAGGTAGAATTCATATTCGCATCTTTTAATGTGTTTGTTGATGATAAGAGGAAATTAGCGGGATACTCTTGCGATCAAGGTATCCTAGGGCCTTTGATAAAAGTTGAGATTAAAATATCAATTCTAGTTATTGTGTAGAAAACATGTTTGTGAATGAAGATGAAATCCGTAACCAATATTTTCTCATCCTCGATTTGATTCGTCTACCTTTATTGTTTGCTTTTATTTATTTTTAGTTTCATAAAAACAAAACATCCCCCCATTGTTTGCTTAAGATACCAAAACATATTGACAACCTAGTCCTCTCTGTGGGAAGGATCCTTTCTTACCCTTGCTATATTATATATTTTAAGTTGTGAGAAAGTAATATTATTTTTGACGCATACGACAGTGATCAAAATCGCAAGCGTTGCTATCTCAAGCTTGTTTGTCAAGTTTAGTTGATCAAAACTAAACTTGATTTTTAGTCTACTTATAGCTATGTCACGGATTAGGATAAAATGTGTAGTTGAGCTTTAGACTTCACGATCTTCACCAATTGAAGACGAAGATCTACTGAGGAGCTTGGAGGAACTTCATCAACAAAATGTATGTGGAGACTAAAACTTATCTATCACTCAGAATTCTATTCTATTTTATCTTCTAATGAGACTAAGTCGTACAAATGTATAGACTTTCACATTATACACATTGATATTTTGACGCGAGTTTATCTCGCTTATCTATTTCTCAAAATATGTGTTGGAATCTTTTTGCTTTAGCTATGTTCATCATATTCTTGACGAGTTTAGTTGGCAACATCTATTTGTTGGAATCTAAATATTAAGTCAAGAGATGATAATGTGAAAATTACCTTGAACATCTTATATGATTTGTGTGAGACAGTCATTTGATGTTAGCTTGGGAAGTTTCGTATTGATCATTCGATCACATGAAAATTACTTGAAGCTAATGGTTTGTGTGAGACAAACATTATCGTCTTCCAAGGATATTTCAATGATTGAAATGAAAGTTTAAAACGATTACCCATGTCTGGATACAACACGGTATGCGTACCTTGTATGCGAACTGTATTGTGATGATTCAGGTCCAGAACTCTTGTTTGCGTACCTAGTATGCGAACGGATTTACCTGAGAAGGACCTAAACTCTTGTTTGCGTACCTAGTATGCAAACGGGTTTACGTGAGTTGGGTCCGGACGGTGGTTCGCGAACCGGGTTTGCGAACGACTTAACTAGGCCAAGGTCCGGAGCAGCTGTTCGCGTACCCAGTTTGCGAACACAGTGGTTAAATTCTATAATAGGTAATGTATGATTCTCATACTCATGAACTAAAACATTTATGATTTAATGAATGCAAATTAACTTTGCAAACCGTGGCTTAATGTTCATGAATTGATTCTTGTATAAGTACTTTTTGTTTCAATTTGTTCATGTATATTTCTATGAGATAGTGAACAATTGAACAACTCTATTTGAAACACAATTGGACTCAATTAATTATCTATCATGATTGATTGATCATCATATTTGATCTACAAGTGTTAGATGAATACGGCTATGACAAAAGTGTTTATACGGCTAACTTCGGTTAACTGTTATTGAGCCAACCCAATATACACGTTTAGGTACGGTTACCCACATCTAAATGCAAGTATATTTCATTTGTGTGTAACAACTAAGACCATCTAACGGTGGAGATTAATTGCTTAATTTCTAAGCAGACTTAGCTTGAATCTTAAAAGACTATATTTCATTTGTGTGTAACAAGCTAAGACCATCTAACGGTGGAGATTAATTACTTTGTTACTAAGCTATCTTAGCTTTGATTATAAGCAAACCTGATTTGAAAGACTATATAAGAGAGAACTCTAGCAACTGGAAAACCTAATCCTGGCACTTTCTTGTGTCCTAGTTGCAAACTAGAGTCGATTCTCCTTTAACCTAGGTTTTCCAAACCATTATTAGGTTAACGACTTGAAGACTTTATTTGGGATTCGTGAAGTCAGATCCAACTATTTTCTCTGTACTTGCGTATTCTGATCTTACTTGTTCTATCATACTGAGTTTTATATTCTCTAAGATTTGCTCGAGATTTATCTCCGATAGGTAAGATATAAAAGTAATCACAACAGATTTTCGTCTCAGACTCTTGTGATTCCGCAATAGCTTTTCCTATTAATCAGTTGGGTTATTGTGAGGTGACTAATATTTCTAGGCTGCTCTTCGTGAGTATAAGAACGGATTGTTAGTTGGTTCCTGTTCACCTTGATTTTATCAAAAGACGGAACAAAAACCGAATAAAGAATAAACATATCTGTGGGAGACAGATTTGTTTATAAATCTTCGACTTTGGGTCGTAGCAACTCTTAGTTGTGGGTGAGATCAGCTAAGGGAATCAGGTGCGCAGAATCCGGCGTAATTATAGAGGCGTAAGGAACGCGACTGTACCTTAATCGGTGTGAGACTTGGTTATGGCTCAACTACATTCCAGTCCGAAGTTAACTTGTAGTAGGCTAGTGTCTGTAGATGCTTTGTGTGGTGTTTATCAGATGGGGTTTTTCTGCATTTGCGGTTTCCTCGTTAACAAAATTTCTGGTGTTTGTGTTATTTCTTTTCCGCATTATATTTTTTTATATAATTGAAATATCACAGGTTGTGCGTGGTTCAATCAGTTGATAAATCCGACCTTGTTTGTTGGATATAACTTGATTGACACTTGGGCATTGGTCTTTGGTATCGTCCAAATTATTTCTCATATCAATCAGGCTCGCGAATTTCTATCTGTTTGATTTGCTGATTGTATTGAGAAAGAGATAAAAAGTCTTTGATATATATTTCTTGATTGAGTCTCGCTTTTAAGTTGGTGCTCTGGGAATTATATTGGAGTTTAGTCCATACAGATTGCCTAACGAATTATTGGGTGTGGTTGTTATAAGCCCGCTTTTTCAATTGGTATCAGAGCAGGAAAACACGCTAAGACCTCATAAGTCTGTGTTTGTTTCAATCTGATTCTATGGACGAGTTTATCTCTAATAACGTACCGATTCAGAAATTAACAGATGATTTTCAAAGCTTGGATTCATCTGAGAGAACTACCACATCTAAGTCAATATCTAAACATTTTCTTGATGGAGAAATGGTAGACATATTTTTGTGTCTGAATTGTCCTCAATGTCTCTATTGATAGTACTCGTTTTCGTCCTTATTATGGTGTTTTATGTGTTTGTAGGTATTTTTTTGGAAATAAATAATTTTGGAAAAATCGGCTCGAAAAATTATGGGAGCATCCCGGAGGACTTTTGTTATTCGGACTCTCTGTTTTGGATAAGGGGCACCTCAATTTATAAGGGGCACCTGAGTTGGAAACCTGCTAGTTACACTCCACAGACGGTTAGGGGGTTGTCATCTTCAAGAATTCAAATTCTGAATTTTGGCGGGAAATACTTAAACAGTTCTAGAAGAATTTCAATTGAGAAAATGAAGGGGTTATGGGTTGATTCAATGACTGAAATTTGGTAGAGAGATGTGATATAGGTTAAGAAACACAGTATGAGTGACAGGATCGATTAACTTTGGATGGAATTCTCGGTGTGATTCACAAGCCCAAAACAGAGTACGTGGACTGTAACACGAGCAAAAATATGTTTCTGCTATGCATGGAGAAGTTCTGCTAGCGTTAGACGAATTCTGAAGCGTGTATAAGCTGAATTGGAGCGTGCTACAATGAAGTTTACGTGTGAAATTCCAAAAATGGTAAGAAAATATTCTCTTTACTGCCCGAGTAAGGAAGGATTATTTGGAGTTATAGCGATGGATTTCAGCGTGTTTTTGAGTATACTAGAAAGGTTGGCAAGTGAGAGGGGATAGAATAG
This sequence comes from Papaver somniferum, assembly GCF_003573695.1. Taxonomy (NCBI): domain Eukaryota; kingdom Viridiplantae; phylum Streptophyta; class Magnoliopsida; order Ranunculales; family Papaveraceae; genus Papaver; species Papaver somniferum. Next base: position 107,067,573 of record NC_039367.1, on the reverse strand, counting down.
AGCAACACGGAGTTCAAGGGAGAAGGGATAGAATAGAGGGGATAGAATAAAATATGCTCCTTGGGTCTACTAGAAAGGTTGGAAAGTGAGAGGGGATAGAATAGAGCAACACAGAGTTTAAGGGAATCGATAGAAAAACTTCCAGAGAAGAAAGTTTTTGCTGCTGCTGGAAGGGAAGAACGCGAAGAACACACTGACCAAGATAGTCGTTTATCAACAGTGACAACGACTGTCGGTTGTCGGTCGTAGTATTCTAAATACTACTGCCCTTTAGGGATATCGTTCTTTGTAACGGTGTTTGCAACAGTTATAAACGTTGCAAACACCCGATTTTATCATTTTTCTCCATTTCATCCTTGTAAACATCTTTTGAGCAATGAATATAAATTTTGAGCAAGTTTACACAATGATGAGCTAAACCCATCCTCTGGGACAACGGAGGAAACTATTCGGCCAATGAAAAAGGGGTAATTTCTATTTTAATTATTTATGCAATTTATTATATTTAATTATTTTCCTTGAACAAAGAGTTTTTCCATGGATTTTTATTAAATAGTTGTCATTTTAATTGATGGTATATGCTTGACTTAGAGTTTTTGATATTCCATGCTTTTAACTTACATTTATTCTTTTATAAAATCCATTTTTGCAATAATTAAAACTATTTAAAAGGAAAAATTTGCATAATAATATTAGAAATATCATTTTAAATTGGTAGAAAAAGTGGAATCCTTAGCTCCAGTTTCTCCAAAAATATTCCAATCACTTTGCTATTTTGGTTCACTTATAAAATTTATTTAAATCTAAAAAAAAATTATCTCCTTCACAAGTTCGAAAAGAACCCCAGTTCTTACCACTATTCACAACAACTTTTGAAAATACATCAAATTTTTGGCGCCGCCGACGCGGACCTGTGCTTAAGTAGAATTTTTTTTTAGGTTTATTATTATTTTTTATTTTTTTATTTTTTAAATTGTTTGTTCCTTTTTACGTTTCTTTTTATCTTTATTTTGCAGGTTCGAAGTGAAAACTAAGGACTTGGAGAGGAAAAAGCTTAAAGCGAAAAGCGAAAAGAGAAGAAAAGAGAAGAAAAGAGGACAATTTTAGGATTTAGTTTTTAATTTTTTTTTAGAGTGTGTGAGGAAAACTGTAATTTTTTTTTTCTTTTTGAACTTTAAATTGGACTTGGAGTTTATTTTTTTAAAACCCTACGGAATGGTCAAATTAAAAAAAATATATATATTAAATTGTGTGCAGAGAAGGACGGTGATTACAATATCACCTCAGCCCCTCGGGTTCGCACACGGCATAGGAGTCGTGGCCCGAGTCGACAACAACGGTTCATCCCCCGTCTGGTACGGGAGGTAAGTCCAATCGAAACACTCGCGATTCCCCTGCAAGCGAGTTACTGTACTCCTTAAGGTGCTAATTGTTTGAGGACGTACCAGACTGTCTTTATTTTCCTAGTAAAGGGAAAGGCCTGGCCTAAACAAGATAAGGGTTCGGATTTCATCACCGCTCCCTTCTTGCCCGCTTTAGGAGAACAAAACCTAACATGAACCCAAGCTTTAAAATCTGATTAGAAAGAGACCTATAGGGTATCGAGCTTGTTAGGAAATTTTTTCGAAGGATATTGGTTATTCTTTTAGCATACTTCGAAGTTCATGACGGTTTCTGTGATTTGAATGCGTGACTGCGCCGCCTTGTACTGCGGTGAGGCCTTGGGTATCAAAGCTCCACTAAGCTTCCCTCGCCTCGATTCAACTTACTTTGACTCGGATTGATTCCAGAGGGGTTTTCTTAAATTGTAACGAATTACCTTTCGAGATATAGAAGCTAGTCTAGAAAAAATCTAAGTGATCCATCATGCTTGTTGTTTGCTAGACTTCTCTAGGTTTGCTGTGGTAAAGTCGAGTCAGCCTGCTGTGTGATTGCTAGAACCTTCCTGTTAGGATTTTTATTTCTTTTTGATTTTTTTTAGTGTATGCCCGATTTTGTTAATAGGGCTTGGAAAAGAGATACTCTAGGTCGATTGATTAGAGAAAAAACTAGTAGTTCTTCTGATATAAGAAGGGAGCTCGAAGATTGTTCTTTTGAGAGTCCTGTTTTTGGAAACTTCAGTTTTGAGAATCTGTCTCTTCGTGAGGAAAGTACCCCTAGTACTTCTGTTGTGCCAGCGATGGCAACTTTGAAAGATTACATGTTCCCAACTAGGACCAACCGAGCTTCGTGCATTAAATTTCCAGCCACTACGTCTAATTTCGAGATAAAACCTAGTATTCTCCAGATGATCCCTATATTCTTAGGAAAAGATGATGAGAACCCTTATTTCCATATTAGGGACTTTGAGGAAATTTGTGGGACAATTAGAATAAGAGACCTTACTCATGAAGTCTTGAAACTTAAGATGTTTCCCTTTTCCTTGAGAGATAAATCCAAGACCGGGCTGAACAACCTACCATCTGAATCCATTGAAACATGGCAGGAACTTATTGCCGCTTTCTATATGAAATTCTACCCTAAGCATAAAACTGCAGCTGTTAGGCAGACAATTAATGCTAGTGTGCAACAAGAGGGAGAGTCTCTTTATAGATTTTTAGATAGATTCAATGATCTCCTATCTCAGTGTCCTCACCATGGATTTGATAAGATGAAACTCGTACAAATTATTTATGATGGTTTAGACTATTCGACCAAAGCCATGGTTGAGTCTATGTGCGCTGGTGAGTTCACTAGTAAAAGTGCTGATGATGCTTTACCTTCTTAGAAGTTATCGCTGAAAAATCCCAACAGTGGGAATCTTGTGTTGAACCCCCTAAAATACTCTTGGTCAATAGAAGTAGCATCAATGTGGTAGATACGAGTTTTGCGTCTGATGCTAAGTTTGCTGCTTTGTCTAGAAGGTTAGAAGCTTTGGAAATGGGTCAGTCTAAAAATAGGTCCCTTGTTGAACCTAATAGAGCCTCTCAAGTATCTAGTTGTGGAATAGAGCCTGATAATTCATTTTGGGAAGGTCGGGTTAGTGAAGAGCAAGCTCATGTTGTCTATAACAATGCTAGGTTTGAGAACCGTCAGAAGATTGACCCATACTCAGAGACCTACAATCCTGGTTGGAGAAACCATCCTAATTTTTCTTGGTCTAAGGGTCAGAATCAAGGCCAATATAGTAATTTTCAGCCTCCCCCAGGATTTGGTTTTCAGAACTCTTCAGGTCATACTCAGTTTCAGAACACTTCCGAGAAAAAGATCTCTGCCTTAGAGGAAAATCTCATAATTCTATCAAAGAACCACATGAGCTTTCAACAAGAAACTAGGCAAGAATTGAAGGATAATTCCCAAAGTCTTGCCGAATTAAAACTTCAAGTAGGACAAATAGCTAAGTTTATAAGTGAGAGATAAGATGGAAAGTTTCCTATTCAAACACAACCTAATCCTAAAGGAGTTCATGAAATAGGAGGAAGATCTTATGATCATGTGAATGCTATTACAACCCTTAGGAGTGGAAAGAAAGTTGACAACAAGGTTGCCATGCCTGATAGTGAACATGTTGTAGTTCACCCTGCTGAGCCAGAGAATGAAGAGACTGATAGAGTCTCTAAAGAGACCAATGAGGGTCCTGTTGAGACTCACTTCGTTCCCATAGCCCCATTCCCACGGTTGCTAGTACCAACGAAAAATGAATCCAACTTCAATGACATAATGGAGGTTTTTAAGAAAGTTACCATAAACCTTCCGTTACTAGAGGCAATTAGGAAACTACCAGCTTATTCCAAGTTCCTTAAGGATCTTTGTACACGGAAGTGTAAGCTTAATGTCCATAAGAAATCCTTTTTAGCTGGTCAAGTAAGTTCAATTCTTCTGAACCAAACACTCCCTAAGTACAAGGACCCTGGATGCCCTACCATATCTTGTGCAATTGGTAATCACATGGTCGATAAGGCATTACTTGACTTAGGAGCTAGTGTTAACTTACTCCCATATCATGTATACAACCATCTAGGTCTTGGTAAGCTGAAACCTACCAACATGACACTACAATTAGCTGATAGGTCTGTCAAAGTCCCTCGTGGTGTCATAGAGGATGTTCTGATTGAGGTTGATAAATTTATCTATCAAGTGGATTTTGTTGTTCTAGACACCCAACCAGTTCAGGACCCAAGTGCTCACATCCCGGTGATTTTAGGTCTCCCATTCTTAGCCACATCTAATGCTATCATCAATTGTAGAACCAGACTTATGAACATATCTTTTGGTAATATGACTACTGAGCTAAATGTCTTCAATGTCATTAAGTCTTCTGAGATTGATGATTTAGAAATGGTGAACATGATTAGCACTCTAGTACCTGATCCTTTAGCCTGCAATATGCTTGATAATCCATTGTTTGATGAACCCCCCAGTGCTTCGGAGGAGGTATACCTGACAAACACCTTAGCTGATGAGCCTATGCTAGAGATTTTCTTTAATAATCCATTATATGAGGATATTGTTCATTTAGATGAACAATCCCCAAAAGAATCTAGTTATTGTGCCGACTTTATGGACCCTAGAGTCCATCCCATATACTTTGGTCCATTCGAGGAGATTGTTCACCCTAAGTTTGGGGGTAAAGACGATTCTGGCGATTGTCGAATATCTCTAATCGAAGTCCCTAACTTGGGACTCGAGTCTTGTACGTCTGAAATATTACTAGAGTTTGTTCAGACTCCGCAACCAGATCCTTCTGATACTGTCCAGGAGGTAACCCAGGTATTAGAGACCCATTTTGCGGATGATTCTAGTTATCAAGACACACATTTGAAGCTCAATCATGCGAACCCAGTTGTCTTGACATAAACATTAGATGAGGACATACTCCTTCTGTTCATTTTTCTAATCCAGTGCAGTTGTCTCATGCTTGTGTTAGCTCTGTTTGGTCTTATGGACCCACAATTGTTTCGACTGTTGGTATACGACTTTGGAAGGTGACAATTCTTTTAGAGGTACTTGATGTCTAGCTAATGACTATAAATTTAGCATTTACTGGGAGGCTCCCGCACTCATGTGATTCGGTAATATCCTTCCTTATTTCTTTCCCTCCAGTGGTATCAATTTCTCCTTGTTCATGCTTTTAACTTCATCTTTAGAACATTGAGGACAATGTTAAATTTAAGTTGGGGGGTAGGGAAGAAACTTTTTGTTAGCTTAAACTCCAGACCCTAGAAAATTTATGCTTATTAAGGAGGGCACTAACCAATCTAAGTGGATGGAAGCATTTTGGTTTTAGGAGTTGAGGAACCAATCTGACTAGATGGAAACATCTATAGAGTCTATTCATAAAAGCACAGAGCTCAGGTGTTACAAATAACATGATAGTTTCGCCATATCTTGTCGAGTCCTTTTCACTTTCTATTTTTACTTTTCGTTTTCAAGTGATTCAGTGGGGCACACGATTCAAGTTGTTACCATTGCTAGGGTGAAATAGAGTGACTGAGTACCTTTTACAAGAAAATAAATAAATAAAATAAAATAAATTATTATTATTATTATTTTAGACCAGACCAATAGACCAATCGGAATAAATACTAACACTTGGATAGCAATATGTGTGTGTTCTCCCTGTCTCCGTCGCCTAAACAAGCGTGGAATGCAGGATCCATGGGAATTACCATGTAATCTGCTGATTAGAAGCATGCACTTGGATCCACAAGATCTAATCATGTTGTTAGTTCTTAAATAAATGTGTGTTCAATAAAGTCGACCACTGGTACCCTTGTATATGCCAGTTATGTTGACCTAGAGTTAGGATTATCGACCATTGGTTCCCTTGTATTTGCCAGTCGTGTTGATATTAGTCAGACCGGTATCTCAGTCATTTAGGTTAGATTCATCTTGGCAGAGGCCTTCAAACAGATATGGGAAACACCGTTCACTTTTCAACCATCTACATTTTTTTTTCCATCTTCTTGATCTTTTCATGTGATTAGTTTGACTCCGAGTATGATTTCCATTGTGAAACTATCTTAGTAGAGCTCTGTCACTTTATATGAATTTTAGTATGCTTGAGTGCAAACTCGTGTACAACAATTGGAATTTCGCGTCAGGGTACTTCCTCCTGTAGTCAATAAGTATGCCAACCAAGGAGATTCTTTAGTTCCTTCCAAGGTTCTGCATAATTAGCTAGGATCTGGAGTAAAGGTTTTGTGGGTGCACCTCTGGTAACCCCTCCGGAGACAACACTCCGCCACTAGGTCCACCTAGGGGTTCAAATGATTTTCCTTTCTAGAATAAATTTGCTTGAGGACTAGCAAATAATAAGTTTGGGGGTATTTGGTAGACACATTTTTGTGTCTGAATTGTCCTCAATGTCTCTATTGATAGTACTCGTTTTCGTCCTTATTATGGTGTTTTATGTGTTTGTAGGTATTTTTTTGGAAATAAATAATTTTGGAAAAATCGGCTCGAAAAATTATGCGGAGCATCCCGGAGGACATTTGTTATTCGGACTCTCTGTTTTGGATAAGGGGCACCTCAATTTATAAGGGGCACCTGAGTTGGACACCTGCTAGTTACACTCCACAGACGGTTAGGGGGCAGTCATCTTCAAGAATTCAAATTCTGAATTTTGGCGGGAAATACTTAAACAGTTCTGGAAGAATTTCAATTGAGAAAATGAAGGGGTTATGGGTCGATTCAATGACTGAAATTTGGTAGAGAGATGTGATATAGGATAAGAAACACAGTATGAGTGACAGGATCGATTAACTTTGGATGGAATTCTCGGTGTGATTCACAAGCCCAAAACAGAGTACGTGGACTGTAGCACGAGAAAAAATATGTTTCTGCTGTGCATGGAGAAGTTCTGCTAGCGTTAGAAGAATTCTGAGGCGTGTATAAGCTGAATTGGAGCGTGCTACAATGAAGTTTACATGTGAAATTCCAAAAATGGTAAGAAAATATTCTCTTCACTGCCCGAGTAATGAAGGATTATTTGGAGTTATAGCGATGGATTTCAGCGTGTTTTTGAGTATAAATATGCTCCTTGGGTCTACTAGAAAGGTTGGCAAGTGAGAGGGGATAGAATAGAGCAACACAGAGTTCAAGGGAATCGATAGAAAAAATTCCAGAGAAGAAAGTTTCTGCTGCTGCTGGAAGGGAAGAACGCGAAGAACACACTGACCAAGACAGTCGTTTATCAACAGTGACAACGACTGTCGGTTGTCGCTCGTAGTATTCTAAATACTACTGCACTTTAGGGATATCGTTCTTTGTAACGGTGTTTGCAACAATTATAAACGTTGCAAACACCTGATTTTATCATTTTTCTCCATTTCATCCTTGTAAACATCTTTTGAGCAATGAATATCAATTTTGAGCAAGTTTACACAATGATGAGCTAAACCCATCCTCTGGGGCAACGGAGGAAACTATTCGGCCAATGAAAAAGGGGTAATTTCTATTTTAATTATTTATGCAATTTATTATATTTAATTATTTGCCTTGAACAAAGAGTTTTTCCAAGGATTTTTATTAAATAGTTGTCATTTTAATTGATGGTATATGCTTGACTTAGAGTTTTTGATATTCCATGCTTTTAACTTACATTTATTCTTTTATAAAATCCATTTTTGCAATAATTAAAACTATTTAAAAGGAAAAATTTGCATAATAATATTAGAAATATCATTTTAAATTGGTAGAAAAAGTGGAATCCTTAGCCCCAGTTTCTCCAAAAATATTCCAATCACTTTGCTATTTTGCTTCACTTATAAAATTTATTTAAATCTAAAATTTTTTTATCTCCTTCACAAGTTCGAAAAGAACCCCAGTTCTTACCATTATTCACAACAACTTTTGAAAATACATCAAGAAACTGTTGATAACTGGGATTATGGGAAACACGCCTAGTAGAATAGTTGGATGAACTTTCCGACGAAGGTGACTCAGATATTGATAGAGATGTTGATGAGGAAGTCTCGGAGATCGTGAGAATGACCTAAGTAAAAAATCACTTGAATGTGATAATCTTCGTAGAGATTTTTTTTAAGTTGGAAGAAAAACTTGCAGCAACTGAAGCAATGATTAACTCTCAACAAGCAAGTTTTGATGACAGAAAAAACGCTTATCTCGCTCGAGAAAAACGTCTTGAGGGTGATTTAACTGCTGCTCTTGATAAAATCAAGATGTTAGAAGATGACTTGAAAAAGTTCAATACTAGTTCAAACAATGTAACCACAATGCTAGGAGCAAGTAAAAATCATCGTGATACACGAGGATTGGGCTATAAGGGAATATATGCTCCAAGTATTAGCAAAGAGGTAAAATTTGTCAAGGCTAGTGATTCTTCTCAACAAAAGGTTTCTTATGATGGAGAAAGTGAAATACCTTCGCCGGAAGTTAAGGTTTGAAAGAGCAAAGTATATCAACCTCCAAAGTCTGCACAGACGATTCCAGGTAAGAACATTTCTTATGTTTGCCATTAGTGCGGAAACAAAGGTCACCTGGAAAGGGGATGTCGTTTTCGTATAAGGAATGAAAAACTTCATGATATTCTTGTATGGGTATCACAAGAAGTTATGAAACCTGTATTATAGGTTAAGGATAATATTACGGGTTGTAACTGTCCAACCTTTAGGCAAATGAATCAGTGTTGCGATCAACCTAGTTTTGCCTATAAACGTCATAAAAAGCCTTTTCACAATTGTAATGATTATCAAAAGGATAACCTTGTAAAGACAAAGAAAAGATCCGTTGCTCCCAATTGGAGAATAAGTAACTTGCAAAAGAATAGTCAATCCAATTTTCTCCGAGAATTCTAGAAGAGAGTAATGGGAAGAAGGTTCCGGTTGTTCCTAAATGCACTCAGAAGTGGGTACCTAAGAAAGTCAATGATGCTTTGAGTGAGAAAAGGAATGGTCTCCCAGAAAATTCCATGACTATGGAGAAGGTAGTATCCATGATGTTGGAAGTTAAAAAGTTCTTTGGAAAGTTGGATTTGGATATGAAAAGGTTCTAAAAGCGATCTCTTTCATGATAATCCAAAAGTGAAACACAAGTTCAGGTGGAACAAGAAACGGAATAAGCCAAAAACTATAGATGGTGAAAATTCCATAGTTGTGGAAAAGTCTGTTTCAGTCACCTGTGGTGAGCAAGACATTGTTCACCTCAACAAAACTTGATTGTGTTCTAAGTGCATCTTCACCAAGGAATGCCCTGTTATGTATACGGTGAGGGAAGCACGAGAATTGGGGAGCACATATTATGTTAGGTAAGATTTTGAATCTTTGGTAAGGCTGTAAAATTCGATTGGATTCCTCTAAAAAGTTATGTCTATAAACTTGAGCAAGATTTATGTTTTTATTATTTGCTTAAAGTACTTATAATGATCCATGTCCCTTGTGTATCGTTCATGTCTACCTAACTTGATTTATGTTTAAGGTTCTTAAATGTTTAGGTTTGAAAATAGTAGTTCGGGATGTTTGGTCTTCATGGTACACATACCAGGTATGCATACCATCATTTAAAATTAAAATCCAGGGACTTCAGTTCGCGAAAATCGTTTGCGAACAACTCCAGTTCACGAAATTCAGTTACACCCATTTGCGAACTGGCTTGTAGACGTCAATATTTGACAACTTGTTTGGCTGTAACTTCTTCGTATGAAGTCATAATGGCCTCATTATTTTTGCATTCACTTCTTATTTGAATTCTCTTCAAAATGGAGATGAGAATTCTTGAATTTGGATGAGTTAAAATTTATATTTCATCAATCACATAATTGTCTTGGAATATAGATGAACCAATTCAAAATTCGTTTGGAAGTGTGGTATAATCGATTCCAAGATTGTAAATATGAAAGAGGATTTTCAAAGAAAAAATGTCGAAATACTTTGAACATGATCAGTAACTCTTATCTTTTATTGTTCAAAGATATTCCTTAATAACTCAAGGAGATCCCGGACCGAAATAAATTAAGAATCTTTTAATTAAGGTTATTAGTTTTATATGCTTGTAATTACCAGCAATTAAATGCATATCTCTCGAAAATAAAAATTGTTAACGTGCATTTACTAATTGGATATTTTCTAGTGAGATTTCATAAATATTGGACAAAGCATTTCCAGGAATTATGAAAACCGATTTGGACATTTATTGCATATCTTGAGAATATTCGGTTTTGGAAATTCCTTGGTGTCCAAACATCCTTGGTTTATAAATACCTAAGTTTGTATCTCTTGCAAACTATCCTAAGAGCCAGGAAAACTTCATCTTCTTGTTGTTTCTGGTGGAGCCGTCTATCCGGAGAGGAAAGTAACCTAATTAAGCGAAATCTCTTACAACCGCTCGTTTAAATACTTTTGTGGGATCAATAAGCTCTACGAGTACCGTTGGTGGGAAACTAGATAATTGCAGTTTATTTTAGTTTCCGATTGATTTGATTGACTAACGGTTGTTGAACTTTGATTGTACCTAGTTTGTTTATTCTTGAGAATCTTCTCTTCTGATATAAGATTCACTCAAACTAGATCGAAGTGTCGACGGGACCTTTAAAACTGTTTGTAGATCTAAAGACGTCTTGTGATAATCCATTGTTAACAGACTCTGTTCTGTGCGTGATTGATCACAAGAGATTCATGTGGTGTTGTGCAGGTGTTTATTGAAGATTAAAGAAGATTTGAAGACACAGAAAATTTCTGATTTGTTTTCTATATCTTTGGGTGTGCACAAAACTTGATCGGTTGGGATCCAACTAGAATCATATTTATTCGATTGATTAGTTGTGTAAGATCGACATCACCTTATAGTTTCTTGTTTGATTTTATATTGATTGATTGCAAATCTAAACTATGTTACTTCGGTAGTTGTTGGATAGATTGATCTGACCAGGCAAAGGAGTTTATTGGTTAAATGGAAGAGCCTTTGCATATGACTTGAGATATCTTCATCTGAAAGAATCAAGAGAGTTGTTACCAAACAGATTTGTTGTTCCTTTACTGTTTGGAATACGATCCAAAGAAATTGTTCTAGTGCGTGCACTTATTGAATGTCGGAAGCGCAGGGATACTGAAGAAACTAGGTGAACTGTAAGTTTAGTTGCTTGGTCTCAACTATACGAAGTTTGTTAGATTTTGTATAACGGCTTAATTCTGAGAGTATTCATTTCTGGACTAGGTCCCGGGGTTTTTCTGCATTTGCGGTTTCCTCGTTAACAAAATCTTGTTATGCCTTTTACTTTTCTATTTCCGCAATTATAATTGTTTATTATAATTAAAAGTAAAATACACCAACGTTAACTCCGTATTACTTGATAGTGATCCTATAGAGTTTGGTTAAGTCCGAACCTATTATCAAGTAATCACACTTTGATTATTGTATTGTCTCGATCTCGTATCCATAGACGATCACACAAAGTGTGAATACCGATTTTTTGTATTGTCTCGACTTTGTCCATAGAAATAACTTTCGGTAAGAGGACTTATAGGTGATAAATTAAATATTATGGTGTATTTGGGTACCCTCGTCTTTTCAATTGGTATCAGAGCAGGCAAACACGAAAATATCTAACAATGTGTGTTTGGTGCGATCCAACCTATAAGAATTGAATCTGATGGATGATTCAGTTAACGTACCGCCAAGATTTAATGGGACAAATTACCCATTATGGAAATCTTCTATGAGAATTTTTCTTCAATCCCGAGATTTTAATACTTGGCTATTAATCGAAGACGGATATCAACGACCGAAAGTGGAATATTTGGAAAACGAGTTTAAACGCCGAGCGTTCTATACTTATGAAGAAAGAGCTCTTGCAGAGCAGAATTCTGATGGTTTGAATGCCATAATACCATGCAGTAAGTCATGATCTTCTACATCATGTTCTGTCATGTGAAACTTCTAAGGAAGCATGGATACTCTTGAGACTGTATTTGAAGGAAATGGTTCCGAAAAAGGAGCACGACTTCTTTCTCTATCTTCCGAATGGGAGTACCTTAAAATGGATGATAACGATACGTTCGAGGAGTTTAACTTTAAACTTTCTGAGATTATCAATGCTTCTTTCTCTTTCGGAAAGGCTATATCTGAAAAGGAAATAGTATGCAAGATTCTCAGATCGTTATCATCCAGATACGAGTCTAAGAAACATGGTATAATAGAAGCCAATGATCTTTCTATACTTTCTCGAAGTTCTCTTGTAGGGAAGTTGAATATCTTTGACAAAGAAACTCTGCTCAAGAACCGAAATGTAGGATATGATGTCTCAGCTAATACAAGTCAATCTTCGAAAGAAGTATGTATACACAAGACTGAGAAACGTTTTCAAGAGGATGTTATACTTGTTGAAAAAGAGCTTAACTCAACAATTGTACTCCTCGCACAACAGATTAAGGATGCCTTATTGAAAGATAATACTCATCCTGATACATTATCTTTTTTTCATGAAAAAGGTAATGAAGAAATCCAATGTTTCAAATGCCGTAGGTTCGGACATATGGCAAAACAGTGTTCCAGCAGAAAAGCTCAGAAGTGCAACAAGGCCTATTTCTCTACTCTATATGATATTCCGGAGGAAAAAACCTATGAAGAAATATCTAGCTGTAATGCACTTCTTTCCAAATCTAACAGTAATATACCTTGTGGGTCTAATCAACTCCTAAAGGGCTGCTTAGAAAAACTTGAGTTGGAAATCAAGAAAAATCAAAGATTAAGTCTAGTACTTGAAAATATTTTGAAACTTCTGTCAGATAAAACTCAAGAAGTAAAATCTGAACTAAATAAATTGGTTGACAAACCAAAAGAGTCAGAGGGTAAATCTTCTGGTAATGTGCTAAGTTCCTTATGCGGAGAAGATGACCACACTGCAATGTTCCATGGAAATATCCAACAAAATAAATTCATCAAAACTCTTCGCAAAGGCATAAATATTTTGAAGGCTGGTGAGTTTATTAAATCTCAAAAAGGAGCTGCAGACTCTTGCAATAACAAGAGAAAGAAAGAACACAAGGAAAAACAATTTAATGTGTTTATAAATCATCATAAGGATGTCTTTGTTGGCTATGGTGAGACTAATATTCACCTCAACACACACTGATTATGTTGAAAGATGCATCCTCACTTGCTGCCCAAAATTCTGATTGTGAGGAGGCATAAAACTGGGCAGAATGTGGAAATCTGTTTGTTAGGTAACAATCGATATCTTTTAATTTTGGGATAAATACATTTGGTTTCCATAAACCAAATTATTTCGCCCCTTGGTTTTCTCATAGGTTATATTTTATATATTCTTCTTGTCTGGAAGAAGACCATCTTGTATCAATGGAGAAATCGGTAAATGAAATATCATCCCTTGATGATTTAGCACTGTGTGCATCGGTCATGACTGAAACTCATGATGTTTTTCAACATGATAATCTTCTAGGTTCTCCAAGAAAAAAGATTCTTACTGTTAGAATTTGCATTCGACACCATGAGCTGATGATAAAGGATTCAAAAGAGGTATTAGCTGATCTTCATTCTCAACTGTTTGAGATTAACAAATCCTCTACTGAAAGAGAAAGTGCTCAAAAAAAAATTTGAATCTAGTATTAGAAAGCGATCTTCACAAGACTCGTGATTAGAAGAAAATAAACATCAATTTTTGATTTATCCCAATTACTGTATAAGGTCTATTTCTGAATAACAACTATCTATTATTAATGAATAAAATTATTATTTTACAATTTTTCGTGTGATAGTTTTTCCGATTACATAGCCTGTGCTTGAATGCTTTATATTATTGCTATGTGTTTATGGGATGTCTGATTTCAGTTTTCATAACCTTAATATTCGTATGTGTGAACCCTTATGGTTTGTGTGGCTTTTTGATTTAACAGGATTAAGATCTAGCCCATGTTGGTAGGCTTTATCAAAGGATCATAAGGTGTTCCGATTAAGACTCATATGTAAAAAATCACAATGTGTTGAATCAATTTGGGTTTACATGAGTTGTGTTTAGCATAAACATACGTGTTTCGGGTTTTCAACTTTTGCTATTGGCACGCATTAGTTAAAACCGATTCAACCTTTCTCTGGTAAAGGTTGCTTTTGTTGTTGTTCTTTTGTTCTTGCGAGAGGATGACAACACAATGGGGGAAAGTTCTAACTTGAACTTTCACTTAATGATATATCTTTATGGGGAAAATATGATGTGGATTCTGAAGTAACGAATCTGTTAGTTAATCGTTTTCCTGTTTAAGAAAAGCCTTATTTTATTGCATATATTTTGCTTTTGCTTAACAAAATTCGGTACAATTGATGTTTATTCCATTATGTGTGTGTGTGTGATTCAATTGTTTCCGGTTAAGAAAAACCATTGTTTGTTATCCTTCTTTATTGTTTGGTACAATTGCTTTTGACTTAACGAAATTTCGGTGTAATTGCGGTGCTTTGATGTCTATGTTTGTTTCAATTGCTTCCGGTTAAGAGAAATAATTGTGCAAGTCAATTATTTTGGTTTGTATGTATTCTTTATGGATTAACAAAATACGGGATCATTTGTTTAGTCCAATTCGATTCCGAATAAGAGAAACAAAGTTAATTCTGATCTTAGTTATACTTATCAAAGTGAAGGATTCTTAAAAGACGAGGGTACCCAAAATACACCACAATCTTTAATTTATCCACCTATAAGTCCTCTAGCTAAAGTGATTGTCTATGGACAAAGTCGATACAATACAACGAATCAGTTCACACTTGTCTGATAGTCTATGGATACAAGATCGAGACAATACGACAACAAGATAACTTGCGTGATTGACTATGGATACAAGATCGAGAAAATACAACAACGAAGTATGATACTTGATAATAGGTTCAGACTTAACCAAAATCTATAGGATCACTATCAAGTATATTCGGAATCAACGTTTGTGTATTTTATTTCTAATTATAATAAAACAATTATAATTGCGGAAATAGAAAAGTAAAAGACACAAGAAAGTTTTTGTTAACGAGGCCGCAAATGCAGAAAAACCCCACGACCTAGTCCAGAATTAAATACTCTCAGAATTAAGCCGCTATGCAAAATCTAACAAACTTTGTATAGCTGAGACCAAGCAACTAAACATATAGTTCACCTAGTTTCTTCAGTATCCCTGCGCTTTCGACATTCAATAAGTGCATGCACTAAAACAATTCCTTTGGATAGTATTTCCAAACAGTAAAGGAACAATTCCTTTGGATCGGTTCAGAAATTACCAGATGATTTTCAAAGCTTGGATTCATCTGAGAGAAATATCACATCTAAGTCAATATTTAAACATTCTCTTGATCCAGAAACTGTTAATAGCTGGGATTATGGGAACACGCCTAGAAGAACAGTTGGATGAACTTTCTAACGAAGGTGACTTAGATATTGATAGAGATGTTGATGAGGAAGTCTCAGAGACCGTGAGAATGACCTACGTAAAAAATCACTTGAATGCGATAATCTTCGTAGAGATTTCTTTAAGTTGGAAGAAAAACTTGCATCAAGTGAAGCAATGATTAACTCCCAACAAGCAAGTTTTGACGACAGAAAAAGCGCTTATCTCACTCGAGAAAAACGTCTTGAGGCTGACTTAACTTTCACTCTTGATAAAATCAAGATGTTAGAAGATGACTTGAAAAAGTTCAATACTAGTTCAAGCAAAGTAACCACAATGCTAGGAGCGAGTAAAATACTAGTTCAAGCAAAGTAACCACAATGTTAGAAGATGACTTGAAAAAGTTCAATACTAGTTCAAGCAAAGTAACCACAAGATGTTAGAAGATGACTTGAAAAAGTTCAATACTAGTTCAAGCAAAGTAACCACAATGCTATAAGGGAATATATGTTCCAAGTATTAGCAAAGAGGTAAAATTTGTCAAGGCTAGTGATTCTTCTCAACAAGAGGTTTCTTCTGATGGCGAAAGTGAAATACCTTCACCGGAAGTTCAGATTTGAAAGATCAAAGTATATCAACCTCCAAAGCCTGCACACATGATTCCAGGTAAGAACATTCCTTATGTTTGCCATTAGTGCGGAAATAAAGGTCACCTGGAAAGGGGATGTCGTTTTCGTATAAGGAATGAAAAACTTCATGATATTCTTGTATGGGTATCACAAGAAGTTATGAAACCTGTATTATAGGTTAAGGATAATATTACGGGTTGTAACTGTCCAACCTTTATGCAAATGAATCAGTGTTGCGATCAACCTAGTTTTGCCTATAAACGTCATAAAAAGCCTTTTCACAATCGTAATGATTATCAAAAGGATAACCTTGTAAAGACAAAGACAAGATCCGTTGCTCCCAATTGGAGAGTAAGTAACTTGCAAAAGAATAGTCAATCCAATTTTCTCCGAGAATTCTAGAAGAGAGTAATGGGAAGAAGGATCTGGTTGTTCCTAAATGCACTCAGAAGTGGGTACCTAAGAAATTCAATGATGCTTTGAGTGAGAAAAGGAATGGTCTCCCAGAAAATTCCATGACTATGGAGAAGGCAGTATCCATGATGTTGGAAGTTAAAAAGTTCTTTGGAAAGTTGGATTTGGATATGAAAAGGTTCTAAAAGCGATCTCTTTCATGATAATCCAAAAGTGAAACACAAGTTCAGGTGGAACAAGGAACGAAATAAGCCAAAAATTATAGATGGTGAAAATTCCATAGTTGTGGAAAAGTCTGTTTCAGTCACCTGTGGTGAGCAAGACATTGTTCACCTCAACAAAACTTGATTGTGTTGTAAGTGCATCCTCACCAAGGAATGCTATGTTATGTATACGGTGAGGGAAGCACGAGAATTGGGGAGCACATATTATGTTAGGTAAGATTTTGAATCTTTGGTAAGGCTGTAAAATTTGATTGGATTCCTCTAAAAAGTTATGTCTATAAACTTGAGCAAGATTTATGTTTTTATTATTTGCTTAAAGTAGTAATATTAGTTCAAGCAAAGTAACCACAATGCTAGGAGCGAGTAAAATACTAGTTCAAGCAAAGTAACCACAATGTTAGAAGATGACTTGAAAAATTTCAATACTAGTTCAAGCAAAGTAACCACAAGATGTTAGAAGATGACTTGAAAAAGTTCAATACTAGTTCAAGCAAAGTAACCACAATGCTATAAGGGAATATATGTTCCAAGTATTAGCAAAGAGGTAAAATTTGTCAAGGCTAGTGATTCTTCTCAACAAGAGGTTTCTTCTGATGGCGAAAGTGAAATACCTTCACCGGCAGTTAAGATTTGAAAGATAAAAGTATATCAACCTCCAAATCCTGCACACATGATTCCAGGTAAGAACATTCCTTATGTTTGCTATTATTGCGGAAACAAAGTTCACCAGGAAAGGGGATGTCGTTTTCGTATAAGGAATGAAAAACTTCATGATGTTCTTGTATGGGTATCACAAGAAGTTATGAAATCTGTATTATATGTTAATGATAATATTACAGGTTGTAACTGTCCAACCTTTAGGCAAAGAAATCAGTGTTGCGATAAACCTAGTTTTGCCTATAAACATTCATAAGAAGCCTTTTCACAATTGTAATGATTATCAAAAGGATAACTTTGTAAACACAAAAACAAGATTCGATGCTCCCAATTGGAGAAAGACTAACTTTCAAAAGAATAGTCAATCCAATTCTCTTCCGAGAATTCTAGAAGAGAGTAATGGGAAGAAGGTTCCGGTTGTTCCTAAACGCATTCAGAAGTGGGTACCTAAGAAAGTCAATGATGCTTTGAGTGTGATAAGGAATGGTCTCCCACAAAATTCCATGACTATGAAGAAGGCAGTATCCATGATGTTGGAATTCAAAAAGTTCGTTGGAAAGTTGGATTTGGATATGAAAGGTTCTAAAAGCGATCTCTTTCATGATAATCCAAAAGTGAAACACAAGTTCAGGTGGAAGAAGAAACGAAATAAGCCAAAAACTATAGATGGTGAAAATTATAGAGTTGCGGAAAAGTCTGTTTCAGTCACTTGTGGTGAGCAAGACATTGTTCACCTCAACACAACTTGATTGTGTTATAAGTGCATCCTCACCAAGGAATGCCCTGTTATGTATACGGTGAGGGAATCACGAGAATTGGGGTGCACATATTATGTTAGGTAAGATTTTGAATCATTGGTAAGGCTGTAGAATTCGATTGGATTCCTCTAAAAAGTTATGTCTATAAACTTGGGCAAGATTTATGTTTTTATTATTTGCTTAAATTACTTATAATGATCCATGTCCCTTGTGTATCGTTCATGTCTACCTAACTTGATTTGTGTTTAAGGTTCTTAAATGTTTAGGTTTAAAAATAGTAGTTCGGGATGTTTGGTCTTCATGGTACACATACCAGGTATGCATACCATCATTTAAAATTAAAATCCAGGGACTTCAGTTCGCGAGCAACTCCAGTCCACGAAATTCAGTTACAACCGTTTGTGAACTGGCCTATAGACGTCAATATTTGACAACTTGTTTTGGCTGTAACTTCTTCGTCCGAAGTCGGAATGACCTCATTCTTTTTGCATTATCTTCCTATTTGAATTCTATTCAAAATGGTAATGAGAAATTCAGAATTTGGATGAGTTAAGATTGGTATTTGTCCCGTCTCCTGTTTTGAGTGTTTTGCTCCGTTTCATCGCACTTGTACTACTTGTCTTGGACTTGGTCACTTGTATTCTTGGAATACTTATATTCTAAGCTCATTTTTATCTTTTTTAAGAATATCGTTGGTGAATCACAAATAAGAAGTTAAAGAATGGGTAGTAGTACGTGTTACTCTGGGATTCTTGAATGTTCATAATCCTTTTATGTGAATTACAGTGCGTGGTCGTTAATGACTTTGTATTTTCTTATTTGTTAAGAAAATATTTTTATACGCCTTTGTTATCCATTCTTGGTGTAAATCCGTGCGAAAAAATTGATTCTACCTTCTAAGGGAAAATCATCTTGTATGTTCTTTACAAGTTTGTTTCTTCGTTTTGTTGTCTAGGCACGGTCCTGGTAACTGATGCGACCGGTCACAAGCAATACCATAGAAATATGGAACTGATCCTGGTAACTGATGTAACCGGTCCTGGTAACTTATGTGACCGATCACAAGTATTTCCATATTAAGTTATAACCGATCCTAGTGATTGGTAGAACCGATTGAACCATGTATGTGATTTGATTTCATCAAACACATAGTTATCTTGGAATAGAGGTCAACCAATTCTAAACTTGTTTGGAAGTGTAGTATAACCGATTTCAAGAATGTAAATCCATGTAAATATGAATAAGGATTTACAGTGAAAAGTTGTCAAAATACTTTGAACACGTACAATAACTCTTATTATTTATTGTTGAAAGATATTCCTTAGTACTCAAGGAGATCTTGTGCCGAAATAAATTGAGAATTTTTTAATTTAGGTTTTTAGTTTTATATGCTTTAATTACCAGTAATTAAATGCATATCTCTAGAGAATAACAACTAGTAATGTGCATTTACTAATTGGAGATTTTCTATTGAGAGATTTCAGAAATTTTGGACAAGCATTTATTGGAATTAGGAAAACCGAATTTTGCCATTCATTGCATATCTTGAGAATATTTTCGGTTTTGGAAATTCCTTAATGTCCGAACATCCTTGGTCTATAAATACCTAAGTTTTTCTAGCAAACTATCCTAAAAGCCTGGCAAACTTCATTTCTTGTTGTTTCTAGTGGAGCCGTCTATTCGTAGACGAAAGTATCCTAATTAGGTAAAATCTCTTGCGACCACTCGTTCAAACACTTCTGTGGGATCAAGAAGCTCTACGAGTACCATTGGTGGGAAACTAGATAATTGAATTGTTATTAGTTTTCGATTGATTTGATTGACTAACGGTTATTTAAACTTTGATTGCACCTGGTTTGTTTATTCTTGAGAATATTCTCTTCTGATATAAGATTCACTCAAACTAGATCGAAGTACGGATGGGATCTTTAGAACTGTTGTTAGATCTAAAGACATCTCGTGATAATCCATTGTTAACAGACTCTGTTCTGTGTGTGATTGATCACAAGAGATTAAAGTGGTGTTGTGCAGGTTGTTATTGAAGATTAAAGAAGATTTGAAGACGAATAAGATTTCTTAATAATTCTCATATATTTGTGTGTGAAAATACCTTGATCGGCTATGATCCAACTAGAATCGGATTTATTTGATTGATTAGTTACGTGAGATCGACATCGCTTTATAGTTTCTCGTTGAGATATATATTGATTGATTGCCAATCTAAACTTAACTGCTTTGGTAGTTATTGGATAGATTGATCTAACCGGGCAAAGGAGTTTATTATATTAAATGTAAGACCTTTGCGTATGACTTGAGATATCTGTATCTTGGATAGAATCAATAGATTTGTTACCAAACAGATTCGTTGTTGCTTTGCTGTTTGGAATATCCAAAGGAATTCTATCAGCGTGACCTTCGAATTCGGAAGCGCAGGGATACTGAGGAAACTAAGTGAACTAGGAGTAGTTGCTTGGTCTTAACTATACGAAGTTGGTTTATATTTTGTATAGCGGCTTAATTATGAGAGTATTCAATTCTGGATTAGGTCCCTGGGTCTCGTAATTCTTTTCTGAAATCAAGAAAAAGTCTATGGATGATAACTTGATTGAGAATCATACTCATGATAAGAAAAGAATGCATCCAAAACAAAACGAATAGGTACCTGGTTCAAAGCATGTTTTGGATCCGACTCCAATTACCGGTGAAGAATCTTCTATTTTTATTCCATAAAGAAAGAAGAACTTTGATTCACTATTCCGTTCTAATCCTGAATTAATGACTGGATTATAAAGGTTTTTCAACAAAGTCAAAACCTTTTTAGAAGAAGGAAAATCCATTGACAGCCTGAAAGATGTCTTAGAACTTATTGTTCAACTAAATGTAAGAATTTGTGAAGGAAAGCGTGAAACACTCAGCCTTCAAAATAATCTGGCAAATTATTTGGAACAAAAATTGGCTTTGTGTAATGAAGTGAATCAACAAACTTCAGAGTGTGAATATCTTAACAATCGCTGGAACATTCAAAAATAAGGATTAAAATCCTTATAGAAGATCTTCTTACAAAATCTTGTCAAGAGGTATGCTTTTGCAAATACTTAGAAAGACATTTCTACAAGGTATGAATTCCTTAAAAGGCCATATCAGAAGTCTTGAAAGAAAGATATATGCAATCTGTTTGATGTCAGATCAAGACTGCCTGGGCTCGAATAAAAAGGATATACCATCCCGGGCTCAAAAAGTAATAAAGAATATAGCATCATGCAATATTCCTGATGAAAAAGGATGTACCAAGCACATTCGAAACCCATATGGGGAAACAAGATAATGTCCCTAAAGATAAGAAGGAAGATGTTGCTCCAATGGTACTTGGTGAGGAAAAACCCCTCTCACCCCAACAATTAACAATGTTGGAAAGTGCATCCTTACAATGCCCAATCTTTTGATGTAAGGAAGCACAAGTATCTGGGCATCCAGAATCCTATTAATATCTCTTATTCAACATAGGGAGAATACACAATCTACCTTAAAAACATTTAATAAGTTTTTGTGTGTAGAAAAGTTGTCTTACAACAACTTTTGTAAACATGAGTTTTCTTGTCTAAAGTATTTTTAGATACATGATTTTGAAGATTGATTGTTTTCGAAAAAATCTGTATGATTTGGAAACATATAAGATGCGAAAATATTTTCGAATCTGGTCAGATTTATTTAAGGTTGATACCTATGTTTGGTATGTGTTGAAATCCTCTAGTATATGTACTCATTCTGATTGAGAACTTATTTTAAAAGATGTATCCTCAAACCAGGTCTCAAGCTAAGATTCTGAAAGCTTTGAGTGGAAAGGCTTCTAACGAAACCATTAATCTTGTTGATTCCTTCAAGAAATATGGTTGTGAGGATAAACGAGAAGAAAATGAAGATGTTACATCTCAAGCAGGTGTTACTAATCTTTTGGTACAGAATAGTTTGTATGCTAAGATTGATATTCTCAATCTTCGTCAAGTCCTCCTCGGTACCGTTGAAACTCATCACAGACATGCAACATTACTATAAAATGTTATCTGTAACCAAAGAAAGATGATTAAACTTGGAATCGGTAATGGGGAGTATGCTCGGAATATTAATCGAAAGGTTAATGCTTTAGCTTGTGAACATAATCAAGGTACTGTGTGTAGAATCGGGAAAATCAGTCATGATGATGTGCCTTGACAAGAAAAACTAGTTAACTAACCTAGTGTTTGTCGAAAGAGAAAGGTCTAAGTTATTTTCTGAATAATTAGAACTTGATGAGAGAAATAAAGTTAATTCTAATCTTTATTTTTGTCTTGTCGAAATAAGTGATTGCACATACGCAATCGGTTTAACAAGGGAATTAAGTTTCTTAGTCGATTTGTTATACTGTTAAGGAAAATTGCTTGAGGAAATTGTTTCCTTGATAACATATTAAACTAAATTACTTGTAGTTTCGGTTTTAATATTGGTTATCTAAAGTGATATGTGACACCTTCGTGGTTAACTCTTATTGGTTGTTTACAAGTCTTTTAGATTTATAAGATCCTTTCGGTTTGTACTTTATTTGCTCGAACCTTTGTCATTTTGTGACAAAAATGGGGAGAAATATATGGAGTAAACAAATGATTTTCAATCACTAAGTAAAGGACAATTATGCATAAACGTTACATCTAACGAAAGAGTAAAGCATTGACTAAGGGGGAGAAACATATCATATTGTTGTTGTAGTATTCTGACTACAAAAAGGGGAATAACAAAGATGTTCGGATTGAATATTTACCTAGATTACCTTTAGGGGGAGTAAAATATTTTGTTATTCAAATGTCAACAACAACATTTATTAATTGAATATATGCAAGTTATTGTGCTGTTGAAACTTGGAATCAAGCATATGTAAAGTGAATTCTTTTGTAATTTGTTTATCTATATGTAACAAGATTTTTGTCACTAAAATTGACAAAGGGGGATATTTATAGAGCATAGCTTGGTTGAACTCACCAAGCGTTAGTATGTCAAGTTTGGTTGACATATTTTAGTTGTCAAAACTCCTCTAGAGTCGCTTGATTATATACTAGAGTCAACTTCATTTAGGTTAGACTAGAAAGCCTAGGAATGTTGAGACATACAAGTATTACTCCGAAGACCTGAAGAAAGTGAAGAAGTAGCGAATTACAACGATGACATCATCCTTCCACTTGAGGTTAGTAGTATTGACTTGAACTGTATCATTCCTAACGTATCTTTCAAGTCGTGCTATATTGAAAACATAACTGCCAAGCTGTATATATTATACATATTGTATAATACTCTAGTGATGTGACATGGTCATAATTGTATGATCATAGTATTATGGAATTAGACTATGAAATATAACACTTATCTTTCGAACTTCGTAGATATGACATCGAATTAATCTTGTATATACTGTTATGATTATGTGAATGGGTTATGGTGAATATTTCATCCTAGGAAACAATGTTTTACATTCGTTTAAAAGGAAGTACATTCATGAACTTGTTTCATGAATCGAAAGGGAAATCATTAGGCTTATTGGTCCGGCTATTCATTGCAAATCGTTGGATGACCAATATGTGTGAGATGGTAGAACCGATCGTAACTATGTTATGTATAACTAATCACAATGCCTGACTTATGATTTGGTATGACTGGTTTTTATTAATTGGTGTAACTGATCCAAAGTAATCACCATGAGATGGTATGATCGATATTTGTAATTAGTGTGACCGATCCTAGTGATCCTAGTAATTGGTGTGACCGACCACATAATGTTGTGTAATCGATCCTTGTAATTGGTAACAGGTCCTGGTAACTGGTGTAACCGGTCCTAATAACTAATGTGACCGGTCACAAGCAATACCATGGAAATATGGAACTGATCCTGGTAACTGATGTAACCGGTCCTGGTAACTTGTGTGACCAATCACAAGTATTTCCATATAATGTATAACCGATCCTAGTGATTAGTAGAACTGATTGAACCCATGTATGTGATTTGATTTGATCAAAGTTATCTTGGAATACATGTCAATCAATTCTAAACTTGTTTGGAAGTGTGGTATAACTGATTCCAAGAATGTAAATCCATGTAAATATGAATAAGGATTTACAGTGAAAAGATGTTAACATACTTTGAACACGTAGAGTAACTCTTATCATTTATTGTTCAAAGATATTCCTTAGTACTCAAGGAGATCCTTTGCCGAAATAAATTGAGAATCTTTTAATTAAGGTTTTTGGTTTTATATGCTTTAATTACCAGCAATTAAATGCATATCTTTAGAGAATAAAAATTAGTAATGTGCATTTACTAACTGTAGATTTTCTATTGAAAGATTTCGGAAATTTTGGACAAGCATTTATTGGAATTAGGAAAACCGAATTTTGCCATTCATTGCATATCCTGAGAATATTTTAGGTTTTGGAAATTCCTTGATGTCCAAATATCCTTGGTCTATAAATTCCTAAGTTTTCATTTATAACAAACTATCCTAAGAGCCAGGCAAACTTCATTTCTTGTTGTTTCTGGTGGAGCCGTCTATTCGGAGAGGAGAGTATCCTAATTAAGTGAAATCTCTTACAACCGCTCGTTTAAAGACTTCTATGGGATCAAGAAGCTCTACAAGTACCGTTGGTGGGAAAATAGATAATTGCAGTGTTATCAGTTTTCGATTGATTTGATTGACTAACAGTTGTTGAAACTTTGATTGCACCTAGTTTGTTTATTCTTGAGAATATTCTCTTCTGATATAAGATTTACTAAAACTAGATGGATGTATCGACGGGATCTTTAGAACTGTTGTTAGATCTAAATACATCTTGTGATAACCCATTGTTAACAGACTCCGTTATGTGTGTGATTGATCACAAGAGATTCAAGTGGTGTTGTGCAGGTTATTATTGAAGATTAAAGAAGATTTAAAAACAATGAAGATTTCTTAACAGTTCTCATATATTTGTGTGTGCAGAAACCTTGATCAGCTGGGATCCAACTAGAATCAGATTTATTCGATTGATTAGTTTCATGAGATCGGCATCGCCTTTATAGTTTCTCGTTGAGATCTATACTGATTGATTGCGAATCTAAACTTAACTGCTTTGGTAGTTATTGGATAGATTGCTCTAACCAGGAAAAGGAGTTTATTAGATTAAATGGAAGAGCCTTTGCGTATGACTTGAGATATCTTTATCTTATAAAGAATCAATTGAATAGTTACCAAACAGATTCGTTGTTCCTTTTTTGTTTGGAATAACGATCCTGAGGAATTGTATCAGCATGACCTTCGAAGTCGGAAGCGCAGGGATACTGAGGAATTGTTAGAGCATAGCTCGGTTGAACCCACCAAGCGTTGGTCTGTCAAGATTGGTTGTCATATTTTAGTGAACAAAACTCATTTAAAGAGTACCTTGATTATTTACTAGAGTCAACTTCGTATAGGTTAGCTTGAAAGTATTAGGATATGAGACATTACAAGTATTACGTGAAGACTTGAAGAATGTGAAGAAGTAAGGAGCTACAACGAAGACATCATCCTTCCACTTGAGGTTAGTAATATTTGACTTGTTTCATTCCCTAACGTATCTTTCAAGTCGTGCATATTGAAAAGATAATTGCGAAGCTGTGAATATTATACTCTAGTTAGACATAGTATTAAGGAATTACAATACGAAGTATAACGTCTGTCTTTTGAACTTCGTATATAAGACATCGACATAATCGTATGAATGCGATTGTGATTATGTATGGGCATGGGTGAAGATTTCGTCCTAGGAAACAATGTTTTACATTCGTTTAAAGGAAGTAAATTCATAAACTTGTTTTGTGAATCGAAAGGGAAATCTCTAGGCTTATTGGCATTGTTATTCATTGCAAATCTTTTGAATTACCAATATGTATGTTTAGTATAACCGCTCATAACTTTTTTATGTATCTTGGTAAAACTATTCACAAGTCCTGACTTTTGTATTGGTATGACTTTTATTAGTGAACCAATCTTAAGTAATCACCTGAGATGGTAAGATCGATATCTTGAAATTGGTGTGACTAAATACTAGCCATTGGGTAACCGATCCTAGTAAGAGGTGTGATCGATCACAAGAGAGAGTGTAATCGATCCTTGTAAGAGGTTTAACAAGTTTTAGTAAGTTGGTGTAACCGATCCTATAACTTGGTCAATCGATCACAAGTTTTACCATAAGAAGTGGTAACTGATCCTAGTACTTAGTTAGCCATTTTATGGTAACTACCCACTTGGAGGTAGAACCGAAACTTTATGTTGAGGTAGAACCGTGAAACCCATTAATGGTGATTTGATAGGATAATCAATCACATAGTTCTTGGAAGTCATATGAACCAATTCTAAACTTGTTTGGAAGTGTGGCAACTCGGTTCCAAGATTGTAAATATGAAAAAGGATTTACAAAGTAAAGATGTCGACATACTGAAAAAGGATTTGAAAAATGCATATCTTTAGAAAACAAAAATTAGTAATGTGCATTTACTAGTTGTAGGATCAGAATCTCGCAGCAATAATGCCTCAGCGAAATTATTAACAACACAACACGACAATGTCGCAGAATAACCTCAGAAACGACATAATAAACGACATCAGCCAAATCATGAGAAAAGTGTGACGATCTTGCGAAAATAAGGAAGTTTGCGAGATTGATATTTATAAGGTTGCGAGAATGTCGCAAGTCATATCCTAAAATAAAGGACAAATTAGCTGTCATCCACTATGTAATTCCCTATAAATAGCCGTTCAGTTGTAAAGGAAAGGAGAGAGATCTTTTTTGAGTGAGAAGCAAATAAATAGGAGAGAGAAAATCTAGAGCAGTGGTTATTCTTGATTCCTTTATCTTTTCTTGTAAGATTGTTAATCCAAAAATGAGTTGAATGTTAATGAAATCTTGTGAGGGGTGTAGTGTAGGATTTCATGCAACTACATAATGACGCTAGAAACAGGGAGGGGGTTGAAGATTGAAGATTGTTCTAGAAAAAGTTGAAGATTAATATTGTGATTTATTAGAATTGAAAGTAATTGTTGAAAAAACTTACATAATCTCTTACAATTTGTTAGTATTGAAAGAATGGCTAGAAGGAGAAATGTATCGGAACAACCGACAACTGCTAGAAGAAGAAGTAAAAGACTTGCTGGAAGGGAGAGAAGTGAAATGGGAGGATCTACTAGAAGGAGAAATGATGGAGAAAATCAAATTCAACAACAAGTTCAACAAACACCGGTACAAAATAGAACTATGGATTATGATAGAGTGAGCATACACACTTGGCGATCAAATTCAGCAGAAGAAGTAGAAGAAGAGCAGCAAACCAGGAACCATAGACAGGTAGAGAGAAATCAAGAAGCAGATGAAGGAATAATTCATGGAGATGAGGAAATTGGAGCGTTAGAAATGCTGAGACGAAGAATACATGAAGAAAGAAGAACTTAGGCGGAAGAACGTGCAAATCTAACAAGGAAAAATCACGAATTGAGGATAGAAAATATGAGACTACCAAGTAGGAGATCGAGAAGTACTACAAGATCATATTCAAGATCGACTAGAAGAGAGATGAGGCGAAACTCACCCACAGTTAATGCTGGAAATAATATTCGAGAAGAAATACCAAATCCTAATGAAGAACATCGCGAATATAGAGAAATGACTGATGATCGCTACGTTCCACAAAATGAAACTTTTGATGATAGGCAAAATGATAGAAATCAAGAGAATGGACAACGTCAAGGACGAAATAATCAAGATGGCGAAGGGAATCGAGAGGAAGGAAGGAGAATTTTACATGAGAGAGAAGCTCAAAGAAATCAACAAACGATTGAAGAAGAAATTGAAAGACACTATGCTGAACAAGCACGTTTAATTTATGAACGTGAAAGATTGAGAGCGGAAATGGAAGAACAAGAGCTTCATGAGACAATTCGCCAGAACAATCACGATAATCGCGAAAGAAGGCGTACACAAAACCGGAATAATGGTAATATAAATGAAGAGTATGATAGAGTACAAAGGATGGCTGAAAGACAGCGAATGGAATTGATAAGAAATGAAAAAAATCATAGAGGGGAAAATGAGAGACATCATCATATGCGAATTCAAGATAAAGATGAGGAAGAGAATCGCAGGAGAAGACGAGATGAGGATGATGAAGAAGAAATGCAAAATTTCGCGAGAGAAGAAGGACATGAACGCAGAAGAAGGGAGGCGAAATTAAAAAGACCAATGGGTCAAAATTCAGGCGTAAATAAACAAATATTAAAAGAATTGGAATAAATGAGAGGAATGCTAAATAATAGAGGAGAAGTAGGCAGAAGACAATTAGATGAAGCTATAGAAGAAGCTGCGAAAACTCCATTTACAAGAGAAGTACAACTAGGAGGAATACCTCTGAAATGCAATTTTCCTGCATTAACCAACATCTTTGATGGAACAACTTGTGCAATTCAACACATCAAAGCCTATGTGAGATGCATGTTACAGTGGGAAAATCATGATGCCGTATTGTGCAAGTATTTTGCATCCAGTCTAACAGGAGAGGCGTTGAAATGGTTCAAAGGTTTACCAAAAAATACAATAACATCTTTTAATCATTTGCAGACCACATTCTTAGGGGCATATATAAGTAACAATTCTTCGCGACCTGGTATTGAAGATGTGTTTGGATTAAAACAAAGGATTGGCGAAAGTCTGAAGCATCTGACCAGAAGGTGGAGGACTATGTGCAGTGAGATGGCTGGACGCGTGGATGAGAGATATCTTATCTTATCATTTATCAACGCTATGTTCGCAACCAATCTATTGTATATCCAAATTTTAAGAGTAAAGAATACGATCACAATGACCGAACTGCGAGAACTTCAGGAAGAGTATATTGCTCTATAGGAAAGACAAAATGAAATGGAATCATACCCAGTTGCGAACACCAATTCACAAGCAGCAAATGCAAGCTTATTACCTAAACTAATAAACACAGTGGCGAGCACTTCGCAAGTACAACAAGAAAAGGTTGCGGGAAACAATCAACAGAAACTGGTGGCTATGGGAAGCCGAGATCAAAAGGAGTATAAAAGAGAAAGAAATTTCTACAATCGTGGTGGAAATAACAAGATTCAAAGACTTGATCAGCCGCAAGAAACCTATGGAGGTCAAAGACAAAATTATAATAGAGGACAAGGAGGTCACAAGGTAGTATGGGAAGAAATCAAGATGCCACCTCTGAATGCAAGTGTGGATAAAATATGGGAAGC
The DNA here is from genome assembly GCF_003573695.1 of Papaver somniferum. Lineage (NCBI taxonomy): Eukaryota > Viridiplantae > Streptophyta > Magnoliopsida > Ranunculales > Papaveraceae > Papaver > Papaver somniferum. The sequence continues at coordinate 107,038,277 of NC_039367.1, read as the reverse complement.
TATAATTTTGATGGAGAATATACTAACACCATGGAACATGGGAACGGAGCCACCTCCAAGCCGCAGAAGTCATGAGTTCTGTTCTTACCATCATTTTCATGGACATACTACAAATGATTGCAGAAATATAAAGAGAATTATTCTGAGAATGATAGATTAAGGAAACCTAAACCACTTTCTGGTAGGGCACCCACAATCTCAACCATTACTACCACCACCACCAGAGTATCACAGAGTAAACACGGTGAAAGAGAAGGAAACGTTCTTCGTAGAAGTTGGAGCAAAAGAAAAAAATCTATTATGTCACTCTATCGTACATTCATACAAAACAATTGAAGATTTTCATGATAATATTTTGAGTAGAGTGTTCGCAAGAGACTGAGATGAAAAAGAAATTATGAACATTGCGAAAATCTCGCCACTAGAGGAATGGCAGAAACAGACTATTTCTTTTACCGCAGAAGAAGTCCCCGAAGGTGGAGAGGTACATGACAATCCATTGGTGGTAAAATTAGAAATTAATCCAAAACCGAAAGACGATGAGGATGATGAAGCTGAAGATTCATGTGCAATTAATAGGATTCTAATCGATACTGGAAGCTCTGTGAACACCTTATTTTATGATACTTATAAAACTAAGGGAGGAAGAGATGATGATCTTATACCATCAACATATAAGATATATGGTTTTAATGGTACTGCCAACAAGCCTAAAAGGGAGGTTACCATGCGAATTCCATTGAAGGGTACATCTTCTGAAATCCTGTTCTGTGCCGTTGACGTAGAATCACCCTACAATGCATTAATTGGTCGACCTTGGGTACATGGGATTCTAGGTGTAGCTTCAACTTTCCACCTGTGTATCAAATTCCTTCACCCCAGCGGTGTAGGAATCATAAAGGGAGATTGGCTTGAAGGAAAGAAGTGTTACGAAACTGAGGTAGAATCCTGCGAAGGAAGAGCAAACAAGAAGGAAAGTTGGCAACACAAAATCAAAAAGACACAAAGAAGTGATAGATTGATGGTGGATACAATCGAACGAAAAGAAGAACAAATGTTGCGAAACTAATGCTAGCTCTGAATAAGAAATGGTGAACATACCACTACCAAGGAAGCAGTAACAGAAAATAACAAAGAAGCAGAGAATGGCAAAGGTAACAAAAATAAGAAATGTATGAATGATTGATTTGTTGCGACACTCTCGCAACAAATAAAATTCTCAAAAATACATTTTATTGAATGACAAAATTGAGATTGCGAAATGCAAATACGATATGATGATGTGCGAGAATCTCGCAGAGATAATGAATTCTACAAAAGACAATCAGAGAACAATGACAAAAGAGAAAGGGGCGAACCTTTATAGCGTACACCCTAGTTCGCGAATACAATTTCGCAAGAGGCAAATGTAAGACCTAAAGTACGTCATATAAGGGGGTACCTGTTGCATGGCCCAGGGAAAGGTTACATCGCCCCCGGAATCTGAGTCATGGAGATTTGGGGTCAATAAAGCCCATCCGGGAGAGGCACCTTGGATTCTCAACTTAAGCATATGACTTAGGTTGGGAGACTAAGGTAATAAGGACTCTCCCAAGGAGTGCAGAATCTGACCATGGCGCCGAGGTACATGGTTGAGTCAAGAGTGACAGGGGCGTCTGGAGCGTACCTTGCCATTCTTTACAAGTCTTGGCTTATACTGCACTCGGCCCGAAGAAAACCCCACTTAAGGTGCAGTCTCATAACCATAATCCATATAGGTAAAAAGGGATAAGAGGCTGCGAAAACAACTGGTTGTTGTTAAGACCGGATGGGAGGAGCCAACCTTGTATGGTAGAGGTACGCCTCCTTGAAGGGGCAACCAGGGGGAAGATAATGGCGGCATCCTCCATTAGGGGGATGATAAGTGTCTTAAGATGCAAATGTCATGAGGCTTTTTACTCGCAAGGGTATTAATACTTGTCATATTTGTGCGACAATCCTGAAGAGGCAATAATACAAAAGAAAAAGATAATACGAGATCAACGGGTTTTCGCATGAAAGTGCGAAGACGTCCTGCGATTTCGTCGCAAGACGACAATGTCATGGGGCTTTAGTTTCACAAGAATATTTAGGCTTGTCATATTGTCGCAACATTCCTGAAGAGTCAATAATACAAAATAAAAAGTTAAGGCAAGATCAATGGGTTTTTGCATGAAAGTGCAAGGACGTCCTGCGATTTTGTCGCAATGACAAGGGGTAGCATGATAAGACCTTTAACTAGGAAGGCAAAATTAGACCACACAAAAATGAAATTTTGAAAAGAATCAAAATTCACTTTGCATATGATTGCGAAATTATACAGAAACAACTGCGAAGCTGAGGCACAAAATAAGAGAAATCTGCAAAATCTCTCATTTGGATACAAATAACAGAGGCAAGTATGGGAATGAACGAAATTAGAAAATGTTATTTGTCTCCACATGATATATTTACGCAAAAATTCAAAAATTAATAATTATGTTGATTAATCGTATTGCAATGAAGAATTGTTTTAATGAATGCAGGTCGAAATGAAAGAAACTCATATGTTAAGGAATATGGGGAACCAAAAGAATTCGCAAATATACAAAAAGAAGGAATAAATGTACAAGTATTATAGAAGATCAAAGAAAGAAACAAAGACTACTTCTTAGTTGATCCTTCATCATCTTCATCATACTTGTTCTCTTCTTCGTCTGCATCAGAACCTTTATCTCCATCAGAACCTTCATCACCGTCAGATTCTTCATCATCAGCTTCACTATCAGAGATGATCAGACTAGGAATGTTCTTTGGGATCTCCTCCAAGAGACAAGATTAATCAGAGTGAGGAACACTATGGTCATCACAAACCATTTGAATAGTTTGATTGCGAAAATGCAAAGCGTCGTTCTTAAAGTTCGCAACAGTGATCTTGGTTTGATTCTAATCTAGAATATTTGTCGTTGCGAGAAGAAATATTCTTTGCGAGTTCCTCTTTTTCAGCTTCAAGTTCCTCAACTCTTTAGCGATATCTACTTTCAGATCCTGCGAAGCATATAGCAATTAATCAGTAACTTGATAAAAACTCGTGAAAAACCAAAGATTAATAAAGGAAAACAGTTAATGACCTTCTCTCTCAGAAATCATATCTCTAATCAAGGCTGTATGCTCAAATTGGAGACTAACATTTACACCTAAATTTTTTCTGGCATTATCCAAATTGTCGCAGCCCAAGCCAACTCATCATCATTATTTATGAGAAGACGAGAACGAACTTGGTCTTCTCTCTTGCTAAGCACAACATTTTGACGATTGGCTTCATCTCGTTCAAGTTGAACCTCAAGAAGAGTCTCTTGGGATTTCGCCAAAGCCTTAACACCTTGATCAGAGATACGATCTTTATTATCTATAACTTTGCTAATCTTGGTTCTTAATTCATTGATCTTCTCTTTAGAATTGAGATAAAAACGTTTAAATTGGTTGGCTAAACCTAAACTAGATCTATGATCAATCTCTAAGAGGCGAAATTTGGATTTAAGTTCATTCAAAGGCAGAGATGAAATTTTATCATTAGAGAAACTATTCAAAGATTTATTAAGATGTTCAAGAAGAGTGTCATTATCTAGGGCATCGGGAAATGAACGAAGAAGAAGGGCTTCATCAGAAAGACCATAAATGTCTGCAAAAAGGATTAATCAAATAAGGTAAGACAATAGGATGAATGAATGAAAGGAAAGGAGAAAAATTGCATACCATAAAGCTGATCACTAGCTTTTGAAGAGTAGAAATTTTGTTCCTTTGCGAAGAAGTGTCGGTTTCCAGTTGTTTGTTCTTCTCATGAAGACCTTTAACTTCAGCTTCTAATTGTTCGTTCTTCTCACGAAGACCTTTAGCTTCAGTTTCCAGTTCTTCATTCTTCGTACGAAATTGAAGATTTTTCTTTTCAAGAATTTCGCGTCTCCTCTCCAAATCTGAGGCAACAACGAAAGAAGCTTTTCTATCCTGCGAAGAAAATACAAAAAATAATTAAAATAAAAAGAAATTTTGAGTCACGATAATGAAGAAGTAAAAAGAGGAAGGCATACCAAACTATTGAAGGAATTTAGGAAGCTAGGAGTCACTGATCTGGAGACTCCACGAAGAGAAATATCACCATCCAACAAAGGAGTGCCGCAAATAGTTGCGAGAGCTTTTCATATACTAGCGAGGCAATTATCTCCCATCCCTTGCCAAGAATCAGAGAAGATGCCAGATAACTGTGCCATAGAGGATTCAGGTGGAGAATCTTTACTCGCAGCAGAGTCGTCATCATCATCTTCAGAACCATCAGGGAAATGAACATTTGAAGTAGGAGGAGAATTCCCTCTCTTTATTTTCTTTGAAGAGGATGCAGATGATTTTCCTTTGCGAAGAATATCTTTACCCTTATCACCAGCCGTCGCAGCTTTGGTGGGTACTTCTACTTCAGCAATAACCTTCACACACAAATGAAGATAATAAATAGAGGCAACAATATATTGTTTAAAATCATGAAAGAATATTTCTTACCTCATTTGTGTATGAGCGAAGAGCTAGTAAGGTATTGGCTTTCCCAGTCCTATGGTAGCTATCTTTCAGTTTCTGGATCTGTAGAATGTCGTAAGAATCAGCGAAAAAAAGAGTAAAGATAAATAAAGAAATATAAAGTGGGCGAAAATGGAAGAAACATACCTCTTTCACTTTATCAGGCCAAGAGAATACCTAAGGTCGGTAAGCAGCGAGACTCGCATGAATGACATTCGAACCAGCAATATAAGGTCCTTTCAGCATCAAGGGGAAGACGCACCATTTATCATCTTTGGATTGGAGAGGGGTTTTATTTATTCTAGAGTGCCAATCAATGTCATGCATGAGCATTTTATCTTCATCAATATTATCTTTCCTTTTCAAACGAACACCCCAGCGAGTATTCTCTTTCTTCATGGAGATCAATTCATAATTCTCAAAGAAACTTTCTATTGTGTATTTTTCAGCAATTATCTCCAAGTCTGCGAATTTAGGATCCCTAAGTTCTTTAGAGTAGAGAGATCCTTTACCAGCACCACGGTTAGCGAACTCCAACATTAGACGGATGCAATCTCCACTTAATTGAAAGATAACTTGCGAGAAGTTTGGATGAGCGAGAATCTCATAAAATAAAGGAATGTCAGGGTCATAAAGAGGAATGAGAAGACCTGAGAGAATTTGACCCAGCGAAACTATGATTATCTGATCATCACAGTGTTGATCAGAAAACGGTTTAATAGAAAGAATTGATTTGGCACTTTCACCAGGAATGGTAGAAAGTGTAAAACCTCTCTCGTCGAGATCTTTTTGGATTTCCTTAAAAGTTTTCTCATGCTTTTGACCGCTTGGAGGCATATCTGAATATAGGGTATGGGAATGAATGAAAAGTAAGAAGATTGAAGAGGGACGAATTACAGTAGCAGAACTTATGGAAGAACAATAGAGTTGCAGAGATGAGAGAGTAAAAAGAGAAGAGAAAGTAAAAAGAAAATGGAAAGAAGAATATATAGAGAAGATTTTTTTTACTCGAAGAAATAAACACCATTAATGTGAAAAGACGTGAGCGGTTGAAAATCAGCGGTTACAGAAGACGTGTCAAGAAACAAATGGAAGAAAGGATACATGTGATAAATGCAGAATATGAAGAGATGGACAGCTGCGGCATTTCTCACATCATTCTCTACTTCGCAGAGAAGATATGAGAAGAGGCAATATGTAGGATCAGAATCTCGCAGCAATAATGCCTCAGCGAAATTATTAACAACACAACACGACAATGTCGCAGAACAACCTCAGAAACGACATAATAAACGACATCAGCCAAATCATGAGAAAAGTGTGACTATCTTGCAAAAATAAGGAAGTTTACGAGATTGATATTTATAAGGTTGCGAGAATGTCGCAAGTCATATCCGAAAATAAAGGACATATTAGCTGTCATCCACTATGTAATTTCCTATAAATAGCCGTTCAGTTGTAAAGGAAAGGAGAGGGATCTTTTTTTAGTGAGAAGGAAGTAAATAGGAGAGAGAAAATCTAGAGCAGTGGTTATTCTTGATTCCTTTATCTTTTTTTGTAAGATTGTTCAAAGATTCATAAATAAAAGTAAGATTGTTAATCCAAAAATGAGTTGAATGTTAATGAAATCTTGTGAGGGGTGTAGCGTAGGATTTCCTGCAACTACACTAGTTAGAGATTTTCTATTGAGATTTCGGTCAATATTTGGACAAAGCATTTCCAGGAATTATGAAAATCATTTTTTCCCTTATTGCATATCTTTGAGAATATTCGGTTTTGGAAATTCCTTGGTGTCCAAACTTCCTTGTCTATAAATACTGAAGTTTGCATTTCAAGCAAACTAATCCTCAGAGCTAGCAAAACTACCTAGTTGTGTTGTTACTGGTGGAGCCGTCTATTCGGAGAGGAAAGTACCTTAATTAGGCGAAATCTCTTACGACCGCTCATTTTAAAGACTTCTTTGGGATTGGGAAGCTCTACGAGTACCGTTGGTGGGAAACTAGATAATTGTAGTTTATTATTATTTTTCGATTGACTAACGATTGTTGAACTTTGATTGCACCTAGTTTGTTTATGCTTGAGAATCCTCTCTTCTGATATAAGATTTATTCAAACTAGATCGAAGTTTCGACGTGGATCTTTATAACTATTTGTATATCTAAAGACGTCTTGTTAAATCCACCGTTAACAGACTCCGTTATGTGTGTGATTGATCACAAGAGATTCAAGTTGATTATGTGCAAGTGTTTATTGAAGATCAAAGAAGATTTGAAGACAAAGAACATATTTGGGTTCATAATCTTTGGTGTGCACAAAACTTGTTTCGGCTGGAAAGGGATCCAACTATAATCGGTTTATCCTTGTGGGAGATTTGATTGATTAGTTGAGTAGATCGGCATCAATACGTTTCTTTGTGATTAAAAGTATTCATTGCATAGTCTTAACAATTACTTTGGTAGTTGTTGAAAAGATAGATCTAAGGACCTGACAAAGGAGTTTATTGGGATAAATGGAAGAGCCTTTTTTCAAACTCATATTACGTTGTTTGAAAAGAGTTGTTACCTAACAGATTTTTTGTTCCTTCACTGTTTGGAATACGAACCAAAGGAATTGTTCCAAGTGCGTGACTTATTGCAAGTTGGAGGCGCAGGAATACAAACGGAACTATGTGAACTATAGGTTTAGTTGCTTGGTCTCGACTATACGAAGTTGGTTTAGATTTTTTATAGAGGCTTAATCCTGAGAGTATTCAATTCTGGACAAGGTCCCAGGGTTTTTCTGCATTTGCGGTTTCCTCGTTAACAAAATCTTGTTGTGTCATTTACTTTTATTTTCCGCAATTATAATTGTTGTTATTATAATTTAAAGTAAATTACACAAAAGTTAATTCTTATTTACTTGATAGCAATGCTATTGTGTTTGGTTAAGTCTGAACCTACTATCAAGTAAACATACTTCGTTGTTGTATTGTCTCGATCTTGTATCCATAGTCAATCACACAAGTTATCTTGTTGTCGTATTGTCTCGATCTTATCCATAAACGATCACACGAAGCGTGACCCGATTAATTGTATTGTCTCGACTCAGTCCATAGACAATCACTTCCGTAGAAAGGACTTATAGGTGGAAAAGTTTTAGATTGAGGTATATTTGGGTACCCTCGTCTTTTCAATTGGTATCAGAGCAGGAAAACACGAAAATATCTAACAATATGTGTTTGGTGAGATCCAACCTATAAGAAAATAAATATTATGAATGATATGAAAGACTTGGCTATTAATCGAAGACGGATATGAAAGACCAAGAGTAGAATATCCAGAAGCAGAGTTTAAACGCTTAACATTCTACAGTTTTGAAGAAAGGGCTCTTGCAAAGCAGAACTCTGATGGTCCAAATGCCATCATACACGCAGTAAGTGATGATCTTCGTCATCATGTTCTGTCATGTGAAACTTCTAACGAGGCATGGGATACTCTTGAGACCGTATTCGAAGGTAATGATTCCGAAAAAGAAGCGCGACTTTTGTCCCTTTCATCTGAATGGGAATACCTTAAAATGGATGATAACGATACCTTTGAGGAGTTTAACACTAAACTTTCTGAGATTGTCAATGCTTCTTTCCTACTAGGAAATTTTATACCTGAAAAGGAAATAATATGCAAAATTCTCAGATCGTTACCATCCAGATACGAGTTTAAGAAACATGCCATAATAGAAGCAAATGATCTTTCTACACTTTCTCGAAGCTCTCTTGTAGGAAAGTTAAAGATCTTTGATAGAAAAATTCTGCTGAAGAATCAAACTGAGAAACGTTGCCAAGAGGACAAGGTACCTGTTGAACAGGAGCTTGACTCAAAAATTGTGCTTCTAGCGCAACGAATTAAGGACATCTTATCTAATGATAAACGTGTTCCTGAAACATTATCGTTTTTTCATAAACATGGTAATGAAGAAGTCCAATGCTTCAAGTGCCGTAGATTCGGACATATGGCAAAACATTGTTCCATCAGAAGAACTAAGAAGTTCAACAAGGCTTATGTCTCTACTCTTGATGATATTTTGGAGGAAGAACCCTATGAAGGAATATCTAACTGCAATGCACTTCTTGCCAACTCTAACAATGTTGAAACCTATGAGTCTAATCAACTCCCAGAAAAACTTGAGTTGGGATTAAAGGAAAATAAAAGGTTAAGCCTATTACTTGATAAACTTTTAAAATTCCTTTCAGATAAAACCCAAAAGTTAAAATATGAGCAAGAAAAAATGGTTGAAAAACCAAGAGGGTCAGAAACTATTTTTTTTGATAATACACTAAGTTCTTCTTGTGGAGAAAGTACCATGCTACAATCTTCCATAGAAATCTGCAACAAAATAAATTTATCAAAGCTCTTCACAAGGGGATATAGACTTTAAAGGATGATAAGTTTATTAGATTTCAAAAAGGAATTGCAAACTCTTGCAATTATAAGATAAAGAAGGAACGTAAGGAAACATAGTCTATTGTGTTTATAAGCCATCCTAAGGATGTCGTTGTAACCTATGGTGAGAATATTTCTCATCCCTACACACACTGATTGTGTTGAAAATTGCATCCTCACTTGTTGCCCAAAATTGTGATTGGGGGAAAGCATAAATCTGGGCAGGATGTACATATCTTTTCTTTAAGTAAAAATATTCTTAATTGATATCTCTTACTTTTGGAAAAAATATATTCGATTTCCATAAACCAAATTATCCCTTGTTATTCTCCCATTGTATTTTTTTTTTCTTGTCCGAAAGAAGACTATATTGCTTCAATAGATAATCCAGCAAAACAAGAATCATCTCTTGATGATTTAGCACTCTGTGCATCAGTTATGACTGAAACTCTTGATATCTCTCTTCATGATAATTCTCAAGATTTTCTAAGATAACAAATTCTTACTGTTAAAGGTTGCATTAGATATCATGAACTGATGATAAAGGATTCAAAAGAAGTACTATCTAATCTTCATTCTCAACTACTTGAGATGAACAAATTTTTTTCTGAAAAAGGAAGTGCTCAGACGAGTTTGAATCAAGTTTTTGAAAGCAATCTTCATAACAAGTGAGAAAGAAAATAGACATTAATTTTTGATTATTTCATTAAAGTCTATTATGAATAAAATTATCTTATTCATGAATAGAATTATTAGTTTATAATTTTTCTTGTGATAGTTTTTCAATTACATAGCTTGTGCTTGAATGCTTTATATTATTGCTATGTATGTTTATGGGATGTTTGATTTCGGTTTTCATGACCTTAATATTCGATCTCATATGGTGTGAACCCTTATGGTTTGGGTTGATTTAGCGGGATTGAGTTCTATCCCATGTTGGTAGGCTTTATCAAAGGATCCTGAGGGATTCTGATTGAAACAATATTTGAAAAAGTCACAATATATTGAATCGTTTGGTTTAACATAAAAGCATATGTGTTTCGAGGTTTCAACTTTTGCATTGCATTAGTTAAAACCGTTTTTCAACCTTTCTCTGGTAGAGGATGGCAACATGATGATATCCGCCCCGGAAAGATATGAAGAAAAATGAGAGGAGGATGCGGAATTCGAGGCTTACAAAATTTCGGTGCAATTGCGGTGCTTTAATGTCTATGTTGTTTCAATTACTTCCGGTTGAGGTAAATAAATATGCAAGTTGATTTATTTGGTTTGTATGAATTGTTTATGGCTTAACAAAAGAAAAGGTCTTCGGGATGAATTGTTTAGTCCAATTCGATTCCGGATAAGAGAAACTAAGTTAATTCTGATCTTAGTTAGACTTATCAAAGTGAAGGTTTCAATAATTCAAGTCTAATCGAATGCCTTAACAAGAAATGCTAGTTAACTAACCTAGTACTTGTCTTGTTTCAAAGTGAAAGGTCTAAGTTATTGATGAGAATAACTAGAGTCTAATGAGAAAAATAGAGTTAATTCTGATCTTTATTTTGGTCTTATCGAACAAGCAATTGTATGTGTGCAATCAGTTTCGCAAAGGAACTAAGCTGCTTAGTCGATTTTTGGTTTGCTAAACTATTAGGTAAAATTGCTTCTGGAAATTGTTTCCTTGGTGACATATCAAAACAAAATTACTTTGTTTCGGTTTTGATATTGGTTATCTAAAATGGTGTGTGGAACCCTCGTGCTTAACTCTTATGGGTTGCAAGTCTCTTTGTAAGATTTGTAAGATCCTTTCGGTTTGTCCTTTATTTGCTCTTACCTTTGTCATTTTGTGACAAAAAGGGGGAGAAATATATGGAGTAAACAAGTGATTTGATATTGATTTGGTATCACTAAGGGAAAGGACAATGGTGCTTAAACGTTATATCTAACAAAAGAGTAAATCATAGAATAAGGGGGAATAGCATATCATATTGATACTTGTGGTTATCTTAACTACAAAGGGAGTAACAAAGACGTGTAGATTGAAAATCTACCTATCTTACCTTTAGGGGGAGTATTAGCTTTGTTATTATAATGTCAACAACGACATTTAAATAATTGAATGTATACAGGTTACTGTGCTGTTGAAACTTGGAATCAAGCGTATGTGTAATGAATTCTTGTAATTTGTTTATCCATATGATGTAAGAGTTTTGTCACTAAAATTGACAAAGGGGGAGATTGTTAGAGCATAGCTCGGTTGAACCCACCAAGCGTTGGCATGTCAAGATTGGTTGTCATATTTTATTGAACCAAAACTCATTTAAAGAGTCACTTGATTATTTACTAGAGTCAACTTCGTATAGGTTAGCTTGAAAGTATTAGGATATGAGACATTATAAGTATTACGTGAAGACTTGAAGAATGTGAAGAAGTAAGGAGCTACAACGACGACATCATCCTTCCACTTGAGGTTAGTAATATTTGACTTGAACTGTTTCACTCCCTAACGTATCTTTCAAGTCGTGCATATTGAAAACATAACTGCGAAGCTGTGAATATTATACTCTAGTTAACATAGTATTAAGGAATTACAATACAAAGTATATCGTCTATCTTTTGAACTTCGTATATAAGACATCGACATAATCGTATGAATGCTATTGTGATTATGTATGGGTATGGGTGAAGATTTCGTCCTAGGAAACAATGTTTTACATTCGTTTAAAGGAAGTAAATTCATAAACTTGTTTTGTGAATCTAAAGGGAAATCGCTAGGCTTATTGGTATTGTTATTCATTGCAAATATTTTTGAAAAAGCGGGGGTCTAACAACACCACCCAATTTTTCGCTTAGCAATCTGTATGGACTAACTCCGAAACACTTTCTAGAGAATCAACTAGACAGTCAGACTCAATCTAGGTAAAAGTATCTCAAGGAGTTAATATCTCTCTCTTGTTTTGATTCACTCAAGCTAACAGAAATCAGCGAGTCTATAATCAAACACAAGGAATAACCTGGACGGTACCAAATACCGATGTCCAAGGATCAATCAATATCAATCAACCACCAAAGGTCGGATTTCCAATTGATCGATTCAAAAGCACAACCTGTATTATTTCAATTATATAAACAAATATAATGCGGAAATAGAAATAACACAGACACCAGAATTTTGTTAACGAGGAAACCGCAAATGCAGAAAACCCCTGGACCTAGTCCAGATTGAATACATACTGTATTAAGCCGCTACAGACACTAGCCTACTCGAAGCTAACTTCGGACTGGACTATAGTTGAACCCCAATCAGTCTCCCACAGATCCAAGGTACAGTTGTACTCCCTACGCCTCTGATCCCAGCAGGATACTGCGCACTTGATTCCCTTAGCTGATCTCACCCACAACTAAGAGTTGCTACGACCCAAAATCGCAGGCTTTAACAATAAACAAATTTGTCTCACACAGACAAGTCTATCAAAGGATCAATCTGTCTCCCACAAAAAAACCCTAAAACTTTTTTTGTTCCGTCTTTTGATAATAATTAAGGTGAACAGGAACCAATTGATAATCCGGTCTTATATTCCCGAAGAACAACCTAGATTAATCAATCACCTCACAACAATCTTAATCTTATGGTAGCGAAAAAAGATGTCGTGCAATCACAAACGATGAAACGAAGGTGTTTGTGATTACTTTTTATATCTTGCCTATCGGAGAACTCTCACTATCTCAAGCCAATCAATATGATTGTACTGTTACGATAGAAGATGCAAGATCAGATCACACAACTATGATAAAAGTAGTAGCGGACTGGCTTCACAATCCCAATGAAGTCTTTAAGTCGTTAACCTGGTTTTAGAAGAAGAAAACCAAAGGTTAAAGGAGAAACGACTCTAGCACGCAAACTAGTATCACACGTAAGGTGTGGGGATTAGTTTTGCACAATACTAGATGTCTCCTTTATATAGCCTTTCAAATCAGGGTTTAGCCTTAGTTACAAAGCAATCAATATCCACCGTTAGATGAAAACCTGATTTAGATTCAAGCTAATATTTCTCAACCGTTAGATCGAAAACTTAGCTTGTCATACACAAATGACTGTACGCTTCTAGGTTTGTTAACCGCACCCAAACACGTACATTGTTGGTTCGACAATAGACTACCCAAAGAGGTTAACCATATGAGCGTTTCATACTAACCATGTTCTTCTTCACCATAACTAGTTCAATTGACTCAAATGAACTAGTTAAGAGAGTTGTTCAATTGCAAGGAAATCTTATGTAACTACACAAGACACAATTTAAGTAAAGATGATTTAATTCACTCGAATCAGTTCATGAACTTTAATAGCCACGGTTTGCAAATGCATTCCTTAGTCTTTTAAGATTCAGTTCAGAAATCATCTTTAGATATATAACCTTCTCAAGTTCGCAGACTAGGTTCGCGTACTTAAGACACCGGATAGAGTTTACAAACTCCAGCAGAAATTCTCGGGTTCGAGAACTACGCCGGTTCGCGGACTGGGTTCGAGGACTGGTTCGCAGACTTGGCTCATGCAAGTAGTTTTTCAACTCCAGCAGAAATTCTCGGGTTTGAGAACTTCGGTAGTTCGCGGACTTGGCACTTGCCATACTTCTGGTTCTCTTGATCAACAAAGTTCGAAAACTTCGGTTCAAGGAATCCATTGGTTATGTAATCTAAACTCTCATTCCAATCATTGAAACATTCTTAGAGGACGTTATACAGTTGTTACACTATTTCTCGTCAAAGCAATTTTCAAAGTGATTGAAACATTCATGACTTTTGTCACTAGGTAAAGATAAACTTGGTCGAAGCGAAAAGCTTACCAACACATATTTCGAGATATAGATAGGCGAGGTATACTCGTCTCGAAATACCAAATGATCTAGTCTATATATATATAGCATACGACTTTTGACTCAAAGAGTAGGAGATAGAATAGATAGACTTTTGAGTGACAGATAAGTTCAAGTCTCCACATACCTTTGTCGAGAAGTTCCACCGGTTCCTTGAGTTGATCTTCTACTTGTATGATGAATCGCCATGAAGTCCTTGAGCTCAACTACACTTGTTATCCTAGTCCGAGACTTAGCTATAAGAGACTAGAAATCAAGACTTATAGTTTTGATAACTAACATTGACAAACATGCTTGAGATAGCAACGCATGCGAGTTTGACCAAGTAATGCTCTAACAATCTCCCCCTTTTTCAATTTTAGTGACAAAACTATCAATACATATGGAATACAAAAAAGATAATGAAACTTTAGTAGCTCCTATTCCACATGTCTAATCTTCCACATTCCTCGAAATCTTCGTCACTTCGAAGTACTCCAATGATCCCAAAGGTTGTAAGTTTAGAATCACCGTTGTTGAAGATCCGTAGCTATAACAATGAGAAAGCATCGGTCTCGATCATTGTTACACAGTGTTATAGTATTATTATACAGTGTCAAAGTCCAATTGTATCACAACTTCAACAATAATACTATGGTGATATGTATCACTCCCCCTTAGTCAATACTCCATCTCACATGAAAACCACGACCCCTTACACAATGATCCGAAAACCATATATATTTGTAGTGTGAACTACATATTAATTCTCCCCCTTTTTGTCAATAAAATTGGCAAAGGTACAAGAACGGGATCATAATGAAATTTTCGTAAGAGACATTTCATGACTGAGAGAAAGAAACACACATCATCTTATTTAGATGCAATCATATAGCCGAAGCTAACAACATTCATCAAGGAGTTTAAATATACAAGATAACCCCTCTAAAATTCCACAACCGCACACCCCTCAAGATATGACCATTAAGCACGAGTTCAAAAGAACTCTCCCCCATTTGATGTCATTCCCAAGGCAACAACAACGAGCGGCCTTAATTTCAAGAGAAATGAAGGATTTTTATTGGACACCAAAACCATGAGAATGATTTTTATATCCAACACTCAATCAAATTCATAAGTAAACCCATGAATAATCTAATCGGAATACATAATCAAATTAACCACAAAAGTGATCGATTTAATTCATTATGCTCAACATAAGTAAACTTACGGAGCAACGACTAAGTTAATCATACAAAAGAGTGATTGGTTTAATCGTTCATGTACTCAACACAAGAGAACTTGTGGAGTAATAACTAAATAACCAAGGAGATGATTAATTTAGTTCTAAATGCTCAACATAACTTACCTCACGGAACAACCAACCAAGCTAATCAAAAATAATCAACTTAGTTGTATCGTGCTCAACATAAGACACATCACGGAGCCTTACGGTAATACAAAAAGATGGATCAATGAAGATCTATACCGTGGAATACACAAGGACTCATTCTTTTGCACAAGCATATACAATATCAATAATCCTTGGATACAAAAGATTTTAACCTATCTTCCGTCAAGGATTGACAATATAGGCTTAACTTTTGTATATGTCAAAAGTTTATTCATTCTTAAACCAATAAACGAATACCGATCGTGAACGACTTTACTTTTGACAAAAATATGGGAAAACAAAGTTCACGGATGTAAACACAAATATCCCATAACAAGTTGCAATATAAAAAAATCAAAAATATTGCAAAACATCATCCTCCAAAAAGTTTTAGAATTTTAAACCAAAAAACCTAAAAACAAGAAGATGAAAATGATAGTTATGCGTAGTCACAATCATCGCTATTCAAAGCACTAGTTATTATTACAACTAAACCAAAAAGAAGACTTACTAGGAAACTAAACTCAGATTTCCTTGATGATTTCATACCTCTGAAATGGTCCATCGAAATAGGAATCACTGATATCCTTGATCCTGTTGACCGTAGAGACACCATGTTCATAAGTTAGAACGTTAGTTTTTCGATCAACAATGCGAGCATAATGACGAGCCTTTGCGCAGTCAAGGATAACTTTCTTATGATTTCTGATCAAGATATTCTGAGT